>NW_022631054.1:10386511-10986511 GCF_010015895.1 Lontra canadensis | reverse complement strand
GAGATTTTTGAGTATAGTGCAGGGAATTTTTTTTTTCTTTTTAGATTTTATTTATTTGTCAGCGCGCACAGCAGGGGGAGAGTGGCAGGCAGAGGGAGAAGCAGGCTCCCTGCTGAGCAAGGAGCCTGATACAGGACAGGTTGACCTGAGCCCAAGGCAGAGGCTTAACCAACTGAGCCACCCAGGCAGACGTCCCAGTGCAGTGCAGGGATTTTTTTTTTTCAGATTTTTATTTATTTATTCAACAGAGAGAGATCACAAGTAGGCAGAGAGACGGGGGGGGGGGAAGCGGGGGGAGGGAAGCGGGCTCCCCGCTGTGCAGAGAGGTGGACACAGGCTCCATCCCAAGACCCTGAGATCATGACCCAAGCTGAAGGCAGAGTCTTAACCCACTGAGCCCCCCAGAAGCCCCCCAGTGCAGGGATCCTAATCAACTCTCCATCTCCAGCTCTTTGGCACAAAAAAAGGAAAAAGTAATTGCACTGGACATAAAAAGGAGATGGCTTCTAGAGACACTTGGTAGGTGATGGGATTAAATAGACTGGATTAGGGGGATGAGAGAAAAGTGACCTGAGACACGACAGAATGGTGGGATGACACCAATTAATAGAGAACACAGAGAGGCAGGTTTCTAAAAAGTTCAATCTCAGGATGACTTTGACTTGCCTGTGGGACATAGGTGGCTATTCTTTGTATTCCAAGTCGCTGGAAAGAGGAGTGTGAAGCTTGGAAGGGAATGGGGCTGCTCTTTCCCACCCTCCTCTCATCATCCTTCATGGTCTGGCTCCCCTGGCCATCTAACCTGGGGCTCCACCCCGTCAGCCAATCTGCATCACATGAGCGTATAGTTTTCTTTTTCTTTTTAAGATTTTATTTATTTAGGGACGCCTGGGTGGCTCAGTTGGTTGGACGACTGCCTTCGGCTCAGGTCATGATCCGGGAGTCCTGGGATCGAGTCCCGCATCAGGCTCCCGGCTCCGCGGGGAGTCTACTTCTCTCTCTGACCTTCTCCTCGCTCATGCTCTCTCTCACTGTCTCTCTCTCTCAAATAAATAAATAAAATCTTTAAAAAAATTTTTATTTATTTATTTGACAGACCGAGATCACAAGTAGGCAGAGAGGCAGGCAGAGAGAGAGGAGGAAGCAGGCTCCCTGCCGAGCAGGAAGCCCAACGGGCTCCATCCCAGGACTCTGGGATCACGACCTGAGCAGAAGGCAGAAGCTTTAACCCACCGAGCCACCCAGGCACCCCAAGTGTGTTGTTTTCTTAATGTTCTCGTGTAGTAGACTTATTATAAATGCATGCATCTCTTGGGGGCAGTATTGTAGAAGTATCTCTAGCTCTTGAAATCAGACTAAGACAATTCTCCATGTCCCATATCATGCCCTCCTAGTCTACTCCGGCTTTAGCAGAAGTCAAATAGAAGTTCTCTAATTCCCTGACACCCTGAAAAGATCTTTTCTCCTGCTCCCCTTCAACACCTTAGCCTGGCCACGACTCCATTTGCTTTGAGACTATTGGCATTAATCATACTATGCCTTTGTCCCTTTTTTCATTAGTCACCTTAAAAAAATCATCTCCCAAATTAAATCTATCACCCACATTCTAATCCTGACATAGGTTATTACAATATCTTTTTAAAACTGGTTATTTATAATATCTTTTAAAATCTCTCTATGTCCTATGTCATTCATCAGAAAAATCTTCTGTATCTTTAACCTCTTGTGGAAATGTTTCCTTTGCCTTCATAATGTTTCCTTTTCCATAGCCTTCTAACAGAAATCTGGTTCTCTCAGAGGAGTTTTCTTCCTTGTCAGCCTTCTCAAGTGGAAGAGAACTACAGTCCTCTGGATGGGGGACAGGTGTTATCCCATTTCAGACCATTCTTACTCTCTCCTTAAAACCACAGACTTTGAATTTTGTGCTCTAAAACCGTAACACTCACTACTCCTCTCTCTGTACTTACCTATAAATTTTGCTTCTCACCGATTTGTGCCTAGAAGATTTGAGATCCCGACCCTCTGTAACTCTCTAATATTACTGTCATATTTTGGATGCCTCCACAGGATATCTTTATCTCCCTCAACTTTCACCACCTCCTCACCCAGTAAGTCCTTAAACCTGGGATCAATCCAACCTCTTGTCCCTGATACCAGGATAAGGTCACTTAGCCCCGCAGACTAATAACACTAGAAATTAAGAGCACTTGGAAAATCTTTACAATGAAAGGCTTACCTGAAGAATAAACTTTACTGGAGCAGACATTTTAAATAGATTGTAATAAACACTGTGAAGGAGATAATATGCTCTCAAGGGGCAGAGGGGCAAAGGAGATAGGATGGTGTGAGATGCCTCCTCTAGGGTGACAGAGATCTGGGGTAAAGTGAGACCTGAAAGAAAAAACTTTGTACAGTGTTAATCTTTTAAAAAGATTTTATGTATTTATTTGAGAGAGAGAGGGGGAAGGAGGGAGCAGGAGCTGGGGGAGGGGCAGAAGGAGAGGGAAAAACAGACTCCCCACTGAGCAGGGACCTGATGTGGCTGTTCAATCCCAGGACCCTGGATCATGACCTGCGTGGAAGGCAGGCGCTAAACTGACTGAGCCACACAGGCGCCCCTGGAATAACATTTAAAGTCCAGAAACCAACTTTTTCTCCTGGAACCATGACTCAGTTTATGCATAACCTTGCAGAGAAGACCCTGGTGCTAGTGAAAACTGCAAGGAGTTACCCAAAGCTTCAGTGGGCTGATGGGCGGATTAACCACATTTTGGCACTATGCCAAGGTTGGCCTGGTTCTTCCAACCACTGCTGAGACCCCTACAGCTATTTATAGCTTGAAAAAAAATAAAGAGTGCTCAGATGGGGAGCTTCAGACAGCTCACAGTTAAGGAAGCCTAGATGTGATTTTATGTCAGCGAGATAATAAACAAGTGAGGCATCATTGGCACAATGAAGATCAATCTTTTTTTTTTTTTTTAAGATTTTATTTATTTATTTGACAGAGATCACAAGTAGGCAGAGAGGCAGGCAGAGAGAGAGAGGAGGAAGCAGACTCCCTGCTGAGCATAGAGTCCAATGCGGGGCTCGATCCCAGGACCCTGAGATCATGATCTGAGCTGAAGGCAGAGGCTTAACCCACTGAGCCACCCAGGCGCCCTGTGAATTTTATTTTTAAGATTTTATTTATTTGAGAGAGAGAGCACAAGCAAGAGGAGAGGGAGAAGCAGACTCCCCACCGAGCAGGAAGCCCGACACAAGGCTCGATCCCTGGACCCTGAGATCATGACAGACTCTTAACTGACTGAGCCACCCAGGTGCCCCTATATAGTATGTGACTTTTAAAAGGGTGAATTTTATAGTATGTGAATTATATCTCAATAAAGCAGTTACTACAAAAAAAGGTCTGGCATATTCAAGAAATAAAGGTCAGTGTAGTTGGAGGAGTGAGTGGTAGGAGATAGTTCATTCATTCAAAAATATATATTGTGTACTCACCCTATGTTCTAGATAGACATTGTAGATATATTAAAAATCTTCATCCTTATGTGCTTAAAATGGCTAACCAGCACCTATATAGCATTTATGAGATGTGAGACATTGTACTTACAACTGTGTATATACGAACTCAATTTTCCTAACACTGCTACGCCAGTATTACCCCCATGTCGCAGCACAAAGATGTTAAACCCACATGAGGTTCTGCAGTCAGAGAGCCAGGCTGTGCGGCTTCAGCAGCTGGGCTTTTAACCTCCAAACTGTTTTGCCCAAACTGCATTCCAACTGGACTAACAGAGGAAGGAGCTGACGGTAGGCCACGGTAGGGCATTCGGAATTTATCCTCTGGGTGAAGGGATGCTGTTAGAGGGTTCCAAGCAGGGGACGACTTCTAAGGATTCCCCTGGCTGGTCCCGTCAGGGACACATACGGTATTCCAGGTGAGAAGATGGGTCAAGTCTGGTGAGGTCTTCATTTAATCTTTCCAGTTCTGTGAGGGCAGGTGTTGGTGGCCTCATCTTACAGATGAGGGGGAAAGTTAGGTATCTGGAAGCTTTTAAGGCCTCAGAGCTAGTGCCAGCTCTGTGAACTTGATTCAGCTGAACTTCTGAAGCCAGGTCCTACGGTTGGGTATCGAATGGTACCATCAGCTCATGCAATGAGGTAGAGAATGCTCCTGTTTTTTTTTTTTTTTTTTTCATTTTATTTATTTGACAGAGAGATCACAGGTAGGCAGAGAGGCAGGCAGAGAGAGAGGGGGAAGCAGGCTCCCCGCTGAGCAGAGAGCCCGATGTGGGGCTCGAACCCAAGACCCTGAGATCATGACCTGAGCCAAAGGCAGAGGCTTTAATCCACTGAGCCACCCAGGTGCCCCACGCCTGTTTTTCAAATGAAGTAACTGAGGCTGAGAGACCAGCGTTTGGTCTGTTTGAGCCAACTCTACCCTAGAGCTTCTGTAGTAGCCCATGTGCCCCATGCTCCCCGCCTGTCTTCGAGGCCTTTGTAGAACACACATTTGGTTGTGTGGCACTCAGACTAAAAATGTTGTAGTGGCATATTACTATGTAGATAATTCATGTTCCATGACAAGGAATCTGGAATCCTCCAGCTCCCAAACTGTCTGTGTCCTATGCTCAGTTCCTCAGCCCACCGGGCAAACGTCTAATTTTTCGAGACCAAACTGGTGTTGCTCATCAGATCCTTCCCAACCAGCAAGCCAAATGCCTTCTTGTCAGTGTTGCCACAGAATCTTTTAATGTGCCTTAAGCAGACCCTAACTGACAGAGCACCATCTCCTTTCTGCTGCTAGCTCCTGGTCCCAGGACAAAGAGGCAGCGAACAAGGCAGGGGCTGAGGCTTTACCACGTCACTGAAACTGCAGGTCTGGATCTGGGCTCCTTAGGAAGAGTATGTGATCTGCACTATGGACAGTGGCAGAAGTGTCTGTCCTTAGTCCGAGAAGGTGCAGACGCGTCCAGGCCCTTCTCACACACCACTCAACAGATTGATTTTTTTCCCCTCTTTATTGTTAGACACAATGTATAAACACATAAAACAGTAAACAGCAGGAATCCTCTTGGACCTCAAACACCATCAAGGAAGGAAGAGATCCCAGAGACTTTTTTTAAAGTACAAGACATAGTGCCTGAACCAAAGGCATGGAAGGCAGGCCAGAGCCAGCAGAGAGCTGGACTGAAGGTTCCTTCCCTTTCCCCAGAGCCAGGATAACCTCACAGAGCCCCTCACCGGTAGCCAGTCCACACAGGCAGAAGGCCACCCAAGGGAAAACTCTATACCAGAAAGTCTTCCGCTCCTGGAAAGAAGGGCAACACCCTTCCCATCCTTGCTGCCTTGAGGGCTACAACTGAGGAGAGGGGAAGCAGTGTCCCATGTCACTCTGACCCCCTCCCCAGCTACCCCCATATTTGGCATTTACCAAAGCCTGTCCCAGTTCAGACCCTGACCAGACCCACCATGTGCCCAAAGTTTGCTGGGGAGGGATGGAGAGTGGAAGAGGCTGGGTGTGAAACCAAACA
This sequence comes from Lontra canadensis, assembly GCF_010015895.1. Taxonomy (NCBI): domain Eukaryota; kingdom Metazoa; phylum Chordata; class Mammalia; order Carnivora; family Mustelidae; genus Lontra; species Lontra canadensis. The sequence continues at coordinate 10,980,977 of NW_022631054.1, read as the reverse complement.
GATCTTTTATTTGCAGTCGTCACTGGGGCCGTTTCTTGTTGCTTATTTGTTTGCTGGCCTGCTCTTCCAGCTGCATGGCCAAGCGCAAGGCCTTGATGACATCTGGAAGGAAGGGGTGGTGGTGCACTGCGGGTCAGGGGGGTCACAGAGGCCCCTCTCCCTCAGGGCCGAGGCCCCACCCTCCAGCCACACCCACCTTGCAGCGCTGAGAAGTGCTTGGCTTGCTGGACCAGGGCAGACTCTGCCTTGTTCACGAAGGTCTCCAGGTCATAGTCTGGCTGCTCGGTCATCTCAGAGAGCTCAAGCCAGCCTGGCCCTTGCTGCGGTGACATGGGGGAAGCGCGTCAGTGCAAAAACGGTCAAACCAACCTAGCAAATCCTTCCTGTGCCCCCCACTACCTGTAATGCAGACGACATGTGCAAGATGCCCGTTCCTCCAGCCACAGCCCACCCTCTGCCTGCTGACCTCCTCCGGCAGAAATCCTCAGCTTGAATCCATCCTCTTTCCTGCCTCCAACTTGTCCCTCTCCCCAGGTCAAATGAATGTCACAATCTGTCTTGACACCGCGTCAGAAACGGGAGCAGCAACTTTATTCTTTCACCCTGTTTGTGCCCGGATCCTACCAATTTTGCCCCTTAAATGATACTTGAGTCTCACGTCCTCACTCCAGTCCTGAAGTGGCCACGGCCACCCTCCGTCTGGGCACCAACACCTTTCTTGAACTCTTAACAACAATCTCCTAACTGCTCTTAGCTCCAAAATGCCTTTACTCATGCTCTCCCACGTTCCCCAACCAGGCTCCACACTGACCTAAGGCTCTGATGAGACCTTGTCCTTCGATCCAACCACACTCCGCTTTATTCCCTTCTAAGGCATCCACTGCCCTCATGACCAAGTCCAGGCCTTGGGAGTGAACCATTGGTCCTCCAGCATCAGGTCCCCACTGACCTGGCCACGGCCTTAAGCTCCATCATCTGCTCACTCCTTTTGCTTTGACCAGAGTGAGCCTCTCATTCTTCCTGAAAGTACCATGACCTTTCACACATTTGTACCCCTGAGCACTCCAGGGAGGGAGGACAGGCTTAAGCGCTTGCTCTTCATGTCCCCTCCTCAGTTCTAAGTGGCCCAAGCTCCTTTCCGTGCTGCCCCGAGTGCCCCACTGGCAGTGCACCCTCGGCCCCCCTCCGCTCTCCCACAGCAGGGGTCACAGCAGCACCAGCATCTACCGCCTCCTACACGCAAACTACATGCTGGGCGCTGCTTTAGAAGCAGATCACTTAACCCTCAGGCGCAACCACCCTGTCTTGCCCACTTTAGAGATGAAAAAACCGAGGCCTAGTGATGATAAATGACTTTCATAAGGAAATCAGCTTATAAATAGGAGAATCAGAATGGATCTAGTCTTATTTTACGGCATGCTATCCATACCTCGAGTTTTTGGTCTTTGGTTTCAGCACAGCAGTTAACATATAGAAAGCTCTCACCAAACACTCTGAATAAACAAGCCAAGGTCTCTGCATATAAATCTCCCTCCAAAGCCTCAGTCAGGAGCACAGAGGAGAGACGCTAGCTCTGGCTAGGAGGGTGGAGGAGAAAGGCTGTGTGGGCCAGGCTGGAGAAGGGGGTAGGTTAATTAGTTGTTCTAGAACATCTAAATGAATAGGTGGAGAATGAAGGAATGCTAAGTAGAGGCCTGCCTCTTGCCATCCCTATCTGAAGACCTGTGGGAGCAAAGCCCAGGTCATGTTCAAAGAACAGTGCTGAGCACCACTGAGGGCCTCTACTAGGATACATATCCAGTCCCTCCCTAGTCAGGGCCAGCTCCTCACCTGTATAATCTCCTTGAGCTCCTCCATGGCCCTTTCCTCCAACTCCCTGATCTGAGACATGGCTTCGTTAAAGCTGGACATCTGGGAAGATAGTTCCTCCTCTTCCTTGGAGAACTGCAGGGGCCCAAAGGAGAGGTACAAACAGTATGGCCTAGTTCTGGTCTCAGCAGGCCACACTTCCGTTCTGCCTAGCCCCACCCCACACCTTACATTGCCTGGGATCAGGGACCCATGAGAGCTGGCTTCCATCTCTTCTGTTTCCATTTGAGTTGGCTGCTCCCCACTGGACCCACTGTGGGGGCTCAGCTCCTTGACCCTGAGGAAACAAGAAGGTCTCAGAGCCCACAGGAGCCTCCTGAGCACTCACGAGACTGCAGCACCACTCAGACCATGAGGCTCAAAGGGAGAAGCAGCTTTGACTTTGGCCTAGAGGACCCATGCTGGCTCTCAACCAAGGCCTGAAGGGGACTGGGGCAGACCATCTAGCATCATGTCTGAACTCCCAAGTCTCAGCTTCACTGTCACAGAAGAATATCCTGAGGCACTGAGACTCCAGAGCTTCTTCCCTCTTCTCTCCTCCCTCCTGCAACCCTTTCCCCATCCCACTGGCCATGGGTACGAGTACCTGTCTGCATATCTTAGTGTGTTTAAAGTATATTCACAGGAGCTTATGCCCGGTGAGATCATGGCAATCTGCAAAAGGGGGAAACAGGCAGTTAAGTTCAACCCTTAACAAGATCACAAGGTAAGGGGACCAGACCACCTGCTGCTGGAGACTGCCAGGAGCTGTCTGTGTGAGCTCCTGACTCCCACAGAGTATTGGAGCAGGGAGCTAATTAAGCACCCGCTCTGTGCCAGGCACCTTGCCCCATGGCCAACGAAAATTAAGGCACCTTGGAAATTGGATATCCACCTTTAAATTTTTTTTTTTAAATTTTTTTTTAAGATTTTATTTATTTATTTGACAGAGAGAGATCACAAGTAGACGGAGAGGCAGGCAGAGAGAGAGAGAGAGAGAGAGAGAGAGAGAGAAGCAGGCTCCCCGCCGAGCAGAGAGCCCCATGCGGGACTCTATCCCAGGACCCTGAGATCATGACCTGAGCCGAAGGCAGTGGCTTAACCCACTGAGCCACCCACGCGCCCCGGATATCCGCCTTTAAAGGTATATCTGGTTACCATCCCCCCCAACCCATTGCTTTATCACTTTATTGACCCACTCTCCAAGGTCACATCTTAAGGAGCAGTGGCTCCTGCTGGAACCTTATATTCACCCAGGCTCAGGAATGATGGGTTAGAGCTTAGTCCGAAATTCCTGCCTTCCCTAGTAGGCCAGAAAGAGATTTCATGGAGGGGAAGGAGGGCAGATCCTAGCTGGCAAGGCTTGTAGATATAATAAGGAAGGGGACAAAAATCATTTACAGCCACAGCCCTTTCCTATTTCTGAAGCTGTGAGCCAACGAACCTAAGGGAAGCCATAGAGGAGACGAGAATTTCCTTCTCCTGATTCCCACAGCCCTCCTTCTGAGTTATGGGGCCCCACTTCATGGGGTAAGGGAGCAATGACCATCCCAAAACCAAAAGCTTCCCAGACATATAGTAAAGAGAGCAGATCCTTTCCTTCTCTCTTGAACAGGCAAAGAGGAATCGGTACTAAATTGGTACTAAAAGGCCATGGCAGGGTGGCAGGGGGAGGGTAAGTTTAGGGGGCAGCGCGGCTGGGCTGCAGTCGGTTGAGCGTCCGATCCTTGATATGGGCTCAGGTCATGATCTCAGGTGCTAGGATTGAGCCCCACGTTGGGCTCTGCACTTGGTGAGGAGTCTGTGCAAGGATTCTCTCTCTCTCGTTGTGCCCCTCCCCCTACTTGTACACATGCATGTTCTCTAATAAATAAATAAATCTTTAAAATAAATAAGTGAGGGGTGCCTGGGTGGCTCAGTCGTTAAGCATTTGCCTTTGGCTCAGGTCATGATCCTGGGGTCTGGGGATTAAGCCCTGTGTTGGGCTCCCTGCTCAGCAGGAAGCCTGCTTCTCCTTCTCCCACTCCCCGAGCTTGTGTTCCCTCTCTCACTGTGTCTCTGTCAAATAAATAAATAAAATATTAAAAAAAAATAAAATGAAATGAAATAAAGAAGTGCATAAATAAAAGGCAGCAGGGTTTGCCCACTCAAGATGAAGCCTGGAAACCCAGGTGGCCAGGGGTACCAAACCCACCCAGAAACAGGACTCAGGGTCTTCCCACGCCACTTCCAGAGCGACCCTACTCACCATGCAGGTCCTCGAGTTCTCCCCGATAAAGGAGTCCCTCAGCACCTGGGTCAGCTTGCTCTCTCGAAACGGGGTGTGAGCCTTGTTCTGTCCCAGGGCCCTGATGCACTCCTGTGGGGCAGCAGGGGGCACTGGGGTCCCTTCTTTCCCTTTGAACCACCCACCCCCTTGCTCCCCCCGCAGGAGCCTCCCAGGCCGGCCGCCTGCGCCTCCACCTTCAGAGCCAGGAGGCTCTTGTTGATCTCTGCACCCTCCATGCGGGTCTGCCGGTCAGCGCTGGAAGTGTCCGCACCTCTCTCGTTCCCTGCCAGATCCACCAAAGAGAACTTGCCATGCACTCTCCCTTTGGCTCGAAGAAGAATCTGGAAGCAGGCATGGGAGCGGGAAGAGTTGGAGTTGGCAAACGTCTGCCCAGAGGTCCTATGTCAAAAGAGAACGAAGAAAGGCTATGAGCCTCTGAAAATTCTTGGCCGCTGTGACTCCCCAGAGTTCAAGCCACCCCACTTCACTGCACTAAGTTCTCGGTACAAGGGGCACAGGTGAGGACTCTGAGCAGTCCTGTGTCTTCTTGTCCCAGACTCCGTTTTGTCCTCTGTGGGCAGCAGCTCTCCCTCCAGCTCCAGACCTAACAAGTTTTCCTGGCAGTGAAAGTACTGGATTCTGTGCTACGGCCTTAGCAAGACGGCCCAGCTGCACGTGGGGAAGGAGTGGCCTGTGTGGCACGGCAGGGTGGGGGAGGAAGAGGGGTTGTCACCAACCACTTGTCAAAGCTTGAGGGCCCTGAGGAGGGCAGCCCCCTCCCTGGGCGTCCATAAGCCACCCAGCGCTCCACTGCACCATGCCTGGAGGCAGAGCACTTCCCTAACTCTGCAGAGGGGCAATGACACCATCACTTCCAGCCACAACAGACCCAGAGTGCCTATCTCCCACCACAGAGGGAGAGAAGAGCAAGGAAAAGCCTAGAGAAGTCAGGAAGCATGCTTTGGGGTAAGAGCCTAGAAATAAAGTCTGCCTTGGTGGGGGGCGCCTGAGTGGCTTAGTTGGTTAGGCGCCCAACTTTAGTTCAGGTCATGATCCTGGGGTCCTGGGATCAAGCCCCTCATGGGGCTCCCTGCTTAGCAGGGATCCTGCTTCTCCCTCTCTCTCTGGCGTTCCTCCTGCTTGTATTCTCTGTCAAATAAATAAATAAAATCTTAAAAAAAAAAAAAAAGTCTGCTTTAGTTACATCTATGACACTCTGACTCACTCCTGATGAGCCTCTGGCCCTGGGTCATCTGCCCTATTGAGAGTCCTCAAGACAGGGGCCCTCACAGCCCTCAGCAAGCTGCAGAGGGAAGCACTCTGCAGGAATAGCAGTGGGCTCGGAGCGAGGGTCTGTCACCTGAACCAGGGACTGGGGGCCCCTTCCCGTCACCATAATTCTGACCTGCAGGCACTGCCCATGTCGATCATCTTGATGACGTCATCTGCACAGCTAACCAGGCGCTCCTGCAGCCCGACCACCTGCACCTGCTGCTTGCCGTCCTCCAGCACACGCAGCTTGGCTTTCTTGTTGAGCAGGTCGAATAGCTGTGCCAGGCAGGGGAACACATAGGGGAACAAGGCTAAGGCCGTCAGGGCCCGGGCACCCCACCCAATAGTCCATCCTTCAGGGCCTGTCCCAGCTCAGACGAGGGCTGGTAGCAGGGCAGGCAGAGAGAGGTTAAGCTGGGTGGAGGGCAGTATCTGAGTCAGGCGGCCTCAGTGTGCTAGGACTCTGCTACTTTGCCAGCTATGGGAGCCTGGACCCGGCCATGCCTAACAGTTCCAGCCTTATTCCTCATCTGCAGAATAATGACCGTAATGCTTCCTCAGAGGTTACTACAGTGATCGAATGAGTTGAGACGTGCTTAGCACACGATACCATATCAATAATCCACATTAGCTATAATTATTATTATTAGCATGGAGATCCTGCTCTGAGGAAGGCAGCTCTGTATAAGCACGGACCGTAGAGATAGAGGGTACAGAGCATAAGGGGCGGAGGGGAGAGTAAAAGAGATGAACAGAGAACAAACATACACGATCAGGGGAAGACTAGAATGGTCATAAAGGAGGTGGGTCAAGGGAAGACAGGGCATACACAAGGCAAACCTCCCCCACAAGATGGAGCCCTGAGGAGCGTTACTGATCTACTTGCTGAGCCTGGGCCCCATCTCCCCATCACACACATCAGGGCAGAGGAGCCCGTCAAAGACTTGATGGTCCACAGGTTGTTTGGTTTCTACCATTTTTAGCCAATCTCAAGGACTTAGATATTTCAGGGGCCCCGACAGTATAAATAGGGGCTCCTTGCCGGCTAGCTACCTTCCCATTATAGATCTCAAAGAATGTCACGTAGACTTCCAGGCCCAGGTTCCGGTAGCGGGGCTGATTCTTCAGAAGGAAGACGTCGCGGGCTGCGGGAGACAGCTGGGTAAGTAAGCAGCCTGGCTTCGAGTGTCCGACCCCAGTGGCAGAACACATACTTACAGGCCATGGCGTAGATCCCTTTGGATGCATTCTGGGCTTTCCCAGAGAGGTCTCCGCCCATGGTCTGCAAGGGAAGGGGCGGGAGACTATGGTGAAGGGCCCTGGGCCTAGGTCCGAGCACTACAGGCTGCATCATTGCAGCGGGCCCCCGCACTGAAGCTAAGAAGCTGCACTGGCCAAGGCATCCGACACAAGAGTCTCTGGTGACGGGGCATCGGCACCAGCGGCACTTTCTGCAGGAAACTTCCCTTTCAGGGACCCACTGTGACACCATGGGCAGGTGTGCTCCCTGCTAGGCCTGAAAACTCACATGTGTCTTGCCACTTCCCGTTTGGCCATATGCAAAACAGGTTGCTTTTCCCCCTTCAAAGATGGTCTGGACCAGTGGCCTTGCTGTGAACCTAGGAGAAAGGATAGGGGAAAATATGTATCTCTCCCTAAAACGTGCTTCCTAGAATATGGCCCTATTGCTCCTTCACTGCAGAACTTCTGGGGTCTTCAATTCCTCCTTCCAAGCACTCGCACTTCTCTCCTGCAAAGTGGTTCCACTGGACCCCACCCCCCACTTATACACTGAAAATCCTCCCAGCCAGCTGGGGAGGGCTGGGCTGACCTGCCGAGAAGAAGATGGTGGCCTTCACTCTGACCGAGCCACCAGCCCTCCCTCTGACCCTGAAGACCCAAAGTGAAACCCTGAGCTTAGCCGCTGACTGCTAGCATAAGAAACACTACAAAGATTAGAGGAAACCCTCTAAAGTAGGAGCTTAAAATATTTTACGCTTTGTGAGCCACATAGGTCTCTCACGTTTTTTTAAAGATTTTTTTAAAATTTAATTTAAAAAAATATTTTATTTATTTATTTGACAGACAGAGATCACAGGCAGGCAGAGAGGCAGGCAGAGAGAGGGAGGAAGGGAAGCAGGCTCCCCGCTGAGCAGGGAGCCTGACTTGGGGCCTGATCCCAGGAGCCTGGAATCAAGACCGGAGCCGAAGGCAGAGGCCTTAACCCACCGAGCCACCCAGGCGCCCCTAGATTTTATTTTTAATTGCTCTCTATACCCAACAGGGGCTTGAACTCACAATCCTGAGATTCAGAGATGCATGCTCCACTGAGCCAGACAGGTGTCCTGCTTGTCACATTTAAAAAAAAAAAAGAAAAAAAGAAATCCTTTAAAAACATAGAAACCATTCATTCTTAGTTAGAGAGCCCTTTTTATAAAAAGGGACTGTGAGCCAAATTTGGTCCATGGGCTGTAGTTTGTTATCTTCTGGTCTGGAGCAGTCCTGACAATAGAACTTTGTGCTAGAGAGCCCGGGTGTCTCAATCGGTTAGGCATCTGACTCTTGGTTTCAGTTCAGATCATGATCTCAGGATCAGGAGATCGAAGCCGAGTTGGGCTCTGAGCTCGGCAGGGAGTCTGCTTGAAAGATTCTCTCCCTTTGCCCGAGTGTGTGTGAGCTCTTTCACTCTCCCTAAATACCTAAATATCTTAAAAAAAAAAAAATGAAAGAACTTTCTGTGATGACAGAAATGCTCTCTACTGTGCTAGTAGCAGCCCTAGCCCCGTGTGGCTAGAACGCACTTAAAATGTGGCTAATAGGACTCAAGAATTGAATTCTGGGACACCTGGCTGGCTCAGTTGGTAGAGCATGCAACTCAATCTCAGGGTCACGTGTTTAAGCAAAAAAAAAAAAAAAAAGAGAGAGAGAGAGAGAGAGAGAGAGAACCGAATTCTTAATCTTATTTTTTACTGAAATAGCTACAGGATGGTGAGGCACCTGGGTGGCTCAGTGGGTTAAGCCTCTGCCTTGGCTCAGGTCGTGATCTCGGGGTCCTAGGATCAAGCCCCGAGTAGAGCTCTCTGTTCAGGAGGGAGCCTGCTTCCCCCTCTCTCTGCCTGCCTCTCTCTCTGCCTACTTGTGGTCTCTGTCAAATAAATAAATAAAATCTTTAAAAAAATAAATAAACAAATAGCTACATGATGGAGTGCCTGGTAGGCTCAGTCAATGGAACATGTGACTCTTGATCTCGGGGTTGTGAGTTCGAGCCCCACCTTGGGTGTAGAGACTACTTAAAAATCTAAAAATACAACTAAAAACTAAAAACCACGTAAGGCTTGTGGGTGCTGCATTAGACAAAGCAGTGCTAGTGTTTGCACTAGTGTTACCCACTGCTAAGCTCAGTGGGTAACAGAGTGGCTACATAAGATACTAGAAGAACCGCTCCCTGCCGCCTGCCCAGCCCAGCCTCAGCAGAGTGCAGTCAGTGGGTTAAGACCTCATTCATGAGCCACTCAAGGATGGGCTGCTGAAGATGCAGAATGGGATGTGACAAGCCCAAGTGGGGCCTTCCTGTTGCCTGGTAGTCTGAGTCGGACTCAGAGTCAGAGCCAGCTCTGTGATGGCTGACCCAAGGAAAATATGAGGCCAGGAAGGGCCTCAGAGTCCCGTGGCTGTGAGTAGTGTTACCACAATATCCCGCATGGAAAAGAGGAAGGCTGGGAAAAGGGGGGAGAAAGAGGGCAAGAGACTAACCTGTAGACAACTTCATTTGAAACTGTTTCATCAAATGCAAAGTCAAAGCAGAAGGCTTGGTTTTCCAGATACTTTGTTAAGTCTACTTTTAACTTGGGCTCGTGGACCAAGAGGAGACACTTGCTGGGAATGGAAATCACATCAATTTCTTTCTTGGCCAATTCTGCAGAAGGAGAGTATTTCAGGGGATGATTCCTGGACACGGAGGATGTCAGTCCAGAGCCTCCTTCTGACCGAGCTGGGCTTACCTTGTTTATTCAGCGGCCGTTTCCTCACACAGACACAGATCCTGTGCTCTTCGATCTTCAAGAGGATGAGAGAAGACAACCACCCAGTGAAAGGTCAGAGCAATACTGAAAGAACCCTTCCTCTTCCAATCCAGTGTCTGGCTCACTCTGGGGCCAAGACCCGACACCAGGACCCCTGCGCCCCCGCAGATAGTTACTCAGAGCACAGCAGGCAGCACTGAATTTCCTCCCCAGTTTTCTCATGCTGCTGCCTATGGGGTGCAGGTCTACTTCCATGATTCTCAGTAAGGATCTAGCCAACCTATGCACGTGAGGGTGACAGTTTTGGAGATCAGACTCTCCCATCCAGCCTTAGTAGCTCCAGTCCAGCAAAGGATACTGAAAATACCTCAAGGGCCAGTGCAGATTCCTGCAGGCCCTCACTCTCCTAAAGAGGAAATTTGCCTTTCAATTGTACTCAGGAAGGAGGGGTAGAAGCCCTTAGGGTTTACTTACAGGATCTGTCACAGTAAGCGGATGGCATTCCAAAGTAGTCCGAAATTCTTTGATCATCCGGGCAAATTCCCAGTTTGGAAAGCTGTTGTCATACTCCTGTTTGGGACAAGGGCAAAAAAGGATGCACTGTGGACATGCTGCCATGTAAGGGCTCTCAGAGCTCAGCTCTTCACATGCATGCAGCCCTCCAGTTGACAAAGCCCCCCAGTCTTACTTCCTCCCACCCTGGCTCTAGGTTGAGAACTTAGGAACAAAACCCTGAGGACAGAGGTTGGCAGGGAGTGACTATGCATGCACCAAACCAATCTAGGAACTAGGGCCAGAGCCACTGTGGCCCTTTTAGGAGACCAGCATGTTGAGTTTCCCAAGAGCCACGAACCCAATTGAGGGGAAGTGCTCCAAACTGGAACTCCCTTGCAGCACTGCCCCCCGCTCCCATACACGCAGCTGGGGCCAGGGGAGCAGGAAAGCAGGCAACTCTGCCCTGCAGGTCCCTGCGATGGCACATATCAATCAGCAGGACATATTTCTTGCCCGAAGTCTTCAGAAAAATATCTGACTTACTTGTTCTCTGAGTCCAAATGAGAAAGCAGTTAAATTTCCTAGATATCAGAACTGGAGCCTCAGAAATGCTGGGGCCCGACTGTATCTCCATCGCTGGTGAGGGTGCAGTTAAGGACGTCTGTCCAAAAACCCTTGACCTAAGAAAAGTACCTGTGCTCGCTTTATTCTCATTTCGGAGTTCTGGGCCCTCTTCTCTTCTCGCTTGTTCTTCATTTTCTCCATTTCCTTCACAATACATGATTTCCTCCGAACTGTGGGAGGAGGGGGAAGGAAGCCCACTATTACCTGTCTAAGCCAGCCAGCCTACTCTTCAGCTGCTGTCCTGAGTCCTGGGCCTTTCCCAGGACTAGGCCTTCCCCAGACCCTTGCTTTTAAATGACCAGATGCAAGGAGAGGCAGCAACAGATGAGACTGTTGGGAGGGCCAACCCTGCAAAGCAAAGACTTGCACAAGCACTCTAGGCCTAACCCAAGCTCTCTCCACGCCTCTGTGGCATTTTCTAAACAATCAGAAGAGGGGATGCCATCCCTGATTGGTCTGATGGTCATTCTGGGTTATCCTTCTGGTGTTGGCCAAGACTTGAGCTGTGACAACATCTCGACTACATCAGAGGGCTCTTGTCAGCTGGTGGGAACAGGGTCACTTCTAGTGAAAGACCGATGCCACAGCCACAGGAAAACATGCTTCCATGTGACAAACATGGTTTGAATTCAGGTGCCAAAGCAGGCCAGGTTTGGGACAGGACCGAACAAAGCAGATAGCTCAGTGTATCTACCTGAGTTCACAGGGTTTGCAGAAGAGCTGCCTCGGATGGAATGGACCTGCTCTTCCACCTCCTCGCTGACCATCGTCAATGGTATTTCAGCCACTGCAGGGCAAGAGGGCCTAGGGGGGCCAGCTGTGGGGGAAGGAGAGTCATTGGAGAAGCAGGCAGGCAAACCAGAGCTGCGCTCCTCTGAGCCCCAGCAGGTCATGGGACGGACAAGTGCAACACACTGCAGGCCCAGCAAGGGCTGGGGCTCCCACAGTGTGAGCAGAGCCTGGGCTTTCCCTCCACCTCAGCCAGCACCTGCGCCCAGTCAGTCTCCTTGCATCGGCTGGCTCCTGCTGTCAAAATTCTTGGAGGGTGGGGCACCTGGTTGGCTCACGCAGTAGACAGCGCAACTCTTAATCTTAGGGTTGTAAGTCTGAGCCCTGTGCTGGGTGTAGAGATTACGTAAAGATAAAATCTTTTAGGGGCGCCTGGGTGGCTGAGACTCAGTCTGTTGAGTGTCCAACTCTTGATTTTGGCTCAGGTCGTGGTCTCAGGGTGATGAGATCAAGATCAGGGAAGTCTGCTTGGGATTCTCTCTCCCTCTCCTTCAGCCCCCACCCCACCACTCTCTCTTTCTCGTTCTCTAAAATAAACAAATCTTTAAAAAAATAAACATAATCTTTAAATTGAAAAAAATATATATATCTTAAAGGGTATGTAAATAGCTCAGTATGGACTTCACCACAAAGGGAAACCCTCTAAAGGCCTGAAGATTTCAGGCTTGACCCAAGTGTGGGTTCTTAGGCCAGGGCTTTCTACTCATTTGGAAGAAAAGCTAGGACTTTCTGACTTCTCCAAAGCCTTGGAGCCTGGATAGCTAACAGGAACAGACAGAAAAGCCAGGAGAAACAGAAACCTGAGTACACCTGGGTGGCTGTTAGTTAGTATCTGCCTTTGGCTCAGGTCATGATCCAAGGGTCCTGGGATCAAGTTCTGCATCAGCTTCTTGTTCAGCCAGGAGCCTGCTTCTCCTTCTGCCTGTCTTTCCCTCTCTCTCTGCCAAATAAATAAAATCTTAAAAACAAACAAAAAACAAAAAACAAAACCAGGAACCTGAGTGACAACTAAACATACTAATTCAACCCAGAAAGGTACATCCCATGATAACTCATTACTTTCCATACCTGGTTGTGACTCTTTTATTTACCTTCATTTTATTAGAGCTCAATTTGATACATGTAAGATGTAATGATTATACATCTTACAAAATCTACACCTGCTTTATCTAATAAAAGCTAACAACTAAAAATATTTTTAGTTTCTTTTTAAGATTTTTATTTAGTGGACAGAGAGCACGAGCAGGGGCAGAGAATGACGGAGAGGGAGAAGCAGATTCCTCACGGAATAGGAGCCCAACATGGGGCTCAATCCAGGATGCTGGGATCATGACCTGAGCCAAAGGCAGACACTTAACCAACTGAGTCACCCAGGTGCCCTTAAAAATATTTTAAAAATTTCATTTATACAAAGTCCAAAAAGGGAAAAAGCTAATTTAGGTACCCTTAGGGGCTTAGGAACTGTCGGGAGCTTGACAGGGACTGTTGGGTTGCTAGTAACCCTCTGTTCGATCTGGGTGTAGTTACATGAGTGTGTTCAGTTTGTGAACCATACACTCAAGGATATGTTTGCTTTTCTGTATATATATTATGTTTCAATTAAATTAAAACAGTAAAATTAAATGATTTCCTAATAAGGGACCAGTGGGGTGGGGGTAGAACAGAACTGAAGCCAGGGGAGTAAGGAATCTCAGAATATTCTAGGACAGGGATAGGACAATGTATGAGGAGCTGTTCCAGAGCCTCAAACAGGGAAAACAGATTCATCACTCACTGGGAACTGAAAAGTGCTTGCGGGAATTTGAGGACGCTGGTAGCTCTACCTCCATATCATTCTCCTGAGTGGTGATGCGAACCTCTGAGACAGTAGACATTCGAGCGGAGCGGCTGCGGAGACCTGAAGACCCAAGGGCAGTGGCCAGTCAGTGCAGCACTATCAGGAGGGCCAATGGGGGCCACTAGGGGGCAACCCTCCAATATTCTGCACAGAGTCCAGACCCCCAGGAAAGAAGCCCACCAACTTCCCATTCCTTCCACCAGAGGAAAAGGAAAAATTAGAAAGGCCAAGTACTAGTGACCCCAAAACTAATCCGCTCATTCTGCCCATCTGAGAGCTCCCAAGAGCAAGAGTATCTCTAACAAGAGCATCTGTCTCGAGTAAATGGGGGGACCTACAGCCAATCTGAAATCCTTTCTGAAGAGGCAGAGCTAATCTCAGAAAAAAAACATTATTAAACCTTAACCATCTTACCCTACCACTGTACAACCTTCCCATATTTTAAAACAACACTGTAAGGTAAGTATCAGTATTCCCATCTGATGGGGGTGGGGCATGACAGCTCAGAGAAATTAAGTGATTTGCCCATAGTCACACTCAATTAGTAAAGGTTGGAGCCAGGATGTGAACCCAAGACTTTTAAGATTCCAAACCCTGGGCTTTTCCCACTGCTCCAGGATGCTTTACAGAGCCGGGCCCAGCCACATCATCAGATCACTACATCATCAGGGTCAGCTACACGGATTTTCTGGAATCTAAAAAGAATGCTTAACTGAGAGAAAACGGAGTTGTATTTGAATTCTTGTTAATTTCTACCCACTTATATAGTTTCCCTCCATAAGAGAGAAACAATTTATCACCTACGAAGTAAGTCATAAACTTGGAAATAGAATACATGGTATAACATAGGCAAACATTAACTTGGATGGAATTTCTGAGTCTCCTAAGTCTAGGCTGATCTGATGGCTCTGTATCAACCATTTCTTTCATTAAGAGCATAAATTGCCATCGTTTTCCTATTTCCCAAAAGATTTGTTGTCATCTCGTGTTTCATTTCTACTGCTGAACAGCATGCACCCGTACTAGGATCTGTTTTCCATTGACATAGGCTGGGCAATGTCCTCTGAGCACAGGCATATGCAGTGCAACCATTCCCATTTCTCTCGCAGGTCCCCACGGTACAGGTAGCAAGAGGGCCAGCGCCTTACCGCTCAGGCCCAGCCCAAGCTTGCAATTGCACCACCTGCCACCTGGGCTTCCCCTAACCTGAAGCTCCAGGCAAGTAGTTTCTGGGCCCCTGCGGTAGGTGGACCCTGTCGGGCAGGGATCTCCCCTGGCTGGGACAGGCCACGCAGGCTGTGAGGGATAGCTGGCTCTGAGTCATGAGTGGGATTTCTTGGGCAGTTTGTACCTACAGCCACCGCACCCCCTATAGCTACAGACTATTACGGTCAGAGTTGGTGTATGTGGACTACTTCTGCAGAGAAAGGCCAAGTTTCTTCTAGACTTCAAGGCAATGCTCCTATTCTTCCCATCCTACCCTACCTGCAGATCTCCACAGCAACATCGACTATTTCTAAACAGCCTGGACCTAGCTTTTCTCTCAGCCTGCTCCCCACCTCACTCCAAGGCACACTGTTCCTTTGAGGAAAGAAAACAGGCCCGTGGGTGGCTGATTACTGCTCTGGATTCTACAGGAAAGGCTTCGAGGCCAACTGGCAAATTTCCCAAATGCATCAGGTCATTGGAAGGTTGGCCTAAGGGCTGGATTCTATTTTTTTTTTTTTTAAAGCACTTTATTGAGGTATGATTGAAATACAAAAAGAAGATATTTATTCAACTCGATGTGTCTGGAGATAAAGTAAACACCCATGAAACTATCATTATAATAATCGATGCCATAAACTAACCCATCACTTCCTAAGGTTTGTTCCTACTGTTTTGTAGTTTATTTTTGTTTCGTTGTTAATATACGATCCGCCCTCACAGTAAAATTTTAAGTACACAATACACTGTTGCTAATCACAGACCAGATTTTTTACGTGAGATCTCCAGAACTTATTTCCTATCAGTGAAGTTTCTCATGAAACTTTGTACTCTTTGACGAAAATCTCCCTATTTCTCCCTCCCTGTAGGTTGGATTCTTTCTAAGATGCTTGGAAGACAGCGCAGGACTCAGCCCACGTACAGTCACCTGCTAAAGTGGAGCAATGATTCTGTCACCACTTCCTGGACACCACCCCAGCAACATTACTCCAGGCACAAACCCCATGATGGTAAGCCAAGAGAAATCCATTTACCTTCCTTTGGAGCAGGAATTTTGGAGTTGACTGATCTGCGTTTTTGTTTCTGAAAAACAGAACGGACCATCACAATATATGGCTCCTATCAACATTCAAGGACCTATCTTGGGTCCATGTGTCATGCTGAAGTCCTAGGCAGTCCCAGAAAATCAGCAAAAGCCAACAAGCCAAGCAGATGACCTGGAGCACTGGTTCGGCCACATGACAAGCACCTACCTGGACTGTTACATTTTCCTGCAGGGGCAGATTGTCCTTTGGGTGTAAGGGAAGAAGTTGTAAAAGCTCTGGGTTTATTGCAGCCACATCATCAAAATCAATCTGCAGAGAGCAAGTAAAAAGTTTTGGTGGGAACAACATAGCTTCTTCAATCCAATCGCATCTCTGCAACCAACGCTACCCCTAGATTCAGAATTTACCAATTTTATAAGTTCCACCAAATACCAATAACTATAAACAAATAGTCGTTAATCGTGGTTTACCATCTAGATGGATATTGGTTTCCGAATGCCAAGCCAATGGTAGATGTCGGTGATGAGAACGAGGTAAAGAGGAGGGCAGGCAGACAGGCAAACAGACAGTCCACAGTAGATCTAGGTCACCTGGCTCCCCTACTGTTCTGCTGGGCAGTGGGGTCCTGCTGGGCACAGTCCCCTGAACACTTCTTGCTGGCTGACACGGAGGAGGAAACGAGTTCTGTCTCGGAGATAGTCAAAATGGAGGGCCCTCCTGGATCTTACGGGCGGGGAAAAGTTCCCGAGAGCTGCTACCTAACCCTAAGTCTACCTACATTTTCTACTGGGCCCAGAAACTTCTTCCCTAGTCACGGCTTCCTGCTCATGCCTTCCCTACTTCATGCTCGTGCCTATAATGAGGTCACAATTCTAGGTTTACATCACTAGAGTCCTGCAACCCTCTAGGAACAACTCAAACTTCATCAGCATAATTCACAGCAGTTCACAATGCAGATGACAGATAACCACACAGTACCAATGTGGTT
Organism: Lontra canadensis; assembly: GCF_010015895.1. Classification (NCBI taxonomy): domain Eukaryota; kingdom Metazoa; phylum Chordata; class Mammalia; order Carnivora; family Mustelidae; genus Lontra; species Lontra canadensis. Next base: position 10,964,581 of record NW_022631054.1, on the reverse strand, counting down.
ATCTGCATCTCGAAATGGTTCTGAGCTGAAGCATGTACTCCAGGGTGCAAGTTTTACTTCCTACATATGCAACCTGTGTTTATTAACTAGCTTATTTAAACATTTATTAGGCACGATTAAGGCACTAGGGGGGAAAGTATTCAAAGATGAATTAAGACAAACATTGCCCTTGTCTTCAGTTAGCTCATGTTCTAATGGAGAAGTCATGTGGACAGAGGGCTAGAAACCAGGGCAGCACAGGACAAGGATAGAATCACCAAATGCAAAAGCTGGCAAGTACTTCAGTAACCAAACTTTTGTCCCTGTTTCTTGGACAGCTACAGATCCTTACACCTCTCCTGTTTCTGACACTTAAACCACAGGAAACAAACAACATAGGAGACCAATGATCTAACTCTAGTTCTGGCATTAAGCAACTCTCACATTGATGATTCAGAGTGAACGCCTCAGTTAACATCTCAGGAAGGAGTAAGAGTGACAGTGTTGAAGGCAGCAAGGCACTAGGCACGGTCACAGTGTGGGGCCTGGACACATCTACCCACGGGGACAGCATACTTTGCAAGAAGAGTGTATGGTATAAGGAAAAAGGATGACTGACGTCAGATCCTGAAAAGGCTTTGAACACCTAAGATGTTCAGACCTTATTCCAAAGGCAGTATCTGAGCTGGAGTGAACCCCAGCAAGAGCTATATTTCTAAACAACAAAAAAAAGGCTATCAAACAAAACCACAAGGAATTACTAATAGCTGGTTGAAAAGAATTTTAGAAACCTCTTGACTCAAGGGCAGATAGTGTAAAGTATTCAATCCTTTTATTTCTCAAATATACCACCTAAATATCTGCATACCTTCCAGAGGGGACTATGCTAGGCAAGTCCTTTTCATGTGTTACTGCATTATGCTCCATGAAAGAAGGTCCAGGTCTGTCTTATTCACCTCAGTGTCCCATCTGGCATTTTGGAACCACTACAAAAGTGTCTGTTGAATAAATACTGACAATAGCCTTATGAGGTAGCTATTATTATCAACCTCATTTTTTTGGTGAGGAAGCTGGAGTTCTTTCTTTCTTTTTTTTTTTTAAGATTTAGTTTATTTATTTGACAGAGCAAGAGAGATCACAAGTAGGCAGAGAGGCAGGCAGAGGGAGACGGGGAAGCAGGCTCCCCGCTGAGCGGAGAGCCCAATGTGGGGCTCGATCCCAGGACCCTGAGATCACGACCTGAGCTGAAGGCAGAGGCTTAACCCACTGAAACACGCAGGTGCCCCAGGAAACTGGATTTCTAAGAGAGCTGGAAACATGCCTGAGAACACAAAATAGTAGGCAGAGGCAGACTAGAATCCAGGTTTTCATACTTCTAGCCCAGTGAACTTTTTATCACACCACAACGCCTCTAAAACATAAATGCCTTAGTCATACCTCTCCTCTTTTCAAAATCTTTCCAATGCTCCCCAGTGCCTACAGAATAAAACCTTAAACATCTTAGTGCCAGAGATGAAGACCCTCTAGTCCCCTTTTTCAACTGTTCAGCATCCCGAGCCTTCCACTGCCTGGAGCAAGCTTCTTTACTAGTCCCTATGAGGGCCATCGCACTGTTTTGGTTAAGCCTTCCCGTCCCACCCCCACCAGTCAAGCTCATCCTCAGTAAGTTACCACCTCTGAGATGCTCTAGCTCTATTCATCTTGCCATTTATCAACAAGTTGCCCTCTGTTATTTGGCGTTTCAGGAATATTTTATCTCCTCAACCGGGTTATCAATTTTGCTCTCTGATGCCATAGGTATTTTGCACTCAGAAGCTAGGATACATAAGCAAGGTTTTAGGATTCTATGCAGTTTGTCTTCTACAGACACACCAGAAACTGTTGATTGCTTCAATTTAGACCAGGCCTGACTAAATAAATTCCTAACGCATCCAAAGAGGACCATGTTTTAAGATTTGGGAGGACAAGGCAGCATCAGATACAAGGCTCTCACAAGTTCCATTTCCAGATAGATCTTTTTGTTTGTTTTTTTAGTTTACGTAATCTATCTGCCCAACATGGGGCTCGAACTCAGGACCCTGAGATCAAGAGTCGCATGCTCTACAGACTGAGCTAGACAGGTGCCCCCTCACACAGATCTTTTAGGGAAGAAGGTGTTAAATGTGGTAGAGGCATTCTCATAGAACTTACCTCTTTGCCCTTTGTGGCATCTCCTTCTGTCCATTCCACTGAAACGCAGGATTTCTCCAAATTCACAGTCCTTACATTGGCACTGTGGATTATGCCTACGGTATGAAAGTCCAGTTTACATCTTTTTCACTCATAGAATCCTACAGAGACTCTAATGTGGAGCTGACCTGAAGGAAGGGACCGCTGCCTTTTTCTTTATTTTTCACACTAGAAGACAAGTCTCCTGGCACCTCACCCACAGAATATCCCACTATGAGGTAGGCAGGGAACAGGACTTAAAGTGTGCTGCAGGAGTAAGGATTCATCTCCACTCAAAAGAGAGAGTACAGTGAGGTGAAGGTATATTTGGGCAGAGGAGTCACTCTAGTCCTTAGGTACTGTTCCTCAACATGCACTGAGACTTGAGGCTCTAGAGCCCTCAGGTTTCCCTACCTCACTCCCGATGGTTATATCTGACCATTCTAATGACAGGGTATATTAGACCTGCCAGAGATGCAGTAGCTGCTTAAACAAAAAAAGAGGACAGAATTGCACGCTCCTCAAGAGCAAAGATCTTTTCTGCCTGATTAACCCTGAATCCCAGTGCCTGACATACTGCAAATGCAGAATATTTAGAGAGGAATACAGGGGCCAGGAAGCCGAGGTCCCTACAAAAGCAAGGCAGTTTCAGAGGAGAACTCTGGAGGCGAAGTGAATCTAGCAATCCTAACTTCCCTAGGAGGACCACTGACTTGGAGGAGCCCCTCCCACTTCCGAGGACAGGCAGGGGACCCACCGCCAGGGGAGGCCCTGGACCCGGGTAGAAAAGACCGACTGCCAGTGCAGACACCCAGACCAGGTGGAGGCGGGGGAATTCCCAACAGTGTCTCGACCCTGCCGTTTGGGGGGGAGCAGTAATTTCAGCTGTCTCACAGCCCAAGTGTCCTCTTGATCTCGCGACCCCGCCTCTCACCATTACTGCGTTGGATCTTGATGGTAAGACCAGGAAACAGGCGGGCCTGAAGGGACGAGTCCATGGGCAGTCGCCGGGAAGAGAAACACGAAGTGCAAAAAAAGAAAAACAAAACAAAACCCCAAAAACAAACCCACAGCTCTGGTATCCCTACCAAGTCTTAACGCTGAGCAAACCGCCGCAGTTTAAATCCCGCGCGCCGGCGTCTCTCACAACGTCATCACGCTGCCACTGGCCTCGCTTCCGCCAGAGCACGTCGCCCTCCACAGCCTATTGGGATATGTAGTCTCGGGTCGGTTTTCCGGCGCCTAGGCCCGCCCACCCGCCAGCCACACCCCCGCGCGCTGGGCCTAATGGGAACTTGGGAAGCGTCGTGAAGGGAGATTTCCTGTTCCCTGCGTAAGGCGGAAAGCCATGTGTGCAACTGGTTTCCCCCAAACTGAGAAATTCTAGTATGGCGTTTGAGACCGAGACCAGAGGGTCCTTCAGACAGGGGTTTAAATCGCGACTTCTTCAGTTACTAGTTGAGAAACTGGACTCGTGTTTTCCTTTGCGCAATGAGGAACGTTCTTTCTCTTTTCTCTCTCTCTCTTTTTTAAGAATTTATTTGACAGAGAGAAAGCACAATCAGGGGGAGCGGGAGAGAGAGAAGCAGGCTCCCCTCTGAGCAGGGAGACCCACATGGGGCTTGATCCTAGGACCCTGGGATCATGACCCAAGCCGAAGGCAGGAGCCTGGATCGTGCTTTCATCCTCACGAAGTTATTGCGAAATTTAAATGAGGAGCTATGTTTAAAGTGTCTGGGAGACACATTACCTGGTCTTTTACTGTCTACCACGTGCTAGGCATGGTGCTGGGTGCTAAAGATAATAATAGTGAACAAGACATAGTTGTGCCCTTCTTGACCTAACGTTTCTTTTCTTTTCTTTTCTTTTTTTTTAAAGATTTTATTTATTTATCGGAGAGAGAGGGAGAGAGAGAGAGCACAGGCAGACAATGGCAGGCAGAGGGAGAAGCAGGCTCCCTGCCGAGCGAGGAGCCCAATGTGGGACTCGATACCAGGATGCTGGGATCATGACCCCAGCCGAAGGCAGCGGCTTAACCAACTGAGCCACCCAGGCTTCCCTTGACCTAACGTTTCTAATGTGAACAGGGAACAAAACGAAGTAACAAGTAAATTACAAGCTGTGGGAAGTGCTCTGAAGGAAACTGAGATCTGAGAGAGAAAATAATGGACGAGCCTCCTTTATTACTATTTTTTTAAAGATTTTATTTATTTATTTGACACAGGGAACAAAAGCAGGGGGAGTGGGAGAGGGAAAAGCAGGCTTCTGCTGAGCAGGGAGCCCTATGTGGGACTCTGTCCCAGAACCCTGGGATCATGACCCGAACCAAAGGCAGAGGCTTAAGGACTGAGCCACCGAGGTGCCCAGGAACTTACTTTAGATAAAGTGGCCAGGGAAGAAATCTTTGAAGTGATATCTAACCTGAGTCTAGAGAACAAGAAGGAACAAACTATGTCAAAGTGGAGGGCAGGAAGGTGGAGAGCATCCCAGACTAAGATCAGAGGATGGCGTGTGCAAAGGCCCTGAAGCAGGAAAGAACTTAATCTTGTTCGAAGAACTGAAAGAAGCCCTTGAGGCTGGAAAGCAAGAGGAGGGGGGAGAGGGGTGAAAGCATACAGCATTTTCTAGCCCATGGTAATAATTCTCTTAGTAAATGAGAAGTCTTTGAAGAATTTTACATACAGGAGTGACAAGATCTGAGTAACATTTGATTTTATGTATGTCAGGCTTTCTGATATGTGGACAACTGATTTGAAAAAGATAGGTTGGAAATGACGTCATTTAGTAGGCAAGAGATTATGCTGGCCTAGCCTGGGGAAGGGATAATGGAAATGTAGCTAAGAGAATGGCTTAAATTTTAGGAGATGGAATGGATGGGTCTTGTTGACGGGTTGGATATGGGTGTGAAGGAGAAGGAGTAATCATGGTTGATCACTGGTTTCTGGCTAGAACAACTGGGTAGGTAGATGATGAACTATTTCCTGAAATGGGCGAGTGGGGTTGTGAAGGAAACAGGTGTGTATATGGGGTGTAAGTTTCATTATGGTCATATTGAGTATGAGATGTCTGCCAGACTTGAGAGTTTAAGTGTCAAGTGAGCAGTGAATATACAAGCTAAGAGCTCAGGGAGAGATCAAAGCCAGGGATAGAGATTTGGTAGCTATTTTTTATGTAGCTGTATTTAACTGTGGAACTGAATGGGATCTAGAAGAACATCCGTAACTGAGCCATGGAGCAGGCCAGCATTTTGAGGTAGGGCAGAGGAGAAGCGGCAAAGGATATGAGATTAGGGTGGTTTGAAGGCTGAGGAAAACCAGGGAGAAGCCGCCTAGGAAGGAGTGAGGAAGGAGGAAAGAAATCAGGAGAGCTGTGGAAAGGGCAGGTAAGATGAGGGCATAGAAATATCCTTTGTTAGCACTTAAGTCATTGATGACCTTGAACAATCTTGGTGAACTATTGAGGGTAAGAGCCTAACTAGAGAGAGTAGAAGTGGAATATTGCTTAAGGATACATACATATTTAATGAAAGAATAAAGATATATTTGCAAAAGATAAACACTAAAGATTTGGGAAAGCAGTTGCCTCTGGCAGAGAGGGTAATGAGATTAGAGAGGGTATTGCAGCAAAATAGAACTTTTCATTTTTTTACATGAATCATGCTTATACATAAGTGTGCATTATGTTATTTTCTCTACCTCCTGTGTTAGGAAGCTGATGTAAATTTGGACCCATTCCTACCTTTTTTGCTTTTTCTACCTGTGGGTCCAGGCAGTTGCAAACTTCCATGCTGTTTCCCAAGGCCTATGTGGAACCCTTAGGGCACATGGGTTTTTGCACAGGCCTTATTTCTGGTTCCTCAATCTAGGGACCAAATCCAGTGAATTTTTCCTGGCCCTACATTGGTAATAAACCTCCTTACCAATGTAGGGCCAGGAAAAATTCACTCCTTGCCTCCCGTTGTAGGAACCGAAAGTCAAGAAATTAACATGGAAAGGAGCACCCGGGTGGCTCAGTTGGTCAAGTGTCTGACTTTGACTCAGGTCATGATCTCAGGGTCCTGGGACTGAGTTGAGCATTGGACTCTCTGCTGTGCAGGAAGCCTGCTTCCTCCTTTGTCTCTCTGCCTGCCTCTCTGCCTACTTGGGGTCTCTCTCTGTCAAATAAATAAATAAAATCTTAAAAAAAAAATAAGGGAGGACATTGTTAATATAAGGCAGGAATAAACAGGAAGAATTGGTTGGAAATACCAATTATGAAAGTTTTAATAGTTGAAATCCACACATGGACTGAAGAGCAGAGTGGTCACAGCCCAAATAAGACAATGAGCAACAACATCAGGGCGAGGATTCACCCCAAAGGCATTGGGAAGTGATAAAGAAAACAAGGAAGATTGAAAACAAACGAGCCCAGTTGTTTATGACACACACACACTGTTGGTGGCTAACCCAACAGGTATTCCCAGCCTCCTTACTCATGCCTCCATTAGGGCCTGGAAGAACTAAATAACTCGCTTTCTTAGATTCCCATGCAATGAGAGCGGGCCATGTGACACGGTTCTGGCCAATGAGATATAAGCAGGAATGTTTTGGGGGCTTCTGGGCAGGATATGTTGTTTCCTTTTATTATTTTTTTTAAGTTATTTTTTTTTTAATTTATTTGACAGACAGATCACAAGTAGGCAGAGAGAGAGAGGAGGAGGAGGCAGGCTCCCTGCCGAGCAGAGAGCCCGATGCGGGACTCGATCCCAGGACCCTGAGATCATGACCTGAGCCGAAGGCAGAGGCTTTAACCACTGAGCCACCCAGGCGCCCCTCCTTTTATTATTTTTTTTAAGATTTTGTTTATTTACAGACCGAGAACACAAGTAGGCAGAGAGGCAAGGCAGAGAGAGAGGGGGAGGATATGTTCTTTTCTAATAGGAGGGAATGAAATGACATTGACAATGGTTTGCTCGTAACATATCATCCTCTTTTTTATTGCCTTGGACGTGGATATTCCCTTTGGAGTTCTGACAGCTGCCTTGTGATCATGAGGTAGGTGGATAGTCATGAGATCAAAAATCCAACACACTCAGGGCAGCCAAGTAGGAGAGATGAGCCCGAGGGTTCTTGGAGAGTGAGCAGTTGAATCAAAGTCAGCAACCACCTCCATCAAGGCTCCATGTGTAAATACAAAACAAAACAAAGCAAAACAAAAACCCACCTGTTTGTTTAAGCCATCTTTATTCATGTTTTCTTTAACCTGCAGCTGAAAACATTCCTGATACATTGTTCAATAATTTGGAAAAGAGCTACAAAGTTGAGATTCAACAAAATAAGAGAGGGAGGAAAAAGGTAGAAATCTGTGAAAAAGAAATTTAAAAAAGAATTTAGAAAATTTAGTTGTTTGGAGGGGTGCCTGGCTGGCTCAGTTGGTAGAGCATGTGACTCTTGATCTCAGGGCTGGGAGTTCAACCCCAGGCTGGGCGTGGAACCTACTTCAAAAAAAAAAAAAATTAGCTGTTTGAAAGTCTTAATAAGCTAGACAAACCTCGTAAGAGTGATAGAAAAATATGTAAATGAGCAAAATATAGAATAAAAAGACAACTAAGTACTAACAAATTAAAAATATTTTAATAGGGCACCTGGTGACTTGGTCAGAAGAGCATGTGACTCTCCATCTTGGATTTGTGAGTTTGAGCCCCACATTGGGTATAGAGATTACTAAAAAATAAACTTTAAAATGGGCATAAGATTGGGACACCTGGGTGGCTCAGTTGGTTAAGCGTCTATATCTTGATTTAGGCTCAGGACATGATGTCACTCAGGGTCATGAGATGAAGCACCACATCAGGCTCTCTGCTGGGCATGGAGCCTGCTTAAGATTCTCTCTGCTAAAAAGGGAAAAAAAAAAAAAAGATTCTCTTTGCTGGGGCACCTGGGTGGCTCAGATGATTAAGCGTCTCCCTCATGCTCAGGCCATGATCCCAGGGTCCTTGGAATGAGCCCCACATACGGCTCCTGCCTCAGCAGGGAGCTTGCTTTTCCCTCTCCCCTGCTCATGCTCTCTCTGTCTCAAATGAATAAAAACCTTAAGAAAAAAAAAGAAAAATTTACTTTTTCCGCCTACTTCCCACCCCCGGCACGCAAATGCATGCATGCTCTCTCTCTCATAAACAAAATAAAATGGGCATAAGATCTAAATAGACATTTTTTAAAAGATTTTATTTATTTAGGGGTGCCTGGGTGGCTCAGTGGGTTAAAGCCTCTGCCTTCAGCTCAGGTCATGATCCCAGGGTCCTGGGATGGAGCCCTGTATCCGGCTCTCTGCTCCACAGGGAGCCTGCTTCTCTTTCTCTCTGCCTATGACCTCTGTCTGTCAAATAAATAAATAAAATCATAAATAAATAAATAACCAAACAAATAGCTTCACTGAGTTTCACCTTAAAGAATCTTCACCGTGAATGCATTTACACTGGTACAATTTTTTATAATTTTTTTTTTTTAATTTTATTTATTTGTCAGAGAGAGAGGGAGAGAGAGCGAGCACAGGCAGACAGAATGGCAGGCAGAGGCAGAGGGAGAAGCAGGTTCCCTGCAGAGCAAGGAGCCCGATGCGGGACTCGATCCCAGGACGCTGGGATCATGACCTGAGCCGAAGGCAGCTGCCTAACCAACTGAGCCACCCAGGCGTCCCTACACTGGTACAATTTTGACTTAATTTTCACACTAGACCTTTTTTTTTTTTAAATGACTCCTATGATTAATGCTTCACAAATCTTGAAATTGATTCAAACATCAGATTTCGAGATGTGTTTTTTACTAGGTGAAGTAATTTCCATAGTAAGAGTTTCATACTTTTCTCATCTCTCCTACCTCATTTCTCATTTTTACTTTTTAATGATTTTATTTATTGGAGTGCCTGGGTGGCTCAGTTGGTTAAGCATCTGCCTTTGGCTCAGGTCATGATCCTGGAGTCCCAGGATCGAGTCCCACATCGGGCTCTCTGCTCGGCAGGGAGTCTGCTTCTCCCACTGATCTCTCTCCTGTCATGCTCTCTCTCTCAAATAAATAAATAAATAAATAAATAAATAAATAAAATCTTAAAAAAAAAGAAAAGTAGGGCACCTGGATGGCTCAGTGGGTTAAGCCTCTGCCTTCGGCTCAGGTCATGATCTCGGGGTCCTGGAACCGAGCCCCGCATCGGGCTCTCTGCTCAGTGGGGAGCCTGCTTCCCCCTCTCTCTCTGCCTGCCTCTCTGCCTACTTGTGATCTGTCTGTTAAATAAATAAAATATAAAAAAAAAAGTAAAGTGGATTTGTTCCCTTGTATTAAAAAAAAGAGGCTTACATACAATAACTTCTCTCTAGAATAATGTTATAAGTTGGTAACTTGTTTGATCCCACTGTAAAGGTCAGCATTATTACTCTCCCCGACCTACCACATTTTACATTTTTGATGTCACTTTTTACATCTTTTTAAAAAAAGATTTTATTTTACTCATGAGAGACAGAGAGGGAGAGGCAGAGGGGGAAGCAGACTCCCCACCAAGCAGGGAACCCAATGTGGGACTCATCCCAGGACCCTCGGATCACAACCTAAACTGAAGGTAGACACTTAATTGACTGAGCCACCCAGGGGCCCACATTTTACATCTTTATATCTTGTGTATCCCTTACCAAATTATTACCCTTGTGGCTGCACATGGCCATCGATGTATGACCCACCTGCTTATGGCTGGGGCTGACCACTTCATGTGTGTATCTCTTCTCAACTCCATCTTTAGTGACTTCGAGATGGTATCTCGAAATCAGGTATGGTGGGAATATTGACACCCACAAAAATGGGCAAATGATACAAATCAGGTCTCCTTACCCCAATTCTCACAGGAAGATGTTTGCTGACATTACAGCCATCGTCCACCCCCCAGCTCCCTGCTCAGGAAGCAGGTAAAAGAAAGGTAAAGGAAGAGTTACTCCATCCTGTTCAAAGTCTCAGAAATACTTTTTTTTTTTTTTAACCTATAATGTATTATTTGTTTCAGGGTACAGGTCTGTGATTCATCAGGCAGTGCTCACCATACCACATACCCCCCATAGTCTCAGAAATACTTTACAGAGACTTAGGATACTTTCATTTACATCTACTTATAATATTTCCACCTCTACTTTAACTTGAACTTAGTCACATGGTGATTATAAGAATCCAGGGAGGCTGGGAAATGTAGTCTTTTAGCTGCCTACTGAAACCGTAAAAATATATAAACTCAGAGAAGTCACTCTGGTCCTCATCCTTTCCACCTCATTCCCTCTTACCCTGTGTTCATTAGTTTCTGGTTTAATCCGTGATTCTGTTTGGAAATAATAATTATAATAATGACAAACAAACACATAGCTTATTTCCCTTTTTTTTTTTTTTTTAAGATTTTATTTATTTATTTGACAGAGACAGAGAGAGAGAGGGAACACATGCAGGGGAGTAGCAGAGGGAGAAGCAGGCGCCCCGCTGAGCAGGGAGCCCGATGTAGGCCTCGATCCCAGGACCCTGGGATTGTGACCTGAGCTGAAGGCAGCCACTTAACAACTGAGCCACCCAGGTGCACCCCCATTTAAAAAAAAAAAAAAAAGATTTTATTAAAAAAAAATTTTTTTTAATAAAAAAATGGAAAAGATTTTATTTATTTGAGAGACAGAGAGAGAGAACAAGCAGGGAGGAGGGGCAGAGGGAGAGAGAGAGAAGGAAGGAGACTTCCTGCTGAGCAGGGAGCCATGGGGCTTGATCCCAGGACCTGGAGATCATGACCTGAGCTGAAGGTAGGCACTTAACTGACTCAGCCACCCAGGTGCCCCTAGTTTATTTCCCTTAACAAAAGATACACCTCACCTTATCTGAATCACCCAATATGTATCCTGGAAATTGTTCAATATCAGTCTTTAGAGATCTCCTTTTTTGGGGGGGGGTGCTTCATACTACTCCGCTGTGCAGATAAACTATAAACAGTCCCTGTAGGTAGGAATTTAAATTATTTAGCAGCATTTTGCTTTTACAAATAATACTGCATCTGGGGTGCCTGGGTGGCTCAGCCCGTTAAGCAGCTGACTTCCTTTCAGCTCAGATCATGAACTCTTGGGATCCTGGGATCAAGCTCCACATCCGGCTCCGTGTTCACTGGGTCGGCTTCAGGGTTCTCTCTAGACCTTCTGCCCTTCCACTCACCTGTCAAATAAATAAATCTTCTAAAAAATAATACTGCATTATTAAAAATAATCACTTGTGCATATGTTTTTCCATATTCATTGGTATTTATCTTTTCTAAGTAATCTCTCTGTGCAATGTTGGGCTTGAACTCACAACTCTGAGATCAAGAGTCACATGATGAGTTAGAGCCTAAGTCTTGTCATGGTAAGAGGATTCTTCCTCCACTATGTCAACTGGCACAGATGTTTCTCCTTCGTATGACGAAGATCAGGGATCTAAACTTATCCGAAAAGCTAGAGAGGCACCGTTTGTTCCCATTGGAATGGTGGGGTTTGCAACAATTGTTGTATATGGATTACATAAACTGAAGAGTGGGGGAAATACTAAAATGTCTGTTCCCCTGATCTACGTGCATATGGCAGCCCAAGGCTTTGTTGTAGGAGCAATGACCCTAGGTATGGGCTAGTTCACGTATAAGGAATTCTGGGCACTGCCTAAACCTTAGAAGAAGAAAAACTATCTTGGTTTTTTTGCTGGTGCTTGCTTTAGTTAGGCATCTCTCATTGAGTTTATATGTTTATGTTGAAAATAAATCTAAATGGGTCAGACAATAACCTGGTAATTTAAATATTGGCTTCCTCTCTTGTGGGCTCAATTTGCCTGGTAACCAAATTACCAGTAACCAGTTAATCTAGTTAGGTCATTCAGAGGAGTCATATTAGCACAAAAGAAACATGTCACTTTAAAAAAAATGTTTTTAAGATTTTTTTTTTTATTTATTTGCCAGAGAGCGCAAGAGAGCACAAGCTGGAGAAGCCCCAGGCAGAGGGAGAAGCAGACTCTCAAATGAGCAAGGAGCCTGATATGGGATTGGATCCCCAGACCCCGGGATCATGACCTCAGTTGAAGGCAGACGCTTAACGGACTGAGCCACCCAGACATTCTGAAACATGTCATTTTTTTTTTTTTAAGATTTTATTTATTTGACAGAGAGGTCACAAGTAGGCAGACAGAGAGAGGGGGAAGCAGGCTCCCCGCCGAGCAGATTTCCCGCCTTTCCAGAACCCGTTTCCTGGTCTCTTGATTTTTCAGGGCCAGCGTTGTCCCTAGAGCTGTCTGCGCCGCCCGCCTGCTTCCTGACCTCCGCTCACCCGCCAGCTCCCAGCTCCCTGGAAACCCCTCTGGCCAGGTCGCCGGCAACTGCCCGGCTGGGGAAGCCTGTGGACCTTGCCGCCCCATCTCCCGTATGGGACAGAAGGGAAGACTCCCTTCCTGAAACGTCTTTCCGCCCTTGGTTTCGTTTTGGTGCACCCTCCTGGTTTCCCCCCAGCCTTCCTAATTAATTGCACAAGTAGACCACTGTGTGTGTGTTTTAGATTTTTACTTATTTTGAGAGAGAGCGAGCGAGCAGGAGGAGGGACAGAAGGAGAGGGAGAAACAGACTCATTGCTGAGCAAGAAGCCCAGTGTGGGGCTGGATCCCACGATCCTGGGATCCAGACCTGAACGGAAGGCAGACGCCTAACAGACCGAGCCACCCAGCCGCCCCTGCCACTGTGCTCCAGGGATCTGAGTGGCTTGCCTCTGCTCACCTTGCACTCCTTTCTAGGGCTGTCTGGGCCATCCTTTATTTCTCTCTGGCTTTCTTGCTGGCTATACTCTCCAAACTGAGTGGGTATTCAAACTTGAGCCGGAGTGGTGGGTGTTCAGTGTGGTTCGCAATGTAGCCCGCATCAGAATCACGCGAGGATTGTTCACCCAGACGCTTGGGTTCTTCCCCCGCTCCGCCCCTACCCCGCCCCCCCGCTTTTCTGATTCCGTAGGCCTGGGGGTGGGGCCTGATAATTTGCATATCTAGCAAGTACCCAGGTGTATTTTCTAGAGTTCCATAACAAAGCACTCCAGACTGGGTGGCTTAAACCACAGAAATGTCTACACAGTTCTGGAAGCCTCAACTTAACTAATTACACCTGGAATGGCCCTATTTCCAAATAGTCACACTGAGATACCGGGAGTAAAGACTTCAGTAAATGAATTTGGGAAGGCACAATTCAACTCATAACACCAATAACACCAGGTGATGCTGATGTTGCTTCAAACCACTAATCTGATCACGTTGTCCTTTAAAGAGTTTCAGTTGCTGCCCACGGCCCTCAAGGTGAGTCGAAGGTCTTTGCTTGGCATTGAAGGCCCATCAAAATCAGGTCCTTGGTCCTTGGCCACTTGCCCTTTCACTACCCTGGCTCAGACTGCTTATGGTGCTACCCTGAATGCGCTCACCATCCTGCTTTGATGAATTCTTCCACGCTTGGCCCATGTGTCACTGAACATTCTGTTATCCGTGCTCACCATACGTTCCTAAGGCCCAGCACAGGGTCTGACACAGTGTTCAATACATTTTTGTTGAATGAATGGATGAAGACAATTATTTTCAAGACTTAAAAAAGGTCAAATTTAATTTTTTTAAAGATTTTATTTATTTATTTGACTGACAGAGATCACAAGTAGGCAGAGAGGCAGGCAGAGACAGAGAGAGAGAGAGAGAGAGAGAGAGAGAGAGAGAGGAGGAAGCAGGCTCCCCGCCGAGCAGAGAGCCCCATGCGGGGCTCGATCCCAGGATGCTGGGATCATGACCCGAGCCAAAGGCAGAGGCCCTAACATACTGAGCCACCCAGGCGCCCCAGGTCAAATTTAATTTTTTTTTTTAAAAGATTTTATTTATTTATTTGACAGACAGAGATCACAAGTAGGCAGAGAGGCAGGCAGAGAGAGAGAGAGAGAGAGAGAGAGGAGAAAGCAGGCTCCCTGCTGAGCAGAGAGCCCGATGTGGTGCTAGATCCCAGGACCCTGGGATCATGACCTGAGCCGAAGGCAGAGGCTTTAACCCACCGAGCCACCCAGGCGCCCCCAAATTTAATTTTCAATTCAAGATAAATTTTACCTTGGAGTGTCAATTATAAAACAAAATGAAAACAAAAAAAATGAGACTGTTTGAATCGGGCATCTTACTTCCCTGCAAATCTGGCTTCTGCCCTGCCCCCAGGTGGTGATTCTAGGCCTAGCAGGAAAACGAACTAAGGAATTTCCGGCAACCGGAGAGTGGTGACTAAGCGTCATTTACATACCCACAATGCCCTGCACCCATGGTATTTATTATTTTAAACCGGCTAGATTTTTCTTTTTCTTTCGACTTTTTTTTTCCCCCCCTCTCTAGAAATCAGACTGCTATCACAGAATTGACTGAGATGAAGGCAGATGTCCGTGGCTCTTTTGGATAAATAATTACCATTGCTGTTCTAGGAGTGACAGTCACCCGAGGGCTGTGTGAGAGGTACCCCGAGTATGCTCTGGTTTCTCTTCAGATCGTATAAATCTTTCGCCTTTTACTAAAGATTTCCGTGGAGAGGAACAATTCTGAGTGTTTACCCAATTTTTTGAGGCCTTGTATTTGCAAGGCTTACAAACGTGTGTGAAAAAGTAAGACTTGATCTTGGAATGATACGTGGGTGTTTTGCTTTTGTATTTTAGTGATTCTGATCTCCCTAAAGAACTATATGTTATAAGTTGGTGTTTCTTTAGCTTAGAGTGAACAGTCATTCAATACATGTTTATTATTAGCGGAATGTTTATTAGTCGTTTTTGCTGAGGTTTTTTGAACAAAACTTTTTTAACTTCCAGCTTAGCAAAAAGAGGGGAGCAGCTGCAGTGAGAAGAAGCAGGCTCCCCCACTGAGAAAGGAGCCCCATGCTGGGGCTTCATCTGACGGTGGGATCATGACCTCAGAGAAAGGCAGACACCCCACCGAGCCACCTGGGTTCCCCTGAATTAACGCTTTTTTTTTTTTTTTTTTCTTTTAAAGATTTATTTGACAGAGATCACAAGTAGGCCGAGAGGCAGGTAGAGATGGAGAGGGGGGAAGCAGGCTCCCCGTGAGCAGGGAGCCCGATTCAGGGTTTGATCCCGGGACTCTGGGATTATGACCTGATCCGCAGGCAGAGACCTTAACCCACTGAGCCACCCAGGTGTACCCTTCATCCCCCAATAAAAAAAGATTTTATTTATTTATTTGACAGAGATCACAAGTAGTCAGAAAGGCAGGCAGAGAGAGGAGGAAGCAGGCTCCCCGCTGAGCAGAGAGCCCGATGCAGGGCTTGATCCCAGGATCCTGGGATCATGATCTGAGCCGAAGACAGAGGCTTTAATCCACTGAGCCACCCAGACGTTCCCCCAATAAAACTTTTAAAGTTCAAGGTCGGGGGCACCTGGGTAGCTCAGTCGGTTGTCTCCTATTCTTGGTTTCTGTTTGGGTCTTGATCTCAGCATCTTGGGATGGAGTCCCCCCATCCAGCTATGCGTTCAGGGGCGTCTGCTTCTCTGCCTCTCTCAGCCCCTCCCCCACTCATGCACACTCTCTAAAATAAATCTAAATAAATTTATTTTTTTATTTAAAAAAAGACTGAGGGGGCGCCTGGGTGGCTCAGTGGGTTAGGCCTCTGCCTTCCGCTCAGGTCATGATCTCAGGGTCCTGGGATCCAGTCCTGCATTGGGCTCTCTGCTCAGCAGTGAGCCTGCTTCCTCCTCTCTCTGCCTGCCTCTCTGCCTACTTGTGATCTCACTCTCTCTCTCTGTCAAATAAATAAAATCTTAAAAAGATAAAAATAAAAATAAAAAAGACTGAGCCATCCAGGTGTCCCCAAAATAAATTTTTAAAAAAGGAAAAGCAAACAGAAGGTACACTTTGGGGACAGTTGTGGAAATTTTCATATGCACTCTATTTCAGATATTAGTAATTGTATAGGTTTTCTGGTTGCTGTTCTAACAAGTAACTACAAACTTGGTGATATAACACAAACTTTTCTCTTACAGTTCTGTAGGTCAGCAGTCTAAAATGAAGATGTTGCCTTCCTTCTAGAGACTTCAGAGGAGACTGTTTCCTTGCCTCATTCAGTTTCTAGAAGCTGCCTGTATGTGACACCTTCACATCACTCTCTTTTGCTTCTGTCCTGTCATCTCCTAGTTCTAACTCTGGATCCTCCTGCCTCCCTCTGTAATTATTATAAGGACTCCTGTGATTATCTCCGGTCCACCTGACTAATTCAGAATAATCTCCCCATCTCAAGACCCTTACTTTAATCACAACCACAAAATTCTTTTTACCATGTGAAGTAACATATTCACAGGTTCCAGGCATAGGATGTGGACGTATTTGGGGACCGTTACTCAGACCACCAAGATAATGATACTATAATTATGTAGGAGAATGTCCTTATTCTTAGTAGAAACATAATGTTAAGTATTTAGTGGTGACATGTCATGATATCTGAAGCTTGGTTTTTATTTTTTTACAAATATTTATTTATTTGACAGACAGAGATCACAAGGAGGCAGAGAGGCAGGCAGGCAGGCAGAGAGGAGGAAGCAGGCTCCCCACTGAGCAGAGAGCTGGATGCGGGGCTTGATCCCAGGACTCCGGGATCATAACCTGAGCTGAAGGCAGAGGCTTTAACCCACTGAGCCACCCGGTGCCCCCAAAGCTTGGTTTTTATGATTCTTTTTTTTTTTTTAAGATTTTATTTATTTATTTGACAGAGAGATCACAAGCAGGCAGAGAGGCAGGCAGAGAGAGAGAGAGGAGGAAGCAGGCTCCCTGCAGAGCAGAGAGCCCGACGCGGGCCTCAATCCCAGGACCCTGAGATCATGACCTGAGCCGAAGGCAGAGGCTTTAACCCACTGAGCCACCCAGGCGCCCCCAAAGCTTGGTTTTTAAAAAGTAATCTCTAGGGGTGCCTGGGTGGCTCAGTGGGCTAAAGCCTTTGCCTTCGGCTCAGGTCATGATCCCAGGGTCCTGGGATCGAGCCCCACGTCGGGCTCTCTGCTCTGCAGGGAGCCTGCTTCCTCCTCTCTCTCTCTCTGCCTGCCTCTCTGCCTACTTGTGATCTCTGTCTGTCAAATAAATAAATAAAATCTTTAAAAAAATAAAAAATAAAAAGTAATCTCTACTCTGAATGTGCAGCTTGAACTCAGGACCATGAGATCAAGAGCTGCATGCTCTATCGACTGAGCCAGCCATGTGCCTCAATAACTGAAATTTTCCAGTGGTTCAGTAAACAGAGAGAGAATGCAAATGTGTCCAAGAGTGACAGGTATACAGGTATTCATTGCATTTTCAAAAAAAAAAAAGATTTTATTTTTCTATTCATGAGAGACAGAGATAGAGAGAGGCAAAGGCAGAGGCAGAAGCAGTCTCCCTGAGGAGCAGGGAGCCTGATGCAGGACTCCATCCCACGACCTTTAGATTATGACCCAAGCCAAAGGCAGACACTCAACCATCTGAGCCACCCAGGAGCCCTATTCACTGTATTTTTCTTTCAACTTTTTATAGTTTTGAACTTGTAAACAGTGGGGGAAATATGTATTAATAAATCCCATGTAATGTGTATATTTACATATATATATTATACTTGATTCAATTTTAAAAGTTCCATTTTTTTTTTTAAGATTTTATTTATTTGACAGAGAGAAACAGCAAGAGAGGGAACGCAAGCAGGGAGAGTTGGAGAGGGAGAAGCAGGCTCCTTGCAGAGCAGGGAGCCCAATGCCGGGCTCTATCCCAGGACTCTGGGATCATGACCTGAGCCGAAGGCAGACACTTAACGACTGAGCCACCCAGGCACCCCTCCACTGTTTTTATTAAACTATGGTCACCTTAGAACAGTGGCTTCCAGATTTTTGGATTTTCCGATTATTCAAATTTCCAAAATATTTCTAGGGTAACTTTTTATCATCATTCTACAAACAAAGGCCATCTGAAGACTACAAAGAAACACTTTTTTTTTTCTTAGATTTTATTTATTTATTTGACAGAGAGAGATCACAAGTAGGCAGAGAGGCAGGCAGAGAGAGAGAGGGGGAAGCAGGCTCCTTGCTGAGCAGAGAGCCCGATGTGGGGCTCGATCCCAGGACCCTGGGATCATGGCCTGAGCCGAAAGCAGAGGCTTTAACCCACTGAGCCACCCAGGTGCCCCAAGAAACACTTCTTTAAAACAGAAAAACCAGGGGCGCCTGGGTGGCTCAGTGGGTTAAGCTTCTGCCTTCGTCTCAGGTCACGATCTCAGGGTCCTGGGATGGAGCCCGCATCTGGCTTTCTGCTCCGCAGGGAGCCTGCTTCCTCCTCTCTCTGCCTGCCTCTCTGCCTACTTGTGATCTCTGTCAAATAAATAAAATTAAAAAAAAAAACATTATTAAAAAAAAACAGAAAAACCACTTACCTTTATGAAAGCTTAACTATATATTTTGTTAACTTTTCTCTAAAAGCTCAGTCAGTTTGAGGGAAAGTCTGGGCTTAGATTTAACAGTATCAGGGACCGATGATGCCCTCTTGTGGCCACCTGCAGAATTACTGCTATCTGACTTCATTTCCTCTGATTTGACGACAATTTCCTCACAATTACTTCGGTCATTAACACGGGCACGCCAAGCATTGTTCTCAGTGTTTGGGATGTATTAGTAAAGAACAAAAATACCCCTTAGTTGAGCTTACATACAGGTGGAGAGAGAGACCATATGCAAAGTAGTAAGTGTTGTGGGGAAAAAAAAATAGCAGCATAAGGGGCTTGGGGACCAGAGTATATGCGGTGGTAGTATTAGCAGCCCTCACTGAGACGGTGACTTTTGTATAGAGTTGCAAGGTGAGGGAGTTCACCATATAGCTATATAGCTGAGGTGACAAGAACTATAGGTTCTAAGAACCATATAGCTATACTATCCAGTGAAGGAGGAAGAGAAATTAGTCAGAGATCATGGGAGACTAGACTGCCTATGGCCCTCTCTGCAGGCCACAGGAAGGGATTTAGGTTTACTGTTCTTGAAATGGAGATCCCTGCAAGGTTTTCAGCAGTAACAGAATCTAAGTTTAAAAGGACTACCTTGGGGAGCGCCTGGGTGGCTAGTTGGTTAAGCGTCTGCCTTCCACTCAGGTCATGATCGCCCCACATGGGGCTCCCTGCTCAGCCGGGAGCCCATTTCTCCCTTTCCCCCTGCCCCATCCCCTTGCTTGTGATCTCTTGCTCTCAAATATATAAAATCTTAAAAAAAAAAAAAAAAAAAAAAAAAAGACTATCCTGGCTGCGGTATTGAAAAGAGAATGGGGTAGAAAGGCCTCTAGAGAAGTTTAAACAATGGTGGAAAAACAAAGCAGGAAAAACAATGGTGGCTCAGATTAGGGTATTAGCAACAGAGTAGTGAGATTTGGTTGAATTCTGGATATATTTGGAAGGTAAAATCAACAGAACCGGATGCAGATGTTGAAGAGAAACATTAAGGAGAATGCTATTTTGTTCTGAGTGGCAGAAAGAATGAGTTGCCATCAGTCGAGCTGGGGAGGGTGGCACAGATCAGGAGTCCAGTTTTGGACACAAAGAGGTGGAAAGATTTAACTGGAAATGGACATGTGGGAGTCAATGGCATATAAATGGCATTTAAAGTCTAGGGACTGGATGAGATCAACAGGGTGAAAAAATAAAGAGCCTCAAGTTCACTCCAGTTTGAAAGAAGCTGGGTTGAGGATGAATCCGCAAAAGAGAACGAGGAAGCAACCGGAGAACAAGCAGGTGAGTGTGCAGGGGACCACCAGTAGGAAGCAGAGGTGAGGGTCTCTCCTCAGGCTATGTCCTTAAATCTTCCAGAACGTTGATGTTCCTTCCATCCGGGCAAGCTGGATGAGCAGAGGCACCCCGGCCCAACAAAGCTCTTATTTAATTTCCCCCTCCCCGCTACAGAGAGAACAGACAGATAGATAGCAAGACTATTTATTGAATTCTTGCCAGCAGGCAGCTCTCCCTCTCCCCTACAGGCAGTCCCAACCCTCAGCCTCCCACCTAGGGCCAGTTGGGTCACCGTGAGCGTGACCCCAGGATCCTTCTCCCAGGCTTCCTGAAACACAGCCCGGACCTTTCTGGATTGCCTCCGAGGCTCCGTTACTCCTTTCCCTCCATATCCTCCTTCTGGAAGTATGAGATGTAGTCCAGCTGATCCTTGTCATGAGCTTCAAGATAAAAGGTCGTGTTGCTGCGGGGGACGCCACTTTGGTGTAATACTGGAAGCAAGAGAGGCGAGCCTGAGTCTGGGTGCCCGCTGCACCTCTGCTCCAGGTCCCCTCCCTCCCCCACTCACCTTTGGAAACATTGACTTTGTTGGCCGCCAAGATGTCCGCCTGAATGCTATCTATTTTCATGTACAAGTCCTCGGCATTGCTCTGAGGACAGGAGCAAGGGGCACCTGCTGGGGTCCCAGGGCAGTCTGGACTTGGAAGTGGGCGCGGGGCGGAGGCTTGCGGCGGGCTCTGGGGCTTACCGGAAGGGCCGGGAAGGGAACGGAACCACGCCGGGAGGTGGGGAGGAGCCCAAGCCCGGGAGGTCCTTCCAGCCGCGGGCCCCCGCGCGCAGCGGTCGTAGGGGGTGTGGCCCGGGGGAGGGACGCTGGGGAGGCGGCACCTTCGGGTAGGGCCCCGACCCTTGGGGGCGGGTTCGCTTACAAGGAAGAGCTGATAGAGCTCCTCTCCCATGGACCGGCGGACGTGCTCCTCCACCACCGGGAACATCTGCACGAAGTACTGAGACGGCGGGCGGGGCGGCGGGGTGACTGCGGTGCCCTCGCCTGGGGCCTACCCACCCGCCGCCCCGCCGCTCACCTCCAGCGTGAGGCTGGCCTGCCGCTGGCTGTTGCAGTGGTCCGAGTTGCCCATGGCGGCTAACAGGCTGTGCACCACGCGCAGGTGCAGCATCTCCTCCGCGATGCTCGTGTTGCTGCGCGCCAGGACCCTGGGCCGGGAATTCGGGCGGCGGCGAGCCCTTGGGACCCTCCGGCGCCCGGCGGCCCGAGCCCCTCCGGGCCCCCCGGGCCCCGCCAGCTGGCTTGCCGCATTCCACCCCCATCTCCATTCCCCCTGCCCGCTTACCCGATGGCCTTGGCCGCCGCGGCCTGCTGCAAGAACACCGGCAGGTGGGCGGTGAGCTGGGGAACCAAGGAGTCTGGCGGAGGGGGCGGCCGTGAGGCGGGAGGACCTGCATCCCAAACCCCCCCCCCCAGCCTCAATCTGAGCGACTCCCTACCGTTGAGGATCTTGGGCTGCAGTTTTCTGGTCTCCTTGACGGAAGGTATCAGCAGCTCCACCAGGCCCTTGAGCAGCGTCTGGCACACGTCGTAGTTGACCAGGTCCTTGATCAGCTCGATGGCTGTTGAAGGGCAGAGACCCTGGGGAGGCCTGACGCTCCAAACCGCCCCCATCCCCACCAAGCAAGCAAAGACCCCCTTGAACCAAGTTGCTTCCTTTTACCCCCATCCCCTTCCTGCACTTTTCCTAGCACCTTTTACTGGCCAGCACCGTGCAAGATGTGTGTGGGAGAAGCTGGGGAGGCAACATCACAGTCCTGCTGGATCTGGGGCTAAGAGGAGGAGGAGGGGGTCGAGCCTCATTCCCCTCACTCTCCCTTCACAGAACTAGCTACAGAGGGAGGAAGAAAGGTTGGACGGTGAGCCCACCCATCAAGGAGGCTTAGAGGCTGTCAGAGCTGGAGGCCCCATTGAGGTGTCACGGAGGTGGGAGGGGCTAGGTCTTCAAGGGGAGAAAGGATGGGACAAGACCCAGGAGTGAGGGAGACAGAGCAAGTGGGTGGAGGATGTGTGGCAGAGAGTGAGAAGGGTTGAAGCCGGGTAGACTGCAGTAGTTTCTGACAAACCATATAGGGATCCCTTCTTTCCCTAGGCTTTCCACACAGCATCCCATTGAAGCTCACCATAACCAAAAGAGCTTTGCTTTGCAATCACACTGACTCGTTAACCCATTATAGGTCCCAGGAAACGAGGCATAGAGATAAAGCACTTTAGTTAAGATACTACGGCCAGGAAGGATGTGGGAGCATAAAGGATACACTTGTTTAGGAAGGAGGAAAGAACTAGAGTTTATGGAGGGGGGTTTTCCTAGAGATACTTTCCAGCCATTTATTCATTTCAGCATTACCCCAGTCTTTGGGCAAGGCTGCCCTAAACGCCTTTTGCTCCAGGAATATTTTTGTCAAGAGGGAATCACAAAGACAGAGCTGGAAGAGGGCAGGGGAAGTTGGTCAAGTGATGGGACACTGGGATAAGTGTTATTTTAAACTCACATGCTTGCTACGTGGAAGACAAAAGAGAAAACATGCTGTTGCCCAGCTGGGTAGTCAGGGGCGGGGCCTCTCTACGCTAGGGGGAGCTAGGGGGAGCTAGGGGGAGCTAGGGGGAGCTAGGGGGAGCTAGGGGGAGCTAGGGGGAGCTAGGGGGAGCTAGGGGGAGCTAAGACGTCGGGGAAGCGCAGTTCCCTGACTAGCTCATTTACATACCAGGACTCATAATAGACACATGGGAACTATTATCACTAATATCTCTTCGAATAGTGAAAATTAACCTTTTATGTCCCTGTCAGGAAAGTTTTGCCCAGTAAGGATATGCTTGAGATAATTCTCTGCCATGGAAGAAAAGCATTTGCCGGTAGGTGTAAAGGCACTGCAAGCTTAGGGGGATCAGCCAGTATCCGTGAGGATGGGCGCAGGTTTTTCATATAGTGTTTCTTCTCTGCTTTAATTGGCTCTTTGGCGTAAATGTCAAGAGTGTTTGCGGAATGAAACATTAGAGAATTGATAGTGCAATTTTTGGAGGCCTTACTTAAATAAGGCTAACTGTTTGTGTCAAAAATAGGTTCTTGTTTTGTGAGAGAAGTAGTAAGACTTTAACTTAACAGATAAGAAACACTGCTTTTTGGGGTTCCAAAGCTTTCTAGGGTTGAGCAACATTTTAAGATCTGCTATCTTTCTCCCCCCGCCCCGCCAAGTTGGTAAGTATTGTTCTAGAAGACTTGTTTAGAGCACACGCACGAGTTAAGAGGATAGAAGATTTGTTTAGAGCGCACGCATGAGTTAAGAGGAATCAGAGTGAGCAGGAGTATCTTTCAAGCAGCTTCCTCAGAGATCTAGGAACGTAAGGCAGGTGGATCTTACAACCCAAGATCGCGATCTGGGGTGAAACAGAGAATCCCATACTTAACCAGCTAAGCCACCCACGGCCCCTTAAAAAAGAGTTTTGGATCCCTCCCATTCGGAACAGTGGGTGGGGCAGCTGTGATCCTGCACTACTGGCCAACCCTACCATCTCACCCAGCGAGCTCATTTGCATACCCATGGGTGCCATCCTCCCTACTACATTTCTGTTAAAAACTGCATATTTCCTTGTTTTCTTCCACCAACATATGTCTTTTCCAAAAATCCCTTTCACAAATTTTCCTAGCAGTAGCACCGCAGCACAGGAACAGATACCAGTCTTGGAGAACTAGTTAATTACAGAAAAAGTGGCAAACATAAGCTAAGTACACTCTGGTATCTCTTCAGATTAAATGTGTCCCCTTTTACTAAGGATTTTCTGGGGAGAGGAGTGTTTGCAAGTTTGCCTCATTTCTGAGCTCAAAGGAGAAGTTTCCAATGTTTCATCTGTTAGGTATGGCATTTGTCACAGTTTTTTGTAGATATCTCTTATTGGACAGACATTAAATTTTTAGACTTATTTCCTATTAAGATGATATATGTGCATTTCTAGATGACATATTATCCCTGGCATATGCTGCTAGATTCAATTTGCTAATATTTTGTGTAGAGTTTTTGCAGCTATCTTCATGAGTAAGATTGGTGTGTAGTTTCTCTTTTGCATGCTATCATTGATGGATTTTTATATTAAGATTAGGCTAACCTTAAAAAAGATTAGGCTAACCTTAGAAAATGAGTTGGGGTTTGTATTCTCTTTTTCTAATCTTGACAAGAGTTTCTGTAAGACAAGAATTTTATCTTGAATGTCTGATAGAATTCTCTAAAGCTGATTTTAGAAAAGAATTACTGATTCAGGGCACAGGGGTGGCTCAGCCGGTTGGGCAGCTGCCTTCAGCTCAGGTCATGATCCCGGGGTCCTGGGATTGAGCCCCGAATCTGGCTCCCAGCTCAGTGGAAAACCTGCTTCTCCCTCTCCCACTTCCCTTGCTTATGTTCCCTCTCTCTCTGTGTCTCTCTCTGTCAAATAAATAAAATCTTTTTCAAAATGCTGATTTTTTTTTTTAATGGTTAGAGGACTATTTATGTTTTCTCTTTCTTCAGAAGTTCATTTTGGTAGGTTATAATTTCTAGCAGTTTTCATCTACATTTTCAAACATTGAAATAAGTTCATGATATCTTTTTATCATTTTAATGTGTATAGCATTTTTAGTGGTGTCTTTTTTTATATTCTTCATATTGATTATGTGACTTTTCTCTTCTGGATCAAATTCTTTTGCCCTCAAGTCCTCTGGGGGTAACACACATGGATGCCTGCTTGTATAGTGGTGTGCACTACAATGAGAAACACTTATCTCAGAGAACCTAAATGTTACAGTCAGTAAGCATGCCTGCCTTTTGCTCTAAAGGGGGAAATATCTTTATTTTCCAAAACTGTTTGCTCATCAATATCCTTGAAAAGATAGTCTGGTATTTTACTTAAAAGACACACAGAAATATGACAAACCTGTAGAGAATTGTCTACTAGGATCATTTTTCTTTTGCTAGTAGTAATCCTTCAGTAGACATTCTTGGCTTGTTCCTGAACTTACGGGCAAAGTGTTCAATGTTTCACTATTAAGTATAAAGTTAGGTATAGATTTTTGGTAGATTTTTTTTTTTTTAAATCAAGTTGGGGAAGTTTTCTAGTTCTATTTTCCTGAGGGTTTTTATCATCAACAGGTGCTGAATTTGTCAAATGCATTTTCTGCACTGATTATGTAAAAATGTAAGTTTTCTTTTTTAGCCTGTTAATTTGGTAGATTAATTGATTGATTTTTTTGAATATTGAACCAACCTTGCATTCCTGGAAAAAACTCCAATTGGTCATGGTGTGTGATTCTTTTTACATATTGCTGAATCCTAATTGCTAATCTTTTTTTAAAAGATTTTATTTATTTATTTGACAGAGAGAGACACAGCGAGAGAGGGAACATAAGTAGGGGGAGTGGGAGAGGGAGAAGCAGGCTTCCCGCCGAGCAGGGAGCTAGATGCAGGGCTGGATCCCAGGACCCTGGGATTATGACCTGAGCCGAAGGCAGATGCTTAACAACTGAGCCACCCAGGCGCCCCCTACTTGCTAATCTTTTGTTGAGGATTTTTGTCTCTATATTGATGATGGATATTGATCTGTGTTTTTTTTTGTAAGATTTTATTTATTTGTTTGACAGAGATCACAAGTAGGCAGAGAGAGAGGAGGAAGCAGGCTCCCTGACGAGCAGAGAGCCCGATGCGGGGCTCGATCCCAGGACCCTGGAATCATAACCTGAGCCGAAGGCAGAGGCTTAACCCACTGAGCCACCCAGGTGCCCCGAGTGCATTTTTTTTTTTTTAAGATTTTATTTATTTATTTGATAGAGAAAGAGCACAAGCAGGCAGAGTAGCATGCAGGGGGAGAAGCAGGCTCCCCGCTGAGCAGAGAGCCCAACACAGGGCTCGATTCTAGGACCCCGGGACCATGACCTGAGCTGAAGGCAGATGGTTAACCAACTGAGCCACCCAGGCACCCCTAGAGTTGTGTTCTATAAATGTCTATTATATCCTACTGGTTGATGATGTTGAGTTCTAATATACTTACTCATTTTCCTTTTTTTCTTTTTCTTTTATTATTGTTTAAAGATTTTATTTATTTGAGAGAGAGTGAGAGAGAGAGAGCACAAGCAAGGGGAGCTACAGAGGGAGAGGGAGAAGTAGGCTCCCCACTGAGCAGGGAGCCTGAGGTGGGGCTGGATCCCAGAACCCTAGGATCATGACCTGAGCCAAAGTCAGATGCTTAACTGACTGAGCCACCCAGGCATCCCTATTTTGTCTGATATTAACAGAGATACTCCTATTTTCCTTTCATTAGTACTTTCATGAAATATATTTTTCTATCTTTTTACTTTCAATCTGCCTATATTCTTTTATTTGAAGTGAATTTCTTGGAGATAGTACATACTTGAGTCATTTTGTGTAGATTTATTTTGATTTAACTTTTTTAGACTTTTTTGTGGGTTGGTGTCTTTCATCAGTTCTTGACAATTGTCCATCATTGTCTCCTTAATGTTGCTGCCTATTCTTTTTTTTTTTCTCTTTGCCTCTATTAGATATTCTCACTCTTATCCTTACTTTTCTTCCTCTCTCCCAGGTTACTAATTTTCTCTTCATCTGTGTCTACTCTACTGTTAAATGTGTACATTGAGTAATAACTTTTAGCTGTTGTATTTTTTAAAAGATTTTATTTATCTGAGAGAGAGAGAGAGAGAGAGAAAGCAAGCATGAGCAGGGAGAGGGGTAGAAGGAGAAGCAGGCTCCCAGCTGAGCAACGAGCCCAATGTGGGACTCAATCCCAAGACCCTGGAATCATGACCTGAGCCAAATGCAGATGCTCGACTGAACCATCCAGGAGTCCCTGGGTTGGCCTTATATTTGCAAAATTAATTGCAGGAAAAAACTTCAGAGCTAGGATGAAGATATTTCTTCCAAAGAACACTTCCCTTTCTATTGGCTACCTGCGCACTAACTATTCTGAACCATTTTTGTCCAAGTTCAAGACTTGAGGTTTCCTGGACCACACAGTTGGTTGTACAGTCCATGCAAGGTCATTTGAGAACCAGCTTACTTCTGGCTCATCCTTATCTTGAGGGCTTTGTCTTTCCGGGTCCCAGCTTAATGTATTTATGCTTGAGGAATCACACCTCCCACCTGGGACAGGCCCTGGGTACCTTCTTTCCTGCCATTTGATACTGTTTAGTTTCTTCAGGATCAGAAAGTGGCCTCAGGTTTGAGTGCTGGACTTATCATTCTGGGTTCTCACCTTCCCCTAGGTTTTGGTCTGGTAATTGCTTACTGTACTGTTCTTTTTTTTTTTTTTTTTTTTTTTAGTAGGCTCCATGCCCAATGTGGGGCTTGAACTCTCAACCCTGAGATCGAGTCACATGCTTTGCTGACTGAGCCAGCCAGGCACCCCTGCTCTTTATTATTAAGAAGATTACAAATTTCCTTTTAGATATTTATGGTATGATGGTGAATAGATACTTGATTTTTGCCCCTGGCTCCTAGTACACATTCGGAAAAACCCTCGGAATCTCCAGAATGTGAAGTGTCCTTTATATGTTAAATGAAATAACTGACTGGGAGCCTGGGGGCTGATCAGTAGAAAGACCAAGGCATGATTACAAGATTGGAACATTTAGCTCAATCTCCTGACCTCTAGGGAGGGGAGAGGGCCTGGAGAGTGAATTAATCACTAATAGCCAATGATTTGCTCATCAATCACCAATAACCATGCCTACCTAGTGAAACCTCCATAAAAACCCTGAAATGATAGGTCTAGAGAATTCTGGATGGGTGAATGCACTGCAGTGAGGGAAGGTGGTGTGCCTAGCGCAGTCCCCCAACCCACACTTTGCCCTATACATATCTTCCGTTTTCCTGTTCCTGAGCTGTATCCCTTCTACTACTAAACTGTTAATATTAAGCAAAATGCTTTCCTGAGTTCTGTGAGTTGTTCTAGCAAATGACTGAACTTGAAAGGGAGGAAGGTTTGCATGAATCCCCTGGCTTTGTAGCCAAGTTGGACAGAAGGATGAATAACATGGGGACCTAATACTTGTGACTGGCATTTGAAGTAAGGGCAGTCTTGAGGTGCTGTGGAGTCTCAAACTGTCTCCAAACCTGTGGAGTCTGAAGCTAACTCTGGGTAGTTAGTGTCAGAATTGAATTAAATTGTAGGGTACCTGATTGATGTCTGTGGAGAATTGGACAATTGCTTGGTGTGGAAATCCCCTCCCCCCATTTGGTATCAGAAGTGTTGTGACTAAAAATGACTCAATATCCAAATTTCCTAGCCTACCATTATCAGAAAAAAGAGTCTTCTTCACCTGCCTATTGTTACCTATTCTTCTAGACTCACCTCAGCAGCTAGATTTCAAGTAGCTTTGTCTGGCCTGTTCTCCCTCTGCCTCCACTCTGGACCACTGAGGAGTGGGTGTCCTGTGTCTCTGGCCATTTGCTCACCATGGAGTCCTGCTGTCATCCAGTAATAGCCTCTCCACTACTGCGAACACCAGTAAACA
Source organism: Lontra canadensis (assembly GCF_010015895.1). NCBI lineage: Eukaryota > Metazoa > Chordata > Mammalia > Carnivora > Mustelidae > Lontra > Lontra canadensis. The sequence continues at coordinate 10,936,058 of NW_022631054.1, read as the reverse complement.
TACCTGAGGCGCCTCTGCCTCCCCCGAGCCTCAAACCAGTCCAGTCCATAAAAGTTGAAGAGAATTGGCTGGATTCCGCATTCCCACGCGCTAGAGACTATTGAGGTGATGGCAGCCCAAGACTGTGGAAACTGCCAGCCTGGTGGGAGATGACCTCAGGAGAGGCTCTGCACTGCCCGCTGCGGCCCTCGTCTGCCCTGAGCCTGGGAACTGTGCCTGGCCCTGCCTCTTCACAGGCTGGAGATGGCGCAAGGCCATCCTTCCAGCCCTGCCATGGCCAACTCTGAGAGAACACTTGCAAGCCAGGAGCTTATGCTTCCTCGTCAGCCTAGAACTGAGCCACACACCTGAGTACTCGCGGCAGAGAAGGCAGGCGCACGGAAAGTGAAGGGACTGCAGCCCCTCCTGTGCAGCGGGGGACGAGGCGCAGGGGACCAGGGGCCAGTGACAGGAGCGCACAGATCTGCAGCGCGCATGGAACGGGTGTCTACAGGCTATGTGCAGCCCTTGCAAACTTTACTAACTTAACTACAAACATGCCTATGGTGCCTAACCACAGACATGTGCTGGTGACTTGTAATCTTGTCGGAAGACTGTCACTGACAGTCCCCAGCAGCTCAGTGAGTGGCCTGTTCACCCGGAGGCAGAGGCTGGAGAGACAGCCAGCAGCCCCATCCTGGGTCTCAGTCTCCATACACTCTTCTCCTGCCTGGTGCTGAGCGTTGCCAGCGGCCAACACTCCCAGAAGGAGGGGGGCTGACTTCTCTCCAGGACTCAGAGTGCTCTTTGGCAGGAAGGAGAACCAATTTGGGCTGGTGAGTCAGGCCTCCCTCAGATTGCCCTTGTCTCAAGTTCTGGGTCGGGGTGGGGGTGGGGGTGGGGGTGGGGGAGCGTCCCATCCAGCCACACTGCAGAGCCACAGAGCACACAGAGGCCCTGTCCTGAAGCCCCGCACAAAGCCAGTCTTTTCTCTGCCTGTTTTTCCCAATCACAGAATCAAAGATTTACTCCGGCAGAAGGGCTCTTAAGGACATCCCCGCAACCCCTCCTGGTGTTTAGTATTCCAGGGATGAGCCTTGTACGGCAGCCCCTTTTCTCTCTGGAGCAACCTGATTCAGAAACCGCTGCTTCATTAAGAAACACTTCCTAGGATGTTCAGCTACTGCTTGCTGCTGGGCTTTCTTTTCCTTCCAGGTCTTCCAGGAGAGCCCTCCCAATCCCAGTGGCACCCCCCAACTCCAGCCTCCGCTTGAACAGATGTGGTTCTAACTTGGAATCACAGAGGGAGAGGGACCAGCTCATGACCCTCCCTGGCTTTCCCCAAACATTCTCCCACTTGGACAAAACCGCAGCCTGGGATGCTAGCCTGGTGCATGAAACCACCAAGTCTTTCTCACCCTGTTCTCTTATTGTTTGGTTGTGAAACTTTCTTCCTTCTTTTTGAATTAGTGGGGTTTCGGATCTGCGTGGTCAGCACACCCTCATGCCCAACTCTGCTGGGCCCAGGCTGCCGCAGCACACCTTGCCTCACCTTAGGAGTTGGGCCCTTCCAGGCCACAAGCTGGCAGTACCTTACTGCCAGGACACCGGGGAAAAACACTTGCCTATGCTTAAGAGAGTTCTCCTGCAGCAAGAAATGACTCAAAATACTCAGGGTGGAAAGAATGAGTGAAAATATTTTTATGAAATTTCCCTGACCACACATGGTATTCTCTGCCCACGTAAGACCAAGTTCTCCAGGAGGCAAATATCTGCTTTTGCTTACTCACTTTATCCTAAATGCTTAAGCCTTCATTGCTGGTATATCTGCAACATTGGAACTTCTCAGAAAAATGAAGATTTATTCACTGAATAATTTTTTTTTAATGGTGAGAAAGTTTTAATTTTTATTATTTTTTTTTAAAGATTTTATTTATTGATTTGACAGAGAGAGATCACAAGTAGACAGAGAGGCAGGCAGAGAGAGAGAGAGGGAAGCAGGCTCCCCGCTGAGCAGAGAGCCCGATGCGGGACTCGATCCCAGGACCCTGAGATCATGACCTGAGCCGAAGGCAGCGGCTTAACCCACTGAGCCACCCAGGCACCCAAAGTTTTTATTTTTTTAAAAAATATTTTATTTATTTATTTGACAGAGAGAGATCACAAGTAGGCAGAGAGGCAGGCAGAGAGAGAGAGAGAGGGAAGCAGGCTCCCTGCTGAGCAGAGAGCCTGATGTGGGGCTCGATCCCAGGACCCTGGGATCATGACCTGAGCCAAAGGCAGAGGCTTTAACCCACTGAGCCACCCAGGTGCCCCCACTGAATCATTTTTGGTTGAGTTTTAAAATTCACAGCTGTCTATGTTTACCCCCAAAGTGAAAGGGCTAGTCTCTGCCCGCCAATTACAACTCTTTACCCACTGGTCTAGGTCGGAAGCATAGCAGAGCCATTCAGAAAGCAAAGGGGATTACTGTCTTTGGCAGCTTCGCCAAAAGCCTGTGTTGCTGACAACACCCAACTGTCCTAAATTGGATCAGTCACTGATTAATTCATTGGTTTATTTATCTTATTTTTTAAAAAGATTTTATTTATTTATTTTGAAAGAGAGAGAGAAGGAGAGAACACAAGCAGGGAGAGTGGCAGGCAGAGGGAGAAGCAGGCTCCCTGAGGATCAGGAAACCCCATGTGGGGCTCGATCCCAGGACCCTGAGATCATGACCTGAGCTGAAGGCAGAGGCTTAACTCACTGAGCCACCCAGGTGCCCCGATTCATTCATTTATCTAGCAAAATACTCACTCACCATCTTCCATGTGCCAGACCCCTATGCTAGGGCTATGAGGAGGACGAAGACACAAACCCTGTCCTCAGGGATGACACAGTTTAATGGCAGATACGAGTAAGGAAACTGGTATGTATGCTGTTGTATTGTAAGAGCCATGGGAACAGAAAGGAAGTCAGGTTGGTGTGAGGGTAAGTTGAGGAACTGGGGGATAGAGACTCTGGAGAAGGCTCTCTTGGAGATGGTGACATGTGAGCTGACAAAGCCATGGACGAGAAGGGAGGGACAGGAATGAAGAATGTGGCAAGTGCATCCCACCTTATGGCCAGGCAAGCAGGGAGGTCTGGCTGGGACATGGGGGTTTGGGTCACAGAATGAGAGCTAAGCCTGAGGAGACAGACTGGCTTCTGAGGACTTGGCACGTGCCAACCACCCTATAGGGCAGGTGTTTTTTCCTTGTCTTTCATTTCAAACATTTAAAAAAATTATTTAGAGAGAGCACGCACATGCACACAGGTGAGCAGGGTGAGGGGCAGAGGGAGAGAGAGAATCCCAAGCAGACTCTGCACTGAGCATGGAGCCTGATGCGGGGCTTGATCCCACGACACTGAGATCATGACCTCAGCTGAAATTAACAGTCAGATGCTCAACTGACTGAGCCACCCAGGCGCCCCTCTGTCTTTCATTTCAGAGGAAACTGACTCAAAAACGTTGAGTATTTTGCCCAAGGCCAATCAGCTAAAAAGTAGAACAACTCTGTTGGATTCCAAAGCTTGTACTCTTCATTTCTAAGCTCCGCTGCCTCAGCTCCGTTGGACGACAAGGAGGACAGACAGCATGGGCACCATGATAGAGAGATGGAGATTGGTTTAGAGGTGAGAAATATAGAGACATAAGTTACAGCAGTGGAGACAGAATGAACTAGAGGGAGATCTGAATGATATATATATATATATTTAAAGATTTTATTTATTTGTCAGAGAGAGAGAGAGTGAGCACAGGCAGACAGAATGGCAGGCAGAGGCAGAGGGAGAAGCAGGCTCCCCACCGAGCAAGGAGCCCAATGCGGGACTTGATCCCAGGACACCGGGATCATGACCTGAGCTGAAGGCAGCTGCTTAACCAACTGAGCCACCCAGGCGTCCCAGATCTGAACGATATTAAGGAGTTAGAGTTGACTGGTCTTGGTAGAAGTTGGTTGTAGGCGGGAAGCAGGAAGAGATGACAATGACCTACATTTCCAAGCACTGGGTGCTTTTCACTGGGATTGGGACCTTGGAGCTGGAATCTCAGGCGTCCAGTTCTGAACATGGTCTGTCACATCCGAGGCGAGATGATCAGAAGGCAAATGGAAACAACGAGATGGAGCTCAGGAGAGCAGTGTGAGCTGGACAGAGGTCACTCAACTGCTCTGCCCGTAGGTCACAAAATGGGAATAACAATTGTGCCTACTTTGTCAGCTTGTTGTGAGGATTACCGAGTAGAGAGCTGGAGGCGTACCTAATGTGGAGTGGACACCTTATAAAGGCCAGCCACTCGTGTTTCTGTCACTGTCGGTCATCACTAAAACCGTGGGAGAGTAGATGAGGTACCACAGAACAGAAAGAGAAGAGCAGGGGACCTGGGATTGAATCCTGAGAGAAAAAGAACCTGCACGTAAGGGGCTGGTGGAGGGACGGGAATGTACAAAAGACTGAGCAGCAGTTTCCAGAGAGAGAGGGGGAAACTAGGAGAGTTCTGGTTTGGGGAAGGAAGAGACCCGAGTATTCAGGGCAGAGTGTGATCAGGAGGGTGAGAGCCATGGAGAGGTCATGCCCTGAGGGGAGGCTGAGAAGCAGCTCCACCGGGCCCACGCTTTCATTTGACAAACTGGTCGGGTCCGTGTCAGCTACAGTGCTTTGTGCTGACTGGAACAGCAGTAGACAAAACAGAGGCAAAGGGTGGCCCACTGACACTCATGGAAACTTCAGTGTAGAAGAAGGGAATCCTCCAATCCAAAGAGGAACCACAGAACCCACAGCCTGTCAGCCTGGGAAGAAAGTTCCTTGATCACCTGTTGTAAGGACCTATTTTATATTTCTATTTTAGCCAGAGGCTTCCACTGAAGTTAAACAATAACTTTGTTGTTTAACCCTTAAACTGTCCCTGCTCCTCTTCCCCCAGAGGACTTAAAAACAAGTCCCGGAGACCAGCTCCAGGTGTGGAGGCCAAGAAAAACAAGGCTGTACCCACCTCGAGTCTAGCCCTGACATAAGTACAGCCATCTTGGCAAAGCAAAAGCTGGCACCTTGCACTGTAAGAGTGGGTTAGCATAAGAATGGCCATCCTGAAGACCGGGAAACCATTTTACTGAGCGTCCCTAACCAGCCCGCAGGGCGTACTGACTTGAGACAAGAGAAAGTAGCTAAAACCTGAAAAAACAACTTAATCATATACCACCAGGGCGGTTAGGTGGTGGTGCCACAGGGACCAAATGTTAAAGAAAAACAAATAGTTAACTTGCAGAGATCACAATCCTGCAAGACCCAAGTCTCCCTTAGTTTGCAAATGTCCTGGTGATTTACAACAAAAAGGCCATCTCTTCAATGGCCCAATTTCCAGAGACAAATGGCTCAGTTCCTCAAGGTCTAAGGTCGCACCATAAAACTGAAGGAGTCTGAGGCAGAAGGAAATGTAAATAAAGTTAAATTTCTTCTAAACCTAAATCTCATTTAACCGCCAGGATGGCTCCAGGGTGACACCGGGGTGGCAAAAGGTTAAACAAAGTTAAACTGTCAAAGTGGGGCGCAAGATATGTATGTAGCTATGAAGAAGTGCCTTGAAAATGCTATATAAACCCTTGGCTTTGAGTGCTCGGGGTCCTTGTTGAAACCCGCTGCGCCGGGCGGATACTTGGACCCCAGCTACCTGGAAATAAACCTCGCTGTGTGACTTGCATTATCAAGAGTGTTCTCTGTCTAATTGAGGGGTGGTCGACTCCGTACCCTAACACTGTCTGAGAGCTGAAGAAACCCTGAACAAATGAGTTGCCCTGGGAATCACAGTGAATAGGAGATAGGGTCGTAGCTCAGTATTCTTTGGACAGACGGAAACTTAGAAATCGCGTTGCACCTGGGAACTGTGGTGATGGCATGCGACTATTTCCCTCCCTCCCTCCTCCCCCCTTCCTCCCTCCCTTCCTTCTCTCCTTCTCTCCTTCCACCCTCCTTTCCTTTCTGAGATTTATTTTGGTGGGGGTGGTGGGCAGGGGCTGAGGGAGAGTCTTGAGCCCACTTGGGGCTGGGGACTGGGCTTGATCTCACCACCCTGATCTCATTACCTGCGCCAAGACCAAGAATCGTTCGCTTAACCAACTGTGCCATCCAGGAACCCCAGCATGCGACTATTTCTAAGGCACTCAGCACTGAGGAAGTTTGTTTAATAATTTTTTGCTCCTAGAGCCTTGGGAAACCCGAGTCCCAGTTCTCGGTCTTCACTTCCACGTGACTGCCACCTGCTGGCCACATGTGAGAAGTGTGCTTCAGGGAGCGTCCATGCACAGGTTTGCCTCCTTTCCCCGCCGGCAGGAGTGAGAATACACTTGGCGAGTTGCTATTACAAGGAAGAGACCAGTGTCAAGGAGCTTCCTGACCAACTGCATTCTATCTCTGAATCCTGTACATCTCCTTACCTCTTTCATCACAGCCTGTTCAAAGCCCACCGTTGAAACACAAAAAAAGCATATTTTATACACTATTTCTTTGAAAAAAGCCAGTTGATAAAGGAATGAATGTTATGTGCTCTAGTAATGTATGTACTGCTCAATTAAGAATGACTGTAGTGTAGGGCGCCTGGGTGGCTCAGTGGGTTGAGCCTCTGCTTTCAGCTCAGGTCATGATCTCGGGGTCCTGGCATCAAGCCCTGCATCGGGCTCTCTGCTCAGCAGGGAGCTTGCTCCTGCCCCCACCCCAACCTCACCTGCCTCTCTGCCTATTTGTGATCTCTGCCTGTCAAGTAAATAAATAAAATCTTAAAAAAAAAAAAAAGAATGTAGCATCTTCCATGGGTATCTTCTCTTCCACGCCAGGCTCCCTGAGTCCAAACCCCCTGTGTGTGGGCCTCTGAGGGAAGCACCGACCACCACCCCGGGCACCTGAGGGGAGAGGGTGCCAGGCCAGGCTAGGGTGGACACGGAGGTTCTGCGGGCCGGGCAAACTGGGCCATTAGAAAGGAGTGCTCCCTGGGCGCCTGGGTGGCTCAGTGGGTTAAGGCCTGTGCCTTCGGCTGAGGTCATGATCTCGGGGTCCTGGGATCAAGCCCTGCATCGGGCTCTCTGCTCATCAGGGAGCCTGCTTCCCCTACCCCCCCGTCTGTCTCTCTGCCTACTTGTGATCTCTCTCTGTCAAATAAATAAAATCTTTAAAAAAAAAGAAAGGAGTACTCTCCAATGACTTCCTATTTAAAAACAAACAACTATGGCAGACTGTAAATAAAACTTAGGAACAGTGAATAAAGTGTGGTAGTTGAAGTATATGATTTTGGGGAAATAACATATATTTTAAGAATATTCAGCAGACTTTTATTTGAAACTCTCCTTTGACATCAGAGTCTTATGACTGTTGTTCAATGAAGTCACATGGAGAGGTGGCCTCTTACACAGCCACATCCCTGCTGATATGGGTTAGCTCAGAAGAGGAAAGTAAAGGCACAAGGTTCTATGGCGCAAAAGGTATGGTTTTAAAAATGAGATCTTGGGGAGCCTGGGTGGCTCAGTGGGTTAAAGCCTCTGCCTTTGGCTCAGGACCCTGGGGGGCTCTCTGCTCAGCAGGGAGCCTGCTTCCCTTCCCCTCTCCATGCCTGCCTCTCTGCCTACTTGTTATCTCTGTCAAATAAAAAAAAATTTTTTTTTAAATGAGATCTTATGGTATTTGCATGACCCTGAGAAGGGCATGAATTTTTTGGCTTTGTGGCTAAGAAAACACAATTATGTTTTATGGTAATAATAATATTGTCCATCCTCAGGTTTTTGACTGTTTCTCAAAAGTGGTAAAAATGTTAAAAGTCTTGTTTCTGTAATACTGGAGAGACAGGACAGTGTGGTGGTGAGGACTTGGGTGGAGGGGTCAACCTGCCTGGGTGTGGCCCACAACTTTCCCACCTACTGTCTCTGAGACTTTGGGTGGGCTATTCAATTGCTCTGTACCTCAGTTTCCTCACCTGAAAACTGGGGATGATAATAGTACCTACCTCTCAGGATTGTTCTGAGGACTGTGTGACACGATTGCAGAGCTTAAAACAGTGCCCGGCACACAGTCCTCACCAGTGACTGGTAGCGATGACTAGGTGTCATTCCTGGTATTATGACTGCTGAGTCAAAGCTCTAGCTGGACAGGGACTTCGTTTCATTTGTCACTATACATTCAGTGCCCAGCTCAGTGCCTGCTCTTTTGAATAAGTAAATGAATGAACAAAAATGTAAACCATTTAAAAATAAACCAACACAGGAGATTATCAAAAAGGTGAAAACACAAGGGTGCCTGGGAGGCTCAGTTGGTTAAACGTCTGCCTTTGGCCCAAGTCATGATCCCGGGTCCTGGAATGGAGACCCGTGTCAGGCTCCCTACTCAGCAGGGGAGTCGGCTACTCCCTCTGCCCCTCCCCCTGCGTATGTGCTTTCTCTCTCTCTCTCTGTCAAATAAATAAATAAATAAGTAAACAAGTAAATAAATAAATAAAATCTCTAAAAAACAAAGTGAAAAGACAACCTACAGAAACCATTCTGGTATCCAGAATATACAAAGAACTCTTACAACTCAACAGTGAAAAGACAAGCCAATTTCTAAAAATGGGTCTAAGACTTGAGAAGGTATTTCTCCAAGGAAGAAATATAAATGGCCAAGAGGCACTTGACAAGATGTTCAATATCTTTAGTCATTAGGAAAATGCGCACCAAAGCCATAGTGAGGTACCGCCACTCCACTGTGCACTAGGATGGCTGTTAAAATAAAAAAAAAGGACAATGACAAGTGTTGGCAAGGATGTGGAGAAATTAGAACCCTCATATATTGCTGGTGGGAACGGAAACTGGTGCAGCTGCTGTGGAAAACAGTTTGACAATTTCTTGAAAGGCTGGACAGAATTACTCTATGATCTGGCAATTCCACTCCCAGGTATACACCTCAAAGAACTGAAATCACGCACTCAAACAAATACAGGTACGTGCATGTTCATAGCAGCACTATTCACAATAGCCAGAGAGAGAGACAGCCCAGATGTCCACCAGTGGGTGACCGGATAGACAATCTGTGGGATATACACATGATGGAATATTATTCAGCCATAGGAAAGCAGGTACTGGTACACACTTCATGTGGATGAAGCTTGAAATCATGATGCAGAGTGAAAGTAGCCAGATGCAAACAGTACCATGTTGCATGATTCCATTTGTATGAAATATCCAGAATAGGTAAATCCATGGAGACAGAATAAGGATTGGTGGTTTCTAGGGTCTGAGGGGAAGGGCTAGGGAGCAAATACATGGTATACGGGATGATGAAAATGTTCCAGAGCCGGATGGGGTGGTGGTTCACCCAACACTGTGGGTATACTCAACACCACTGAATTGTTCACTTTAAATTGGTTAATTTTGTTATGTGAATCTCACCACAATTTGAAAAATGCCTTTATGTGGAAAAAAGGAACTAAACCAAATCTGATTAATTTCTTTTTTAAAGACAATATTTATTTATTTGAGAAAGAGAGAGAGCATACAAGCAGGAAGAGAGTAGAGGGAGAGAGAGAATCCCAAGCAGACTCTCCACTGAGTGTCGAGCTGGATGTGGGGCTCCATTTCACAACCCTGAGATCACAACCCGAGCCCAAATCAAGAGTCAGATGCTCAAATGACTGAGCCATCCAGGTGCCCCAAGTCCATGACTAATTTCGAAGTAGATCATACTCCTTAGTATTAGGAATCCATGTAACCTCACAAAACCCAGAACCCTAAGAAAAATTAACAATGACATTCTTGTCCATTGTCAGTCTCTCTCCAGGTCTTTGAGGGGCAGGGGAAGAGATATCACACATTCAGAGACTTGCCCATGTCTGTCCTGTCACTTGGGAGCACTGTTTCCCTGAAGTAACATTTCTAGAGGATTCCGCTAGGTTAGTGTGGTACAGTTTGCTCAGTCATTAAATGCTGCTGTTATACTTTGTGGCTGATAAACCACACTTGAAACTTCACTACAGGGGCACCTGGGTGGCTCAGTGGGTTAAAGCCTCTGCCTTTGGCTCGGGTCATGATCCCAGGGTCCTGGGATCGAGCCCCGCATCAGGCTCTCTGCTCAGTGGGGAGCCTGCTTCCTCCTCTCTCTCTGCCTGCCTCTCTGCCTACTTGTGATCTCTGTCAAATAAATAAATAAAATATAAAAAAAAAAGAAACTTCACTACACAAAACACTACACAAAAACACGATCAAATTAATCCTAGGTTCTAGGTCAATTAGACAAAAATGTTATTCTCCAAGTGACCACTTTTGCAAATTCACAAACATTTCCATTTTAGCATAAATTTGTTTCTTATCCCTACGTGTTCGTTTCTTAGCAATTTTTATGAGATGGTACAGAGATTTTTTTTTTTTGAGATGGTACAGTGGTTTTAAGATATGTCCACAAAAATTTTATCTGTTTTCTCTCAAGGGGTGAGCCCATTTTCTCCCCCATCCCTAACGAACAGGGTAAACAGAAGTGACAGTGTGCAACTTCTGAGATTAGATAATAAGTAGTGGGGCCTCCTTTTTGCCCTCTCTCAGATCACTCACTCTGGGAGAAGCCAGCTGCTCTGTTGTAAGGACAGTCAAGCAGCCCATGGAGGGGCCCCCGTGGTGAAGACTCAAGGCTTCCTGTCAACAACCAGCTCTAACTCACCAGGTGTGTGAGTGAGCTACTTTGGAAGCGGGTCCTCCAGGCCCTGTCATGCCTTCAGATGACCTCAGCCCCGTGAGATATCTGGAGCTAAAACCACTCAGTTAAGGTTCCCAGATTTCTGACCCACAAAAACTGTGTGAGGTAATAAATGTTTCTTTTGGAGGGTGCCTGGGTGGCTCAGTTGGTTAAGCATCTACCTTCAGCTCAGGTCATGATCTCAGGGTCCTGGGATCGAGTCCCTCAGCAGGCTCCCTGCTTCTCCCTCTTCCTCTGTACTCTCTCTCTCTCAAATAAATAAATAAAAATCTTTAAAAAAATGTTTATTTTTTTTAGCCACTAAGTTTTGAGGTAATTTGTTATATAGCAATGGATAATGAATACAGATGGATTGATTTAACAGCTTTTGTAGATTACTGCAAAGTTGGAATATAACGACTTTCATTTTGTCTTCAAAGCAGCATTTTGAGGAATTGTCATCTTTCTCTGCCCAAGCTCTATAGCTGCTGTGGCAGGGAAGGGGGACACGGTGGGGGCACGCTGCTGGACATCACCCTACTGCATGGCCTAGCCAGCCCACTCTTGAGAAGAGGGGATGGGGACAGGTGGGACAGAGAAAGGGAAACCAAGGGCTAGAGAAGGAGGGGCCGACAAAGGGCAGATAGGGCTAAAGGCCCAGGGAACTCTGAAGTCCTGGCTTCTCCCAGCTCTCTTAGGTCCTACTAATACAACCAATACTCTATACTTTACAAATATTTAAAAGAAATGTGTGGTCAGTAAATTGGTAATTTGGTGAATTGGGCATTCAGCAAATTGGTCATTTGGCTAATTGATTTTTGGCAGGCATTTCTTTGGCAAATTAATTTGCAATGATTGATCTGCTTCTAATTAATTCATACATAGTAATTTTTATGATCCTAAGGTAATTGATTTATAAAAGATACCAATATATTTACACACACATATGTATTTCAAATTCCCAACAGAACTCATTAATTTCTTCTGCAAAACTCGCTATGACTTTGACCTTTCTCTTATCTAGGAAGGGAGACCAGTGAGCGATCCCTTCTGTGGCTTTCGACTGCTCGTCATGATTAAGTCCCTGCCTGCCACCAGTTCCTGGAATAGCAATCCTCCCTGGGAGGAAACTGCCATTTTTCACTTCACAAAAATCATAAATGGAGATAAATTCCAGGCAGGACCACTTTGAAGAAGGCCTCTCTTAATTTTAATTTTGGCTCTCTAATGTTAAATGGGATGATCATTAAAAGAAATTCTAAAGTCTTAATTCTAGGGGAAAAGATAAAACCCTGAGAAATTAGTGGACATCAGTACCCTTTGCCTGGTTATTTCTACTTCAAAGTGAACAGGCAAAGAATGGACAGCCAGAATCCCCTGCACTGAGGACTGGAAAACAGGAAAACTGGTGCACAGGGTTCTCTTCCAATCTTTCAGAAGAGAAAAGGTGCCACGTGGGACCATACTAGAGCCTGAGGGGAAAGGAAAAATCAGGACTAGCCTCTCGTTCCAGCTGTGGTCCCCAGCTGTCTTCCTGATGGGCCCCCGATAATAGGGAGCTGAGAAAACCCATCTCTACTGTGTCCTGTTGTAACACTTGACCTACATACTACTTGAGAGTAAAATAGTGATCATTTTATGACACTAAATTTGGAGCAGTTTGTTAGAAGCGATAGGTGACCAGAGCATCCACTCTCTGTGCGTGTGGCCTTCCCGTCTCTTACCTTCCTCCAGGAAACTTTCCTTTTTTCTCCCTTTCCAAACTCTCTTCCTTGGCCCTAAGAACTCTCAAGAAATAAAAGGTCATTTGATCCACACAGCTTCCACTTAGCCATCTGGGCCGAACAAATCAGGTATTTCAAATTCTGATTCCAATATGATGACTCTCGTATAAGCTTGGATATATACAAGATTCACTCATCTCCATTCATTCATTCGACAAATAGCTAAGAGGCTGCTTTTGCCGGTACTGTGTGGGCACTAGGGGTCCAGTAGTAGACAAAGATGATGAAGTCTCAGGTCTCAGGGGGCTGACTTTCTTACTGTAGAGCAGAAACTAGACAAGCAAATGAATGAACAAGGTAATTTCTGAGAGAGGTAAGTGCAGTGATGGAGCGTGTTGGAGAGAGCCTGGGGGGGGGCAGTGGAGGGGACTGGGGACACTTTAGAGAGAGTGGTCAGAGGCTTCTCTCTGAGGTGATGTCTGAGCTAAAGTTTGAGAAGTGCAAGGTCTGGGGGAAAAGCCTTCCAGAAGCTTTGCTGGACATGGCAGGTGTGTAGAGTTTTGTGCAGGTACAAGGGCAAGCTATTTTTTTGAAATGATTGTTCTGGCTGCAATGGAAGAGTGGCTTACAGGAGGCCAGGATGGAAGCGGAAGTTAGCAGAAAGGATGGGAGGTTAGCCGTGGGCGATCATGGTGGTAGTGGGGACAGAGAGATGTAAGTAGGGACAGTGCGGAGAAGACTCAGTAAGGGTGAGACAGGGTGGCAGGTGAGAGAAAGTAGATCATTTGGTACTAGTTCAACACTTTTTACTGGAGCAGTTGGGTTGGCGGTGGCACCATTTACTGAAAATAGGAGATAGGGTAGGATTTGGGAAGAAAATTAAAAGTTCTGTTTTGCCTATAAATTTCAGATGTCTGGGGAGATTTTGAGGGAAAGATTAGGCCAGAGACACAGTCTGGTTCCCGAATATTTAACACAGTGTGTAAAGCTGGGAACTAGACAAAAATCATGTGGACAGAAGGTGTGGGTAAAGAGATGAGAAGCAGGCTGACCCAACAGTCAGGTAGAGAAATAGGAGAAAGTAGCAAAGCGAGCCTAACAAACATGGCAGACCCAGCTTGAGGGAGGAAAACTGGAAGTTGTATCACAGAGCCCCAGAGAAGAAAACCAGTTGCCTTGGGCCAGTTGGGTCAAAAGCAGCTGAGAGATCAGGTAGGAAGAAAATGGAAAAATGAGTAGCTGGAGGGGAACTTGGGGTCAAGGAGGAGTTTGCACCCTTAAATGCTATCATTTAATTTAATTTGGGGGGGCAGGTCTCTTAAATCTCTTTTAATCCATAGATGAAAGCCCCCAAGGAGGGGCTCTTTTTTTTTTTTTTTTTAAGATGGGAGATACAGAACATATTTGCATGTCATTGGAGATGATCCTCTAGAGAGAAAGAGAGGCTCTGTTTATGAGAGGGTTTTATGAATGTATTTCAGAGAAGAAGAAGAAGCAGGAGAGCGGGCCTGCAGTAGGAGCAGGAACACTCAGTTGAAATGGGAAAGCGGGCAGAGAACATGGGTCATAGGCCAGGCAGGTCGGCAGATTCGGAGGTGGGGAGGTGGAGTTCTCAATGAAAAAAGAGGTGAAGCCGTCACCTGGCTCCAGCACTGCTGACCCCCACTGCAAGGGAAGGAGTCACTTTGCCTCCTAAGCCTCTTCACCCCCTTGTCACTGGACTCTCCCTGAGAATTCTACCTTCCCTGCAGCCTTCTCTGGGGAGAGATGTCAACTACCCCCAGCCTCCTTCCCCTCCTCCTTCTGAACTATTCCTTTTTCTTCAAATACAAACACACACAAGCAACCCTCCCGCCCCCAGCCCCAGTGCTTGTCATAGTACTTGGCACACTGCAGATGTTCAATCAATATTTTTTTTTTAAGATTTTATTTATTTATTTGACAGACAGAGATCACAAGTAGGCAGAGAGGCAGGCAGAGAGAGAGAGGAAGGGAAGCAGGCTCCCTGCCGAGCAGAGAGCCCGACGCGGGGCTCGATCCCAGGATACTGGGATCATGAGCTGAGCTGACGGCAGCGGCTTTAACCCACTGAGCCACCCAGGCACCCCAATATTTGTTTTTTAAAAACAAACCAACCCTGCCCTGTTACGCTCTACCACCCACCCCAGGCTTCTCTTCCATGATTGTTGCCATCACCCTGGGGGAACTTTAGCTTGTTTTTGCAATTTGGTGTCCTCCAACTCAGAGAAACTCCTCTCTGATCCTCTCTGTCTGGTCGACACTGTTAGAACCACATCTGAGACCTGTCAGATCTTCCCGGCCCTGCCTTGGGAGGATTTTCAGCGGGAGCCCACCCGGTGTTCTCTCCCTGAGCGTCCTTCCGCTCTGCCCAGCCTGTGGAATAGCTCCCCCTAGTGGACAACTGCACATATACACGCTCTATTTCCCAGTTGCACCGACACTTTGAAGTCCCTTGTGAAAGAGCGTAATTCCTTCATTCACCAGACATCTCTTGAGCACCTGTTATGAGTCTGGTCTATCCGAAATACTCTTGGAGATCACAGTTTCACTGTTACCACAGGAGGAGACATCAAACCAAAAAGGCAGTGAGAAAGCGTCAGGCTTCTCTGCCTCTTTCAGGGTTCAGGGTGTATGGGCAGAACTCCCTCCATCTCTCCCTCAACAAATATGCAACAAGGACCTACCCTATGCCGGAGACTGGTCTGAGAACATAAGGACAGAAGTGGTAAGAAGCGTACTGAGGGGTGCCTGGGTGGCTCAGTCGTTAAGCATCGGCCTTCGGCTCAGGTCATTATCATAGGGTACTGGGATGGAGCCCCACATCAGGCTCTCTGTGGGAAGCCTGCTTCTCCCTCTCCCACTCCCCCTGCTTGTGTTCCCTCTCTCGCTGTGTCTCTCTCTGTTAAATAAATAAATAAAATCTTAAAAAAAAAAAAAAAAAGGAAAGGGCGCCTGGGTGTCTCAGTGGGTTAAAGCCTCTGCCTTTTTGGCTCAGGTCATGATCCCAGGTTCCTGGGATCGAGCCCCACATCGGGCTCTCTGCTCATCGGGAAGCCTGCTTCCTCCTCTCTCTCTGCCTGCTTTTCTGCCTACTTGTGATCTCTGTCAAATAAATAAATAAAATCTTAAAAAAAAAAAAAAAAAGGAAAAAAGAGAATTGCCTGAAACTGTGCTGTGCATTCTGGAGAAGACTGTTCCATGGCTGGGGGACACCAGAGGTGAGGTGTAGGGTGGTACAAAGGAAGGAGGGCTGGCATCTGGGCATGTCTGGAAGGCAGGTGAGGGATGGCCTTGGAGAAGAAAGGCATAAGCTAAGAAGTGATGATGAGTAGGAGTGGTCATGTGAGCCCCATGGAGGTGGTGGCAGGGAGGGAGGCTCAGTGCCACCAAGCAGTCTTCTTGGGCCGTTTGACTATGTTTCCTAACATGAGTCCACTGCCAGATCACTGCTGCGCCACCCGCACTCCATCTCCAGCTCCAGTGCAGTGACTGCTCTCTGCTGCTGGGTCTAAGCTTTACTCAGGTCCCTCCACTACCCTACCCTTCACTGCTGACCCCTCCCCGGCTAGGAGACACTCTTCCAGCTTGTAATATATTTTTAAAAATTTTTATTTATTTATTTATTTTTAAAGATTATTTATTTATTTATTTGACAGACAGAGATCACAAGTAGGCAGAGAGGCAGGCAGAGAGAGAGAGGGAGAAGCAGGCTTCCTCCTGAGCAGAGAACCCAATGCAGGGGGATTCCGGGATTCCGGGATCATGACCTGAGCTGAAGGCAGAGGCTTTAACCCACTGAGCCACCCAGGCACCCCAGCTTGTAATATTTTAAACACAGCATTACTTCTCACCACACAAGGTCCACTTTCCCAAACACACCTGCAGGGGTCCAAAAACTATACAAATGGCAATGCTGCTGCGGGAAAAACAGACCGACATCAATTTCAACACTGCCTTTGAAAAACAATTGATATTTGAAGTCCCCCTCTGGACCTTGGCTGGTCTTCCCCAGGATCTCACATGCACACCTGAAACCTGGTACCTGCCTGCTCCTTCTGCCCCCTCCCAGGCTTCCTGGATCTGGGGCTGTACCCGCCTGCCATTTTGGACACGGAAATCCTGATATTTACTAATGTCCACACCTTCCTGCCTCATGGACCTCTGTGTCTCGGCCTCCTCAGCCCTGTCCATTCCCCTGTCCATAGGCCGCCTCATTCTCCACATCGAGGCACTTCCCAATCCTGTCCATTCCTTCTTCCCAGGGCCTCTGTATTTGGCTAGATGGGGACATTCTTACTTTGTTGTCTGAACAACACGCAAGGCCTTCCAACTGGCTCACAGGCTTGGGTCTCCCTGTGGTTCTGATCTGGTGTGGACACCGCCACCCAGGTAACCTCCTGGACAGGGTGCCCACGACTCCATCTGGCATTCAAGGTGCTCCTCAGTCTGGTCCTGGCCTACTCTTCTAGGTCTTCCTGGGCTAAGACATCTACCAAACTTCCACTAAATGATCTACCTGTCATTCCTCTGATATATCTTGTACTTCTGTATGTCTGGGCCTTTAGTTTATACCATTCCTCTTTCCAGAATGCCCTCCTCTGCTCCTTTCCACTTTCCCAAATCCTTCCCGTACTCTAAGGTCAGCTCAGACACTACCTTCTCAGCAAACCCTTCTTTGCTCCCTCCTGTTGAAAACAGAATCTTCCTTCTCTGAACCACTATAGGAACAGGGAAGGAAACAACATCCTGTGAACGCCTGCCATGGGCTCATGTTAAAAGCATACGCTTAAGGGCACCTGGGTGGCTCAGTGGGTTAAGCCTCTGCCTTCAGCTCAGGTCATGATCTCAGGGTCCTGGGATCAAGCCCCGCATCAGGCTCCCCACTCAACAGGAAGTCTGCTTCCCCCCACCACCACCTGCTTCTCTGCCTACTTGTGATCTCTCTCTGTCAAATAAATAAATATAATCTTTAAAAAAAAAAAACCATACACTTTGGGGACACCTGGATGGCACAGTCGGTTAAGCATTAGTTGGTTTTGGCTGAGGTCCTGATCTCAGGGTCATAAGATCGAGCCCCATGTTGGCCTCCATGCTCAGCATTGAGTCCACTTAAGACTCTTTATCCCGGGATGTCTGGGTGGCTCAGTTGGTTGAGCGGCTGCCTTCGGCTCAGGTCATGATCCCAGGGTCCTGGGATTGAGTCCCACATTGGGCTCCTTGCTCGGCAGGGAGCCTGCTTCTCCCTCTGCCTCTGCCTGCCTTTCTGTCTGCCTGTGCTCGCTCGCTCTCTCTCCCTCTGTCCCTGACAAATAAATAAAATCTTAAAAAAAAAAAAAAAAGACTCTTTATCCCTCTCCCTCTGCCCCTCCTCCCCACCATGGGCATGCATGCATTCCCTCTCTCTCAAATACATAAATAAATCTTTTTTTTTTTTTTTTTTAAGGCTCACATTAGGGCAACCCTTTTGGGTCCCCTCCCTTTTCGGGAGCTTTGTACTATTGCTCAATAAACTTTGCTTTGTTGCTCACAATAAATAAATAAATAAATAAATAAATAAATAAATTTTTTTAATTAAAAAAGGATCCCTTAAAAAAATAAAAACCTATGCTTTGGAGTCAGATCTGGTTTGACTCTGGTTAGCTGCATAACCTTGGGAAGCATACTTAATATCTCTGTTCTTTGATGTTCTTTGATGCTCACCGTTCATTCCTGTGAGCATTTGAATACCTAATACATGCCAGGCTCTGTACTCTTGTTGTTCTTTTGGGAATTAGATGAAATGGTGCACAGAAAGTAGCTGGCACAGAGGAGGACTGAATACGCACAAACGTATTAATACTACCGCTGTCCAGTTTAGTTTCTTTTTTTAAAGATTTTATTTATTTGTCAGAGAGAGAGTACACAAGCAGGGGGAACAGCAGGCAGAGGGAGAGGGAGAAGCAGGCTCCCTGCTGAGTGGAGAGCCCAGTATGGTGCTCAGTCCCAGGACTCTGGGATCGTAACCTGAGCCAAAGTGAGACCCTCAACTGAATGAGCCACCCTGGCATCCCTCCAGTGTAGTTTCTCAGAAGAATAGTCTTCTGGGTTATTTCTGGTTAGTGGGGAAGTACCACATAAGACACGGAACCAGAGGGCGCCTGGGTGGTTCAGTCGGTTAAGCATCTGCTTTTGGCTCAGGTCATGATCCCAGCCAGGGGCCTGGGACCAGGTCCCAAGTCAGGCTCCCAGCTCAGCAGAGAGTCTGCTTTTCTCTCTGCACCCACCCCCCTTGCTCCTGTGCTGTCTGTCTGTCTCTCTCTCACAAAAAATGAAAATAAATAAAATCTTTTTTTTTAATAAATAAAATCTTAAAAAAATAAAAATAAAAAGACTGGGAACCAGCCAGCGCCGGACCCCGGTGGATCACAGCAAATGTTAAATTACCACGTGGCTGATGTGCAGTACAGAAAGTGACTGTTGTTTTCTAAATAACTTGCCGATCAGATGGAACCAGCATCTACCATCTGCCAAGGCTCTCCGGGATACCCAGCAAAGTCCTTTGTGACTAAGAGAAAACTGCTCAGAGCTAGTCTGTCTAGTTCTCATGATCAGCTTCTGTACCATGTGAGTAGGAACAGACCCAGCGGCCCCCCTACCTTCATACTGGACTTCCAGGTGCATCGTGCGCAGCACCTTCAGGACGCACTCCACGATGCTGGGGTGGGTGGTTCCAATGATTGACTGACGAGACAGACAACAGCACAAGGGGGTTACTTAAGATCTAGTACACCTGGAAGAAATAAAGAGCAGGCTGGCCAATGGCTGGGCGGCCTGGCAGAATGGGGAGAGGGAGGGTAATGGTGAGTCAGTTGGGCCGAGGTGGCGACCTGCTAGAGGAGGAGGCACAAGCCGGCTCCCTTGCTGGGCGGGGAGGGTGGATACCGGCTAGGGAGAATTGAACTCCTCCAGGATCCTAAATCTTCTCTCCCTCAGGACCTCGCCTGATTGGGGAACCCAACTTTTCTACCTCTTCAGGCTCTATGTGTGCATCGGTTCCTGTCCATTGGCGTGAAACATCCTCAAGCCCACCTACTTTGCACACAATTGTCCTTCGGCTTGATCTTCTCTTGTTATTGCCCTTTTCCTCTCTCCACTCCTAAGCCTCCCAGGAGCCCAGGGGAAGCCACTTCAGCCTCCGTGCCTCCTTTGACAGGCTGCTGCAATTTAACTTCTCCTGCCATGGGTCCATCATTCACCCAGACTTTTCACGTGGGGACCATCTTCCTGTTCTACCTACACTTAGCCTTTCTATGGTATTTGACCCAGCTGGTCATGTTGTCCTTGTTGAAACTCTTTTCCCTTCACTTTCACAGCCCTGGGTTTTTTCCTGTTTCCTTTTAACAGCTTACATTGCTCTTTACCAAAGAGGCAGAGTGGCCTATGGAAAGACTAAGAACTCTGCAGTTAGGAAGAGTTGGATTTAAATGCCTGCTTAGTACATACCTCCTCCTCCATGTGTGGCCTTGAGTAAGTCACCGAATGCCCCTAAAGGTTCAGTTACCCCATCTTTAAAGTGTCTGCCTCCATCAGCTATTGTGAAGACTAAAAGAGATCGTGGAAGTAAGCCCCTGGCACAATGCCTGGCAGGTAGGAGGCACTTAATAAATGGAAACCAGAAATAACAGTGACAATCAGCTGTTTTGTTGGCCCATCTTGCTCAGCTGTCTCGTAAATGCTGGCGATTCTGCTCTTACTTGGTTCATTTTACCTGGTTGACCTTACTCACTTCTGTCATTTCAGTGATCCCGTCTCCGCTCAGGAAACTCAACTGCCATCCTCCTCTCGGGTCTCTTTTCAGACTTTTATTTTCTACTGTGTGGTGGGTGGGGTGTCTACCAGATGTCCTTAACAGTAATCCTTAACTGAGCTAGCACTCAGAATTACTTGGGAAGCTTAAAAAGAAAAAGCATCACCAAAGGCCTCCTGAATTACCAAAGGTCATTACCAAAGGTCAGAATCTATGGGAGGGAGGCCCAGGATTTTTTGTTTTGTTTTGTTTCTTACACAAATGATCCATTAACATCTTCTGCAGCTGGCTGGGCCTGCTCCTTGGATGGCGCTGGGGAGCCACCAAGGCTCATGGAGTAGAAACCTAACTCCTCCCAAGTCCAATGGGTTCTTCCTGCTCTCTCTTGGTGGTGCACAGCTCAGCTGGCTGCCAAGCCCAAGCGGGCTGTCATGTTTGACAGCTTTTCTTTTGTTGCCCTTTGTCCCAGGCGCTCTGCCTCAGAAGTGTCTGTCTGACCCAGTTGCCTCTGTTCCCACTGCCACAGGGGAGGCCTCACCATCCCTCTACCCTCCTGTCTCCCCACCTCCACCCAGCGTGGAGCTGTTTTGAGAGATTTTGCTAATGGATCCTAAGACCCTTCTTGGAGCCTCTTGTCCCTCCTGACTAGCACGGTGTTTTCCTGTGGCCACCATGTCCCAAATCAGATCCCACTCACATTCCAGGGCACTGAGAGGAAGCCAGGGAGAGAGAGAAGGAGCTTTCCCAAGCCCTGGCTATCTGGCCTCTCCCTCCCGTGCTGCCTGCAAAAGTACCGTGATTCCTTCCCTACCAAATTGACTCCTGTAAGCTTTTCTACAGTCTTTTCATCATCCTTGTTGCTTGTCTCCACCACTTTTAAGCCTGCCAATATCTTTCTGATCCTTAAGTAAACAGGACAAATCGCTCTGCTGGGAGACATGAACTCTTTGCCCCGCCCTGGCCTTCTGGAAGTGACGCTGATTGAGTAGCAGACACGCCGTGGGAGGCTGAGCTCTGTTTCTCATGCCTGCGTGAAGGGCAACGGCGGCAGGTAATTTTAAGGCTAGTGTGTTGCATCAGAACCATGGGCGCGTGCAGCCCGGACCCACCTGCGCAGTTCTGAGAGTCTGCAGGGACAGCTGCTGAGCTTTAGGTGACGCACAGGGCAGCAAAGCTATCAGACCTTTGTATACTTGATTCTGGTACTTGGGATTTCCGTGGACCAAAGAATCCAACAGAACCTGCACTTCTTCCTGGGTCTCTTCGGATTTCGACTTTGCCAAGAATTCTGCTATGGATCTCACGCCTGAGCACAGAAGAGAGGAAAGGCTCAGTTAGAAGGGGATAAGGAACACAATCCTCACTCAAGGTGACCTAATATGGGCAGGGGACGATGGAGATGGGTGAACCAGGCCCGTTCAAGCAAAGCAGAATTAAGGCTCAGTTCTCGTGTTGCCTCACTGTCTTGTTTGCTGCGTGGTTCCGTGACCGGAGGATGTGGTTCGACAGAGGCATGTCAGCGTGTCAAAATCTGTTCTAAAGTTTAAAATGGCTCTGCAAAAGGCACAATTAAACATGGGTTTTGGGATTGCTTGTGATCATAACACATGTGCAGCATTCAGCGGGATTTACAAAATGTTCTGACAAATGCTGCCTTGTTTAATCCCAGGTTAACCTATACTAAGAGGAAGATGTTAGTCCCATTTTATGGATATATACACTGAGGCCCAGAGAGGCCATGGGGAAACAGAGGAGAACAACGATGAAAGGTTCTTTTGAAACAGGGGTATGTGGGGGGAAAGCATCTTCTCCATCCTCCTCGATCAGAGCACTTGATGGAACACAGGAAATTTACAGGGTTATTTGCCCTTCTCACCACACTGTAAGCTCTTTGAGGACAAGGATTGTATTTTATTCATCTTTGTATTCCCAGCACTATATACATATACGTGTGTGTGCGCACGTGTGTGCCCATATTGAATGATTTTATTTCCATTTCTAGAGTTATTCATAACTCACTTAATTTCACAAAGGATTTTAGGCAATGGCTTAATAAATCTTTGTTGAATGGATGCATGAAAGAAGATATATTTAAAGTGGAGAAATATTTCCAAAACTACCATGGAAAGATTGGAGCAAATGATGAATCAAGAAAATCATAAATCTGACTCTCGTGGTGGTGACATGGACAGGAGCTAACTGACTCCACTGTACAAAGTACTTCCGTGCAACCTTTTCTGAGAGTGGTGCTGGGTGCCCGCCACCATTTCACCCAGGCCCCTAGAAGACGTGGCATCGCCACCCCCATCATAACACAGTACCCACCATAGCTTTCACAGATGAGCTCCTTGTACTTCCTGCCATAGTTTGCAATAACCTGAAGTAGCTTGATGGATTCCTTCTTGTCCTCCTCTTTGATCTTCTCCAGCCCAAGTATTTCTAAGAGTGTTAGGACGCCTCCAACTTCAAGAAATTCTATAAGGTACCGATTACTGTTCAGGGGAATACAAGAGGAGAAATCAGACACTTGTCATGTTCCTTGGCACTCACCTTTCTAAGGGATCTCAAGGTCCTTCCTTCACAGACTTTGCCCTCCTATCCAGGAAGTATTCATGGGCAAAGTGACACAATAATTGGAAGTTCTTCCATCCAGCGGCAAGTGCAAAAGTTAAACACGTTGGATGTTTCTTTTGTTTGGTTTTCCAGAATCTGTTCCTCTTCTTCTTGAAATAGCATCTCAACTATCCCTTGGGGAATCACCCCTCTGCCACTCACATGGGCTGTGAGGTTTTGGCTGGGTGAGCGGGTTACAGGCTATGCCATCATTCTGGCGGCAGTAATTGGTTGGGACCAGCCATGTGACCTCAGTCCAATGAAGCTCAACACCTGGGACTTTCTTGGGAACCCCTGGCAAAGATATGCTCTCTTTTGAGTGTGGCTGAGCAGGAAGGACGCATGTCTGGAGCTTCTGAGGGCCATAGCACATGGAGGCCTATGAACACAGAGGGGAACAGAGCTGAGAAATGGAGACAAAGAGAGAGGGAGAGACCAAGTACTGATGACATTTTTTGAGGCCCTGGGTCTAGCCAAGCTTAAAAATATGGATTTCTACTCATGTTGGTAGAAGGTGGT
Source organism: Lontra canadensis (assembly GCF_010015895.1). Classification (NCBI taxonomy): domain Eukaryota; kingdom Metazoa; phylum Chordata; class Mammalia; order Carnivora; family Mustelidae; genus Lontra; species Lontra canadensis. The sequence goes on along the minus strand of NW_022631054.1, from coordinate 10,912,718 downwards.
GGTCCCATGTAGTGTGAATGCCAAGGGCACCATGAACCCCATATGCAACTGAGACCCCAGAGTCTCCCTAGAAGTAGAACTCACCTGCTCACAGCTGACAAGAAGATGCCAATAGACTGCAGAAGCTTATCTAAACAGGATCCAGTCATATAGCTGTATGACAAGTTAAAGAGTGAATCTCAGGGTGGTTTTCCACACTGTGACCAGATTCTGCATCGATTCCTGGTACCATCGATGGCCCAGGATGACCAACAGTTGAATTGTGCCCTTTATCCGAGAGGGCCCACTAGGTTGAAGGGGAAGTGGCAACAAACACGCAGTGGGGGCCACAGGGGTGGGTGGTGCTAGTAGGCTTGTTCCCGGTTCCCCAGGAAGCTTTTCTGGGGTCTGACAGGCCCCCTCCAGAACAAGGAGGCTCTGATGAATAAAAGGTGTGTGGAGAAAGCCTAGTCAATTTTCCAAGCCTCTCTATGCCATGACCATTGCACCCTTGGGTCTCAGTACAGTTCATTACTTTATGCCTCATTTTTAGACTTCTCTAAAAATAATCGGCTTCATCATTAATTCTCAATTTTGTACTTGCTCCAAGCTTTACACTGGAGGTCACTATCTTTATGAAGGATTGCATGCCTTCCTAATAAGAACAACGGGAGATGGAGGAAAAATTAAACTCTGATTTAAAACAACCTCCGTATTTAGTGTTATTTTTTAATGTGAGCCTTGCAAAAAGCTTCATTGTAATAAAGCACCCAGAGCACGCATCAGCTCGGATACAAGGTATGAAATCAACCCACAACAGAAAAGGAACCAGTCAACAATTACTAGGCTCATAACACATCACAGGCTCTTAGAACACTTAAGAAATTAGCTGAAATTATTGCAGCTCATGGAGGATGACTGAGAGCTTCCAAGACTGATAAAGGCTAATGTAATGGGTTGGAGGTAATGGTGCTTTGTTGGGGGGGGGGGGAGGGCGTGTGAGGCAAATTATCTCTGCTGCACCCTGGTTCCCAGGATGCCAATAGAAGTGGAGACAGATTGGCTCATTAGGAAAGGCTCTTTACTGCAAAAACAGTGTTTGCTCTGGAGCCAGGCTCCCCTGCCTGTTGCCGTGACAGCTGGAGGCCAGGTTATCAGACCACAGGGCAGTCTCTGTATTCCTACCTTGTCCTCTACCCAGCTCCCACGAGCCCCCGTTCCTGCCTCCCTGCCTTCTCCCTCTTTTCCTCAGTCACCAGCCAGGCTCACCAACTTTGTCACCTCTTCTTCCTCTGTCCCACGCTAGTCTGGCTTTCACAATCACTCATTACACATGTTTCTGGTCCATTGTTTCCAGCAATTAGTTCCAGAAGTTTGCCACAGTATCAGCAGACGCTAACTAGTACTAAGCATTTAGCGTGTGTCCGGCACAGGGACGCTCTGTTTGCCTTGTCTCATTTAATCCTCACCACACCCTGGGGTGGCTGCTAGTCCTATGTCCATCTACTTCCTGAGGAAACAATTTCAGACAGGTGAATGACCTGTCCAGGTATCAAAGCTAACTGACGGAACTGGGATTTGAACCTAGCAATCTAGGTCAGAGTCTGAGTTCTTCCTGTCAGGTCTTCCCGCATGTAGACAGATGGAGGGTGTGGGGCTATTTATGCAGATTATCTCCCAGGATGGTGTTGGAGGTGGAACTGTGGCTCTGCCTTGTCCCTGGGGAGGGAGGTGGTGAAGGAGAGTGGATGGTGTATGGACTTTGGGCCAGACAGACCCATTTCAGACCTTATCTTTGCCATTCACTAGGAAATTACTCAACCTTTCAAAGCTCGTCTCTCTCTCTCTCTCTCTTTTTTTTTTAAACATTTTATTTATTTATTTGAGAGAGAGAGAGACAGTGAGAGAGAGCATGAGCAAGGAGAAGGTCAGAGGGAGAAGCAGACTCCCCGTGGAGCTGGGAGCCTGATGCGGGACTCGATCCCAGGACTCCAGGATCATGACCTGAGCTGAAGGCAGTCGCTCAACCAACTGAGCCACCCAGGCACCCTCTCTCTCTCTTTTTAAAAAAGACTTTATTTCTTTGGCAGAGAGAGAGAGAGAGAGAGAGAGAGATCGAGAGAAGGAACACAAGCAGGGGGAGTGGGAGACAGATAAGCAGGCTTCCTGCCTGCTGGATGTGGGGCTCGATCCCAGAACCCTGGGATCATGACCTGAGCTGAAGGCAGACGTCTAATGACTAAGCCACCCAGGCGCCCCGAAGCTCATCTCTCTTATTTCTAAAATGGGATAATGCCAAGCACCTATTAGGCTTGGCGTTAGGATCAAATGAGATGATATTTGTATGTCATATAGCTCAGTGCCTAGAGCATAAAAAGATTCAATAAATGGTAACTAATACTTTTGTCATTATAATAAATAAATCCTTAGTTTTACTGGTCTCTTCTGGAAGTTCGAGGCTAAAAAAGGGGTTTTTGTAAAAAGTCAATTTTACAAGACATAATGATGTTATGTTGATTTGTTTTCCTTCCAGATCCACCATAACTAGAAGGCTGAGGAGGAGGCGTGGGGGTCACTCACGTAACACACGACATCACTTCAGCTGGTCTCTTTTCTCTGTTTATGACAAGGTCACAAAAAGTTAGGGAATTATGCATGGTGTCAGGTGTAGGGCGTGAACAAACAGTTGTCTGAAAGCACGGTTTTTTCATTCATTCAATAGGCATGTCGTAGTGTCTTGTAAACGCTGGGCGTTCTTACTGGCACTTGGGAGATGGGGAAGGATGACACAGTGCCGAGGGTAGTGAGGGCAATGACTGAGTAAGAAGAGGACACTACCACTTCAGGGGCGGGGAGGAAAGATCCTGCCACAGAGACTGAGAACTGGCCATGGGAGAAGGTGGGGGACTAGACAGCATAGGACGGTGGTCAAGCAGGACTGGGGCTAGGGGGAGGTGAGTGAGGCACGTGTTTCAGTTGTGACATTTTGAGGGGAGGGGCCTCAAACCATTCAGTGATCAAATAATGATCCATAGCACAATATAAAAAAAAATCAAAATACTAAAAAAAAAAAAAAATCAAAATTAATACCAAAAAAAAAAATCCATGATGCATAAAATATTAAAGTTCTGACTGAAGACGGGATTTGACCCTGTACTTGTACAACCCTGCCTCACTTGCCTCCTCCTGAGGTCACATGGAGAGAATGCTGCCAAGTAAGATGAGAGGGCAGAGGGTGGTCTAGATCTGGTGATCAAGAGGTTGCTGATAACCTTGGGGAGGTTAGTGTCACAGGTTGTGAGGTGGAAGCCAAATTATGGGTGCTCATGTTTCTCAAGGTGTCATCTTTGGACCATGAGAGACCTGGACAGGTCATTCACCTGTCTGAGATTGTCTCCTCAGGAAGTAGATGGACATAAGTAAGGATCAGGGTCCCCCGTCAAAGTGCGTATTAGAAACAAAGAGGCCAGGGAGCCTCCCTCAATCTACTACATCAGAACAGTGGGCTGAGGGTGGGGAGGCAGACTGGTGATCTGCAACTTAAACCTCTTTTATGCACACTAACTTCTGAGGACATTGGATCAACCTAGAGACATTATCAGCGGTATTCCCCTTGGCCTGTTCTGGGCCTGAGTCTGATTAGAAATTTTATTGATGACTTTGTGAGAAAAACAGAGCTGTGGTTACTGAAGCCTTTAGTTCTGCCCAGCTTCAGGTTCTGGTTCACTCCTTCCTTTCCTGAACAAACATGTAGTACGTACCCCTTATGTGTTAGGCATGATCCTGGGAATTAGGAATGTAGAGATGAAGAGAACAGAAGTGATTCCTGCCCTCACAGAGCCCATAATCCAGTGGGGAAGAGAGATTTTTAAAAAAGACTTATTTATTTATTTGAGAGAGAGAGAGAGAGAAAGAGAGAGATAGGTGAGGGGAGAGGCAGCGGGAGAGGAAGAGGGAGAGAGAAATTTTAAGCAGACTGTGCTGAGCGTGGAGCCAGACGTGGGACTCCATCTCCCAAACCTGAGATCATGACCTGAGACTAAACCAAGACTCAGGTGCTTAACCAACTGTGCCACCCAGGTGCCCTAGATATTTTTTAAAAAGAGCTATTTATTTATTTGAGAAAGAGCACGTGCATGCACAAGAGCACACAGGGGTAGAGGGTAGGGGCAGAGGGAGAAGGAGAGAGAAAATTCCAAGCAGATTCCCGCTGAGTGCATGGAACCTGACACAGGGCTCAATTTTAGAACCCTGAGATCATGATCTGAGCTGAAATTAAGAGTCGGACGCTTAATCGACTGAGCCACCCAGGTGCCCCAATATTAAGCAGGTACAAACAACACAATGTTATAGTGATTAAGACAGAGGGGCTTCCATGAGGATATGTAACAGGGGAACCAAGGCTAGTTTAGGGCTCAGAAAAGGGGTTCCTGAGGAAGGGATGTTTAGACTGAGGTCTAAATGATGGAGTAAGAATTAGTCAAATAAGGAGTAGGTTTGGAGGAAAGGAGAAAGTTCAGGCAAGGAGAAAAATATATAATAAAAGGATCTGAGGGGCACCTGGCTGGCTTAGTTGGTAGAGCGTGTGACTCTTGATCTCAGGGTTGTGAGTTCAAGCCTCACAATGGGTGTAGAGATTATTAAAAAGTAAAGTCTTAGGGGGGAAAAAAGGATCTGAGATGGTCCATGGAATGCTGTAGGCACACAGAGCAGGAATATCCTGAAATGTATGCATAACCCAAATTTTCAAATCTGTCTTCAACCCCAATCTCTCTCTGGGACCCCTGAGCATGGACACCTCCAACACAACATGTCCCAAGACAGACTTATCTACCCCAACTCTTTCTCTCTTCCCACATAATGGCACCCCATTCACCCAGTTTTCCAAGCCAGAAAATAAGAGTCATTGTGTGGGGTGGAAGTGGAGATGGTTGTTGGATGAATAGGTATAGAACTCAGATTCCAGAGAGAAATGTGGGTAGGGGTACACAACTGAGGGCCCTTAACCTGGAGTGGTGCTGACATCATCACGATAGATTAGGTCACTGAGGGAGAGGGATGTGGATGGGGAGTCCCAAGCGAGATCCACATTTCAGGGCTGGCTGAAGCAAAAGAGGAGCAGACCGAAAGAAAGGAGAAAACCAAGAGAATTGGTCTCACAGAAACCAAGGGAAGAGTGGGTAGTTTTTTGTTTTTGTGATCATCTGTATGTGCTTCCCACCCCCCTTCTTTTCTCTTTCTTTCTCTCTCTCTCTCTTTCTTTCTTCTTATTGAAGTTTAATTGACGTATAACATTATGTTAGTTTCAGGGAAGAGTTTTTTGACAAGTGGTAATGGTTGACAAATGCTGCTGGGAGGTCATGTGGAATGACCGAGGATGCAGTCACTGGGTTTTGCAATTAGAACAACAGCGGTAACCTTGGCAAGACCTGCATCAGTGAAGGGGACAGAAGTCAGATTGCAGGGGGCGGAGGAGAAAAGGGAAGTGAAGCAGCATAGACAGGGAAAGTCAATAACCTTTTCAAGAAGCTTTACCATGAAGGGCAGGAACTAGGTGGAATAGTGGTTGAGATGGGGATTTAATTTAATTTTTTAAGGTGGAAGAGATTTGAGAGTATGTAAATGCCGATGAAAAAGCTGGTAGGGAGGCAAAAGGGAAGGCCATCAGAGAGAAAGAATAAAGACCCTGAGGACAGGGAGAGGATTAACCCCAGAGAGAAGGAATACCAGCATCAAATCTGATGGGAGCAGGGTGAAAATGAGGATACACCTATAGGGAAGGAAGACAGGAAGGGAGGGAGTGCTTGACTTTGTGGATGCTACTTGGTCACCAGATGTCCTGATCTATAGTTTTAGGGAGAATCAAGAGAAAAGCTATCCCAATAATCTTCATTCCTCGTCTCCTTTGACGATTGCCCAACTTATTTCTGTTCAGCAAAGGATACATGAGTCTTAGCCAGGTCGTCAGGCGAACCAGGAACAAGCTGGCTCCCTGGGAAAACTCCTGCTCCAGTTCAGGAGAGGTCTTGCCTTGGTTGGTCTTGATGAAATTGTCAAGGATGTGACTCCTTGCGACTTTGCCAGCGTTGTCCCAGTCCTGTAGAAAACTCAAGAGGCGGCTAATTGCTGCCTGCTCCTTTATAGAGGTCATGGCCAGTCAGTCCTCAAGATGGCTACAGAGGGACGGAAAACACACAGGTCTCCTAATATTCAGAACCGTGCAAGTCCCACAGGTTACTCTCTGGGTTTTGCTTTTCCAACAATCGGCTGGAGGTGGGGTGAGCCTCTGTCACCCACATAAATGTTGTGACATTCAAAATACACCTCTAGAACTGATCATTTCCTACTTGAACAGAGAGGATTTAGCTGTGTTGTAATGGCGTTAAGAATATCAAGGTGGTAGGGGCGCCTGGGTGGCTCAGTGGGTTAAGCCTCTACCTTCAGCTCAGGTCATGATCTCAGGGTCTTGGGATCGAGCCCCACGTTGGGCTCTCTGCTCAGCAGGAAGCCTGCTTCCCCCTCTCTCTCTGCCTACTTGTGATATCTCTCTCTGTCAAATAAATAAATAAAATCTTTAAAAAAAAATCAAGGTGGTAAATGTCTACTTCACCTTTAAGAGCTAACGTTTTAGCTCCTTGGATCCTCTGCGGATGCCAGCAACTAAAGAACCAGCTGAAATGAAGGTGCTTGCTAAAAACCTGGGTCCCTTTCACCCCTTGCTTCACCCAGGGCCAGAGATTTGGGGGGTCTTTAGAGACCTGGCCCTTCTCATCTAAGGGAAAATCAGCTAAGGAAAAATGCTCCTTAACCTTGTACCTTGGGCTTTTATACAAACTTTCTTAAAAACAACTTAAAAAAAAAAGTTAGTAAGAAGAAAAAGTTTCCATTCCATAGTTGGATTAATGGGCTGTGGTTTGTAGGAGTCTGTGTCCTTGGGAGAGTGTTTTCAGTGGGGGAGGGAAGGTTTAAAATAAACCCGTTTTCCAAAAATAGTTGTGATTGAAAGTGTTATTATCCATAACAAATGTTAGTGCTGATGGGAGAGAGGCATGTGTGATTCTTTTGTCTAACAGACAAGTGAAAGTCATATTTCACATTATCATGGGGTTTTCTGTGATTTACAGAATATTTGTGAAACATTACTTGCAGGGGCCATGATTGATATGGAGAGAACAGCTTGTGTGTAGGGGAGATGTGTATTTCACGAAGACTGTTCAACATGAAATTTACAGTCCCATAAAGTGCTTCTACATCTTTGCCAGAGATCTAGTTAAAAGGACTTTACAGTCTGAAACATCCTAAAATTGATTCTAAATTAACGTTTCCTCACATGTATTTGAGATATTGATGGGGCCCAGCTATCAGAATTTTATTAGGAAGCAATAATCTGAGGCCCACGGAGACAGACATACATACACACCAACCTCCACTAGTCCCCAGAGGACACTGGGTATGTGCTCCTGGGAAGGGCGTCCACGTAGCCTTGGGGATGGAGACAGCCACGAAATCCTGTCAGCCTTAACAGCCAGGTGAATGACTGTGGATCAACCTAAACACAAAAATGACCAAAATCCCTCCGAGGATCAAACATCAATCACTGCGAATGACATTATAGCCCTAAGTCTGAGAATAACTTTCAGAGACCGTGGCCACCTTCAACAGCCAAACCATCCTCAAGAAAATAGGGATGAGTGGTTGTTCTGGACCCAAGGGAAGAGCTGTTGAAACACCACCATTAGCTTTATAAGGCAGGAAAGCACCCTGTGCCCACCCAGCTGTCCCCCACCCTCCACCCTCTGCTGCCATGGGTGGGCTCTTTCTAGGATCAAAATTTGAAGGCTATCAGAGACACACCCAGCAATTCTAGGACATGGAGGGTGGGAAACGTCCAGCTGGGCGCTCCCCATGATGGCCCCTGACATTTCCTTGGATCTTCCCTATCTTATCCTTTTCTTTCTTTCTTTCTTTCTTTTTTTTTTTAAGATTTTATTTATTTATTTGTCAGAGAGAGAGAGAGAAAGAAGGCACAAGCAGGCAGAGTGGCAGGCAGAGGCGGAGAGAGAAGCAGGCTCCCTGCTGAGCTAAGAGCCCGATGCGGGGCTCGATCCCAGAACCCTGGGATCACGACCCGAGCTGAAGGCAGCAGCCTAACCACTGAGCCACCCAGGCATCCCTACCCTTTTCTTAATGGGGAAAGGAAACCAAGATGGCAGCTTGAGAAGCCACAGTCAGGCCCCTGAACATGCAGCACAGGCCTGTCACGTGGCACTGTGTGAGGTACAGTGGGAGATGGGGAGATGGGGCACTGCTGGGGCCCTGGAGGAGACTCGGATCTTGTGGTACAAGGGATGAACATGAGATCTGGAGTCAGACTGGAAGCTAAGGAGAGGCGCCTCAGAAGAAACCAGTCCTGCAATCCCTTGATCTCAGACACCTTGATCAGAACCTCCAGACCCTGAGATAACTAGCTTCTGTTGTTTAAGGCCACCCCACCCCCAAGTCTGTCCTGCTTTGTTATGACAGCCCCAGATTATCCTTACTTTACTTAACCTGCTTTAGGCTGTATTTATGTCTTACCCTAGCCCTTGAGCAATTAGTTTCTCATCCCAGGATCACTTCCATTTTTTCTCCCCTTATCCTCACAATATAGTTTTCCACAATTTATAGTTAAATCAATAGTTAGTGTTTACATTATTGACCAGGTAGACAAACACTGCTCACTCAAACTGTAAACTACAATTACATTTTCTTTCTCTTACAAGTTGTGCTTTACCTGGATGAGTCATTGCTTCTTTTTTCAATTGTGTAGATTTCTGAGTACCTAGAGCGATTTTCTTCCAAATGTTCCAAACACATAGCTGTTTTTCCAAACATTCAGCCCCTAACTGATCAGTTCCATCTTTTCCCTGGCGACATCTTTCCCACAGACCTCAGTCTTTCTGCCCCATTCGGGACCAGTTGCTTTCCTAAACCTGGCACACAAATGTTGTTCTGGGATTTCCTTTTGCCAGTTTTCTCTGCTGACTGTCCCAACTTCTGGACCTAGCTCTTCCTCCTTTTTGGTTCGCTCTCTTGTTTTGTCGAAGCACACTGCTCAGTAGTTTCCTAAGAAATGAAAATTACCTTTTCGTGTGTATCCTTGAAATTGACTTTGTGTTATATTGGTTGGTTATATAATTCCATGTGAGGAATAAACTTCCCTTGGATTGAGCCTCCCCAGCGTTGCTGGTTGAGAAGTCTGACGTCATTCTGATTCGTGTGCTATGGACCATGGCTTGTTTTTTCATTCTCGATGCTTTTAAACACTTTTCTGAAATGGTGGGATGGTAGGTTTGGTTGCAGGTCTTTTTCTTTTTTTTTAAGATTTTATTTATTTATTTGACAGAGAGAGATCACAAATAGACGGAGAGGCAGGCAGAGAGAGAGAGAGAGAGAGAGAGAGAGAGAAGCAGGCTCCCCGATGAGCAGAGAGCCCGATGCGGGACTTGATTCCAGGACCCCGAGACCATGACCCTAGCCGAAGGCAGTGGCTTAACCCACTGAGCCACCCAGGCGCCCGCAGGTCTTTTTCAGTTAGTGTTCTGGGCCCTTGGTGGGCTCTTTCGAGCAGGTGCTGTGTCCTTTGGCTTTTGGAAATTTCTTTATCAGGCAATGACTAGTCTTTTCATTGACGAATACATAAATGTCACTCAGTGGAGGGCTTTTCCTGCCTGCTTGGGGGTCTTTCAGGACTTCTCTACTTTCCAGGGGTGGGGGTGCAGTGAGAGGGTTGGGGGTGCTAGATGCCTGGCATGTGGCATCCTGGGAGTGGAGGTGGGGGAGGAGCAGGGCTGCCACCACACAGGGTGTAGGGTTTCCTGCCATCACTCAGTTTACTCTCCTATTTCTCATCCCTGCCTTTCAAACTATGCCTGAGGTCTCTGGGTATGAAGGCCTCCAGAATTCAATTTCCTTCCTCCTTATGCAGCATGAGAGTTTAGAGTGGGTATGTGGCTTTTGAGGTGGGGACAAAGGGCTCTGCATACTGACTTCAGCAAGTCCCCCTGTGTTTAGCCCCTTACCTCATGTCTAACCTGGGCTAACTCAGGTCTCCAAGGCACTAAGCTTTATAGAGATTAAAATGGGTGAACTGACTTGCTTCTTGTTGGTAATCTCCCCTTGTGGGCACTTAGTTTGTAATTTCTTAGCATGTTTCAAGCCACTTGCCTTCCCACTTGACTTCTACCTTTCAAATATTTGTCCAGCTTTTATCTGGTGTTGCCTCCTTCTCTGAACCTTTGTGACTTAATACCTTTCTGTATTTCTTTTTTCAAAAGATTTATTTAGGGGTGCCTGGGTGGCTCAGTGGGTTAAAGCCTCTGCCTTCGGCTTGGGTCATGATCCCAGAGTCCTGGGATTGAGCCCCACATCGGGCTCTCTGCTCAGCAGGGAGCCTGTTTCTCTCTCTCTCTGCCTGCCTCTCTGCTTATCTCTGTCTGTGAAATAAATAAATAAAATCTTAAAAAAAAAAAAAGATTTATTTAGGGGTGCCTGGGTGGCTCAGTGGGTTAAGCCTCTGCCTTCGGCTCAGGTCATGATCTCAGGGTCCTGGGATCGAGCCCCGCATCGGGCTCTCTGCTCAGTAGGAAGCCTGCTTCCCCCGCCCCCACCTGCCTCTCTGCCTACTTGTGATCTCTCTCTCTCTGTGTCAAATGAATAAAAATAAAATCTTAAAAAAAGAGATTTATTTATTTTAGAGAGAGAGAGAGAGAGCGCGCGCGCGCATAAGTAGGGAGACAGGAGAGGGAGAAGCAGGACCCTGGGATCATGACCCCAGCCAAAGGCTGACAATTAACCGACAGAGCTACCCACATGCCCCTATGTTTGTTTATTTTTTTAAGGTTTTATTTATTTTTTTAGAGGTGGGGGAGGGCAGAGATGGAGAGACAAACTTAAGCCTGAAGGGGGCCTCAATCTCATGACCCTGAGATCATGACAGCAGAAACCGAGTCAAGAGGCTTAACTAACTGAGCCACCAGGCGCCCTGCCTTTCTATACTTCTTTAGTGTTATGTCAGGGAGGTTTGGAGAGGGAGGGGAGATAAGGACCACAGTAATGTTTAGTCAAGAGTCTCCAGCCACTTCTTTATTTTTATTTCAACTTTTCTTCAAAATAAGACTTTTAAAAATTTTATTTAAATTCAATTAATTAACATATATTGTATTAGTTTCAGAGTCAGAGTTCAGTGATTTATCAGTTGTACGTAAAAATCCAGTGCTCAATTTATCACATGCCCTTAATGCCTGTACCCAGTTGCCCGCCCCATCCCCCCACCGCCCTCCCCTCCAGCAACCCTCAGTTTGTTTCCTACCAGTTGGAAGTTTCTTCTGGTTTGTCTCCCTCTCTGGTTTTGTCTTATTTTTCCTTCTCTTCCCCTATGTGCCTCTGTTTTGTTTTTTAAATTCTATATATAAGTGAAATCATATAATTGTCTTTTTCTGATTGACTTATTTCACTTAGCATAATACCTTCTAGGTTCTATCCGCGTCATTGCAAATGGCAAGATTTCATTTCTTGATGACTGCATAGTATTCCACTGTATATATATACCACATCTTCTTCATCCATTCATCTGTCAATGGACAGCTGAGCTCTTTCCATAGTTTGGGTATTGTGGACATTGCTGCTATGGACATTGGGGTACAGGTGCCCCTTCGGATCACTACATTTATATCTTTGGGGTAAATACCTAGTAATGCTATTGCTGGGTTGTAAGGTGGCCTATTTTTAACTTCTTGAGGACCCTCCATACTGTTTTCCAGAGTGGCTGCACCAGCTTGCATTCCCACCAACAGTGTAGGAGGGTTCCCCTTTCTTCGCATCCTTACCAACATCTGTTGTTTCCGGACTTGTTAATTTTAGCTGTTTCTGACTGACCAGTGTGAGGTGGTATCTCACTGTGGTTTTGATTTATATTTCCCTGATATGTCATGTTGAGCACTTTTTCATGTGTCTGTTGGCCATTTGTATGTCTTCTTAAAAGAAATGTCTGTTTATGTCTTCTGCCCATTTCTTGACCAGATTATTTGTTCTTTGGGTGTTGAGCTTGATAAGTGCTTTCTAGATTTTGGATACTGGCCCTTTATCTGATAAGACATTTGCAAATACCTTCTCCCATTCTGTCAGTTGTCTTTTGGTTTTGTCAACTGTTTCCTTTGCTGTGCAAAAGCTTTTTAATCTTGATGGAGTCCCAATAATTCAATTTTGCCTTTGTTTCCCATACTTTTGGAGACCTGCCTAGCAGAAAGTTGCTATGGCTGAAGTCAAAGAGGTTGCTGTTTGTGTTCTCCTCTAGGATTCTGATGGATTCCTGTCTCACAGTTAGGTCTTTCTTCCACAAAATAAGACTTGATGAAGATTACAAACCTATCCCCCCCAAAACCCAAACAACCAGTAAGTACGATTTTAAAAAGAATTAAGAAGAAGAAAACAGTGGGAAAAGGAAAGAAATGTCCCAATTTCAGGAGGGAGTTGCTGGGGTAAATTTTGTATCTGAGCTTCTTTTTGACTACCAAATATAAGGGGACACGTTATGTGTCTTTCATGGTGCAGGGAGGAGAGATGGAATGATGGCAGGAGAAACTAATGTTTTTTAGTGTTTCTAAGAGCTAGTCACATAGAATATATTTTAAGGACATTATTTGTTTTAATCTTCTTAAGTTCCCGAGGAGGTAGTTATAATTATCCCCAGTTTTCAGATGTAAAAACCAAGGTTTACGGAGGTTTGCTCATTTATTGAAGGTCTCACAGCTAAACAGGGGTGGAAACAGCAATTGCACTCAGATTGTGTAAAACTCCAGAGTGCAGGTTTTCTCCATTAAACCCAAAGCAGTGATTCTGCTCTCCCTTGTGTTCCAAAATGTCACCCATAACCTCTTGTTGTCAGATTCTGTGGCTAACTTGCAGTCCCATCTTGCTTGGCCTCTAATGGATTGTGGAGGACTCTCTGAACATTTCTCTCCCGACCTCACTCTCTCCTGGCTCTGTCCCTCACTGGATTCTCTTCAGGCTCCTTTGCAGCTCCGTTCTATTCTCAGTTGTCTTCTCATACTTATAATTTTCACTCCCACCCCTTTGTATTATAGTGCAGGCTTCAGGACTCCTAAACCCATACTGTCAGCCTGGGCCTTCCTCCTGAGGTCCAGATGCCTGTATCTGAAGTCTTCCTCCTTATATTTCACACGTTCTTCAAATCCTAAGTCCCTGGGGTGCCTGGGTGGCTCAGTTGGTTAAGCATCTGACTCTTGATTTTGGCTCAGGTCATGATCTCAGGCTCCTGGGATGGAGCCCCACGTCAGGCTCTGTGCTCAGCCGGGAGTCGGCTTGAGATTCTCTCCCTCGGGCTGTCCCTCCCCCGTGCGTGCGTGCGTGCGTGCGTGTGTTCTCAAATAAACAAATCTTTTGAAAATGCAAATTTGACAGACTTCCCTGCTTCAGACCCTTCAGCTCTTCCTTATTACCCTCAAGATAGAGTTTCAAACATCTCAGCCCAGAGAACTTCTGTCTACAACTGAAATCTGACCTCCGTTCATTGCAATCCCCATACCCCCGGTCCCTGCCCCTTGTCACTGCTTCCAGTGGGAATTAAAAGGTGGCCGCCAGCTTTCCCAGGCTTCACAAACCGATTTCTAAATTCCCCAAGTCAAATCATTTCTTTTCCTCTAGCTCAAGCTTCCTGTCCTCCCCACTCTGCTGCGCCTTGGTGCTCATTTACAGGCCTCGCCCTCATGCTAACGACGGTTTGGGCGCCCCCGTCTTCCTGTTCCCCTAAATGCGGCCGGGAGGTTTCAGCATCCACAGTTTCCATCTTTGCAATCTGGAGGGCCAGCATCATAATGGGTGCTCCACATCTGTCGCACTATGCTCGTAATGAGCATTTTAATTTCCTTAACCCCACATGGTAATGAATTAAACAAATGTCCTGGGTTCCAAGTCCTAGCCAAGCATGGCTTGAGTGGGACTGGTTAACATGACATAGTCTTTGGCCTCAAGATGCTTCCGAGAGTGGCCGGTGGAGAGAAAGGCAACCTGGCGATTTTAATGAAAAGTGAAAAGTGCTCTGATGGGGCAAATCCCAGGATGTGTTGGAGCATGTAGGAGAGGCACAAAATCTAGACTCCGGTGACCTTGAACCTGCACTTCCAACCAAGCCAGCACTCACACTCACGAGCTACATGGTCAATGCTGTGACTTGCCTGTGACGTCTGAGATCCCCAGCTCCCTACCCTTCCATCTACTCCTGGGTTTAACAAAAAGCCAAGAGGCAAGAATGTCCTCACAGTCCTCTTCATTCTTCCCATGTGATCTGTTCCCACACCTGTCCTCCCGTCTTCCTTCCCCCCTTCCCGGGGCTCTCCATTCGTCCATCCTGCCTCCTTAGGGCCCTCACTCTAGCCACTGCTCCCTCCTCTTCTGTGTCCTCAACCATTCTTTTTATTTAGGCATTCTTCTCGATAACATACTTAATTCGTATATCGCCTAAAACAAAAACAAGTGAAAAATGAAAACAAACCGCACTTCCCTCAACCCCACATCCCCCTCCAGTCGTCTCTCTGGTTCTCTCACTTCACAGCAAACGTTCTTAAAAACCTTCCACACACTCTTTCCTGTTCCCCCACTGACCAGTCTCCCTTCAACCCACTGTGATTTGGCTTCTCCCTCCCCTGCCACCCATCCCCCTCACTCCATTCCCTTCACTTCACCCAGCGTCTCTAACCTCCTCATTGCTCAGTTCTGTGAGGACGGGTCAATCTTTTGCTCACTTGTCCTGCTGCTGCCACAGGCATTCCTCCTGATGCCCCCGCACCCTGACCTCTTCTCTTGGCTGGCCTGCGTTTCTGGCAGCAGCCTCCCTCCTCCCTATCTTGGGCCTCTGGTCCTGTCGCATTGCATGAAGGCCTCAGTAAGTTGCCTCAAACACAATTAGGAGTCTCTCTGCCTGACCTCCAATCTCACTGTCAGCAATTCCATTAAACATGAAATTCCACAAATAGTGGCAGACAAGTGTGTCCCATCCTTACGCTATGCATGTGAAAAAGACACGATTTGGAGGCGGCATAGAGTCCTCTAGACTCTTCAGTGTCAACAGCATGCTAAGTGCTACTACGGGGGTAAGCACAGGACACTGTGGGAATGTGAGCAAGGGACATCGAACCCAGCCATGGGTAGGGGAGTGAAGTAGTGGCTGCTCTGGAAGGCATTCCAGAAGAGATGCCAACCAGGCCAAATGGGGATCTGCAGCCAGCCAAGTGAAGAGGTGATGAAACTGTCTTTCAGGTAGAGGAAATAAAATATGCAAAGGCTTAGAGAGGAGAGACTGTAAGCCATATTTAAAGGATTGCAAGTGGGGGACAGTACAGGACTGTGGTTAGGAACACAGACACCAGAGCTCCACGATTGCCATACATATACGTATGCCATCATGCTTATTAAAATCTCTCTGTAAGTGGCACACCTCCCAGCTGTGTGACCTGACATAAAGTACTTAACCTCTCTAGGCTTCTGTTCTCTTGCCTGAGGAGAGGTGGTAATACCTCACGGGGCCAACAGACCACCTCACATAAAGCTGAGCTCCTATTTTCATGGCTGAGTTTGCTCAGAACAGCTGAAGGACAGTCTGAGGGTAGAAATGGCAAAGGATAAAACTGTGACAACAGGCAGAGGTCAGAGAGTGAAGGGCTGTGCGGGCTGTGCTACAGGGTCTGCATACGATCCCCAGGGCCATGTGAAGGTACCGAAGGGTTTTAAGTCAAGGCTGACAAGAAGAGAGTTTGTTTTAGAAATGTCCTCTTGGGGAACCTGGGTGGCTCAGTGGGTTAAGGCCTCTGCCTTTGGCTCAGGTCATGATCTCAGGGTCCTGGAATCGAGCCCCACGTGGGGCTCACTGCTCAGCAGGGAGCCTGCTTCCCCCTCTTTCTCTGCCTGCCTCTCTGCCTACTTGTGATCTCTGTCTGTCAAATCAATCAATCAATCAATCAATCAATCAAATCTTTAGAAATATCCTCTTGACCGCAGTGTAGAAAGATGACCGTAAGGGGGCAAGGCTGGAAGTGGGGCACCAGTTAGGAGGCTGTTCCCCTAATCTCGGCAAGATTCTGGTGACAGTAAGGCTGAAAAGAAGCACAAATGCCACACATTTCTGGAGAAGGGAGAAGCAGCAGGACCTGAAGACTGGCAGTGGAGAATGAAAGTGGGGGAGGAATCAAGGATGCCCAGCTAACTGGCTCTCTGCCTCACAGAGTACATAGGGCCCATGAGGTACACCTCCCTTCTATACCCTACCAGGTCAGCACCCAGCCCTTCCCTGTACACGAGTCTGCCCCTCCAGCTTCCATCTTTCTGACTCTCAAACACCTGCTCAATCTTCACCAACCAAAATCAATACATAAATAACACCTTCCTTGAATGCCTTTCCCTCAAGCTTCTATCCTTCCTCCCTTCTTCACCACCCAATTTCTCCCACTGGCCTACAGGATAAAGTCTAAACACCATGTGGCACACGAGGTCCTTCAGACTTGGGCCCAGGCTAACTGCATCTCACATCTCAACTGCCTGGGCCCTTCCAGGGCCCTGTGGATCTCACTGTTGCTCTACCAACAAGAATGTCCAGCTTTGGGGCGCTTGGGTGACTCAGTGGGTTAAAGCCTCTGCCTTTGGCTCGGGTCATGATCCCAGGATACTGGGATCGAGCCCCGCATCGGGCTCTCTGCTCGGCAGGGAGCCTGCTTCCTCCTCTCTCTCTCTCTGCCTGCCTCCCCACCTACTTGTGATCTCTGTCAAATAAAATAAATAAAATCTTTAAAAAAAAAAAAAAAAGAATGGCCAGCTTCCTTTTTGCCCTTTGGCTGATTCCCCAAGGTAACTGGGGGCTGTTGGTTCTGTGGTCCCACCTATGCCATCTCTTCCCCTACTCTGCTGTAAAACTTAACCCTCCATCCCACTGGAGTGTGAGTTCCTCAAGGGCAGGGGTTGGTCTTCTCTATCTTTGCGTCTCCAGGGTCTATAATACTTGGCACAAAATAGATGTTTAATAAACGCATGCTGGGTGACTGAATGAAGGACTCAGCCAGCTCCTGTTTGGATGGTTATATCTGAATGTCCATGATATGTAGGTCCATAAAACTACCAACTTCCCAAAGCCTCCATGTGCAGTGGCAGAATCTCCATCCAAGAAGGCCGGTGCAAAGTCTATGAGGCATTTTACAGCTATGACAGAAAATAGCAATGTCAGCAACGGTGTCATCTCTGGACACTAAGGACAGGCATTCAGTGCCATGAACGGTCAGTTAAATTGTAATTGGAGTGAACTGTTCCTCTGCAAACCATAATGTTCTTTAGCTGCAGCCAAATGGCATTCAAGAAGGAGGGAAATTTTTTTTTGAAATGTCAAGGAAATTATTTCCAATTTGGTGCTCACAACCAGAGACTCTAATGATCAGTGGAAATGAGAAGCAAACAAATTAGCACTAATGGAAAATGGCTTTTGGAAAAGGGGATTTAATTTATAGTCAACTGATCATGGCATGCAGCATGCAGTAAAAGTCGGCCTCACCAGCTTGATCATAAGAACTGGAGCACACACGGAATGCCAGAGAAAAATATACGTACGCCATCATGCTTATTGGAATCTCTCTCGTAAGTGGCAGCCAATTAAAATAGTCATTATTTTACCTTGGAGAGAAAATGGCCTGAAAAATCAAAGCACATGAAATTAAAATCCGGATTAGGAACCGTGGTCCAAATTGGTTTGTTTGTGGCCTTTTAACCTTGGCAAAGTCTTCTGCAAGGACCACAAACCTACTTTGTCTTCAGCCCAGAGTGGACTCTTTGTTTTTAATTTCTTCTCCATTTTCAAAGATGATGAATAAATCTGGACTCATCCATAAATCATTTCTATAGCAGACAAATGGCTCTTCTTCACGCAGGGAAACTAAAATCACAAAATCTCAAAAACCCTGGCTATTGTACTTAAGTCAAAAGTCTTTAGTGACAAGCGAGAAGAGGTATTAAAAACCAAAAGGTCACTTGATCTCGTTGCTAAATAAAATTTCTCAGAGGGCTTTTTTCCCCCTAAATCAAAGATACATTTCTAAAAGCAAGAAGCCTCCAGGGCACGGGCTGCCAGTCTGGCTCCCTGTCCCCGGATGGCCTCAGAGACAAGGCCGTCACTGTCCCCTGTTCCTGCAGCCTCCACCTGCAGAACAGGACAGAGGCCTTCTCTTCGGGCTCCCACCCCAACTCCTCACTCGGCTCCACATGTGGAAAGAGAGACAGGGAAAGAAACATTCTCCTTCTGACCTCAGGCTCAGTGACAGGGTGTCTTGGCCTTTACTTCTGCCCTCAGATGCTACAAATGGTCACTTTCTTCTCATAGATTCCCTTCCTTCTGCTTCCCCCCTCGTACCTTCTTCTGAGATCCTTCCAGCCACCCATCACTTCCCTACAGACTCCAGGTGCCCCATTTTTTCTTCACAGTTGCCTTTCCCTCCATCCTCTCCCCAGAGACCACCTTTCCCCCACCTTCCTCTGACAACGCCCTCTGCCTTCATCATCTCCTCAGACCTACCCTCACTCTCTACCCAGATCCCACTTTTCCTCTCAGATCACTTCTGCGCTCTCCCCACAAAATGTTAACTCTCTCGGTCAACCATCACCTTTCTACCCACATTCTCCTCAGCCCTGCACTGCTCTGTGCTTCACCCTCCCTGACCTGATTTCCTACCCTTCTTTCCTTTTCAGCCTTCTTTTTTTTTTCCCCCAAAGATTTTATTTATTCATTTGACAGAGAGAGATCACAAGTAGGCAGAGAGGCAGGCAGAGAGAGAGAGGAGGAAGCAGGCTCCCTGTCAAGCATAAAGCCCAATGCGGAACTCGATCCCAGGACTCCAAGATTATGACCTGAGCCGAAGGCAGAGGCTTAACCCACTGAGCCACCCAGGGGCCCTCCTTCTCAGCCTTCTTACTTTGTCCTCAAGAGCCTTTGTTCCCCACCAGCAGGCTCCTCCACCCTTAGCTTCTCCACAGCTGCTCTGCCTCCTCTCAGCCTGCCCCCAAAGTTGGCTCTACACCAGGTGCCATTTACACAGAGCCCTCCCTGGTAGAGGTTGCTTATACTCTTATGCCCCAAAGTTCTCAGGACTGGTAGTGGGGTGGGGGTAGTGTCTGCTTATCAAAACCCAACCCAGTTCCTTCTTCCACTTCTTTCCTGTAAAAACCCTTACAACTTTGAGGCTCACGCCACTCTGCTCTATTGACCATTACCCCACCTCATATTCATATCATTGCCTACAGACTCCAGAACAACGTACTTAATTCATCCAGGGCTTTGGTACCTAGCTCACAAGCATCCTTTTCCCTCCTCAAATCCTGCCATCACCTAGAGGGAGTGGCCATGTCAACATCTTGACTGTCCTGTATTTCACTCCAGCCACCCAATCCCATGGCTACGCCCTGGGTCTTGCCATCACATGGCAAACTTCACTACTCACAACTCACTACTTCACAAACATCACTACTCAAACTTCATTATTCCACCTTTTTTTTTTTTTAAGATTTTATTCATTTATTTGACAGAGATCGCAAGTAGGCAGAGAGGCAGGCAGAGAGAGAGGAGGAAGCAGGCTCCCCCCCGGACAGAGAGCCTGATGTGGGGCTCGATCCCAGGACCTGAGCCAAAGGCAGAGGCTAAACCCGCTGAGCCACTCAGGTGCCCCATTATTCCACTTTCTGATCACACTTCTTTGATTCAACTCTTTCCAAGATATGTGTTTGCCTGACTTCACTGGGACCCCCAGTCCATAACACTTTTACACCCTCTTAGGCAGCTTAGGTTCTAAGCTCCATCATCTCAACCTTTTGCCAGGATCATCCACTTCCTTGTCCTTTGTCCTTCCATTTCATCTGCCTGATGAAACCTAAACCTGGATAGATTCAACTAAGCTCTCTGCACCCACTGCTAGATGCCTGAATGCTGTTGGGGGAAAAAAATACCTCCCACACAACCATGCAGACCGCTGCTGTGACACCAAATGGTCACCAACCTCATAGCTGCCTAGAAATCTGCACGCTGTCATCGTGCTCCTGTTCTCCACTCACTGAGACTAGTTCAGTCCTTCTCTGCTCTTCTCAGACCTTGCACACCATCTCCAATCCCACTCTCACTGGCTGATATCATGTCCACATTTCACAGAGAAAACAGAAACTGCCAAACAAGAATTTCCTCAACTTCCTGCCACCAAACCTACCAATATGCAGATCTCACATGCTTCCTTTTTGTCACAATGCAAGTGTCCCTCCACTTTTCTAGGTGAATTTCTCCACCTTATTCCTTTTCTGGGGGTGCTACTCTCTCAGTTATTGCCTTTTCTCTGTCATTTTATCCTTTCCCCCTTTTGCTGGGTTCATGCTAACAGCACTTCTCTCATCTGAATAAAAACTTTTGTCTTCTTCCAGCTATTGCCGTCTCCTTTTTTCTTGGGAAGAGCTAAACGTCTCAAAAGTGTACTGTACAGTTTTTACCTTCTCACCTGCTTCTCAATTCACTGTAACTTGACCTCTGTTCCCATGGCTCCACCAAAACTGCATTTACAAAGGTCACCAACAACTTCCTTGTTTCTAAATCCACCGGATTGTTTTTCAGACCTTATTTTACTTGATTAGTCATCAGCCTTCAATACTTTCCTGCCGTGGCCGTTCTACCACTGACTACCTTACCATTCTGGACATTTCATCTCAATTAACTTTGCAGGTTCATCCTTCCTTTGCAGATCCTCAGACTAGGGGGCTTCTCAGGGCTCTTTCTTTCTTTCTTTCTTTTTTTTTTTTAAGATTTTATTTATTTATTTGACAGAGAGACAGTGAGAGAGGGAACACAAGCGGGGGAAGTGGGAGAGGGAAAAGCAGGCTTCCCATCAAGCAGGGAGCCCGATGCGGGGCTCAATCCCAGGACCCTGGGATCATGACCTGAGCCGAAGGCAGACGCTTAACTGACTGAGCCACCCAGGCGCCCCTCTCAGGGCTCTCTTGTAGGCCTTCTTCTATTCTTACTCCTATTTATACTTTCTGCGAAGCCCAACAAATCCATCCACTGGTGTGGCTGATGTCTATAAGGCACTACAGACCACGTTTCTATTTCCAGTTTAGGCTTATCTTGCAAGCACCAATCAGGCATATTCCAACCTCTTGGGACACTTCCACCTGGATGTGTCCCACTGTTATCTCAGACTCATCAGACCCAGAACTTACCCTCTCCTAAAAACCCTGCTACCTCTTCTTTCTGTTTGCTCAAGACAGGAATTTAGAAGTCATTCTTCATTTCTCCTACTTGCCCCACCAGGCACCCCGTCCAGTTCTTTTTAGCTCATAAGTATCTAAGGAATCCATCTCTGCCTCTTCATTCCTGCTACCTCTCCATTCCTTAGGCCACCATAACCTTTCCCCATTACTGAAACAACTTCCTAACTAGTCTCCTTCCTTCTCCCAATCCCCAATCCATTCTTTCCATTGATCTCTCTAAAATGCAAATCTGATCATTATTCCTTTGCTTAAAGTACTTCACTGACTCTCCATTGTCCTCAGGATAAAGTCTGAGCTCTTGTGCTCACAGGTATAAAATACACTGGAAAATTTTTATCATCTACCCATAAGCTCAAAGCTGAGCTTGACATCAAAGACCCTCCAGGATTGGAGATTGTCAGGCTGAGTTTGACACCAAAGACCCTCCAAGATCCTAACTGTTCTTCCGAGTTTACTCTCACATTAGTATCTCCACTGGCCAGAAAATGCTCAAAAATTTCTGGTACTCATCTCTGTTTCCCCTCATTGAGCTCCTGCAAGGAGTCCTTTGTCCTCCATATCCCCACGAGTCTTTCAAGGCCCAGCTCGAGACATATCCCCGTTGTCATAATTGCCCCTTCAACACTTTCTGAGACCCTTAAATCATTAGGGCCTATTCTTCTGTAGTATTTATCCCTCACACAGAGTTGGTTCATGTATGGTTTCTCTCCCTCTCCTTTTAAGACTTACGGAAGTCATGACCAAAAGCGTAATCTTCACTAGAGCTCACCTACATAATAGGAGCTTAGTAAATATTTGTTAAATACATGGATAAATGCAAGAAAACAGTACTGTCTAGCCCCTTTATGTCCCCAACGGACAGAACATTTTGAAGACACCACTCCCCTGCCTACCCCTCACCCCACCAGCCAGAATATGCCTCAACCCACTGGATGGAGGATGGGCTGGCACGCGTCCCTTAGGCCGTTTTGTACGGTTTTCTACCTCCAGCCCTCGGAGCTGCGTCTGGTAAAGGACGGTAGAGGTAGGAGATGGCGTAAGTCAAAGGGCACTGCCGTCCACCCCGTAGGATAAGACACGGTGGGGAAGGGAGACCTTCCCATTTCCAGAACACCGCAAATCTCCCGCAGACCCTCTTACCTACACGGGAGGGTGGGAACTCTTCCCGAGAGGCGTCCCGGTTGACCAATACCTGACCCAGATCACGCGAGTCAGCCAATGGCTGTGAAGCACGGCTAGAACGGGGCGGGGAATGGTTGCTAGGGCCCGGCCGTGGGGTGTCGTGAGAGGCTCGGAGAGAGACTCGGCGGTTGCTAAGCCGGGAGGTCACAGAGCGCGGCTCAGGGATTGGGCAGCGACGGGAGAGGGGGGTGGTGATTGGGCGGCGCCCAGGAGGCTCCCGGGTGAGGCGCGGGCGCGCGAGCGGGAGTTCCGGCGGAGGCCCGTGCTGGGGGCTGGCGCCTTCACCATGGCCTCGGCTGAGCTGGACTACACCATCGAGATCCCGGATCAGCCCTGCTGGAGCCAGGGTATGGAACGAGGGCCGGGTCCCATCTTGGGGAGGTAACCTGACGAGTCTCTGGGTCGCAAGCACAGCTGTGACTCCGCCCCTTTCGGAGCCCCGCCCTCTCGCGACCCGCCCCCTCACGGGGTCCTGCCTGGCCTAGACTTGGTCGGGCCCACAGAGTTCCGCCCCGCACAAGCCCCGCCCCGGAGTGGTCTCCGCGTCCGAGTCCCGCCCCTTCCCTGCGGCCTCGGCTCTGTTGGGGGCTTTTTCTGTCTTTTCGGTGGCAGTTCTCAGGTCCGTGCCTTCGTTTCTCCCCTCGAAGCTGAAGGCTGCTGAGGGCAGGGGCTGTCCTTCCTTTGTTTGGGGTCAGGCTTCCCACTTTCAGCCTCTCGTCAGCGGTTGTGGCTGGGGGACCCACCCACATTATTTTCCACCCACTGTTTTCCTGGGGGTCCTTGCAGAAGCCCGGGACACGGGACTCATCCCTCCCGCTTTCCTTGGCAGTGGTGAACCAAGCAGTCTCTGCCGTCAGGTAGAAGTCGGTTCAGATCCCCTCTTTAGTAGCTAGATGACCTCTGGCAGTTTCCTCATCTGCAAAACTAGGCTACCTATAGTAACCCCCTTTCCAGGGCTGTTGGTTGCACAACTGGTGTAGTTTGTGTGACGGACCCAGCATAGTGCCTGGCATGGAGTAAGTACAGTTTTTAGCATTCCTCCTCCCTGGAGTCGTATCATTAAAGAGCCATGTGTGGGAGGCTCCACAAAATGAGTAGCCTGTAGAGCAGGCCTGGGTCCCTGCAGTGAGAGTTGGATTGCAGGCCCAGAGGACAGAAAGTTTGGCGCTGACTGGGAATTTTGATAGAGGAGGTTTGAGGTACTGAGCCCAACATGTCTCTCCCTCCTTTGGTCCACATGGCCTTTCCACCCTCCAGTCTCACTGCCATCCGAGCAGCCTCTTGTATGGCTACTGGCGATCTTCCTTAATGTAGAGGTTTACTCTTATCATCGCTCTGCCTAAAACCCTTCAGTGGCTTCTCAGGGCCCTCAGGATAAATCAAGTTCAGGTTCCTTAAGGTGGCAGTCAAAGTCCTTTGCACGGTAGCAGCCCCTGCTTATCTCTTTGATCACAGTGTCCTTCCACTGTTCAATTTGAGTTTTATGTTCTGGCAACCCAAACTGCTTGTGATTCTCCACACACTTCTTGCTTCTCTGCCTCTACTCCTGCTGTTTCCTCTGTCGAATGCCCTTTCCCCTCTGCTGTGCCACACTGTCCCCTTGTCCTTGTCCAGTTCGTCATTGAAGGCTTAGCTCAGATGTTGCCTCCTTCAGGAGAGCCTCCCCAGCCCCTTCCCATAGCATCTTCTGTTATTGGTTGGGGTCTAGGAGGAGAGGGCAGCCCTAGGTTTCCACAGGACAGATGGCCCTAGCTCCTTAGGGCTGCGTATGGTGGCAGAGGGCTCTTGGGCTTTGGGTGTAAAAATACTTTTCAGAAGTTTGGCATCAGGGAGAGATGAAGCCAGTTAATATTTTTTTTTTAAGATTTTATTTATTTATTTGACAGAGAGAGAGATCACAAGTAGGCAGAGAGGCAGGCAGAAAGAGAGGGGGAAGCAGGCTCCCCGCTGAGCAGAGAGCCCGATTCCGGGCTTGATTCCAGGACCCTGAGACCATGACCTGAGCCGAAGGCAGAGGCTTAACCCACTGAGCCACCCAGCTGCCCTGCCAGTTAATATTCTTGCCTGTGGAGAGCCACCAGCTGCAAAGGGCTGGAGCTGCCCTCTTCGTGGCTAGGAGGGCAGATGTGCTCTCTCAGCCCACGTGAGCAGCCTGGTGGTCTTGGTTTGCCTCACTTCTATCTCCTACTGGTTTTAGGGCTTTGACAAGTTGTTGAACCTTCCTGGGCCTCATATTCCTCCATAACAGTGCCTCTTTCATGGGACTGTGAGGGTTTCTGAGACAGTGACTGGGTGTGTGTGCGTGGCATGTCGGTGTATCTCCTCGTGTCTCCCCTCACTGCGTCAGGAGGTGGGGTCCTAGAATTGGAAGAAACCTCAGGGGGGGCATTTAGTCCTACTAGCATGAGGGTATTCTGTTGCTTCCAGACCCTTCCCTGACAGGACGCTTCCTCCCAAACATCCTGGCCTGCTGGAGGTAACTAGGATTGTTAGAAAGCACTTCCCTTTCTTGAGCCACTATAGGCCGTCCTGTCGTTTCTGTTTTCAGTTCAGTATTTGGTGTGTCCTGGCCGCAGGTTAGTTGCTGGTGCCTGAGAAGTAACTCACGCACAGGCTCCATTCAGGGAGCTTTGGTTTTCAGGAGGTGGGAGGATGTATAAGCAGGTGGTTTCACAATGATGTGGTAATTGCCGGACAAGAAGGTCGGGGTGGGTGCAACACAGCAAGGTAATCTCTCTTCCTCTCTCTTCAGGAGGTCAGCTCATGCCTTCCTCACATCTCTGTTCTCCAAGAGGAATACCTCTAGGGCTGTCAGCTGTCCTTCCTCCGATGTGGTTCGAAGGACGTCCTCCATCTGATTGCTTCTCTGGATTGGCTTTAGTTCATCATGCCTTTCCCTCTCAAAGCGCATGCCCCAGAGCTGGGCTGGGGTTGTAGCCCCCCTCAGCAGGAGATAACAGCACTGTGATCCCCTGAATCTGTTTCCCATCTGCAGAGAGCTCCCTCCAGGCTGACATGGTTTCACATGGGGGGAAGCTAGGGGGATCCTAGAGACTGTCTTTCTTTTGCATTTACCATTTAATGGTACAGAAGTATGTAGGGCAATCATGTTTGGTTTCTGGAATTTCTCTCCGCCATATTTGAACATGAAAACTGCGATGCCCAGCACTGCTGTGAGCTGACAGGCGAGCAGCTGCTGCTGGCATATTGTTACGCAGAAGGCAGCTGCGGATCTAGGGTTGTTCAGAGCCCAGGCTGGGCAGCCCTGGATCCTTCTGCTGGGAATCCAACCAGCCAGTATCTGTGACTGCCCATGCCGAAAGAGTAATCTGTCCACTCCTTTGCTGAAGCTGATCCCTTGACCTGGAATCTCCTTGCATCCTTCTTCCCTGACCAATGATCCCTGTCCCTTCCTAATACTCTGTTCCCATCTCATTTTCTTGGGGAAGATTCTATTCTCTTGGCTCCCATAGCAGGGATCCCTGTGGTAGTGCTTTTGATGGTTTTGCTCGCTGTTGCTAGGGCCTGGCAAGGATGAGGTGCCAAAGGACCTGAATGGAGTCACTTGGCAGCTGTGTAGGCCCGAGCCAGAGATGCTCTGACATCCCAGGCTGAGGCTAAGCCGCCCCTTCTCCCAGCCAGAGATTGGTCAGCCAAGCGCTGCCCCAGGCCCCTCTTTGGCTTGCTGGCAGGCCAGGAGGCCTTCTTAACAGCATTATATTGCTCTCATGCTTAGAAAACATTTTCAGAAATAATTGATTCACAGAGTCTGGATAAGGGGCCTACCCTTTGAGTACAAGGAAGGCCTTTGGTGGTCACAAAGAGGAGAAGTAACAGGTTTATTGTGAGCCCAGGTTTTATTGTTTTACTGCTCTTCTGCTAAGCACTTGCGAAAAAAAAGAAAAAAAAAAGAGTGGGGGCCAAAAAAAGAAAAGGCCACTTAACCTTCAGGAAGCTTTCACTGGCACCTGGGAAATAGTTTTGAGTGGTTTTGAACACCAGGGTGGGCCCCAGTGGTTATGGTGGGCTTCTGGAGAAGAGTGGCCCACTGGACCTAGAGCTTCATAGGGCTGATGGGTAGATGGTTAGCAAAGAAAATGCAGAAGTCGGGGCACTAGGGGAGGGCTGAGGTGGTCCCACAGAGCTGTCACACCAGAGAGGCCTTAGAGGCCCAGGTGAAGAGTAAGTTGGGACTTCATCCTCTCCTTGCCTGTGGGCCCCCCGTTTTTTTTAAACAGGAGTTTAATTTACAGGCATACCTTGTTTTATTGTGCTTTGCCTTATTACACTTTGCAGATGTGGGGTTTTTGTTTGTTTGTTTTTGTTTTTGACAGATTGAAGGTTCGTGGTAACCTTGCATCAAGCAAGTCTATGGGTGCCATTTTTCCAACAGCATTTGCTCACTTCACGTTTCTGTGTCATATTTTGGTAATTCTCCTAATATTTCAGACTTTTCCATTATGATTATTTTTTTTATGGTGATCTGTGATCAGTGACCTTTGATGTTACTATTGGCCTCGTTTGGGGGCGCCACGAACCTCACCTGTGTAAGACAGTGAACTTAACCAATGATTGTTGTGTGTGTTCTAACTGTTCCACTGACTGGCCATTCCATCGTTTCTCTCCCTCTTCTGGGGCCTCCCTATTCCCTGAGAACACAGTATTGAAATTAGGACAGTTCATAACCCTACAGTAGCTTCTAAGTGTTCAAGTGAAAGGAAGAATCATGAGTCTCTCACTTTAAATCAAAATTCGGAAATGAGTAAGCTTATTAAGGAAGGACCGTGGAAAGCCGAGAGAGGTTCTCTTGAACCAAATGGCCAAATTGCGAAGGCAAAGGAAAAGTTCTTGAAGGAAATCAAAAGTTCCACTCCAGTGAACATACGAATGATAAGAAAATCTTACTGCTGATGCGGAAAAAGTTTTAGTGGTCTGGATAGAAGATCAAACATTCCCTTAAGCCAGAGCCTAAATCCAGAGCAAGGCCCTCACTCTCTTCAATCCTCTGAAGGCCAAGAAGGGAGGAAGATGCAGAAGAAAAGGTGAAAGCTCGGAGAGATGGGTTCCTGAGGTTGGAGGAAAGAAGCCATCTCCATAGCATAAAAGTGTAATGTGAAGCAGCAAGTTATGATATAGAAACCAGAAGACTTGGCTACGATCATTCGAAGGTGGCTGCACTAAACAACATATTTTCAACATAGAAGAAACAGTCTTGTGTTGGAAGAAGCAGCAATGTAGGACTTTCATAGCTAGAGAGGAGAAGTCAATGCCTGGCCTCAAAGCTTCTAAGGGCAGGCTGACTCTCTTGCTAGAAGCTAAGGCAGCTGGTGACTCTTTAAGTTGAAGGCATTGCTCCTGTACCATTCCGAAAATTCTAGGGCCCTTCAGAATTATGATAAGTCTACTCTGCCTGTGCTTTCTGAATTGAATAGGAAAGCCTGGATGCCAGCACATCTGTTTCCAACATGGTTTACTGAATGGTTGAAGCCCACTGTTGAGGCCTTCTGCTCAGAAGAAAAGATACTTTTCAAGATATTAGTGTTCATTGACAATGTACCTTCATCACCCTTGGTCACCCAAGGGCTCTGATGGAGGTATATGATAAGATTAATGTTGTTTTCATGACTGATAGCACAATATCTATTCTGCAGCCCATAGATCAAGGAGTAATTTCAAATCAAGTCCTGTTGCTTAAGAAATACATTTCTTGAGGCTAGAGCTGCCACAGAGTGATTCCTCTGGTGGACCCAGGCAAAGTAAATAAAAAACATTCTGGAAAGGATTCACCATTCTAGACGCCATTAAGAATATTTGTGATTCATGGGCAGATGTCAAAACACTATCATGAGCAGGACTTCGGAAGAAGGTGGTTCCAGCCCTCATGGGTGACTGTGACCGGCTGAGCACGTGAGCGGAGGAAGTGACCGCAGATGGGGTGGAAAGAGCAAGAGAACGAGAGTCAGAAGTGGCGCCTGAAGGAGCGGCTGAAGTGCGGCCGTCTCTTAAGAAAACCTGAACAGGTGAGGAGTTACGGCTTATGGAGGAACAAAGACAGTGGTTTCTGGAGATGGAACCTGCTCCCAGTGAAGACGCTGTGAAGATTGTGGAGATGACAGTAAAGGATTTAGGACATTCCGTAAACTCAGTTGCTGAAGCGGCTTTAGGGTTGGAGAGGACTGAGTCCCCATTTTGAAAGAAGTTCTGCTCTGGGTAAAATGCTATCAAACAGCATCACGTGCTACAGGGAAATCGTTTCTGAAAGGAAGAGCCAATCAGTGCAGCAAACTTCCTTTTTGTCTTATTTTAAGAAACCACCACAGCTGCCCCAGCCTTCAGCGCCCACCACCCTGACCGGTCAGCAGCCATCAACAGCGAGGCCAGACCCTCCACCAGCGAAAAGATTAGGACTCGCTGAAAACTCAGATCGTGATTGGCATTTTTTAGCAATTAAGTATTTTTTTTTTAAAGATTTTACTTATTTATTTGACAGAGAGAGTAGGCAGGGAGGCAGGCAGAGAGAGAGGGGGAAGCAGGCTCCCCGCTGAGGAAAGAGCCCGATGCAGGGCTCGATCCCAGGACCCTGAGATCATGATCTGAGCTGAAGGCACAGGCTTAACCCACTGAGCCACCCAGGTGCCCCAGCAATAAAGTATTTTTAAAGATTTTATTTTTTAATTTTTTTAAAGTAAACTCTACACCCAGTGTGGGGCTTGAACCCACAACCCTGAGATCAGGGGTCCCATGCTGTACTGACTGAGCCAGCTAGGCACCCCAGCAATAAAGTGTTTTTAGATTAAGGTATGTACATTGTTTTTTTAGACAATGCGAGTACATACTTCATAGACCATAGTATAGTGGAAATAACGTTTGTATGCCCTGGGAGACCAAAAAATTTGTTTGACTCACTTTATTGTGATATTCGCTTTTTTGGGGTTGTTTGGGAACAAGCCCACGTATCTCCAAGGTCTGCCTATATTTTTTGGAATCACAGTCTCTTTTGCACATTAACGAAAACCCTTTCTAATTTGTCTGCTCTATACCAGGCGCCGTCTAGGCTCTGGATTTGAGGTCCAAACCTGGTGGACTCTTTCCAGGCCTCCTTTCTCTGAGCTCGCCAGGGTCTCTCTTGTCCTTCCTCTGTTGACTGTGTCCTGCTCACATGCCAGGCCTGCCAGGAGCACCTCTCATGATTTTATTAATGGCAACCACCTTGTGAAGGAGGGAGAGGTTTTACTCTGTTTTACATATGAGGACCAGAAACTCCAGGGAGATGAGGTGTCTTACCCCAAATTACCCCATATTTCAACTCGAGTTCCACTCCTCAGCTAGTGCGTGTGGATTCCTCTTGCCCTTAGGAAGTGTTGCTTGACTATAGTTCCATTTCTAGGACACAATTAAGGACACACACAAAGAAAGAGGTGTCCAACAGAGTCCTTTTATAATAGCAAAAATTGGAAACATCATGTCCAATAATGGGAGATTGGTCACCACAAATTATGAAATATTCTACGGTCGCTCCGTAGCCACTAAAAAGAGTAATGTAGAAATATATAAGCTGACAGGGAAAGAGGTTCACAATATATTGCTAAATGGAAGAAAGCAGATTACAAAACAGTGGGATTCCAATTTTATTAGACATTCATTTTCTCCTTTTCTGCAGTACGCACGTGCTGCTCGTGAAGGAATAATAGTATCTGGGGTTCATTGAACTCTTCTTTGTGCCAGGTACCATGCTAAGCCCTCGACAGACATTATCTTATTTAATCTACATATTGATAGCCCCATTTTAAAGAAAGATTTTATTTATTTGACACAGAGAGAGGAGGAATATAAATAGGGGGAGTGGGAGAGGGAGAAACAGACTCCCCGCTGAGCAGGGATCCCAATGTTGGGGTCGATCCCAGGACCCTGGGATCATGACCTGAGCCAAAGGCAGTTGCTTAACAACTGAGCCACCCAGGTGCCCCTTAAGAGCCCCATTTTACAGATAAGGAAATTGAAGTTTAAGGAGCTTGCTCAAGGTCTGGTTCGTAATTATTCGTGGCATAGCCAGAGATTTGGACGCAGATAAGGTTTTGTTTTATTTTTATCTTTTGTAAAGTTCTAGATTTAATTCCATTTAGTTAACATACAGTGTTCTGTTACTAGTTTCAGATGTACAATATAGTGATTTGATACTTTCATAGAGCACCCAGGGCTCATCACGACTAGTGCGCTCCTCAATCCCCATCATCTGTTTCACCCATCCCCTGCCCCACCCTCTGGCGAGCATCAGCTTTTTCTCTAGCCTTAAGGGTCTGTTTCTTGGTTTGTCTCTCTCTCTTGAATTCAGATATGGTTTTATAAAGTATGTACTGTGCTACTTTCCTAGGCTCTTATTTCAAAAAGTAAAAAAAAAAAATTATAAATAAAGTAACTTAAATATAAGTATATAAATATGGGAACTGTTGAGTACCCGATTGGCTCAGTCGGTAGAATATGTGATTCTCGATCTTGGAGTCGTGAATTCGAGCCCATGTTGGGGGCAGAGTTTACTTAAAGAAAAAATAAATACCAGACCTAGGTATGTGAGATTCTAGAAAGTTTTGCTGGGGAATAGAGGACACTGAGGATCCTTTTATTCTTCGCATTTTAAAAAGAAAACATAGGTTCTTTGCATCTTCATTCTGACTTACAGATAAAAAGCATGTATGGTGCTGTATACCCTTATTACTTATCAGCCTTTCCTTTGTCTTCTCCACATGCCCCTGGGATATACACAATCTAATCTATGCTTTAGTTTTATGACTTGAACTGTTGTACAATATGTGTATCTGTAATTCTTCTATTATTGGTGTCAGTATTGTTTTGTTGAGAAATCCTAGAGGACAGGGAAACTGTGAGATTAAATTGTTTTGTGGGTGCTCAAGAATCACCAGGGTTGAAAAGAATACTTCTGCCTTACCAAGGGGCTAAAATAAGATTTAAACTCTCGTTGCAAAAGTGATAACATGTTGATTTTAGAAAGTGGGTAAAAAAAAAAAATCATGAAAAAACAATTGCCTCTAGTCCCAGAAATAATTGCTATTAGTATTTGATGTGTTTTTTCTATGCATAAATATATATGTGTGTGTATATACATAAATATATATGTACCTATAAATATATATATATATTTTAAAAGATTTTATTTATTTGACAGAGATCACAAGTAGGCAGAGAGGCAGGCAGAGCGAGGCGGGGAGCAGGCTCCCCACTGAGCAGAGAGCCCGATGCGGGGCTCGATCCCAGAACCCTGGGATCATGACCTGAACTGAAGGCAGAGGCTGTAACCCACTGAGCCACCCAGGTACCCAGCACCTATAAATAAATAAATAAATAAATATGTATATATATGCACACACACATATATATATATTCTGTTGTATATGCTGCTTTTCAACGTGCTTTTTCACTTAATGTATTACTAATTTTTAAAAAGATTTTAAAGTAATCTCTATAGCCACCATGGGACTTGAACTTAAAACATCGAGGTCAAGAATTGCATGCTCTACAGACCGAGTGAGCCAGGCAACCCTATTATTATTAATTTTTAAAAATAAGAGCATTATTGAACTATAATTCATATACCATAAATCTCACCCTTTTAAGCTTGTATTGTTTTTTAGTATATTCACAGAATTGTGCAACCGTCACCACTAACTCCAGAACAGTTTCCCTCACCTCAGAAGAAAAGGTATACCCATTAGTAGTCATGCCCCATTCCCCTCCCCCACCTTTAGCTCCTTGTAACCACTATTTAACTTCTCTGTGGATCTACCTATTTTGGACATTTTATATAAATAGAATCATGTGATATATAGTCTTGTGGCTGGCTTCTTCTACTTAACATAGATTTTCAAAGTTGATCCATGTTGCAGCCTGTGTTGGCACATCATTGCTTTTTTTTTTTTTTTTAAGATTTTATTTATTTATTTGACAGACAGAGATCACAAGTAGGCAGAGAGGCAGGCAGAGAGATCGGGGAAGCAGGCTCCCTGCTGAGCGGAG
Organism: Lontra canadensis; assembly: GCF_010015895.1. Taxonomy (NCBI): domain Eukaryota; kingdom Metazoa; phylum Chordata; class Mammalia; order Carnivora; family Mustelidae; genus Lontra; species Lontra canadensis. The sequence continues at coordinate 10,880,195 of NW_022631054.1, read as the reverse complement.
AGCCCAATGTAGGGCTCCATCCCAGGACCCTGGGATCATGACCTGAGCTGAAGGCAGAGGCTTTAACCCACTGAGCCACCCAGGTGTCCCCGTCATTGCTTTTTTTAATGACCGAATAGTATTTCATGGTATGGCTATACCATATTACTGATAGGCATTTGGATTGTTCCTGTTTGGTGGCTCTTGTGAATATCTGTGGCTCTGAACATTTGTGTCCAGGTTTTTGTGTGGACACATGCTTTTACTTCTCTTAGGTGTGTGTTTACCCAGGAATAGAAGTGCTGAGTCCTGTGGGTTTTTTTTAGATTTTATGTATTTATGTGTTAGAGAGAGAGAGAGATAAAGATAGAAGCACAAGCGGCGGGGGGGATCCCTGGGTGGCTCAGTTGGTTGAGCCGCTGCCTTCAGCTCGGGTCATGATCCCAGGGTCCTGGGATCGAGTACCACATCTGGCTCCTTGCTCAGCCAGGAGCCTGCGTCTCTCTCTGCCTCTGCCTGCCACTCTGCCTGCTTGTGTTCTCTCTCTCTCTCTGACAAATAAATACATAAAGTCTTAAAAAAAAAAAAAAAAAAAGAAGTACAAGCAGGGGGAGCAGCAGGCAGTGGGAGAAGCAGGCTCCCTGCTGAGCAGGGAACCTGATGTGGGTGGGACTCCATCCAGGGACCTTCGGATCATGCCCTGAGCCGAAAGCAGATGCTTAATTGACTGAGCCATCCAGGCGTCTTGGGTCCTGTGGTAACTTGATGGTTAATTTTTTTCTTAGGAACTGCCAAAATGCTTTCTAGATGCACCTTTTTGTGTTCTCACCCGTAGTGTATGAGGGTCTGATCTCTCCATGCCCTCATCAACACTTGTTACTACCTGACTTTTTTTGATTATAGCCATCCTCCTGGGTATAACATGGGATCTCACTGCAGTTTTCATCTTCATTTCTGTAAGGACCGTGATTTTGAACATCTTTTCATGTGCTCATTGATCATTCGTCTCTTTTCTTTGGAGAAATGTGTATTCAAATCCTTTGCCCATCTTAATCGAGTTGTCTTTTTATTGTTGAGTTGTGAGAAGTTTTTGGTATATGCCAGATACAAACCCCCTATCAGATATATTATTTACAAATATCTCCTCCTGTTCTGGGGGTTGTTCATTTCACTTTATTTATTTATTTATTTGACAGAGATCACAAGTAGGCAGAGAAGCAGGCAGAGAGAGAGGAAGGGAAGCAGGCTCCCCGATGAGCAGAGAGCCCAATGCGGGATTCGATCCCAAGACCCTGGGATCATGACCCGAGCCGAAGGCAGAGGCTTTAACCCACTGAGCCACCCAGGCACCCCTCATTTCACTTTTTTGATGGTGTCCTCTGAAGTACAAATATTTTGAATTTTGACAAAATCCCAATTTATCTTTTTTTTTTTCTTTTAGTCCTTGAACTTTTGGTCATATCCAAGAAACCTTTGCTTAATGCGAGGCCACAAAGATTTACTCCTGTGTTTTCTCTGAAGGGTTTTATTAAAGGTTTTAGCTCTTACGTGTGTGTCTCTAGTTTGCTTCATGTATTATCAAATATTTCCATATGATTAAACAATTTTATTTCTTAGAATTGCTATGTCAAAGATGGCATGCTTTTGAGATTTTTGATCCATGTTCCAAAACTACTCTTGTCCCTGTCCTTTCCCCCCACCTTCCTACCTGTCTTCCACTGTTGGGGTTCAGGCCTTTGCCTTCCCTGGCCTTGTGTGTTACTACTGCAGCCTCCTCCCCGATCCCAGCGGAGTCTAACTCAGTCTGGTGATTGGGGGTGGGGGATAGAAAGGGGTTGCCGGAGCCCTCGGGGGAGGCTTCCTGGAAGTGAACAGTGAGCCGACTCAGCAGGCGGAGCAGGCATTAGCCAGGCATGAACATGGAGTGGCGGCACACTGGGCGGGGGAGTGAGGAGCACGTGCGAGGTCCTGGAGATGGGAGCAGGGTGGTGATGGGAGCTGGGTGGCGTCGGGGTCCAGAGAGATGGATGCTGGCTCTGCTACTTCCTGGCTGCATGTTCTTGGGGAGAGGGGCTTACTCTCTCTGTGTTTTAGTTTTCTCATCTGGGAAATGGGAACAATAGTACCTAATTCCTAGGATGGTTTAGGACCCAACGAGGAAGCATATATGGGGGCTCTGGCTGTGGGGGGGTGGTCCCTGAGGACAAGGAGGAGGCAAAAGAGGTCAGAGTGGATCTGTTGATGGACAAAGACAGCTATGTGTACACTTTTGGAGCTTAGGTGGTAGAGACTTGGTTCAGCCTAGGGGCTTCGGTTTTGTTACCCAGGGCACCGGCTGGGGCAGTTGTTACAAGCTGGTCTCGAGACCACTTGGTTTGGGATTCCAGTTTCACTGGTTATTAGTTGTGTGACCTTGAGCCAGTTTCCATTATCTCTGTGCCTTAAGTTGTTCATCAGCAAAATGAGAATAATCACAGTACATTGTTCATGGGATCGTTGTAAAGTTTGGTGAATTGACACATAAAGGGCTCAGAACAGTGCTCGAGGCGAAACGCTCTTTTCCCTGTTACCATCGCTGTTTTTCTTGGTGATGGGGAAAGAGGGGGAGAAAAGAGCTGGAAGGAGATGTGGACTTCAAGAGGTTTGTGATGGCTTAGGAAGTGGATTTGATTGCCTGCACCGAGTCGTGGGAAGTCTTGGAACATAAATGAGAGGTAGAGCCAGAGCCCAAGTCTTGTCCCCAAGGGGCAGCAGCCGAAGGCCCTGAGATGTCAGCCACAGGAGGGAACCGGGTGACCTGGTCAGTGGAATAAGCACAGAAAGAACAGGGGCTTTTATAAGAGGATGGAGGAATCGTGATCTGGATGTGGCAATAAATAACAGTGGCCATAACAATTACTTGTATTACTCTGGAAAGGGCAGTGGGTATCAAGAAGAATGCTAGCTTCTTTTTTTTTTTTTTTTTTTTTAAGATTTTATTTATTTATGAGAGAGAGAGAGAGCGAGCACAGGCAGACAGAATGGCAGGCAGAGGCAGAGGGAGAAGCAGGCTCCCTGCAGAGCAAGGAGCCCGATGTGGGACTCGATCCCAGGACGCTGGGATCATGACCTGAGCCGAAGGCAGCTGCTTAACCAACTGAGCCACCCAGGCGTCCCAAGAATGCTAGCTTCTTGTCCTTGGATCCATCCTTCACTTGGCAGCCCCAGGTTCATTCCAGCACGTTTCTCCTGCGTGCCTGAATGGGCCAGCTACAGGGCTGGGCACTGGGGATGGAGTGATAAACACGCCACGCTGAGCGCCTGCCTTCACAGAGCCTGCTGGCTAAAGGGAGAGACAGACATTAAATCATCCTACAAGTCATTAATCAATCCAGATTGGATCCTGCCACTTCCCCAATTCCAGAATCGTCCTTTGCTCTTGGAATAAAATCCCAACTCCTACGCATGGCTTGAAAGACCCTGCAGGATGGGACCCCAGTGCCACTCTCAGCAGCTCTTGCAACCACTGTTGCTCTTCTCCCCGGCTTTGAGCCCCCAGGACTGCTTGCTGGGCCTCACACCAACCCCAGCATCTCCAGAGCCTCCTGCCCACACCCATGGCCTCTCTCCACCTGGTGTGTTTGTACTGGGCCTCCAGGGCAGCCCAGCACGTGTGTCTTCCTCTGGGGGGCCTTCCCTGTCGCCAGCGCTCTCAGCCTCATTGCCAGAGCACCTTGGACTTTCCTGGTTATAGCACTTGAAATCTAGAATCAGAGCAGGCAGCACGGCTCCGGTCGGGAGGAGGGGAGGATGAGGGCTGAAGTTAGGAATGAGTAGAGAGAGTGGGGCCCCGGGATGAGATTGTGTAGGGGGAATGGGAGATTCCCACGGGCAGGAAGAGTAGCTGTGGCTCAGGGGCCACCTCGAGTGTCTGGCTTGAATGGAGGGACGTGTTCCCGCCCATGATGAGCAGTACTGAAAGGCTGGGCTCTGGGAGTGGGCGGTGTGTTCAGGGTGTCCATATTCTGAGAGTTTCTTCGTGGAAATGCCTCTCTGGGGAAGAGTCATTCCTCCCTGAGTTGGTGAAGCCTGGGCACCTGTAAAACCCGGTGGAGCAGAAGGGAGTTTCATGTGCAGGGGCAGGTCAGAGGGTCTACAGAAGCTGCTCGAACTTTCCCCAACCGGGAATGCACCATCATGGCCCATGCAGGCTGACCTTAACTTCAGGAGGCCGCCAGCGGGTGTGGCGTCCCTTGGCTGCCTTCTCTGGGTTGGAGATAAATGCTGAAGCCTTTTGCTGTGTCTTGTTGGTGGCCCAGGAGGGGAACCACTGTAGGCCAGGGGAGGGGAGACTGTGCTCAGTCAGCTGCACGGAGGTCAGAGAGCCTCCCTGGAGCTCCTGGATCTCAAGGTTCAAAGGCAGATCCAAGTGGGTGGCTGTTGATGGCTACCCCTGAGGCTGCTGCAGCCCAAGCTTCAGGAGCCGTCATCCTCAGCAGGGTGGGCTAGGGCCCCAGGGAGGCCTAGACGCCTTTTTGCCAGAAGGGCCAGGACAGCCGAAGAGCTGCTGCCGTAGCAGGGGATGGGGACACCAAGCCGGGAAAGATGGTGCAAATGTTTGGAGTGGCCTGAGTTAGATCTGTGGGACCGTCTCCCTCCCCCCGGGGCCAGGCAGGGATAAGGGGAGCCTGGGAGTGCTGGCACTGAGGAGCACGGGCAGCTCCTGCTCCAGGCTGAGTTGCAGCCCAGCCTGGGATGCCCCTGGGGGCAGGCCGTTAATCTCTGAAGGCCAGAGTCACCACTGCTGGAGAGCAGGAACATTGAACTTTTCAATCATGTTAATTTCCACAGGAAATTGTTGTCTTCCTTTTGTCCAAAGGTTAGTGATTTATATTTACCATCCTCTTAACTAGCCTTGAAATTTACTGTTGCCAGGTCACCACCGGCATCCATAAATCTCGAGGTGGCTGCTGAGCGGAGACAAGGGGCTTGATACTGGGAAGGGCACACCCTGGCCCTTGTGGGAGGGCAGATAACTAGGAGTGGACAGTCCTGGCACTGAAGTCCCCCTGAGTGCGTGGGTCCTTACTTGGAGGGGGAAATGAGATGAGGTTTGACCAAACAAGGCTGCGGGGAAGCTTCTGGGAAAGTAGCCATGGAGGAAGCAGCTGGCTTGTGCCTTGGCACATCGCTGAAGGAGACATTGCTTCTAGTTGTGGACAGTGCCGGTGGCACAGAACATCTCAAGTGCGTTAGTTAGGATGGGGAGCAGGGGCCAGATTCCCAGCTGTACACTTCCTGGGTGACCTTAGGCCAGTAACTTAACCACTCTGTGCCGCAGTGTCGTCATCTTCAATAATATTCCTTGCAGTGTTGTTATGAGCGTTAAGTCTTGGCAAATATGGCGATGATTATTCTCTGGCAGGAGAGGGCGGGTGGTTTAATGTGGTCCCGCAGAGTCTGTCTGCTCTACCTCCCCGTTGGCACTGTCCCATCCTTTTCTCCTTTTAAGATCTCCTTCTTCTAACTGCTTGTGAAATTAGAATAGGGCTGGCAAACTTTTTCTGTAAAGGGACATAAGTATTTTAGGCTTTGCGAACCGTAGGGTCCCTGTTGCCATGACTCATCTCTGCTGTTTCAACATGAAAGCAGCTACACACAGGAAGTAAATGAATGAGCATGGCTGTGTTCCAATAAAACTTTCTTGTAGACGATCAAACTTAAATTTCATATAACTTTCATGTGTCACAAAATATTAGTTCTTTTGATTTTTTTAACCATTTAAAAATATAAAAACCATTATTCTTTTCAGTGTGTGGTTCATACAAAACTAGAGCATGGGCCACATTTGGTCCATGGCTTATAGTTTGCTGACCTCTGGATTAGAAAGTGACATTGCATGGAGGAAGTTCTCACTTTTCTCGCCTGGGCTATGTCTTTGAGTTACGAAAGAAAGGTGCCCTCATGTGGGTTTTTCCAGTGACCCTGCATTGCCTCCTGAGAGGCCTAAATGCCACTTGAGGTGGGATAGAGGAGGGAGCCCTGTGGGGACCCGAGGCGCGGGCGCTGGCAGGATATGCCAAGATCTGGCATCTGTTGCTTCCCTGCCTGCAGCTAGATTGGCTCTGGATTGGCCAGTCATCCTCACCCCGTGTGCCACCTCTAGTGCTGACAGTCCCCCCATGTCTCTGTTTCAGAGAACAGCCCCAACCAAGGCGGGAAGGAGGTGGGGACGCGACAGCCTTTGGTGATTCTCTTGGGCTGGGGTGGCTGTACGGACAAGAACCTTGCCAAGTACAGCGCCATCTACCACAAAAGGGTGAGTACTGCAGGCTTGTGGACACCGTGCCCTGGGGGGCACTGCCGCCTGTGGCCTCTCTGTGGCGAGCTCAGCCTTGGCTGCCCTCATCTCTGGGCTGCGGCGACTGCTGAGCACCAATGTGACAGGCCTGGTACTGAGAACAGCCTGTGAGGAAGACTCTGGGGTCATAGGGTCTCTGGCAGGATTTTCCCTCCTTTGCTGCCAGCTCTGTGGCCGGGTCTGTCTCCTTCAGCCCCCTGACCTGCTTCCTCTTCCTTCCTCCCTAAACCCCGTGGTGGGCAGCCCAGCCCCGATGTGCTTCCAGCTGTGGAGTCGGCCCAGACCTCAAGTCTGTTGTTGCCCAGATGGGCAGCAAGAGCCTGGGCTGAGAGTGTGGGGCACAGTGAGTACCCCTAGGATATTCTCCATTTTCTGACCAGGTGAGTTTCTGTCTTGGGGTTGACATGGCACCTTCACATTCCCATGGCAGGAGAGCCTCTTGGAAAAGAGATTCAGGCTGGAAGTCTTTTGGCTTCTTCTTAGGCTACCCCAAGAGTTGGACGTAGAGCTTATGGTAATTGGAGAGAGCCCTAGGAGGGCCTGGTTATATTTTGGAAGCCTCTTTTACATCTGTGGCTTCTGGCCTGGCCCTGCCCTCCTCAGCAGAGAGACGCCAGAGGGGACAGCCCTCATTGCCACTTGGAAGCCCTGGGCTGAGGAGGAGTGGGGATCTCCAGTGGTCAGCCAGTACCCCCAGCCCCTCGCCTACAGCCTCCCTCCACTGACCACCGTCTGCACTGGGACTGAAGGGGGTGTGGCCCTGGAGTGGGAGAAGGGTTGGGGGCAAAATGTTGTTCTGAGCCTGAGGCCTTCCCCCAGCCAGCAAGGCTGGTCCTTTGGTGTCGCCTTTCATGAATGGCCTTGCAGTTGGGGGTAGTTTCAGCTACTTCTGAATTCCACTCACTGGGCCAGTCTTGTTTGTCTGCTTTGCCATTGGATTAAGATCCCTGAGGGCAGGTGGAAGAATAGGAATAGGTGAGTGTGGCCAGAGCAGAGAATGAAGGAAAGGGCAAATGTCAAGAGAGGAGGGGGGCCTAGGGGGAGGGTGTGGGGTTAGATTCCAAGGAAGGCAGCAGGGTGAGTTGGCAGGGCTGGCGGAGGGCTCCTCTGGGAAAGGAAGGGGGTCAGGACAGCATGCGTGTGGAGAAAAAAATGGTCCAACTCCTAACTCCTGATACTAGATTATTTAAAAGAAAGTAAAAATACTGGATCTACCACCTAGAGATGACCCCTGTTTACTCATTTGTGCCCATCCTTTCAGCTTTTCTCTGTGTGTAACTTTTCTTTACCTAACAAGATCTATTGAATATACTTAAAAAAAAAAAAAAAAAGATTTTATTTATTTATTTATTTGACAGAGACAGACACAGCAAGAGAGAGGGAACACAGGAAAGGGGAGGGGCAGAGGGATAAGCAGGCTCCCTGTGGTACCCAGCAGCTGAGCAGGGAGCCCGATTGTGGGGCTTAATCCCAGGACCCCGGGATCATGACCTAAGCCGAAGGCAGACGCTTAATGACTGAGCCACCCAGGTGCCCCATTTACTTTTTGTTTTAAGAAGATTTTATTTATTTGTGAGAGAGAGAGAGCACAAGCAGGGGGAGAATGGCAGAGGGAGAAGAAGGCTCCCTGCTGAGCAAGAAGCATGATGTGAGACTTGATCCCAGGACCCCAGGATCGTGATCTAAGCCAAATGCAGACACCTAACCGACTGAGCCATCCAAGCATTCCAGTTTTTCAATATACTGTTTTGCATCATGCTTATTCTCAGATCCTGATCTCCACCTTGCTTAATCTGTCTTCTTCTCCTTGAGTTCTCAGTCCATATTCAGATGCTCTACAGTCCCCAAAATGTCCTTTATAGTTGATTTGCCCAAACTAGGATCCAATCTAGATTATCCATTGGATCTAGTTACTTTGTTCCTTAAGGCTCTTTTATTTATTTATTTTTTAAGATTTATTTTTAAGTTATCTCTACACCCAGCATGGGGCTACCAGAGAATATATCCAGGAGCGTGTGATCCCGAATCGTGCTAGAAGGAAAGTATGATGGGTGCTAAGAGGCGTTGTGTGATTTGGCCCATTTGGGAGAGCACGGGTGACCTTGGTGAGACCAGAGCAGGGAAGTTAGTGGGAGGGGATGAGGTGAAGAGGGCAGGTGTCAAAGATTGTCTTGGAAGGTGGCGAGAGGGTGGGATAGAGTTAGAGGGGAACACAGTGTAATGGCAGAGACTTTTTAAAAAATAATTTTATTTGAGAGACAGTGTGCATGTGGGGGGTGGAGGGGGAAGGGGCAGAGGGAGAGGAGGGAGAGTCTTAAGCAGACTCTCTGCTAAGTGCAGAGCTAGATGTGAGGCTCTGTCTCGGGACCTTGAGATCACAACCTGAGCCAAAACCAAGAGTCAGATGCTTAACCGACTGTGCCATCTGGGTGTCCTGAGACTTTAAAAAAATTTTTTTAAATGATATTGGTTTGTCAGGAATTGAGAGAGATAGAGGAGGAGACTGAAAATACAGGAGAGGGAAGCAAAGATCCATGGCAGGACTGTGGGTTCGAGGGTGCCCAGAGATGGAGATCCGCTTGGCTGGGGGGTGGGGGAGAAACTGGGATGTGACCAGCAGGGACTTCTAGGAGCTTCTGACGGGGGAGATGGCAGCAGAGATGTGGGCACCTGGGAAATTTCAACATGAGGCCAAGATCCTGCGGGCACTGGGAAGCTGGGCACACATGTGCCCTTCCCTCGGAGGGCTGGGGCCCCAGAGGGTATGTTCCGCATGTGCCCTCATAGGTGACGCGGGGTTGGAGGGCACACACCATGTTATATCCTCATAGATGGTGTGTTGACAGGAATTGCTGTTTATGTCTCCATGTGAATGCTCCCGGTCAGGAGTGTGTATGTGTGTGTGTGTGTATTCTTGAAGAGAGTGTAGCATCTCACTGTGTACCTGCCAGTGGTATATATGCACGCAGGTGTGTCTTGCCAGCTGTGGCTTTGTTGTGTACTTACATACGGTGTGGCGGGTGCACATGAGTGAGTGGTGGGTGCCGCATGCATCTGTGTCTGTGGGATACGAAATGGGTGGGCTTTTGCTGGGTTCTCGGAGTTGCGTGTGTGGCCGTGTGATGTGGGAGTGTGTTTGCATTTGTGGGAAATGCTGTGGCTTGGTTGGGGAGGGTTGGGGCGAAGATCTTTCAAGTCCCACTGGGAAGCGAGAACAGAGCATTTTATGAACTCTCCGCAGATCCCGACCGGCCAGGTGGCATCACTGGCCCCTCTGCAGAGTCTGGGGAGGGGGGCTTCGGCACGCCAGGGCCCCAGTGAGAATAGTGCCAGGAGGAGCTGGGGACAGGTGTCAGACTGGAGTCAGGGACAGGGGAGCAGTGAGGGGGCTGACAGCAGGGTTATGTCAGCTGACCATTTGGTTTTGCTCTGGGTCACTCAAGGCTGTTCTCATTATTACTCCTGCCGCCACTGATGGCTACTACTGTTGGTTGACTTTGTGCAGGGTGCGGTTTGGGGCACTTGAGGTGTGTGTTTTCATTCGGTCTTCACCATAGCCCAACGAGGTAGACGTTATCCCAATTTACAGAAGGCACAGGCCCAGGACGGTGATGCAATTTGCTCTTCGCCCCTACTGTTAACAGTGGTGCCAGGAATCAAAGCCAGACCTGTGTGACCCCAGAGCCCGCCTAACTCAGATTCTGCTGATAGAGGGCCCTCTGTCTCTTGAGCAGGACAGTGAGAGGGGATTAGCATTCAGGCACATGGCATTAGCTGCCTTTTTTAACTGACATAGGAGAGGATCTGTCTGGAAATTTTGAGGCACGCTTGACCCAGGCTTGGAGGGGTACATGAAATTGGCTCAGATTTTAGAATTTGAGGAACAGTGTTTATTATATTTGGAATTTCAAGGCGAGTGGGAGGAGGGATCCCAGGCCTTAGAACCAGAGAAATTGGGGTGCCAGGCCCCTGTGCCAGAGAGCACGGACTCTGCTCTCAGACACCAGAGATGGACTTGATGTGGGTCCAGCTCACGAGTGGCCTCTGGTGGTCAAGGCTGGGGCATGCAGGCTGCATCTGTGGTGTCGGATTTTATGGGGGCGGCTCCTTGTGCCTGGGAGGGTGGGGATGGCGCAGAGCAGAGTCACTGCAGCCAGGTGTGGCCAGCAGTGAGGCCTTAAATATGCCAGAGTTGAGCAGATGAGGTGCAAGGGGGAAGGTGGGAGAGAGACAGGGCACGGGCCAGAGATGGCTCCCGGCCTTACACACCGTGCCAGGCTGAGTGGCTGTGGCCAGCATGAAGTGATTATTCCGCAACTGGGCCTCGAGTGTACCTTGCACTCTGGAAGGCCCCGGTGTCTGAGAGCGGTGAGCTGGTGCCTGGAGCACCCGTAGGCTTATGGGCCCCCAGCAGTCAGAGCTGTGGGACATCTCTGACCCTAGCTTGGACTCCCCCCCCCACCACCCCCACACCCTACCCCCATCCCTGAGGACCGACCTGGCCTCTCTCCTCTCCCCAGGGCTGCATCGTGATCAGATACACAGCCCCATGGCATATGGTCTTCTTCTCCGAGTCCCTGGGCATCCCTTCACTTCGTGTTTTGGCCCAGAAGCTGCTTGAGCTCCTCTTTGATTACGAGGTGGAGAAGGAGCCCCTGCTCTTCCATGTCTTCAGCAATGCCGGCGTCATGCTCTACCGATACGTGCTGGAGCTCCTGCAGACCCATCGGCGCTTCTGCCACCTGCGTGTGGTGGGCACCATCTTTGACAGCGGCCCTGGTGACAGCAACGTGCTGGGGGCTCTGCGGGCCCTGGCGGCCGTCCTGGAGCACCGGCCTGCTGTGCTGCGCCTGCTGCTCCTGGCGGCCTTCGCCCTGGTGGCAGTCCTCTTCCATGTCCTGCTCGCCCCCCTCACGGCCCTCTTCCATACCCACTTCTATGACAGGCTACTTGATGCCGCCTCTCGCTGGCCTGAGCTCTACCTCTACTCCAGGGCCGACGAGGTGGTCCTGGCCAGGGACGTGGAACGCATGGTGGAGGCACGCCTGGCGCACCAGGTCGTCGTGCGCTCCGTGGACTTTGTGTCATCTGCGCATGTCAGCCACCTCCGTGATTACCCTACTTACTACACCAGCCTCTGCGTCGACTTCATGCGCAGCTGTGTCCACTGCTGAGCTCCTTGCCCCACTCACCCAACTCCTCTCTGCTCCAGAAATAAACGCCCCACCCCTCCCCACAACCTCTGTCCGTGGCCGGCGGGGTCCTCTCCTGCTTCAGTTCTGTGACAGCCCTTTGGGACTCTGTGGTCCCGCGAGGAGAGAACTCTCACTGAATTCCAGCAGCCTCTGCCCCGGGAATGGTTTCTCCCAGGATCCTAGGGGTGGGAGTGCCCAGACAGGTTTCCGCGGGAATCTTGCCCTGACTGTGTTTGGACAGGCATGGGTCAGGCTGTGGTCGCCTGGAGCTCTTAGGACGGGTAGGGCTCACAGAGTGGGGAAGGTTGGGCTGTTGAGGAGCCCCAGCACTGATCTTTAACTTCTTGAAAGGCAGGTGAGCTTTGAGTAGTGGTGCCAGAGGACAGGGTCAGGCTGGTGCACGGGGCTAGGATTTCTGCTCCCAAGCCCCACAGCATGACGCACCATCCGCATAGACCCCACTTGGTAGTTGATGTAGAGAGACTCCTCTCACCTCACCGCTGGAGAGAGGGGAGCTGAGGACGTGCAGGTGGTAGGCCTGCCGGGGTCCACAACGCTTTGCTGGGAAGCTTTTGGTCCAGGAAGGCTGCAGGGTGTCTGACAGGCAGCTGGAGTGAGGAGTAGGAAGACAGTGGTGCCATACAGGACCTGGGACAAGCGAAGTTGGTAGCCCTGGAGACCAGAGCCGGGGCGAGGACTCCTTCATCTCCTTGAGAGACCCACTTGGATCATCTCCAGGCTGGAGAGGTGGCTTCAGCCTGAGTTCTCTACCTTCTCCTGTTCTTTAAGTCCCTGCTGCACAATGCTGGCACATAGTAGGTATTCAATAAACATGCTGACTGAATGAGCTCACTGTGGCATTCAAGGGACTTGGGAGGGGGACAGGGACGGGCTTTGTAAGTTTGACAGGCAGTGACGGAGATGGCTGGCCAGGCTCTGGGTGGGAGCTGACGCTTGATATTCTCAGGACTGACGGACCCTCTGGCTCCAGAGCCGAGCTGTCTGCATCTTGCCCGCCCTCTGTAATCTCTTGGGACCATGGTCACTGATCCTCTATGCTGTGCAGTTGCATTCCTAGCCATAGCCAACAGGTGGCAGTGCTGCCTGGGCCATAAGACCAAGCTTAAGGATACCACCGCTGAGTAGGCTTCAGGCCCTCACTTAGGGTTAATGTGGCCTATTAGAGAGCATATGCGCCCCCCCCCTCCCGCCCCACCTGGGTTGAGAGTAACCAGCCATCAGGGACCTATGGAGTCCAAGGCAAAGAGAGGATAGAGTTGAGGCCTGAAAGGAGCCAGCCCGATGGGAACTGGGCATTACCCATTTTTCTGAAACCTTAGCCATCACTGGGGCCGCTCTGTTCTGGCAGGCTGCATACATTCCCTAGAACCTTGGGCCCCAAGATTCTTGGACTCGGGATATTCGGTGCCATCAAGCTGGGCCTGGGGCTCGGCAGGGCCTTCCCTGAGCTCCAAACAGGTTGACGTGTCACCGCGGTGCAGAAGGCAAGAGCAGCAGGCTGGACCCTATTCCGTAGTACACACCAAGGGCACCCCAGACGTCGGTGTGTCTAAGGTGGGGGGATTGAAGATGGGGGATGGGCCTGGTGCGTGACACTGTGTAAAGGACAGGACTCACCTGCAGCTTAAAGCACCTGCCTGAGCACCCAGGATGCAGATTATTACCTGGCGGCATGCAGCTCTGGGGATGGCGATTTGATAAAACGCCATCTTCAGTGCTGGCGGCCCAGCTTCAGTTCCCTGCTGCAAGAGTCCACCTTGGACAACTGGGGCTTTCTCCCAAGGCCACCCGAGGATCTAGGCAGGAGCTACACTGGGGTGTTGGTCACTCACTATAAAAAAAGCCACAGTGGCTGCCATGGTCACTTTGGTCCCTGGCTCATTTCGGAAGACTAGAAAGGGATAGAGGCTTGGGGTCTGTGTCTTTACCTAAGCTTATAGCTGCTCTTGCTCTAGATTGGGGGATAGAGCTGTGTACCCCCAAGCTCTGACCTCTTCTGTGATTAATGAGCTGACGATTCTGCATCGATAAGGAATTAACCTGGAGCCCCTACCCATCAATAGTCAGGAGTGTGGGTCCCCAGCCCCACCCCCACTCCTGATGGAGCGCTCCAGGGGCCCCCTGAGCAGACCAAACCTGCACTGCTTTGCACACCCACATCCAAGTCCTGTGCCCCACACTGCTGCAGGAGTTAACCCCTTACCTGCTTCTGTCCACACTGCCCCATCAGCTAGCCCTTCACACACACAGGCAGCAGCTGTTTATATGGTTTAATCCATGTCAAATGTAGTTTACAAAGGGAAAGGACAAGTACCTTTGTATAGAATATACAGACACAGCATCACACCATGGGGCCCAGGGGAGGGGCGGGGGAGACCACTTTCCCTGGGAACAGTTCTAATCCCAGGAATGGTTCTTGGCAGAAGGCTGGGCAGCCAGGAGCACACTCATCCAGCCCCCATCTCAGCCCCTGCTTCAGCTCGGCTCCCATTTCCTGTGTCTCCCCCCTCTCCCAACTCCTTATAAAGAGCCCCAGGAGCTAAGACTAAGAAGAGGATCGTGTCCCTTGAGGCATGTGCCCCATGTCTGGGGGAAGAAATATACACCACTGAACACCGAGCACATAGGAGAAGGAAAGGGATGCCATGGGGGAGAGAGAGGCAGGCGCCCTGAAAGGTGGATGGGCCGAGCCCCCAGCCAGCCCTGAAGGGGGCACTGCTCCCAGGTGTTCTTAAAAAAAGAAGAAAATCATACAACCAAAGGGGAGGGGACGGAGTGGAGGGCGAGGAGTTGTCCCATTTATACACAACATTGTAAACATACACAGTCTATATTACATGTGCTTCAGTCTGGCGTTTGCATGTCTGTCCGTCTGTCCGTCCGGGGGCTGGATCTCAGGAGCCTTGCCCTGCTACTCCCCCTTACCTCCACCTCCTTGCCCCACCCTGGGAACAGAACCTGGAATAGGTATGGTCCCAGGCTTGGTAGCGGCCAGCAGGCAGGGCCTGGGCCTCAGCCTCCACTCTGGCTCCAGAGTCCTGTGTGTGTGTGTGTGTGTGTGTGTGCGCGCGCGTGTGCATGTGTGCACACACGCGTATGTGTGCGCGCGCATGTATGTACATGGGGAACCTGTGTGCAAGTATGTACAAGGGAGAGGGTCACGTCACAGAGGCGGGCAGGTGGGGCTGCTCGCAGCAAGGGCCGCCGGGGGCAGCTAGCTCACAAGTAGATTCTCCGCAGGTCTCCAGGCGCTGTGATGGTGTTGCACTGAGGGCAGAGCTTCTTGGCACCCTGCAGGGAGAACAGGGAGGGCTCTGGTCACACACTACGCCGCCGCTTGTTTGCTGGTGAGAGCACCTGGGCCTGCAGCCACGTCTCCCTGAGCCCATGTGTGCTGGCACCTTGGTCCTGCCAGCCCAGGCTGGGGATGCACAGGCGGCTTCTGCAAGCAGGCAGGCGCACTCCTGTGCTGGGGGGACGCCAGGATCAAACCGCCTGGCCAGCCCCGCAGCGGGAGCCCCGGTAATGAGAACAAGACTGGGTCCAGCTGTGGCTGCGGCGGCCCTAACGAGATTACATGCGGCCTTTGATCAGGACACAGAGCCCACGTCCGGGCCTTTTATTGCTGTCTCCGGGCGACATTTTAATGGCTGCTCCAGAGCGAAGAACAGGGGCAGGAGCAGAAGGAGCCTAGTAATGGCAGGGGGAGGGGCTGAGGCCCTGGTCCTGCTTACCCACAACCAGCCTCCTCCTGACCCGGGATCTCACCAGTATATGTGATAGAGGGAGCCTTGGGGGTGGGCAGGGGGAGGGGAGCAGGCAGCAAACCCATGGAGGGAGAGAATTTTTTTTTTTGAGGGAGAGAATAAACCTGATGGGGGAGGAGAGAATGGGGGGGAGCCTGGGGGGGTGAATATCCTGGCTTCCTGCTGCTGTGTTCGATTCTCATGCTCTCCCCTGCCCCTCGCACCACCCTCCCCTCAAGCAGGCTCAAGAATAAGCATGGACGTGTGGGCAGCACCGGAGATCGCCCTCCACTCCCCAAACCGCAGGCCACCTCACCAGGGTCCGTAGCCAGCACTCCTCGCAGTGCACATGCCAACACTGGATGGATGTTAGGGGCATCGAGTAGGAGTCCTAGGGAGGAGTGGGGTTAGAGAAGGGGTCACTCTGAGGCTGGCCCACCCTAAAGAGCTCAAATCACAGTGCAAAGGCCCTTTCCAACCCCCAGAGGGCACTGAAGCCTGACCAGAGGCATCCCAGGTTCCCTTTCTCTCACCATACAGATGAGGCATTTGTAACGGTCCCCACGGGATAGCTGCCGTTCAAGTTCCCTGACCCGAGCCTTCAGGGCCTCAAACGTGGTCACAGCTGAATCTTCGGTGATTCTGTAAAGAGGATGGCTTGGTTGGGCAGGCAGCAGGCTGGCATCTCTAATCTGAACCTCCAGCCCACACCTCCCTTGAATTCTAGAAGCATATATATAAATGTCTCCCACATGTCCCTGCCCCCCACCTGCCGAAAGCCTCTATCTGCAAACTCCTCTTTCTCGAATTGAACTCTTCACCCTCCTTGTTCCTCCACCTCCACCTCAGTGAATTTCCAAACCAGATACCTCGGAACCATTCTCAAACCATTCCTTCCCAGTCACCCTCGACACCTACAATCTGTCATCTAGTTTCTAGTATCTCGGTAGTGTCTCCACTGCTACCTCTGGTCCAGGCCCTCATGGTTTCTCCTACGATTCCTCTGCCGACCTGAATGGCCCCTCTGCCTCCAGATCCTTCATTCCATTCTCTCAGCACCTAGAATTTTGCAGATTTGACCATTTCTACTTTAACATTTCAATGTTTCCCTCAGAATACAGCTCTATCAAACTCCTTGGAAGCTGAACAGGGACTCCTTGGCCTAGCCCCCCGGCCCATATCCCTCAGCACCCCGCCGCACGTGATGCTCCATCCACACCAAACTGAAGCTTCCCATACCCAGCACCATTTTTCACGCCCCTGGCCTCTGGCAGCACTTCCTGCTTCCTCTGGCCCCCCGCACCTCCTGCCAGCCCCACCGCGGGTGGCTGGTCTCCCGTGCTCTCTGGCACCCTGTGGCGGACCGCACCACAGCAGCGCAACTACAAACGTCCCTGTCTCCTGGGGCAGGCTGCTCACACCACCAATACTGACTACGGACATTAGCCCATGGCGGGCACGGGAGTGTGAGTAAATGTTTGTTGACCCAAAAGCCAGTCACCCCCAGAGTAAGAGGTGTGGGGACTACATAAGTCCCACAGAATCCAGGTCCTGGGCTACAGACCCACCCTACCTCAAGGGCTCCTTGTTGTTCCTTCCTGGGCACATCAGATGCCCTGAGAGCCCTCACCTGCTGTTCAAGCTCTGCCCATGAAAGTCCCTGTAACTTCTGGAAGGCTCTTTGGGCTGCAGTACTGAACAGTGAAGAGCTAGGACTAGCTGAAGGAGTGGGGTGATCCCTCCCACCCCTTCTGAAACAACTGAACAGAACCTAGAGGAGCTCACAGAAGAAGAATGCTGCCTGGAGGAGCAGAAAAGATGCTACTAGAGATGGGCCTTAGGGAATAATAATGATGATAACACAAATAAAAGAGCCAAAATTTATTAAGTGCTTACTAAATGCCAGCGATTGTACTGAGGGATTGAAAATTATTTTATTTACACCTCACAAAACCCCACGAGGAGATTGTAATATTCCCATTTTATATATGAAGAAACTAAAGCAGCAGAGGAACATGAAGTAGCTTACCTACGGTTCACAAAGAGTGGGGGAGCTGGGATTCAAACCCCAGACTGTTGCTGTGATCCACCGACCACTCTGTGACTAACATTACAACACTGACAATATCCAGGAGGAGCAGGGTCTCCAGGCCCAGGGACCAGGACCAACAAAGGCCAAGAGGTCCATGTGGCCCTAAGGCTCACCCATGGGTAAGTGCTAATGTGGGGAAAGTGGGAGATCATATCGGGGAGACTCTGGAGGCCACAATCTGAAAGTGAAGCTGATCTCACAGGCAACGGAAAGTTGCTGGGCCCACCAGAGGGTGGTAAGAGGGACCAGTCTGAGGGGAATCGTAAGTGTGGCACTGTGTAGGCAGAGACGTTCTCCAAGGATGGCCTGTTCGGCCGGCTTGGAACAGACAACTGGCGCAGAAAGCCAGAAAGCTTACAGGTGGTACTGGTGTTGGGTGATATCGGGGGCATGGGGAGGACGGTGGGTGACATTCCATGGGCAGCAACAGACTTTGATCTCTAACCTTCCTCTCTTAGGGCACCAGCAGCAACAAGGAAGAGGAAGTCTTGGTGTTGTGTCCTTGTGTCAGGGATGCCCTCAATCCATTACTCCATGGGTCCACCACTCTCTCTACCCTGCCTCTATCCATGGAAGCTGCGAAGGGAATGACTCTGGCTCCTCTGACACTGGCTGATGCTGCAAGTGTCCACTCAACTTTCCAGATCTGGAAGGCTTCATCAGCCCCTCGACCCTTACACACGCCAGCACGGCTCTTCCCCTGGCATTCTGTCCAATGCCACATGTGCCATTCTCATCTGGACTGTTGGTGAATATCTGCCAAGGAGACAAGGTAGCTGTGCTCCCTTTCTAAGGACCAGGCCAGGCATTTGCCTGGTCCTATGAAGTTATTTCAAAAATTGGGACCCTGAGGCCTGGAGCTGGGGACAAAGGCCCAGAGCAGAGCACTCTCAAACTCTGTATCAGAGGAATTAGAGCTAGAAAGGCAAAAAGGATGGGGCCAGGAGAGAATGAAGCCATCTCCCCCTTCATCTCCAAAAGCTCTATAGGCCACATCCGACTGCAGAGCCCACCTTACTGTGGACTTGCTCGGCAAACACCTGGTTGTTATCTCTGCGCTGGTACAATACCTGGTTCTCCAGTCCCTGACCCAGGATACTTGTGAGTTATTCCTGACACCCTCTGGGGCACGGGGTAGAGAATTTCCTGGAAGCCGCCATGGCATCCTGCTTCCCCTGGTTTGTGAAAAAGATCTAGGGTGGGAACCCACGTTGTGTGTACCAGGAAGTCATGGGGAACCCCCCAATCTTGGTGGGGCCAGACCCGGTGGAGATCTCCGCACAGGACTCATCCCAGAGAACCTCGCCTACTGGTGCCTGTGCTCATACAGGTGGGACAGAAGTCCCAACTTCCCCCAGCCTTGGGTCGGTAGTACTTTCATGGATGGCCACTGGCTCTGGCCCCCACCTCCCCCTTGGGCGCCATCCCTGATTAATGATCTTGTCTTTCTGATTTATGAGCAGCCCCTCCAGACAAGGGTGGGCGCCCCTTACGGCCCCGCCCGCCCCGCTCAGCTGGAGTAGGAGAGAATTATTAAATAAACATCCATACGTCATTCCGCCCCCCCCAGCTGGTTGCGCCGAACCCGTGCGGCCCGCTCCGGCGCTGACACGGAGCAGCTGCGGTGATTCATGGGCAGCCGGGCCTCGAGCCGCGGCCCATACATCATGCCAGCAGCACTCGCGGCCCCGGCCGAGATAAACTGATCAACCACAACGGGCTGGAATGAATTTATGACAACACAAAATGGAGGGAAACAAATGGGAGGTGACCCTGGGCCACCGACCCGGCCCTGCACCGGCCTGCAATCCACTCTCCTGGCAGGAGGCAAGATGGAACACTGGCCCTGGAATGAAGAGGCTGCCTTTTAAGCCCAGGCAACCTAGCCTCCAGCAGAGCGAGGGGTGGGGTGCTTAGAGGTAAGCAGTGGCCAAGAGCAGCAACTCTAGGCAGCTAGAGCCGGACAGTGCCACATCTAGGGGCCAGAACTGGCCTTGCTTGGGCTTCTGGAAAGGTGGTAAGATGCCCAGCTGATTTCAAGTCCTCGTGGCTCCTGGGAATCCAGGCCAGGGCTGGCCAGTCTCATGTGAAGTGCTAACGGATCCCCTTTCCCTCTGCCAGAGAACCCAGGCCAAAAATTCCTTACCAGAAGTGATGAGACCCAATGCTCCTGCCTAAAATCCACTGCGAGCGCCACCCAGGACAAGAAAAATGAAACCAATTTAGCTCCCGATTAAGAAACAGAAACTGGAGATGAATCAAGTGCGCCGGCTGGGCTGGGCGGCCATACATCACATTCCCGGGTGGAGGCCGCCGCAGCGGGCAGGCAGGCAGGCAGGCAGGCCGACTGCTCCTCCCTCCGCCAGGACTCCCAGGGCAGTGGCCCAGCGATCAATTCACAAAGTCACGCTTAGCACCAGCTGGGCCCCACTGCTGTCATGTGCCCAGGGCCGCAGGACTAAGCCATGCTCTGGAGGGCCAAGAGTCCTGGCAGAAGGCCTTCCGGTTAGCAGAGAGACCCCCTCTCTCCCCTCCCTGAACTGCCACCCCAGGGGCCCCTCTCCTGGTCGGACACTCACTTCTCGATGTCACTATTCTTGCAGGTTTTCTGCATGGCCTCCTGCTTGCTGCTCTCACCGTTGCTGGTAGATGGCATCTCTGCTGGGACAGAGGGGCAACTCATATTCTGGCCAGACTGGGCAGCACAGGTGAGGGACTGGGCTTGAGTCAGTCACCACTACCCAAAGGATGTCCCCTTTCCCCCACTACTCTCAAGGTGAGTCAGGACTTACCATCACTGGCCCATTTAGAGAACTCAGGTGTGATGCGTGTGCTGGGAGGGCCGCCACTAGGGAAAGGGGAAAAGAACAAAGTGAGCCCTAAAGGCAGGCAGAGGAGCCCTGAAGGTGGGTACTGGGTTGACTCCCCCGCCTTAGGACTTCCCATCCCTCTACCCCACCCACCCAAGCCTGTGCCCACACTTGCTTTAGAACTGCGCCCCGGAGTGCCTCTCTCTCCTTGGCTTCACCAGGCTCCTCGCCTGTGCAGGGGATGACATCAGCCTCTGTGTATCTGGCATGGTGGTCAAGGACAACAGATCCTAGGTTGCAGTAGGCCGTGAAGGTTGAATCCTGGTTAAAGCTTTGACACTGACCCCAAAGATTGTGGGGGGCAGGTTGGAGGGAGGGTATAGGCAAGTACCAGAGCTGCTGGCTACTTTTTCAATTCCCTTTGGCCTGTCCCACCAGCCCCACCTTGACCCACAGTGCTCCAAGGATACTGCGGCTTCCCATATTCCAGAGTGTCATCCCCATCCACATCCAGGTCAGCGTCGCTGTCCGGATTCTCTTTGCCGCTGCACATGACGAAGCCAGAGCCTGTGGGAAGCAAGACATGAATAGGACCAGGGGCCAATGAGACTATACCAAGCATGCCCCTTCCGTTGCCTCTAGGTAAGGCTTAAGTTTGGGGCCAGGTAAGGCCCAGACAGAAATTTGGGCCTGAAACACAGAGCCAAATACTTAGGTACTCTTGGCTCTGACATTTCATTCCCTTTCACTCTGTATACCTCTTCCTTTTCCTCTGCCACTTCTTGCTGCTCCTGGTGGTCTCTGCTCATGAACTAGCCCATTCGTATACTATGTCAGGTCCTCAGGAGACACTCAAGCTAACCTGCTGTCCACCTGTCTTCCAGGTCTAGGAAGAGCAGGAAGAGGACACAGAAATTCATGTCTGTAGAGCCACCCCCACCCAAGACCTGGCCATCCCCTGTGTCCCATGGTCCACTGTCACAGTCCATCAAAGGGAAGAGCAAACTGGCTAGGGCTAGTCAGAGCCACACAGCGAGACCCCCAGCCAACGTCCTGATTTTGGCCGCCAGGTCCTTGCCAGCAAAAACACCAGGCAGCTGTGCAAATATTTGGTGTCTGAAGCGCCTGACATTAATTATTCATCTCCACCTCACTCAGCCCAGATTCCTGGACAAGTGCAGTTATAAAGGGATTAGGAAGGGACAGACGAGGGAGGATAGGCACACACACCTGCTTCTCAAAGCAATCCACAAAGGCAACCAGGCTGGGTGGAGGCAGGGCCATAGGCCAGGCAGGTGGGTGACCCTACCAAGGTGTACTTGGCCCAACCACAGGTAGACCCTTGGCCAGTGGGGAGGGGTGAGCTGCTAAAGCCACATCAGGGCCCCTTACCTGGTCCTGTGTTCTGACACCCAGGATCACCCTTCCTGACAGGCATGGTTAGGGGCCATAGAGCCTTTTCTCCCTCCCTGCCCCTGTCTCTACCCAGTGGTCTCAGACCACATCCCACTGGCAAGCACAGCAGTCCTGCCAGGATGGAGAGAGACAAAAATGGTGGAATCTGTGGCAAGTAGAATCGGCAAGAAAATCCTCAAAGAGGCGAGGAAGCAGTTTGGGGTTCTGCCTGATGATCTCAGAAAGGTCTTCTTGTCCGTTCTTTCCACTCTCATCAAGACAACAGTCTTATGATGGGTCCTCAAGCCTTTTGTCTGTTCCTTCATCCTGCTTCCCAGATGGTTCTGACCCTTCCTTTCCTGGCTCCAAAACCAGCTCTGGTCTCCCACCGCATGTGTATCTCCTCAGCCAGGCCCAGCAAGATGTGGATGTTCCTACTTGTCCACCTTTGCTCTTTTTTCATTGTCGCCCCAAGCACCCCATGCCTACACACACACTCTTTACTGAGCCTCACACAGCCCTGTTATGTCCTGCTCTGCAGACTTTTGCTCATGCTTTTCGCTCCATGTGGAATGTTCTCCATCTTTTAAGCCCGTTTCAAGAGCATTTTTCTTCCTGATCTTCTTCCCCCCACCTACGCCTCCCATCTCTGGTCTCTCAAAGATTTCATCCATCCCAAAGTCAAGTAGCACGAGGGAAAGCGAGGCGCTAGGCACTGGCTAAGCTCCCCTCTGCTCCGCCCCCCCGCCAGCCCTCATCTCCACTCCACACTGAGGCACCAACAAACTCAAGGCAGCAGGCAGGTCAGCAGCGGGGCCATTAAGCTGAGAAAACACCAAGTTACAGCTCTGTCTCCTATTCACGGCCAGGTGTCCTGACAAGCAATTCCCTCCCTGTGGCTGAGTGGCACCTCTATAAACCCTCTGACAGTTTGGGAGACAAACTCTGCCATCAATCAGAATGGAGCTATCAGGTTCACTTACAGCCTGTGCCCCCGAACCCTGCCAAGGCCCCCTCCCCCAAGTACACACAGTTCAGCAGCCGGCCTCACAGCCTCGCCTCGGCCAGGCCCTGTCCAGCCCTGCCTGGTGAGTGTACGAGAAGGAAAGCAAAGGACCCATAGCAAAGCTGAGAAAACAGGGTACCAGAGAACTGCCAGGAAGAGTCCCGGTTTCTCAACACAGAAAGCAGCCCTGTGGCCTGAAGTCCTCTCTTCGGCCAGGCCTAGACCAGGACTCCCACCCCAGCAGAGCGAGGCCACTGTGCTTTCCCTCCACGTCTGTCTGTGCGCCACCGCCTTCATACATCTTGTTATCTCTTCTCCCTCCTGGTCTACAGAACAAACGCCTGCTTATTCTGCAAGTCTGACCTAGCTCAGCCATGCCTCCTGCTAAGAACTCACAGTGCCTATGCACACAGTTGCTCCAGAAATACCCCAACATTCTTTCAACCTTGACTGAGCTCATCCTCAGTCTGGCCTGGCATTGGAGACACAAGAGTTTCAAGATTTGATCTCCACCCGTGAGGTGCTGAGTGTGAAGACTTCCCCAGGTATTTCTATGTAGGTGTCCCTTCCTTGGTGTCCACCCAGACTTCTGTGCAAATCCAAAGTCATATTTAACTACATGTACTGTCACGGCCCCTCATCAAACTGCAAGCCCAGGTCGGACTCACTGCTGTGGTCTCAGCAGCATGCAGCAGAGCTGGCCAGGCCCACAGCAGTGATGGCTAAAATGCTGACGGCGCTGTCCTGTCAGGTCCTGAGAGCCCTATGTCCGAAAGGAGGCGGAGGCCTGAAGCCTCTCAGGATACAGCCTTCCCTGTCAGACCCCAACCCCAGCTGGGCAGTGATGACCTGCCAGGCAGGACAGAGAGCATGGCACATCTTAACCGCCAAGGAAAAGGCCTGTCTCTGGTTTGTGACCCTGACCCCATCCCCCCTGTGGAGACAGATGTTGGGAACCTCTCCCTACCCCACAGGTGTTGAGAACAGGCTGCTACTGCCAATTTCCCTCTTATGCTGTCCCAGCCTCCTCCAACCTCCTTCCCAGCACATTAAACTTTATTTTCTTAATGAAATGTCACTTGCTGACTTCTGGCAGAATCATAATAAAAAGAAACTGCCATAAAGCCATTTTATGCCGACAGCGTTCCCCCAGCCCCTGCTTGGCACCCTCCCCCCACCCCCAGCTTCAAGAGGAGGGCTCCATAGCCGTTTTATGTTCTCAGCTGCGGGAACATCCCAAGCCAGTACTCAGAGGCAAGATGGCACACACAGCTCCTTTCCAAGCCTCTGGCTCCTGTTCCATGTAGCTCCGGGGATAACAAGCAAGCTGCCGCTCCTGCTGCTGCTATCCAGGGAAGGGACTCAGCTCCCAGGACCTCCAAGATGACCTGGAGGACCCTTTAGTCACCAGGGGAGGCCCCTTGCTATGAGTCAACCCCAGTTAAAGTGGCTCAATGTGCTGAGCTGCTGTCTCTAGGCAAACAAGGCTGCTGGTCAGCGATGCTCAGCAGAGTGGGTTCTGGGAGGGGAGAAGTGTGAAAAATCCCTTCCCTCCAAATGAATACTTAGCAACAGAGAGGATTAAGTGCAAAAATGATAAGCAAGTCTAAATTTTATAAAAATGACCTCTTCCATAAACTCATTTCTTCCTGGGTCATCAAGGAGAAGAAAAAAAAAATCAGTGTTAATTTAATCAATTGATTAGGTGATCGATTGAGAAACTGGAGATGCCCGTTTACTGGGGGCACTAACGTCCTGGAACCCGAAACCACAAAAAAGGAGCCATCAATTTCCTCACCTGCTGCTTCTAACAAAACCTGAGCCCAGGGAGAAAGGAAAGTCTTGGGGCCCTTCAGAGGCCATGCTCTTGGGGAGGGGCGGTGGGGAGAGACAGGGGCAGCAGTTTCCGGAGAGTTTTACACTGGAATTAGTTACAGATGCAGTTACGGTGTCTTGTGTAAACGCCATCGATTGGGGAGCTGACAGTCTGGGGAGCTGCGATGCGGGACAATCAATCGGCCTGCAGTGTCACCTGCCACCTCGCTGAACAGTTGACAATGCAATTATCCAGTGTGGAGGCAGGGAGTTGGCGTGTGTCAAACGCACTTAGCCACTTTCCGGGCCTCCTCAATAACGCGTTTCACTGCCTCACGTCAGGAGAGACGCAGAGAGACAGACGCCGTTTAAAACCATTGATACTTGCTCCTTCTGCCTGTACTCCCTCTATCCCAGCTTAACAATTGTGTTCCAAAAGGCGATTAAATCCCCGTCAGTTGCCACAGGGGACAGAAGGTGCCCTGCTCCCCTGCCACCTCTCCTCACCCCTCCCACCAAGCAACAGTTAGAACTAAAGGTGGTAGGAGCTAGAAAGCAGCAGCCCCAGCCCTCCCTGCCCCAAGATTGCCTCCAGCAGCTGGGGGCTCCAACATCTATCACTGACCGGACCACGCAGCACGGCTACACCGGGGATGCTTTTAGTTACAGGGGTCCCCTTCTTTTGAGAACTAACATGCCAGAGGGGGCAGCAGCTAGGGGAAGGCCTAGTTCTCTGTGCCCTGGGACTCAGGGTACCTCTCAGCTCCCGACCCAGGATCTGGTGATGTTTTAGCAAGCCACAGCTTGTTTAAAGATCGGTGCCAGAGCTGTCCTCTCTGTGAGATCTCATCCCAGGCTACTGGGAACCAGCCTAAATTCAAGAGAGGAACTTGAAAAAGATGGAGTCACCAGGCCAGGATCTGGGGAGGGCAGAGACCTGCACAGCTGGGCCTCTAAGTACCGTCATTCTCCCTCCCCTCCACCTGTTTGATTCAAAGGGGCTCACTGCTGGATTCTAGCGAAGCATTTCCTGTCAGGGCTCAGACACAGCCACAGCACCCTCTAGTTCCTGTGCAGTCTCCTGGGAGATGTTTCCATCTTCCACACTCTTGTGCTTGCCCCCATCACTGTTACCTTATCTGAAACCAACCATTCCCGTGTCTTCTCTCTAGCCTGTCCATTCCAGACATGATGGGTTCCAGGCTCCCCAAATCCAGCTGGGTGAACTTTCAATGGCAACCAATACAGGGGAAGGATCAAAGCTCACCGTAAGTCTCTTTTTGAGGACCCAGGAGCTGGAGACAGGAAATGAGGAGAGGTGTGGCTCACTCATCACATACCTCCCTTGGCTACAGATAGGAGCAGGCTGTATCATTAGGTTCTCACTGGGGCCTGCTGCTCTAGCCCAGAAGCCCTTTGCTCTACCCAGGGCTGGCATGGTGCCCCAGAAGAGGATCTTTTTCTAACTGCTAAGCTCTCTCAGGGGAATGCTGGGGAAACTCTAGGCTCCATGCTACACTTTATGCAATTCTAATGCTGGGTGGGGGAAAAAGCAGTAGCAGACTAGCAACCCTAAGGTTCTGAGAGGACATCAACAGCTCAGGCACACAGCCCAGGATTTCTCTGAGAACTGGGAAGGCCACAGTATTTCCTAGATACTGAAAGTTTTAGGTCTTCCGACCTGTCTTGAAATCTTTATTTCCTTTAGCCTCTTAAAGATCTATTTCTAGCTGGACCTATCTTGGTGCTTGCTGCCTGCTTACCTGTTCTGTCTTGTCCTTCATTTTGTTCTAGAGTCCCAATTCCAAGCACTCCTGGGTCCGAGCTACCTAGGCTTTGCCCTCAATAGCCACAGATCCATCTTCAAGGCCTGTTCCCCTCAGCCAAGTGTCTCCAGCAAAACTCTTGCTTGTTCCCTAGCTCCACAGCAGATTACACTCAAGGTAACAGATCTGCTCCATCAGACCAGTTCCCAGTAGGCCTGGTGGGAAGCTTGCTGAGGATGACGAAGGGGCCCCGGTCTGGGAGGAGGGATAGGGGATGATCGGATACAGGAACTTATCTGCAATTCTTCAATTCTTTCATATCTAACAAGAACAGCAATCTCTGTTCTGTCAGCACGCACAGCGCAGCTTAAATGGGCCTCAGCACTAGCCCGCTCATCCTGCCTCTGCTCCCTCTCTCTGAAGTCGGCTGGGCAGCTTCTTCAGCTGGCGTTATCACTCCCTCTAACCGGTCTTGGCAGGCAATCTAATTCCTCCTGAAAAGGTCACCGCCATTTTAACTGCCTTTCAATCACATTAAGCACGCGCTGCCCGGCTTGCGGCCCGGCCCGCCCGGCGGGCGATCAATGCGCCGCACTGACACCAGCCCGCCTGGCGGGGCCACACCCAACCCCCCAAGAGTTGGGGCCTACCGGTCCTGGCCAGGGAGGGTAGACTGACAGATGGCCAGCTTCTGCAGCCGGGGTTTCAGGGGCAGAGGCAGTCAGGATCAACCAGGGCCTCCTTTGATGCCCCCCTCCCCCCCACCGAGGAGCCTCAGCCTCCTCTGCTCCACTGCGCCCTGCTCTCTGCCTCGTGGCCCCCGCTGATCTTGCTGTAACACAGCCTTTCAAGTCTGCCTGTCTTTTGACTGCGCTAAGCTGTTTAAGAGGCGGCAGCAGCTTCTATCAGGCAAGCTGGAGCCATTCTCTGCAGATAAAGGCACCTCCGGCCCTGCTCCCTCTTCAAGCCTCACTCTCATTCTCCTCTCCAAACCGCTCAAAGAAAAGCCCCCTTTGAACTCCCCTCAGGAATTCTTGAAAGGAACAACCTCACAGTGTAAACACTCAGGGAAAACTGACACCCGCCCAGGGCCTAAGAGCACCGCACACTGGCTCTGCAAGTGTGTCCCAGCGCAGGGGAAGGACCGTCAAATCAGCAGGCCCCATCTGCAGCTGTAGCCCCTATAAGCCTGGTCTGGTGCCCAGAAGGCCTCAGGTCCAGTTCGGTGCTAAGAAACCTAAGAAGTTGCCACAGTGATGGAAGATGTATCTGCAGCTGCCAACAGAGTGAACCCAGAGCTGCGTCCTGCAGCTGACCCTTATGGGCCACCGCCAGACACCCGTGTGTCCCATTCCCAGGATCCTGGGGGTTTTGCTGCTCATCCTTCCAGGGCCTCAGACACTCTAGAGCTCTAGGACAGGACCAGAGTGACGTGGCAAATGAACTTTCTCCAGCTCAGGGTGGGGCAACGGTTTAGGCTGATTTACCATCCTGCCTGATACCTTCACTGTCCTGACTGACCCCAAAGGCTTGGAGAATGAGAGAAACCCAGAGGCATAATGCCCGACCTGGACTTGGAGCCCCTTCATGTGTCCAGTCTGCACTGCACGGCGCTATGGAGACCACTCCCTGGGACCGGCCCATGAAGCATGGCCCCGACAAGACAGAGACCCTCTTCCCAGCTGCTGTGAAGTTCCCCAGGGACCCACCAGTACACCCAGGGGTGTTGCCTGGAGAATTGGAGGCAGACAGGAAGCAGACTGGTTCACTCAATGATCGTGAGTCCCAGGGCCAGCTGTGCTTGTACAGAAAGAGGAGAGCTGGAGGCCAGGAGGCAGACTCTTTCCCTCTTCCCCTGACTAGAGCAGGGGAGTCTGACAGGAGTACATGACCCTAGGCAACCAGCCAGTCTACTGTATGACCTGGTGGGGGGGGGGATGGGAGACTTCCACTGGGCGAAGCCACATCCTTCCAAGGAGCTAGGAGGGCAACGGAACTGCGCAGTGCCCTGAGGACCTCTCTGTAGTAACAGGGGCGAGCCCAAGGGGAGCAGGGAGCAGCTGGGCCCAGGCCCCTCTTGCTTCAGGGCAGAGGGCACCCAGGGAGAAGGGATGGGAGCAGAGCTAAAATTAGATTCCCCAGTGAAGCTCATGGGAGGTCAAATTTTGCCATAACTCACTCTCTCCTCTGTAACTGATTTCCCTGACGTGGGGCTGAGGAGGAGGAGGAAAATCCAATGTGTTTGCCTGGAAGCCCTCAGGGCCCCCAGTGCTGGAGGTGTACAGCAGGTTGCTGGATTCTCATTTATCAGCCTTAAGAGGGATGGAGTGATAAATGCATAACCGTCCCTTTAATATTTTATGCAGGTGCTAACGCGGCTTGGCTGTCACCTTCAATGCATCACCCGAGGCTGAGAGCCCCCCTCGTCACTCCTAGCTTGCAGCCTCAATTCCATTTCCCCACCCAAATACATCCATTTTAATATGCACATCACAGGCAGGCAGCACGGTCACAAAGGAGCCCCACCAGCAGCAGTTCCCACGTGGTGGAACGGATGACCAGCCACCAGCCCTGGCCTCTCGGCTCCCAACAGATGGATACCCAGCAGAGGCCCGGCCACCAGAGCACCAGTGCTTTACGTGTCAGCTGCCTGTACCTCGGAAACCACCTTCAAGGAGAGTGGTGGCCCGGATCCGCTTCTGCCCACACCACTCATATTCCTCAAAGCGGTTGCTGTTCTCGTGCTCGATGTCCACAGCATCATCCTCGGCCATGCAGGAGCCTTCCCTCTGTGAAGAGCAAAGCAGGACCATGTGGGTCCCAGGCCACCACCACCTGCTCCCCCGGGTCTATAAGGAAGGCACAACCCTGGCCCCCAGCTTTGGTGGGTCAGACGGGCCCCCAGCTCTCGGCTGCTTTCAAGGAAACCAATCCAAAAGTCAAAGAACCTTTGCCTCTTCCCAGTAATTTTCCACTGGAGCCCCAGGGAAGGAGTGAAAGTGTGAAAGCAAAGGAAGAGGATGAAGAACGGAGAAGAAGCAGCTGCTGAGACCCCACGGGGACCCCAACACAGCCCCTAAATCTGGGGGCAGTCAGCAGCTAGTGTCAGGGAAAGTGAGGGGGGGTAGGGGAGAAGAGGTAGGTAGGGATGGCCCCTCTACCTTCGAAAGGCAATGCTCCACATGCCTACTCATCTCCTGCTCCGATCCTGCCAGGGGGCGGTCGCACAGGGGACATACCTGCCCTTCATCTTGCTTCCTCCGTTTCATTTTCCCAATCCGAGCTGCATGGAGAAACCGAAAACAAAGCACAGAACAGGCAAAAGGTCACTGGAGCTCCCAGGATCCCAGTGGAGCTGACACATCCTGACCTCTTGCCAGCCATTAGCCCTTTTGTTCAGAGTCTGATCCGGCCCTCATTACACAGCACCTCTACTCTTTGGGGACTGGGTCTCACCAGGAGCACCTGGGGAGGAGACCGGTGTTGGGCCAGCAAAGTGTCTACTCTTTGGCCACAAATGGCTCAAGTTCAACTCATACCTTCCTACCTGTAGTGCTTAGTAAGTCCAATGAGGAATGACTCGAAAAGTTGCTAACTATCTGCCTAGAAGGCCAAGACATCTCTTGGCTAGAACCCAAGGTCCCTGCCAGAGGGCCAATTTGTCCTGCTGTTCACTCATCAGCTAAAACCCCTTTTGTTCCTGTGCCAACGGCCCTGAGGCACTGCCCTTAGTGTCCTACCTAGAATCTCTCAGAACGATTTTCTCTCATGTCCACTGATCCCATTTAAAAAAAAATTATTTTATGGAATGCTTCATAAATTTGCATATCAGCCTTGTTTCAAGTCCTTGCTAATTTCTGTATCGTTCCAATTTTAGTATATGTGCTGATGAAGAAAGCACTTTACTGGTCCCATTTTACAGAAGAGGAGACTGAGGCCCAATCATAAAGGTATAGAGGATCTGAGTCAGAGAAACCAGGGTACCTTGAGAGGACAGCCTTCACTATGCCTACCCAAACCTGTTCCATCATTTCTAATCAGTGCAGGGGGCGGGCAGGCCCCCAGGCAGACGGCTGCCTGCCATGCTGTCCCACAGGGGCTCAATTCCAAAGTGCACACTGTAAGCCCCCAGCACTGCTAATTAATGCTGAGAGATGCAATCATTTCTAATTAGCTCACTAATCCCTCTCTGCAGCCCTCCTGTCACTGAAGCAGGAAGGGGTCAAAACAAGGGACTGCCATCCTCCCCATGCAATAGCAGGAGAGCTAGCCACTCTGAGATCAGACTGACTGGGGGCTGTGGGAGCCAGCCAGGGAGAAAAAGGTTCCCACTGCCAGGCCAGGAAGAACTTTCTCATGGATATTGACCCTGGTGGGAAGCTCATGAATGCAGTTTTGGGAGGGGGACACAAGTGAAAGCTGATGTTACAACTTAAAGCTTCAGCTGTGTATTAGGCTCAGCATCAAACACCTTACACAAAGTAACTCATTTAATTCTATATTCAACCTAAAGCAAGGCTGCATTATCCATTTTAACTGAAGTCACTTAAGACTCAGAGAGAACAAGGCACTTGCTCAAGTAGCTAAAAAGTGGCAAAGACAGGAAAAATCATGCCTGACTCCCTAGGGAGATTGCTCTTCTGTCCTGAGTACCACACCCACCCCGACTTATTGCAGCACCAAAGACTGATCCCTGAGTATGCTAGGGCACTAAGAATATGCACATATACCTCTTGCCTGTTCGGAGGCAGGGAGCCACTCCAACTCCAAAATAGTTGCTCTAGAAAGACCCAAACCAACTGGAAAGCCATCACCCCACCAGAGATGGCATGGGATTTGAGAAATCTTGATCTGTAACCTGGCCTGTATCTTCACTTTCCTGTGCTCTCTCTACAGGAGAGGGGACTATGTTCTAGTACCCACCTTAATTTTGTAGACAATGATCTAGATCCCTTTGCCTTAACTATCCTAACACTTGGTATTTCAGGCCTGAGCCACCTTTGCACCCTGCATCAAGGGCTGGGATGGAGAAGGGATGATAGACATCAGAAGGGCAAGGGACCCTAATGGTTCTTGAAGCCCATAGGGAGCAGTGTGCCAATACGAAGGGCCTGTGACAGACACTGACAAATGAATAAAGAAATGAATCTTACAGATCTGCCAAGGAGAGCATGATACTGGGCACTGTTCTTGCCCAAGCCACCCAGGACAGAAGATCCTGTATAATCCCAGGAAAGCACCTGATGTGCTGAACAGCATCTGAAGATTCTCAGATAAGCAAGCAGGTTTGGTTTAACTTGCAATTCATCGGTTGCCTGGGTGGCTCAGTCACTGGGCGTCTGCCTTCTGCTCGGGTCGTGATCCCGGAGTCCTGGGATGGGGCCCTACATTGGTGTCCTTGCTCTGAGTCTATTTCTCTCTCTCTCTCCCCGCTGTTCCCCCTGCTGTGCTGTCTCTCTAATAAATAAATAAAATCTTAAAAAAAAAAAAAAAGTAACTCGCCATTCATCTTTCAAGTCCTGAACTAAGCTTACTAAAGTGTGGGCAGGGAAAGGTCTGTGTTTGTGTAAGGAAGCAGCAAGACACGGTCACAGAAGCACAGGTTTTGGAGGTAAACTTCAGTTTAAAATCATGGTTCAGTTACATCCCAGCTGCACGATTTTAAACAAATCACCTTTACCTCTCACAGCCTCAGTTTCCCTATCTACAAAATGTGTTACCAGCTTCTCAGAAGTGTTATGATAATGACGATTAACATGGTGTCTGCCCATGATGAATGCTTTCCTTTTCCTGATCAGGGCTCAGCCAGGCAGCAGAACCCAAGTGGCAGGAGCTGGGGATTCTGAATGTCCACAGCCTCACTCACTCACCAGCTGGCCCAGAGACCCTAAGCCCCTTATAGCCAACACCCAGATATACCACACCCTAGTCAGCACAAAAAGCTAGGTTCATCCAATTGTGTTCAGCAAATAGTAATGCTCCAGAGGTTTGAATCCAAAAAGGGGGGGGGGGCACCAGGTAGTGCATACATGATGTGCTTTCAGAGAAGGCCTCTAAGAGCTGTCGAGCCCACGCTGATCACCTTTGTGAAATGTGGGCCGACTGATAACTCAAAGAGCCCTGGGATGAGTTAGTTCCTGTTGCCGTGGGAACTCCAGATCTCACTGCATTGTCAAGTCTCAGCAGAGAGGCTGTATTCACACTACTGGGCACTGATTAAAAACTGGAAGAAAAACATTCTCAGCGCCCTGCCGGCTTGTACAGTGAGGTCCCAGCAGTTTGCAAATTCAAAGCTGAGCTCCCGAGTGGAATTGTGTAGCTTGTTCCTCATTCTCTGGTACTTATTGCCCACCAGGGTTCTTGAAGGCCTTCAGAGAGGCGTGGGCAAGAACTGGAACCATAACAGAACCATAACCATTAGACAGACGGGGAAACTGAGGGCGGCCGCCCTGGTTAGCACAATCTCAGGCGCTGTGACTGCGACGAAGCCAAATGGCCCCAATGTCGAAGAGACCCAGGCAAGCCTGGATCTTCAGGCAGCGAGGGAGGGAGGAGGCCGGGGGTGGGGCGGAGGGAGGGGTTGGGCAAGACTCACCATTCAGTCGGGTTTGCCGGTTGGCTCGCACTCGCAGGAAGGTCTGGGAAAAGATCACGGACAGAAGCCGGGCGGGGGGGAGGGGGAAAGAGAGGAAGAAAGCGTCAGGCTCGGCCTGAAGCCCTGGCCCCCGCCCCAGCGCTGGACCCCAGTCCCGGCCTGCCCCGCCCCAAACAGCCCGTAAACAAACCTACTTCCTCCCTCCCGCCGGCCCCCCTGCTCCGCCGGCCGCTCCGGGCCCTCGGCATAGCCGCCGGGGGATGCTCTAACGGGACCCCGTGGCCGCCGCACGGTGCCGCCCCAACCCCGGTCTCCGGCGCTCCGGGCCCTGCGGCCGCCCGGCCGGCGAGGGCGGCGATGCGGGCGGATTCCCCCCGGCTGCCCGGCGGCGGCGGCACCTCAGCTCCCAGCGGCGGCGGCGGCCATGTTGGCCCTGATCACGTGACTCGCTGCCGTCGCGCGCCGGGGTGAAAGTTCACGATTGGGGGGGGCCGCGGCCGGACCAGGACCAGGACCAGGAAACGGCTGCTCATACTCCGGTAGTAACCGGCTGGGGCCGCCCTGGGGTCCCTCCCACCTTCCGCAAAGCCAACCCGTTCGAGTTTTAGCGACCGCCGGGTCCTCCCATCGCGTTCCATTCCCCCTTGCCAGCGCGGGTCTCCTGCCGCCCCAGAGCCTCCGTCCGGCCCCAGAGCCTCCGTCCGGCCCCGGACCCCGCCTCCCGCGCGGCCAGCTCTTTGCTGGGGAGGAGGCGTCTGGATTCCCGGTCGTCCCTGGGCGATCCCACTGAATGTCCCAAACTGTCCCTCCCCCAGCCCCCACCCCCCAGCCTTTCTGTAGTCCCGTTATTAGAGGATTCCCATTTCAGCTGTCTGTCGGACAGACCCTGGAGGTTTCGTAGGCACCGCACGCCAATGCGGCCAACGCGGAACTCGACATCCCCAAACAGCCGCTTTCCACCGGAGTGCTCGGTTCGGAAGTGGATACCACCATCCACTCAAGTGTGCCCATACCGGAAACTGTGAGAGGTGTCTTTGGCCCCGCCCTCCTTCATTCCTCACACTCAGTCCAACTTTAGATGCCACAGTCTATATTTAAAGGACTCTTGAATGTTCCCATCTCCACCTCTGTGTATCTCCTACTCGTCTTTCCAGGCCTAAGCAAAAATATCTTTCCTCCCGTTAGAGTACTTCCATCTCTATCTTCATTGTAGCTCATACAAATTCTTGTGGTGGACTGACCACTCCAGGGTTAGGGCCATGTGTCAGTCATATGGGTGAACCCAGGGCCCTGCATAGCGCTTGGCATGGCCTGTTTCTTCAATGGCTACACCTGCATTGGATGTCACTGCTCTAGGTCATAATCTTGTGAGTTCTCAAAACTTGTCTCTCATCTGGCCTTCTGGTCTTCAGTTTCTCTCTCTGCGACCCATCCTTCAGACTACACACAATGTGATCTTTGTATTGTACAAAATTGAACCCCATTTCTTTAAATCCTTCGATGGTTCTCCACCTAGAAGATCTGCAGCATGGCATACAGGCCTTTTTTCTTCAGACTCTTCTACTACTTTTGCTCTCTCCCTTTGCCATCTTGGCACTCTACCTTTGCAGGGCTAATGGTAGTTCTTTGAGCACTCTGTGCTCTGGACTCTGGGCTAGATTATCCTCCATGCTTCCATATCTGTGGCTTGGTTGAGGGTTGTTCACCCTTCAGGACTCTGGGAAGGCTTCACTTTCCCCAAAGGTTGGGTTAGTTGCCTCTTCTGAATTTTCACCATCCCTTGGCTCCCCTCTGATCTTGTATATTGTGATTATTTACATGTGTGTCCCTGCTACCGGGGGTGGGATCATCTCTCTCCAGTCACCCAGTACAGGGTCTAGCATGTAGGACATATCAGTGGGAAGGGGAAAAGGAGATTTATAAGGGAAGCTCCTGAGCCCAGTGCAGGGCTGGGAAACAAGGATTCAGGGCCAGACAGATTACAGTTCAAATTCTGACTCTGTTTACTCATAATTTATGGGTTCCAAAAAAGGTCATATCCCCTCTCTAGGCCTGTTTCCTTAGCAATAAATTGGGGGCAACGAATCCTAGCCTGCACAGTTGCTATGAGGGTAAAATGAGGTCATGGTTGAGGGGGTTAGGTAATCCAGTGGGGGCTAAGTATATGGGAATCCAAACCAGAAACCAGTACCCCATGCTTTCAAGACCTATTTGATGATTAAAAAAAAAAAAGCAAACAAAAACAAAAACAAAGAACCCGTAATTGACCAACTAGTACATGCCACGCGTTGTGTAAGGATCAGGGGATGGAATACCTAGCTAGTCCCTGGGATACTTTCAGCGTCACATTCTACCAGTTTCCCTTGTATTTTACATGCTAACAAAACTGAACAGCTAGCATGTCCCCAAGTACATCATTTTGTGTTACATCTCTATGCCCTTTGCACACAGCGTTGCCTTGAAATGGCAGACCTTCCTTGTCCACCAAAGTGAACTCCTACTTGTCTGTGTTCACTTGTTACCTCCTCTGTGAAGCTTGTTCTGATTTGCCCCTCTTTATGCTGTGCTGCCCCAGAAACTTACTTAACTCTCACAGCACTTAAACCACTGGCTATAATTATTTATTTGCAAATCTAATCCCTTGAAGGCAAGGACACTGGGGTGAGCATGTTTGAGTATAAGAAGGGAGTAAAGAAGGATGAGACAAGGACCTTGCCTTGGAGGAACTCCCAGTCTAGTGAAACAGTCATGCTCATTGTGATAGATTAAATATGGCCACAATTCTTTGTGGCTCCTTCTGTCAAGAGGTGCATTTCTTCATCCCTTGATTATGGCTTAGCCTTGTGACTTGTTTTGCCAAATTGAAGGGTGAGTTCCAGAGTCTAGGCCTCAAGAGGTTTTGCAGTTTTGGTCTTTGCCCTCTTGGTATGACACTGCCCTGAGGCTTCCAAGGAAGGAAGCTGATCTAACCTATTGGAGGATAAGAGGCACATGGAAGAGAACCGAGGCATCCTGATCTCCCAGAATGAGAGGCTTTTCAGCCTAGTCAGTCCTCCAGCTGAATGAGCTGCATAAATGAGAAAGGCCCAGTCAACTGAAAAAAACCATGAAAAACAGCACATTGTGTTAAGTCACTAAGTTTTGAGACAGCATGTTATATGTCAGTAAATAATGGAAGCATAGGGGCGCCTGGGTGGCTCAGTGGGTTAAGCCTCTGCCTTCAGCTCAGGTCATGATCCCAGGATCCTGGGATCGAGCCCCGCATCGGGCTCTCTACTCAGCAGGGAGCCTGCTTCCCCTCCTCTCTCTCTGCCTGCCTCTCTGCCTACTTGTGATCTCTGTCTGTCAAATAAATAAATAAAATCTTAAAAAAAAATGGAAGCATAGCTAAACAGGTGATCACAATATAGGATGATAAGGGCGATGATAAGGGCAATCATAAGGACATAGAGGGATCATGAGAAGAGATAGCTAATCCAGAAAGGCTTTCTGGAGGAGATGGTATTTGGGCAGGATATTGACGGATAAATAGAAATGTGACACGGTGGGGTAAAAAATAGTCCCATTAGAAGAAACCACATGTGTAAAAGTGTGCAGGCAAGAAAGGAATGGCACAGACAGGGAGGGAGTGATTGGCATTAATTCTGTGCTGATAGCCCATAGGGTTCATGGAGGACAGTGTTAGGAATGGCAGCTGGAGATAGGGGTTGAACCTAAATCACAGAAAACCTCAGTGCCATGCCTTAGCATGCCATGCCTATGCCTGATGGTAGTTCTTTTCCTAGTTCAGCAGATACTGAGGCTGACTGCTGTGCAGGATATCCCCTAAGGACAGGGCTCTGTCCATCCCTTTCGAGTGGAACTCTTGGTGCAGAGCCTTGTCTCCCTATCACACCAGAATTCCCTGGGGTTGGGTCATTTCTCCACTTACGCTAGGGTTATTGGGTGAGAGCAGTGTTT
Organism: Lontra canadensis; assembly: GCF_010015895.1. Classification (NCBI taxonomy): domain Eukaryota; kingdom Metazoa; phylum Chordata; class Mammalia; order Carnivora; family Mustelidae; genus Lontra; species Lontra canadensis. Next base: position 10,843,475 of record NW_022631054.1, on the reverse strand, counting down.
CCAGGGGCTGGACTGGGCTGCCTCTCTAGAATACCCTCTCTAGAGTGGGGATTCCTCCTCAAGGCTGGCACTTTGGACTATGCAGTTTGAGTCCCATATAGAGTTACAGAATCCCTATAGAGCTAGGATGTTATCTTCAGGTCCCCTCTTGCTGTGATCTCTTGGGACTGTGTGATTACTCCCTTCCTGTTTGCCCAAGGCACTCGTGGGCCACATCTGTCTGACTCTCTCGGGTCTGATACCAAGGTTTGGCAGGATTGAATCGTTATTTGCTCAGGGGATCCTGGTTTTGAAGTCTGAAGTCTTCGGGGGATTTGGGGCTAGGTCTCAGGGGCCCCATGAAACGAAACCACATAGGATTCCTTTTGATGAACAGGATGCTTTAGATATGCTCAGAGCCCACCAGAACCCAGGTGACCTTGGCATCACTCCTTAAAACCCATCTGTCGAGGGCCCATTCCCCGACATCTATTCCTTCTGGGTTCGGTTAGGGGCACTGAATGCAGAGCGAACCAAATACAGTTCAGGCTTCTCTTCTCTTCTTCCAAGGACGGGAGGAGTTGGCACAAGGCAGCCCCCTCTAAGCTTTCATCCATGAGGCCTTCCTTCTGATGCTCACCCAGCCCCTCCTCACCTGGTATCTGTCTGAGTGGTGCAGGTCATCGGTAGTGGAGGAGTGTGGGGACGCTGTTGGGGACTCTCCTTCTCTCTTGATGGAAGCAGACAACAGGAGGGACTGGAAGAAGAGAAAGGACATGTAGCCTCGGGCCAAATGAGACCTGCAGTCAGTCAGACCCCTAGAGTTCCCAGTCCACCAGAGCTTTGGGGAGAGGGGCAGAGAGGAAGGTTGAGGGATAGTCTCAGAAGGCAGGCAGGCATTGGGGCCCTGGGGGTGTGGCTGTGGGAGACCATGGCTTGATTCTAGGAAGGGGTAGAGACCTCCAAGGGGGTCCAAAGCTCCCAGACCCCAGGTAATCTCTGCCCCAGTGGGGCAGGATGCCTTGCCCTCCCCTAATAGGCTGAGATGATACATGTTTTGTTCTCCCATAGCAAGTAGAGACTCTGGGACCCCCCCTCCCGGGGGGTTGGGGGTTAAGCCACACACCTGCAGTCCTGTCTGCCCCTAATACAGGCTGACGGCAGCCCCGCTATGGAGACAGTAAATTAAATAGTATGTATGAGTTTCCCACATGCAGCTAGGGATGTACGCCGGGTCCATTTATCCCAGCGCCACGGCAGTGACCCCAGCAAGAACCCCAGCACAACTAACCCCCCCACGTCAATCCTGTGCGGCCTCTCCTACATGCGCCCGCAGTTTAGATTAATAAACTGTCTGCTTTACATTGTGTGCGAGCGCCACAATTCTAAATACCACATGGCACGTTCGGCAGGCTCTTGCCGGCTCTTGCCAAGGCCTGTTCAGCTGCAAACGGGGCTTCGGCGGGGGGCCTGGAGGCCTGCAAGCGATCCTGACTTCCTTCCCCCACCCTCTCCAGCCTGCACAGCTCGGAGCCGGAAGCATACAATTCCCTAGGAGGCCTCCCCAGCCTAGAAACCATGCCAAATCGCCAGTGACAGCCCAAAGAAAGCAATTTGGGAAAGATGGAGCAGCCATTTATCCTTCATCTCCGACCGAGCCTTAGGATGTGACCTGCATGTGGTGGCCAAGCTGCACATCCTCAGGCAAGGGCCCTGGGAGGGGAGGGGCGGCTGCTGGCCTGGCAGGGCGCCCTGACTCAGCCTCTCCCCAAGGAGCTGGTGGAGGAAAGAGCCCGGGAAGGGCCTGCCACTTGGAGCCCTTTCTTTGCCCAGCCAAGGCCCGGTGCCGACTGTGGTGGGCTTTTGGGCAATGTCTTTCTCCTTCTCTGGCCCCAGGGAGGACGCTGAGGAGGGGAAACTGCCCCCCGCCACGAGAAAGCTCATTCTTGTGTGCTTTCTCTCTCTCTCATTCTCTCTAGGTTAGAAGCCCTGAGAGGCCCAGCATTACACCTGGGGCAAGCAGAATAAAAAAAGGTCACTGGTGCTTTTTAAACATGGACCAAAAAGCAGTAAAATGTGTTTTGAAAAAAAAATCCCAGCATTAAATCATGACTTTTTGCCTGGCTCTTCGCCTCATTAAAAGTGGCCTTTTGGAAGGTAAAATTATCATTGTAAGCGATAAGATCTTTAAGAAAATAATTCACGGCTTCTTCACCCTTTAATATGATAGCCGCCACCGGCTAATTTTTTTCTTAATGGCAATGAGGCCATCAATCTTGTCTAAGGCCCCCTCGCCCTCTCCCCCTCCTCCCTCCCTCCTTCTCCCTGTCCTCTCAGTCTCTGGCTTGAACCTTCTTCTACCTCACGCCTCTTCCACCCATGGCCTGCTTCCCTAAAGCCTCAGCCACAGGCAGGGGACAGATCCTGCAACGGTCAGCTTTGTGGGTGTGAGCATGAACCTGGGAGTGGGAAAACAGGGGTCCTCGCCTCGGAGTCTGATTATCAACACGCCTGTGTCAATGGTGGCAGGATCCACGCATGTTTTAAGACTTCCTGTGTGAGTGTTCTGAGCTCCGTCGTGTGTGCGTCTGCATCTGTGTGGGGCCGGGTATGGATGTGGATTGCAACCGTGTTTATCCTTAGAGTGCCGGCCTCTCGGGGGCCCAGGGCCCAGCCCTGGCAGCTGCGCTCAGGTGCCAGGTGTCAGCGGCCGGCCGGTCTTCCTTAACCAGAATCGCTGAGTGCTAGAGGCCAGGCCAAGCCCCAGGAGTGTGGCTCCCCACCTGCACGGTCCACAGCTGCAGGGCAAGCCCCACCTTTTTTTCTTTAGAGCTAGAAGGCTTTGCTTACTTGGACAGAGCCTACATTTGTCTCTGCCCCACCTCTGCCCAACTTTCTGTGGCGAGTGATTTCCTGAATAAAGGCGCAAAATCCACTCCCACCCTTTCTGAGGCCTCCAGGGCCAACCCTTACAGGTAACGTTATCACTCTGGCTCCTTTTCTCCAAACTGCCAGATGTCCCCAGTGCCTTTAAGACTTCTCAATGCAGTGGCCCCCTTCTCCAGACTTGCTCTCTTCAAGTGCTGACCAACCCATATGTTTTGGAACTTTTCTCCCCTTAGAGTCTAGGGTACCAGGCTCTGCTAGGCCCCTCCTAACTTGTGACTCTTTCTCCTCTGCCCCCTTTCCTGGTGCCTGTGCCTTATCTTGACCCCCCCAATGCAGGGGTCCCCAGATTCTCATCTTGGCTTTTGCTCTAATTTCTTTGTGCATGCCTCCAGACTGCATCATTTCTGAAGCTTTAACCCTCACTCCTCATTCCCTATAAAAAGGGCCAGGGATTCCTATCTTTATGAATCATTTTGAGAACTCGTAAGGAAGGAGTTGCCTTACGGAGGGTGAGGAAGGGGACACTCAGTGAGTAGGGTCTAGTCTTCCTCCCCAGGTCCCCACTCCCTCAAAAATCATCACCTTTGGGGAAACAGTACCATCTGCCTCTGGAGCCACCTATGGGAGTTCTTGGTACAAATCATGTCATTGTGTGAGGCCTCTCTGGCCCTTCCTTCAAGCCAGCTACTTGCCCTTCATTTTTCCCTTTCTGCGTCTGATACTCTCAAACTTCTCTCCCACACTATCTGTTTGGAGGGGGTAGACTGTCCCCCCAGAAGAGCCCAACATCCTCCCTGGCTCCCTGCTGCCCTCAGGACAAAGTATACACACACACACACACACACAGACCCAGGGCCTGGCTTCTAAGGCCTGTGTGCTCTGTCTTGACCTATACTTCGGTATTTTTCTTTACCTGCTATAGCACACCTTCCTCCTTTGAGTCTTAGTGTCTGAGCCCCCCCATGTCCCCAGGTCATTCTTTAGCTTTGACCCCTGTCCTGGCTGGAAGAGGAAGAAGTCAGATGGACATACTCTGGCTCACACTCAGACTACATACACATGCACACACACACAGAGGCACACACACACACACGCTTAAGCACACAGGGCAGCCCTTGGCCTCAGGCTGACGACCAAACCCTGGAGACAGTTGGGGATCCAGGAAGAGCTCCTTTTCCTCAAGAGGAATCAGTAATGGGGAGGCCTAGGTTAGGATGGGTAGGAGGAAAACACACAATTGTCCACCTACCTTGGGGGTGCCTGGAGCCATGGCATCCTTCAGAAGGGAATTCTTGCTGCCAAGAAAGAAGAGAACAGAGTGACCATCCCACTCACCCAGGGCGTGCAAGAGAAGAATAGCAAGAAGACCCCAAAGAGAGAAGGCACGGCCAGCTTAGCCCAGCCCTGTGCAGCCAGGCTCTACCAAGGCCACTCAACCCCAGCTGGCCCTGACTAGCTCAGCCTCCATCAGGGACCAGTGGCAGGAGCTGGCTCCTGGGAGGGGGACAGAGACACTAGGCCTGTGCGCTCCCTCATGAATCTGAGGAAAGGGGCTTTACCTGCCTCCTGGTATCAGCCCCGAGGATTCTGCATTCCCGGATGCCCCCTTCCCTCCACCTCCTGTCCCCAGCCTGCTCCTAGTTCCTATGGGATTGGGGTGATGGAGCTGACATGGCTCTTGTCAATTCTCCCTCCAACATGCTGCAAACTGCGTTAGGCCAGGAATGATCTCCCCCTGATTCAATTTGTCAGCCCCAGGCCCTCCGGCATCGGGCGCGGCAGGCGGGCGGGAGCTGGGCCCTGAAATATGGTGGGCGGCTCAGAGCAGGCGGGGGCGGGGGCGGGAGGTGATGGATGGGCTGTGGGGGAGGCGAGGACTGTGTTTAATAACAAAATTGGTATGCAAGGCCACATCCCGCGCTAAGCATGAGTGATCCAGAGCCACAAAGTATTACAAATCCCTGCTAAACAGATGCTGACAATGGAACAAGACGTATCAAATCAGATCCACTTCAGAAACATTAATATCCCTGTTCCTGTCCCTCCCTCCCTGCTGCCCCCACTGTGCTCACCACATCTGTGCTCCCACATTCACGCACATGCACTCACACACACATACAAATACATGCACACAGAGGCGCTTGCTGGCTGATACGTGCAGGAGGCAGACACAGCCCATTGACATAGGGCCCCTGCACAGGCGCGTGCAAGCTGTGCAGGTAGAACACACGTACAGGGCTATCCGTAAGGCACAAAAGACACATAGACCCACACCCAAGGCACACGTGGACTCACAGGGCCGGGCATGGACCCAGGGGACACCCACAGGGTCAGACATAGACCTGAGCCAAGGCTTAGGCAGATTCAGATAAAGGCATCTGTTGTCCCCCAGGGGATGTTTGGCAATGTCTGGAGACCCTTCTGATCATCACCACTGGGGGCAGGGAGTTTGCTACTGGCACATGGTGGGTGGAGGATATGAACCATCCTACAACATATGGGACAGCCCCTCACAGCAAGGAATTATCTGGCCCCAAATATCCATAGGGCTGAGGTTGAGAAACCTTGGCCTAGAGGCAAAGACGCACATATCCACTGTCCATAATTCTGTCCACAGTCACGAGGCTCAAACACGTAAAAAAGACCCATTCACAACAGTCCCCCAGACCTGGGTGAAGAGCTGCTCAGGCGCCAACATCCACAGAAATACATGCGTAGATGCAGACACCCACGTGCTCAGACACGCACCCACACATGCAGACCCATGTGGACGCACACCCACACGGATACACACATCACCGTGCGGAGGCCACCTGGCTCAGTGACAGCGCGAGCCCAAGGTCTGTGTGTAAACACAGAGCTGTCTGCCCATGTGATCACATGGTGCGGGCATCACAGACTGGGCAGGACAGCCAAACCAGGTTCCACTCAGTTCCATTGGGTTCTTGAACAGTCCCTGTACTCCTGCTCCCGGCCAGGCCCTGATCTAGGCAATGGGGATACGGAGAGGAGACTGAGTTTCTTTTGAGGAGCAACTAGTTGGCGACTTTATGATTTTGAGCTTTCCCTCACTCAGTCAACAAGGACTGACATCCCGTTGCACCTGTGTCTGGATAGGTCCGGAAATGAGGCATCTACTGAAGCCGGAAATGAGGCATCTGGTAATGAGGCATCTGTAGATGCTAGAAACGAGGCATTTACCCTGTTCTCACTGGACCCCTGGCCTGAGGTCTGAGCTTTGTCTGGACAGGATCAGGTTGGGACTGAAAAGGAAAGAGTGAGCAATGATTATGCACCAACCACATGGGACGGGGTTGGCAGGTATGGGCCAGGCGCTCCATATGTGTTCTCGCTTTAATCATCACAAAAACTTTGCAAAGGACTTGAACAGAGGGTAAATGATATACCCCTGTGTTCACACAGGCCATGCAGGGTTTAGGGATTTGAGTTTCGGTCGGACCGAGTCCAAAGTGCAGCCTTTCTGTTGCTCACACTGCTTCCCTGAAAATACTCAGGGGTTAGGCTGGAGGACAGAGTTCTTGGAGTTCTTTTTCTCTGTCTACTTGGGGAACATCCCACTGACGCTGGGCTTTAGTTTACTCTGCTGGTGAGCAGAAGTGAAGACATCTAGGGTGAGAATGTCCAGCCTCTCCCTTTGCCAATACTCTTCCTTTTCCCTTAAGTTGGGCTGGTCCTGCCTCAGGCTCCTTCCCCCTCTTGGAGCAAGTGCACCCACCCCACACCACCTTTCTTCCAACAACCTGATTATCTCAGGCTTCCCGAGTGAGCCTGGACCCCCGGCGACAGGGGTCTGGTGAAAAGCCTGCCACCGAGAAAGGGAGAGGTCCGAGCCTCAGAGCTACAGGCAGACAGGCTCCTGCCCAGCCCACCAGCTCCCCTGCCTTGCGTCCCTCCCTGTTTCCACAGCCTGCCCCCAACGATTTCCTCTCTTCTCAGTCACTCGCTGCCTAGTGATCCATGGGTTTTAAATTATAACTGGGACCCAGGAAACGCGTTCCTAAGTACAATATTCATGGGCTGGGCTGACACTTTTAATTAAGGTGATTTACACTGAATTATCCTTGGAAATAAAGAAATGGTGTGCTGCCCGGGAATAAACCATCATCACCAGCCGCCTTTGTAAGTTACACTTCGTTTTAATCTATTTGGGGAATTGTTTATCTAGTTCATTACCCAACCAAACACCGAGGCCGGCCTTAAATAAGGCTTAAGTGGGGGTGTGGGCATGGCCGTCTCCATACCCTGCCTCTCTAGAGTCACCCAGCCTCCCTGTGGCTCCTCTCAGCACTTTGAAAGCACTGACCAGAGAGGGGGCTTCCCATCTTAGATGCCAGATCTCAAAGTGACTTTAGAAGCCTCCCAGGAAAGGTCCCGAGGCTCAGGCCTCACCAAGCCACGCCTCACTTGCAGCTGCAGGCCATCTCTCCATGTCTAGGGCTCTTTTCTTTCTCTGGATGGAAACTCCTGCCTGGGGGCCCCAGAGAAGTCTGGGGGTCACTCCCCACCACCCTCCAATCTTCAGCCCCCACCCCCAGAGTGTTGTTGCCTGCCGGTCTGTCTGCACACATCCAATCTCTACCCCATCACCATCCCAGAGACATCTGAGGCTTAGCATGCCCAGAGTCCTCTCCGTTGTCTCCTCCTTTCATCAGAAACTTGCTTCTCTGCCATCAACACCTTTCTGGTCACCCAGGTCAGAAAGTTCTTCCTAGTAAGTACCCTGTGGGTAATCACCTAAGTTCTCTTGCTTCGTCCTCCACCAGTCTCTCAGCATTCCGTCTTCTCCGATCCCAAAGCCACTGCCATTGTCCCAGGTCAGTGGGTCAGCTCATTATCTGTCCCTTGGACCCTTGGCCAACCTCCTCACTTGCCTCCCTGCCTCTACCCCCAGTTCACGCTCCACACCGGCCTCCAGAGCTCTTCTCCCACACTAATGCAAGTTGGTCAAGTTTCCTGTGGCTCACCAATATTCTGACTCCCCCACTACCTCCAGGACAACCCTCCAGGCCCACAGACTGTCCTTACTGTAACTTTGCTCTCCTTGCTCTACCTCGCTGAGTCCTGGGGTCTGTTTGTGCTCCTGGGCGGGACTGAGAAAGGGGAGGCTGGTCTGAAGGAGGGTGTGCGCGCACAGCCTGATCTCAGATGTGAAAGTACTTTGAAAAGTAGATGTGCTTTGCCAACAGGAGTTCCGACTCTTCTTCCTGTAGGCATCTGTGTGCCCGCGTACCTGTGGGAATGAGCATATGTGTGTGAGCATATCTATGTGTGCTGGAACGTGGGGGTGTATGGGTGCCTGTATGTCATAGACATGTTTGCCTGTGTCTGTGGGAACTAGCCAGCCCTAGTTTGGGAGCTGGGAGGTCCCTGCTTCTCTGTGTGAGTCCTCAGGTGGGTCTGAAATAGTGGCTTCCTGGGGGGTGGGGGAGCGGTTGCTAGGGGGGAAGTTTGCTGCTCTGTGCTGTTGGGCAAAGGGAGGCAGAGGGCACAACACCAGGCCCATCCTGAAGAACTTCTGGGGGAACAGCCATTTGGCCGGGACAGGGGATGGACAGGCACCCTGCAGTGGCATCCACAGACTCAGCAGCCCACTACGCCTTCGGAGGGGTGGGAGAGCAGAGGCAAAGGCAGGGTAAGAGAAGGAAGTGGGAAGTTGGAGGGAAGAGGAGAAAGGAGGACAGCAGGGAGAAGGGAGCATGGAGTGGAAGGGAAAGGAGAGGACTGGAGAGCTGGAGAGGAAGGCTCTGGCCACATACCAGGGATGGGGGATGCCCTCCTTCCACCCGTGCCCAGGCACAGTCAAGCTCTGCCCTCCCACAGGACTCAGTTTCCCCATCTGCGAAATGGCTGGTCAAAGGTCACATTCAGCTCAGGGAGCCGGTGACAGGGAGAGAGGAGGGAGGAGTCTTAGGAGCCCAGGTGCCACATCTTTTCCCCACTTCTCTGCTCTCCTCCAGCCTCCCAAAGAGAGGGCAGGGGCGGGGCAAGGGCAGCCAAGGCTGGGGCCCTCCCCGCGCGCTACCCGCGCTCCGCGGCGCCCTCAGCCCGGAGGGAGCTGACACACTCCTTGGGAATTTATCACGCACCCAATTACAATGTTAATTGGCAAGTTCCTGAAATCAATTAATTCGCAAATTTTTTCCAATTAAAAATCCAGATAAATCACGAGGGCGGTGGCGGCCGGTCCAGCCTGCAGTCCGGTGGGCGCAGCGGCCGCAGGGAGGGGAGGGCGGGAGAGGGGAGGGGAGGGGGCGGCGGGCGCGGCTGCCCTTGAACGCCTTTGCCGGCCGGTCGGACTGTCAGCGCGCCGGGCGCGGCGGGGCCGAGACAGATAAAACCATCGACCCGTCGCCGCCAGCGCTTCGGCTTTATCGATCCGACGGGAATTTCACTTGCTGTGCAGATCCCGCTGTCCGGCTGTCAGACACCGGGTGGAGGGGGGGCGTGCCAGGGGTTAGGGGGTGCTGGGCTGGGCCTGGACGTGAGGGGCACGGAAGTGGGGGACGCAAGACACAGCCGTGAGGGGCGGAGCCGATGTGGGGGCTCTGGGTGGGGGAAACAGACGTGGGGGTAAGGCAGTGGAAGTAGGGGGTGCCCCAAGAAAATATGGGGGGGGGGGGGGGTTGGTGCAGGATCCTGGCTGAGGGGCACTTCTGTGAGTAGATGTGGATGCCCTGGGCAGTGCAGGGGTGGAGCCACAGGGAGTAGGCTGTTCTGTGGCCCCCCACTGAGGAGGCAGAAAGAGAACTTAGGCCCCCATTTTCCAGATTCTTAGGGATCCACAGCTTTTACAGAGGGCCACAGGTCCCTCCACACACCTCTGCCTCTATTCTCCCTTCTTACTGAGGGGAAGTCCTCTACAGGAAGCAAATCACCCAGGAGCCTTCCCAGACAGCCAAGGTGTAGAACTCAACCCAGTGGAAAGGTATTTCTTTCCCCACTGTGCCCCTTTTAGGCTGGTCCCAGGTGTGTGTGTGGGGGGGGGACGGGGGAGGTCAGGGGTGTCTGTGTATGCCAGGAGCAGTTAAGAGCATGGCACTACAGTCCAGTGCTTGGATTTGAATCTTATCGTTACCACTTGATGGGCTGTGCAACCTTAGAGAAGTCACTTAGCCCTTCTGTTCCTCAGTTTCCCCATCTGTAAAATGGAATTAATAATTTTTAATTACCTATCCTAGAGAGTTGTGAAGATTAAATACATCAGTGCAATGTAGAGAACTTGGCATGTAGTGAGTGTTCAAACAGGGTTATTATTTTTATCATTTCTATAGTCTCCTATGCTAGTTTTAAGTATTCTCACAAATTCTTTGATAGTCCTCCTGTCAAGACATAGAGCTGATAGAGTTTAATTCTCTCTTGAGTGGGGCCTGGACTTGGTGACTTGTTTCTAATGGAGAGAATGGAATACACTGGAAGCAATAGCATATGACTTCTGAGACTGGACCGTATAAGGCATTGTGGCTTCCTCCTGAGTCTCTGGGATCACTTCCTCTGCGGGAAGTCAGCAGCCATGTCAGAGGGAAACTCAAGCCGTCCCATGGAGAGACCCATGTGTGGATGAACCATCTGGAAATGGCTCCCGAAGTCACTGGCAGACCTTCGGATGACTGCAGGCTTGCTCACGTCCTAACTGCAGCCTCACGAGAGACTGAGCCAGAAGACACAACTACCCAACCGAGCTGTTCCTGAACTGATAGTCCACAGACACTGTGGATAATAAATGTTTGTTGTTTCAAGCCACTGGGTTTGAGGGTAATTTGTAACACAGCAACAGATATCTAATACTTCTTCCTTCAAAATTCAGTTCAGGCCGCCCCTCCCATAGGAGGTCTTCTCTCCTCCACGCTTTCTCCGTACCCCACGGTTCTTCCCATAGAACAGCCTCTACCCCTCCCTGTTTCTCTGGCCCTGCTCCCCTTACTCTCATGCAATGAGAGAGACGGACTAGTTCCGGCTTACCTCTGGGTCTCCTGCACCCATCAAGGGGGATTAGGTGAGACGGCAGAAGGAAGATCAGTCAAGTCTGATGACTTGGACTGAAGAAGGGGTGGGATGGGGGGGGGTTGGGAATGGTGGGGCAGGCTGTTCCCCTCTGGGTGACGTATCTTCCAGAGTGGGCGGCAATGGCCAACGTCTCCTCTCCCACGTGCTCTCCTATAATATGACCTTGCCACTCCCCCATCAAAAGGTGGGGTGTATGTCTGCTCCCCTTCAGTCTGGCTGGGCGGATTCTGCCTTGACCAACAGGGAACAGTGGAAGGGGCGTTAGGTGACTTTTGAGGCCAGGTTGTAAAAGGGGATCCAGCTTCCATCTCGTGGACTGGAACATTTGCTTTAGCGCCCTAAGCTGCCCTGTATGGAGTCCAACTACCCGGAGGTTGCCAGGCTATGAGCAGGCCCAGGCCACGTGGGGAAGACAAGTGGAGGTGCCTGGGTCATAGCTCCAGCTGAGGTCCCAGCTGATAGCCGAAATCCGTCACCAGACATGTGAATGAAGAGGGCTCCAGACGATCCTAGCTCCCAGCCATTGAGTCTTCCCAGCTGGGGCCCCAGACATCGTGGAGCAACACAAGTCATCCCCTCTGCACTCTGTCTGAATTCCTGAACCCACAGATTCCATGAGTATAAGGAAATGGTTGCTTTAAGTTACTAAGATTTGGGGTAATTTGTTACACCCCTGCTCTGTCCCTTTGATAACCCGGCTTATCTATAGGGCGCCCCCTGGTCCTTCAGACCGGGAGAAGGGAGAGAGGATGGAGAGGTTGGGGGAGGACACACGCCTGAGCCCATTCTTGACTGTCACCTTTCTGACCTTGAGATTCACCGAGAAGGTAGTGCCTACGCCCCTGGATGTCAGCACCAGGCCACATGGCTGGTCAGGCCTCCAGGCCCTGTCCCTGCTTCTGCTACCCTACCCTGAGGCTTAGCATGGCAGGGCAAGGCCCATGGCTGTGGCTCATCCCTTTCCAGCTCCTTTTGTGCCCTTTTGAGGTTGAGGCCTAAAGAGCGGTCACCCTCTTCCCATCCCCAAAAATACAGCAAGGAGGGAAAGACACCACCATTTGCCTGGAGGGTCCGAGGACTGAAAGCAGAGTAGAGGAGAGTAATAGGAGGGCCTTGCCTTCTACCTAGAGGCTGGGGACTGGGCCAGGCAGCTGTTCCCGGGACCCGATGTCTACAACCCAGAGTGGAATCATCTGGCAGGCAGGCTCCCCCAGTTGCTGGCTTACCTGGCAGGCAGCTGGGCCAGCTGTTCCAGTTCTTGTTCCATATGCTCCTGCAGCTCACTGGGCCTTAGCAGCACCTGGCAGATGGGGCAGATAGGGGCCTGGCTGTCAAACAACGCTGCTGCCTTTTTCTTACCTGGGGAGGGAAGAAGAAGAGACAGACGGATAAGCTAGGCTAGTCTGTGGACGGAAACCCAGTGTCCCAATCCTCCAGCCCAAGCCTGCTGCCTCCTAGGGCTTCCTGGCCCTGGAGGAGGGTTGAGCCTGAGGGTCTCAGAGACCATGACCATTCAGTCTTCTTTGTGGCTCATGGCCATGAATGTCATCTCCTTAACCAGCTGCCCCTCTGGGAAATCTATCAGGACACGATCAATGTTCTGTGCAATCAAAGCTGGATCACTCCATTTCATACAGGTTAGGGAAGGTCTTGGTGTAATCATACTATCACCCAGAATATCCAGTGCCCCCTCTGTCTCTCCTTTCCTCACTGCCTTCATATTCTCCAAATCTGGAGAAGGAAGAAAAGAAGGAGAGAGGGGATTCATTCCTGCAGTCAATCAACAAACACTGTCTGAGGGCCGGTCTTCTCTGAACCAGCCACGGGGCAGTGGGGCCACAGAATATAATCAGATCTATTCCCTGCCCTTGAGGCCCTCACAGTCAAGTGGGAACGACCAGAAAGGACTCATGTGACTTCTGGCGTAGCGTTCTCTCCCAGTTCCTCACTTTCCCAGGATTCTGCCCACAGGCTCTCCTTTCCCTATTCTGCACGCTGAATGATCTTCTTCCTTCTTACAGCCCTAACTCCCATCTGTGCCTTGCAGACTCCAGAATCAGTGTTTCTGCTCTAGATCCTCCCCTGGTTCTCTCAGCCTCTCTATCCAAACGCCTAATGGGCTTCAATGCCTGGACGTTCCCCCAAGAATCTGAAAGTCAATGATCCAAAAACAAGTCCCTCAGCTTCTTTACCCCTTGCAAAACTGCTCCCCTTCAGCAGGGCTCATCTTAGTTAATGACACCAGCACTCGCCTTGTCACCCAAGCCAGGAAACTTTGCCTCCCCCAAGGCCCCTTCCCTTGCCTTTCTGTCCCTCCTACGTTCATTTAACCACCAGGTCCTGTCCATTCTGCTTCTTCAGAATTCCTGGAATCTATAGTCTTTCTGTTTGGCTCTTACTACCTCTTACGTGGATAAACTCATTGGCCTCTTGTAAGCCTAACAGATTCTGGATTTCTTCCTCCAAAATAACCTTCAAATTGTATGCGAATACAAGTGGGTATTGTGCTGGCTTATGCAGGCTTGGGGGCCAGCTGGGAGCCTGCGCTCTGTCCCCACTGTGTCCCAACTCTGTCACTATTTCTGTTGCCGATGGAGACCAGAGCACACTATTCTAGGAAGGAGGCTGAACTTGCCTAGCGCATGCCTCTTGGGGAGCCTAAACCCTCTCCCTGTCACTCTCACCACCCAGTGCTCTTCTGCCCTCTGCTTAAGGCATGGGGTTAGAGCAGGCCTATTCATCCAGAAACATTCTTGCTATCCATGTAAATGCCAACTGTGGAAAGAGTACTTCAGCTTTAGCCAAGATCTTTCTTCCTGCTTCTTCTTCCCGCTGTTGCCCAGAGAGGGTCAAAATTAGCTTTCAGAGAGATAAAGGTCATGCCAGTAATGACCAAGGTGGTTGAGTTGGGTTGCCAGATTAAATAGAAGACGCTCAATTACAGGGCACCTGGGTGGCTCAGTGGGTTAAAGCCTCTGCCTTTGGCGCACGCAGGTCATGATCTTGGGGTCCTGGGATCGAGCCCCGCATCAGGCTCTCTGCTCGGCGGGGGGCCTGCTTCCCCTGTCTCAGCCTGCCTCTCTACTTGTGATCTCTGTCTGTCGAATAAATAAATAAAGTTTAAAAAAAAAAGATACTCAATTACATTTGAATTTCAGGTAAACAATAAATACTTTTTTTTAGTATAAGTACATCCCAAATACTGCATGGCATATACTGATACTAAAAGTTACTCATTGTTTTTCCAAAAATCAAATTTACCTAGAGGTCATATATTTTTATTTGCTAACTCTAGCAACCCCATGCCTGAAGGAGCTTCCAGTTTAGGCTGAGCACAGGAACTTCGCTTTGAGGTTGAGTACGGTCCCAGCTCTCCTGGATGCCCAGACTGAGTCATCTCAGAGCTCAAAGAAAGCAGTAGTTCATTCTGGGTGTGTGTTTTGAGGAGTGAAAAAAGAAAAGTCTTAACAGAAGAAATGAAATATAAGTTGCTCCTTAGAAGTGTTTCAGGCAGAGAATGGAAACGAATGAGTTGTGAGTTTCCTGTGGGCAGTGGTCATTTCTTATCCAACTTGATATTTACAGACAATTGAAAACAGACCTGACGTTGACTAGATGTGCAGTAATGAAGCAAAGGAGAGGAAAAGAGGAAGGGAAAGGCTGTAGGAAAAAGAGCGGATCATCCTAGAAGCCAGATGACTTTTTGCAGAGCTGGGAGGTCCACTGTGGAGGCTTGGCATATGCAGGGTTGGGTAGGTGTGGCTCTAGTCTGTGTGGTTAAGTCTCTGAGGAGGGGAAGGAGCCCTATTGATCATGTGCCTTGCTGGTGAAGCCTCAGATGCTCAGAGGACAGCTGGAAGGCAGTTCTGAGTCGAAGAAGCAGATGTGGCCTGGTCTGGAAGATGGGAGATGAGGATTCTAGTCTCAGCTCTGCCTTGAACTTCATTCGGCCTGAGAATCTCAGAGGTGAGTGAGACCCTAGAAGTTCTGCAGGCCCATTACCTTTGTTTTACAGGTGGGGAAACCAAGGCTCTAACTGGATAGTGACCCCTGTACTCAGCTCATGATCTCTACACTTCTTTCACTTATTCACTTAGCAAACATTTATGAAACAATTATTTTACTTCAGGGGTTATTCTAGGAGAAACTGGAGTTCAGAGATAAATAAAACACATGCTTGGCCTGAAGGAGATCACAAAATAAGAGGAAAGCTGAAGAAGGGTCAGTGGGTCCAGTCAGTGCCACCCAGCCAGGGCTGAGGGAGGTGGGAACGGGTGCTCCACGGTGGAGGCTGGAGGGGCCAGAGGGTGGCTGGGAGAGTCCAGGGGGAGGCAGCGCCTGATGGAAAGCATGAGGGGTGAATCAGGGAGAACTGACAAGGCTTTTGAAATGGATCATTGAAGCAAGGCCTGGGGCAGAACTGGGGGAAATGGTAAGGGAGGAGACTGACAAAGGGGAGGATCCAGGGCATGGGGTCTGAGCTGAGGTGGAAATATCAGGGTTTCTGCCCCTTTAAGCCTAGGCCACCAACTCTGGCTCCTAGGGATTCCTAGAGCCCAGAGTTTTCCCTCCAGGGTTGGGACCAAGAATCAGCAGTCCTATATAGTTGTTCTTAGTTCATCTGCTTTGCTGACACAGAGATCTACTTTTCTGAGCTTGGCCTCGGTTTCCCCATCAGGACAATGGGCCCTCTTCCTGGTTCCAGCTTTAGGAATAGCGTTGACAGTGATCCGCCGAGGGACCCTGAAGCCTATGCCCTCCATCCCACCCCCCATTTTCTCAGGGGTTAGAGTGGCAGGTGTCAGCCTGGCCATGGGCCCCCTGCTTCCCCTCCCCCGCTGTGTTCCCTATAATTTTATATTGAGACCTGTGGTCATGACGTGGGTTTTACTGCACTAACGACATGGCCTGCCCAGGTTTAATGACAAAATCCATACTCTGGCCCTGGGCCTGCTCCTCCTTTGCATAATTCCCAGAATACAGCTCCCTGAAGCTTTTGACCTGGGCCATTACAGTGGCCGTAAAACGGGCCATAAAACCGCTGGGAATGGCCAAGAGGAGGGGGCTGTGGTCTTGCGGGGGGTGGGAATGAAGTCCTCAACCCCCTACTCTTCCTAGACCAGAGTAGGCATCCTGGCCCTTATCTCCCACAGTTCCCAGAATTATGAGACTCCTTCTCAGGCTGGAGAGACCTCTGGAAATCCCTAGTACAGCTGCCCATCTGATGTAGGAATCCCTTCTCCAACACCAACACCAGCATCACAGGCAGGCAGACCAAGCCCTCCAGAGGAAGGCTGTCAGAAGGCATCTGCTCCTTGAGCATCCCTCACTCCTGCCCCTGCCCTCCTCTCCACCCCCCCTCCCAGCTGGCCAGGCCCTTTGCCACAGGTGGGTCCAGGTCATGCTGGCCTAGGCTGAATTTTGTCCCTCTTCAGGAGGCCTAGCTCCACAGGGAGGTCAGGAGGCAGGCTGAGCAGCCTAGTGGGGAGACGCGGGAAGCATGAGGGGCTGGGGACAGGGACTGGGACGGGCTGTCAGTGCTAAAGATGATGAATGGGGGAGGTGAGGCGGGAGGCCCGGTGTTATCGGTGGCGGATGGCGGCGCGGGCGCTCGCCGCTCCTGTTAATCCCCGGGCGCTGCCTCAGCCCTTGCACTGATAACGAGGAAATGGGACTGACAACAATTTTTAGCTGAAAGATTCTTCACCAAAATGCCAGGCGGCCCGAGGTCTGACAGCGCCTGATTGAGTGTGTGAGTGTGTGGGGGGAACACCCGCGGCCCCCTCCCCTCCCATGCAAAGATGGATCGCTCATTCCGCCTCCCGTCCACATTCATTACCGCACCTCCCTCCCGCCCCCGCCCCGCGCGCCTGCCACCGCCACTTGCCCGCCTGCCGCAGGTATCCCCCGAAGCAGGAGGAGGGCAGTGAGCAGTGGGGCCCGACCCTGTCCTCAGCCTTCCGCAGGGCACCTCGAGCTCCAAGGGCCAGAGGCGATGACAGCGTCGATCTCCCTAGCTGTGTGGCCTCCATGAGGCCACCCCCTGCGCGTTCTGAGCTGCTTGGAACACCACCCCGCCGCAAACGGTGAGGCTCCACCGGAAGCGACCAGCCGCAGGCTGTGAAGCCGGATAGGCATGCGGAGGAGAGCTGAGCGCTCCCGCCAAGTAGCCTTTTCCTTGCCGGGGCCAGGCTCCAACCGGTCGCGCCCTGAAGCCTCGGAACCCGGCCTCGGGCACCTGGGGTCCCACATCAGCCCTCTGCTGCCCTCCTCTGTTGGGAAGTGCTGACCATTGGGAGCAGGAACTCCAGGGCCCCGCAAAGCCGCTCCTCCTCTGCCAACTTCCATAGTGAAGCTGGGCGCAGGACTGGACGCTGGGGGCTGGGGGCTCATTGGGAGGGAAAGCCCTCCCTTCCTAGGTCACTAACCCACATCCGACCCTGCGACGCCCCGCCCAGCGATGGCTTTTCTGGGTTGGCCTCTTTGGTTGTGTCCTACTTCTGTCACCTGTGGGTTCCATTCTTGGCTCTCTGTTCAAGCAGCAAGACCCGTCCTCACGATCTTTTCTCTTCAGACCTCAAGTCAGGGATTGACTGCCCAGGGTCTGATGTAAAAAGGTGGAAGGTTAAATAAGAGTGAGGGTACCACTAACGGGGCATGGCAACACAAGCTGGGCCTTTTAAGAGAATGTGTGTACAGGTGTGTGTTTGTGTATACAAACGTGTGTGCCCCACCCTCCCCTTCACCGAACCCCCAGGAGAAAGGCTTCCATTTCCTGGTGAGCAAGACACAGAGGAGCCTTCAAGCAGAATTCAACAGAGGTGTGTCTTACCAGCTGTGAGACCTTGGGCCAATCACCTAACAATACTGAGCTTTGGCTTTTCCCGTGCAAAACAGGTATAATAATATCTAACTCCCAGGACCTTGGTGAAGATTCCATTAAACCAGGGCTCGGTACAAAGTGATGAGTCATTATCATCTCTAGTATGCCGCTAGCACAGTTTGTTGCTTGTGCCTGTATCTGTCCCCTTCTGACATCAGCCTGGCCTTGCCCTGTATCTGGCTTTCTTCCCTGTCATGGTCAAGATTGTGTACCATTCCCTAGGTACCCTGGCCCTGGCCTCTCTGGCCTCCATGGAGGTCCTTCTTCCTATCCATCCATACCTATCTATCTGTTGATTGGTTTGCATGCCAGCGTATCCATCTGTCCATTCACCTAACCATTTATCCATTATCTGCATATTAATAAAAATAACATTTTATTGAGTGTTATTGTACGTTAGGCCGTAGGCTTAATGTTGTACCTATTTTATCCCATCTCATATCTTTACAACAGTCCTGTGATGTAGATATTATTGCAATCACACTGATGAGGAAAATGGGGTTCAGAACAATGAAGGACAGAGCTAGAAGGTTTTAGAGCAGGATTTCAGTTCAGGGCCGTCCGACTCCAAAGCTAGTGCTCCTAACCGCTGCATGATACCCAGCTACTTACCCACCTATCCACTCACCTACGCCATAATTCAGTAATAGTCAACCAATGTCAGTTGGATGCTGACAGTGAGCCTACTTTTGTACCCATGCCATGCAGTAATGAACAAGACAGGTATACTCTCTTCCCTCAAGGAGCTTGGGAACTGACTGCAGATAGGGACCTGAAACACACATCCCCAGAGTGGTTTTAGAAAAAGGGAAGTACTCCATGGGAGTGAATTAGCTGGCCTGGGAGGGGAATGCAATGATACTCGAGCAAAGGTGTGAGGGATGAGGGGGAACCAGCCAGGCAATGACTGTGGAGAAGTGATGTTCTAGGTACAAAACAGCATTCTGAAGGTCCGGAAGAGGAGAAGGACCAACTGAGGATCTGGAAAGTGTGCAGTGTGCCTGCAGCCGAGTGAGTGAGGGGTTGAGTGTTGAGACATAATGAGAGGTCAGATCCTGGACGGCTTTTTAATTACATTAAGGATTTTTTTTTTTTAACGTACAGGAGAGTTTTAAGCAGAAGAGAGACATATCAGGCTTGCATTTAAAAAGATCATTCTAACTGCAGAGTATGGTCTGACGGGGCGAAGTAGAGAGCGTAGGAAGGCTGCTTTGAAGGTGATCTCACTGACTCAGGTGGGATACAGTGGTGCCTTGCCGGAGGGCGATGGTGATGATGATGGTGTTGGTGATGGAGGTGAGCAGAAGGGGATGGGTTGGACATGGGGGGTAAAGGACTGAAAGGAGCCAAGGGTGATTCCAAGGTTTCTGGCTTGAGCAACAGGAGGACGAGCAGCTGGCTTGGTGAGGAAGCAAATGAGTTCAGTGTTGGATGTGGTGCTTAGTTTGAGGATGTCTTAGCAGACATCCATTTGAAAATGTTTTCCAGGTACTCTGTGGGAGCCAGAGCCAGAATGATAGAGCTGGAGATGCTGGCATAGAGGTAAGAGCTGAAATTACCAAGGCATTCTCTGTGCCAGGCACAACGTCTGGCATATGGTAAATAGTCAGTAAATATTTACAGAATGAATGAACCAGTTAATGAAGTTGAGCGTAGGTGAGATCGGCCAGGGAGCAAGTACACAGAAAGAAGAGGCTGGAACAGACCCTGAATAACTCCGACAGGTGGAGAAAGTTTAAGTCATCAAGGACCGAGAACCGTCAAGAGGAGGACGAAAACAAGAGTGATGTCATCAAAGCCAAGAAGGAAAGAGTGTCAAGGAGGGGGGTGTCATCGGTAGGGTCACATGCTGCTGAGAGGTCAAGATCGTAAGGCGTGAAAAGTGTCCCCTCCACCCATTATATCTACAATACAGCCGTCTACCCCCACTTCATCCATCCGTCACCATCCAGACCACCTAATTACTCATCCTGCCCCCTCTCACTCTTTCCCTTTCTCTGTCTCCTCCCTCCAGAAAACCATGATTGGCGCCTCTGTTGAGCATGGGACAGGAAGAGTTAACATGCTGACAGATGGCATTTTTTACCTTCAGTCAATATGAACAAGGCCCCAAGACTATGATTCCAAACATCTGGATTTCATCAATATGTGATCTGTCATCGTATATTGGCATTCCCCAGTCCCCGCGCCAGAGCAATGCGGCTGGTTTTATTAATACGTCAAATACATTATCCGTGTAATACACTTGTCTGGCTGGGGCCTCCCGCTGGGGCGGGGCGGCGGATTTGAATGTATGATGAATCAGTTTGCATTACATGTTCGTAAGTCATCATTTGTCAGGATTAATAGGCATCCCTGGTCGAGGAGGTGGGGGTAGGGCCGCCGGAGGAGAGCCGTGCATTTAGCGATGGCCCATATTTATCTGCCAGTACCCAGGGGTGCCCTGAAAACAACCATGTACCCTCCTGACCAGACCCTGGGGCCGCGGCTGGTGCTCAGGGGGAGGCTGACATTTTTAGCAGTTCCTGAGTCCCTCGGAACCACATAGGCCTATCTGTCTCTGCTTTGGGCTGGGCAAACATCCGAAGGGTATGGCCAGGGCCATTGGCACAAGCTGGCTAACTCTTACTCTCACTCTATGGGACTTGGAATTCCTTCTTCCAAGGAGACTTCCCCGACTCCCCAGACCATACCAGGTGGCTTCTCTGTGTTCCCCCAGCCTCTCGTGCCACCTCTAGTGACCCAGTGTTACCACTGCCTATTCTGTGTCTATCACCCTCTGTAGACTGGAAATTTCTCGAGGGCAAGGATTAACTTGTTTACAGCTGCAACTCCAGCATCTAGCAGAGGACATAGCCCCAAGTTAGAGAATAGTAATAGTAATAATAGAAATCAATAAATATTCTTGGAATGAACGAATGACTACATGACGGTTGACCTTGATAAATTACCCAAAGGACGCAGACGTTAGCTGGGAGATGTCGTGGGAGTTTTCTCTGACTTCTTGCCTCTGCCCTGACCCTTATCTAGGTCTGGTCTTCTAACCTACTATAAGTGCCTTGTCCTTAATTTGCTCCTCTTCCTTCCATGAGACGGTGCAGACCCCCTCACATAGCACCAGTTCCTTACATGTGGCCTTGATACACAGATATAATACACAGGTGACACATTCATGTTCGAATGCCGTCTTCCTTTCTCCCACCTCCGCCTACAAAAGCTCAGATTGGCCCTGCCCACTCCACATGGCCTCCTACCAGCGCCTTAGAAAACAAGAGCCTGGCTGCTCCCCTGACCCCACTGGTGATGGATGCTCTTTCCTGTCTCTAGACAGTGGAGGGGGCCTGGATTGAGCCAGCCATGTCTTCTGGGTGGCCAATGGCAAACTTACGCAGGATAGCCCGGTGGAGGTCAGCCGTGGACCGGTTTAGGCTCAGACTTGGGCTCGAACTGGAGCCAAGGGCTCAAGCTCACTGAGGGTGGGGCCTGGAGCCCCAGCTGTTGGCCCCATCAGCCTTTGCTCCATCGAGGGCTACCAGCCAACCTTTTTAGTATATGTGCTGCCGAAGCGAGCACCAGCCAACCTGTTTAGAGACTGGTGGGGCTTCAGGGGTCCCAGCTCTTTCACACCCTTGACCTTGGCTGTCCCACAGACGACTGCAGCCTCTCTCTTCTGGAGCTAGGATTCAGTTCCCCTCCTCCCTTAGCTAATAACTTCCAGACAGCTCCCTGGGCTGGGCTGGGCCATGGGTGGGTGGGGCAGATGGAGCCTCTGGGGTGGGGTGGGGGGCGGTTCTCTGGGATTAGCCACGCCTGACTGTAGAAAAGGCCCAATTCAGGAAAATCTTCCTATGGGGACCTGCACACCTATCCTCTGAAGTGTCTGGACACACACGTGCACATGGGGGGCACTGGCACACACAGGTAGGTGCTTACACGAGTGTGGGCCTTTTTTTCTTTTTTAAAGACTTTATTTATTTATTTGACACAGAGAGAGAGAGATCACAAGTAGCCGGAGAGGTAGGCAGAGGGTGGGGGGAAAGCAGGCTCCCGGCTGAGCAGAGAGCCCGATGCAGGACTCAATCCTAGGACCCTGGGATCATGACCTGAGCCGAAGGCGGTGGCTTAACCCACTGAGCCACCCAGGTGCCCGGAGTGTGGGTGTTTTTTCACACACCTCTGCCTATCTGCAAGGGTGGATGGAGTATACCTGGATGCCCCCCCCCAGCCTTGCCCTGTGCCTTCCCTGCCAAGGAGCCAAAACACTAGCACTGTACTGTTTAAAGTTAAGTAAATCCAAGTGTGCTTTACCCCCCGCCGGCTCTGACTATGGGCTTATAAAAATGAAGTGGGAACCTCTGCAGCTGTGGGCAATAAATCGTGAACCGCCAGGAGGGCATGTTACCTGCTTTCTGGGCTGATGGGTGGGACTTGGGGCACTGATTACAAGTGCCTGCTGGGCTGGGTGGGCAGCGGGCCAGCTCCTCGGCCTCAGGCACTGCCTGCTAGCCCAGCCCTGGGCCAGCTGTCTCCCGCAGATCTGCAGAGGTCAGGAGACCCAAGGCCCTAGGGCGAGGGGCGAGGACT
This sequence comes from Lontra canadensis, assembly GCF_010015895.1. Taxonomy (NCBI): domain Eukaryota; kingdom Metazoa; phylum Chordata; class Mammalia; order Carnivora; family Mustelidae; genus Lontra; species Lontra canadensis. The sequence goes on along the minus strand of NW_022631054.1, from coordinate 10,821,115 downwards.
GAGAGAGAGCGGCAGAGTGGTAGAGGAGGAGGGGTCTGGGGTGGGGAGAGTGAGCACGACAGGCACGTGCTGCTAAGGCTGAGGGGAGCCCTTGCATCTGGAGATCAATTAGCATCAATTACTGACTTCATTTAATTGTCGTCCAAGATGAATTTGTCATTTTTAGCTGGGAATTAATGGGAGACCTTCACCTCTCCCTGGCAGCAGCCACGGAGCCAACAGCGGTCACCTCAGTCTCCTAGGAGCCCTGAATCCTGCTTGGGGGCCTGGGCCAGGCTGGGGCAGGCGGCTAGTGGGGCTTCTGGTCCCTGGGCAAGCTCTCGCCTGCCCCAGGCCCGGCCACCCTGGCCCACTCGCCCGGGGGCCAAGGTGGGGGCCGCGGGTCCCACAGAGCCATCCTTCGCAGCCTCTGGCTTCAGCCAGAAATTAATTTGCTGGGCTGAGCATGTTTACCTTTTCTCAGCAAAGGCGAGACAGTAAACAGCGGACTGGCGGCTGAAATTGAATTGATAACTGCATCAACGTGCCAGATAACGCCTAAAATAATACGCCGATAAGGAAATTCGATTTGATTTGCTGCTGCGCATCAGATTGGCCCCATCTGTAGCTGCCTGTAATCATTTTCAATTGCGTTGGGAAACCTTATTTGTCCTTAAATATTTCTGTCATTTTTCATTGCTGGCGACAGATCCTTGGGCAGGTGGCCGGGGTGCGCTGCCTCTGTGGGCACGGGGCAGCGGCCCGAGGAGGAGGGGTGGTGAGGACTCTCAGGAAAGGAGGCAGGGAGCAGGCGGCCGGGCGGTGACAGCTGTTCCTCCAATCAATCATGCTGTCGACAGGGAGGGACGACTGGCTGGCAGAAATTGAGTTTGCCTCACAGGGGACGATTGAGCAAATTAATAGCCCATTAGCCAAGCAGTGACCTGAGAAATGAAGGTGCAGGGGTTCCTGCTCACTCAGGCCAGCTGGGGTGGGGCAGGGCAGGGGGAGGGTCTGGGGAGGAGGTGGGGGAGCACGGGGAACTACACTGCGAGGTGGGGTGGGGAGTGGATGGTTCAGGAGGAGTGATGTCAAGTCAGGGGAGGTGGGCTGGAGAGGAGGACAGTCTTAGGAGAGATGCTGGGGAAGGAGGGCGCAGAGGTGACCCCACTGATGATGATGGCTCTTTACCATCTTCCCATCATGCCCTCCGGGACTGAGTTCTGTGCCAGTGAACTCTCCTTCCTCGGTCCCTAGGTACTTCTTTACTTCCTCTCATCATTTCCCCGGAAACCAGGCCATGCCCTGGAGACACCTCTCTCTGGAGTCTTCCCCAGCACAGGCTGTTTATTCTCCCAACTTCAGGTTCCTCAGGCCAGGAGGGTGAGGGCAGTGTCTTCCTGGTGCTCACTGCCACTTCCAGCCCACCGTTTTTCCACCCTATGGGCTCTGAGGTCAAGTTGTCCCCTGCATCCCTTATCACTGGTGTCCCCCATTCTCCATGGTCCTCCAGGACTTTGACGTTCACTTGTCTACGCCAAGCCCCATCACTGACCTCCTCAGCGGCTGTTCCTTTCCCCTGGACTCACTTCCTCCTGGAGGAGCTCATCAACAGCCTGAATTGCTCTGTGACAGAACTCCCTCTCTCCCCAACCCTACTACAGCCTTGTACCCATCCTACTTCTCCCTCTGTCCTCCCATCTCCCGAGACACCACTGACTCATGGATTCTAGCCCATGTCCTAGGGCACGTCGCTACAACACCCTCTTGCTTCCCTCTGCCTCCTCCAACATCCAACTAGTCTCCTTTTGCTCTCAGACACACAGGCGGCTAAACGCAGCTGGGGAAAATCACAAAATCATGCAGATATGTGCCAATAAAAATTCAGTTTCCAATCCCAGCACTACTAAGCAATCCCTTAACATGCCCTTGGTCAGTTCGGTCTCCCTTTTCCCACAGAGAGAACCCAATAATATTTTACCATCTCTGGATGGTAAAATAAGTAAAATAAGTCCCCCGCCCCATCTTCTGTCCCCCTCTCTCTTACTAGGTGGCCTTGCTTCCCACTTCGCTTCAGAAATCTGAAGTCCTTACGTATGAATTCCCTCCACTTCCAGATCCACACTGGTCTCCTTTCTTCTTCCAGTTTCCGTGGAAGAGGTGTTCATCTTCCTGTTCTGGCCATAATCCCTTCTCCTGGGTTGAGAATCCCATTCCTGCCTATGTCGGCGGGGAAAGCTGTTGTGGGACCCTCTTTCCTGTGCCACCCTCCATCAGCAATGACACACCTGGAGCCACCCCGCCCCACAACAATATGGACAACTCCTCTTTCCCTTCTGGATGGCACCTTGTAGCTGACGCTCTCCCTCCTCCTTCCAGGTTCACCGAAGATGCTCCAAAGAGTCGTGCTTGCTGTCGACCCTCCTTTGTCCTCTAGCACTCCTTAACTCATTGAGGTCTGCAACCCCACCCCGACCCTCCATCAGGCTGCTCTCAATCAGGTCCTCGGTGGTCATCATTCGCCCGCTGTGACAGATCCTCCACTGATACTCATTTATCTGTTAATTCAATAAATATTTATTGAGGGTCTTCTATGGGCTAGGCACTGTCCCATGGTCTAAATCTATGTCCTTTTGGAACTTCCAAAGCAGGAGGAAACAGATACAATGAAATTATACAAACAACTGTAAAATTGCCCTCTTGCCGAGGAGAGGTGAACAGTGCTATGGGAACCCATAAAGGCAGATTTACCCTGCTCAAGAAATCCAGAAAGGCCTCCTTGGGGATGAGGCAAAAGCTGAGAGGTGATGGGTAAGTACGAGTTGGGTAGAGGAGGAAGAAGGAAAGGGATAACGTGGACCAAATACTTCCTCCATGCTAAGTACTTTACTATTCGTCGTGGAAACAGGCATGGAGAAGCTCTGTAAATTGCCCGCGGTTACCCTGTAAGCCACGCGGCTGGACTCAACCCTCCAGCCCGTGCTCATGACCCTGACCCTTCCCCTCTGTGCTCTCAGACGTGAGCTGTGGCCCTGTCTTCATCCCCTCCTCTCTCTGCACGCTGTCCTCCTCAGTCCCCACCTCCAGTCCTGTCCCATGCCTATCACCGTGCACCGATTCGGATCCTCTACTTGGATGTGCTGTAGGCTCTACAGGCTCAGTGTGCCTGGGATGGGACTTGTCTTTCCCTAGACCTGCCCTCCTTCTGCTTTTTCTATTTCCCTGCATGGCACCCCCCCCCCCGCCCCCCAGACTTCCCTGCATCAGCGGTCTGGACTCTGCCTCTTTACTCTGGTCTCTACATCTGAGCGGTCTTTACCTCCTAAGGAACCCCGGTGTCATCTTTTCTCCATGGCTTTAGTTCAGGCATCATCTCCAGTCTTTCCTGTCAAGTCTCCTAACACCTCTGTGTCCCCTCTAATCCAGTTCTATCTCTATAGCCAGCAGGATCTTCCTAAAACACAAGTCGGATCCCATCATTCAGCCACTTACCCTTCCTCGGCCCCCAAAGCCCACGGAATTTATTCCGAGCTCCTTATCATGCAAGCCCCTTTCCAGCCTCGTAACCCCTCCAGCAATGTTGTGTGCTGTCCTGGGCAAGGGCCAGCTCTTTGCAGCTGGTCCTCACTGCCAACAGTGCTCGTGACATCTACCTCCTCAGAGGCAACATATAACTCCCTATTTGTTCTTGAAGACCACACCCAGATGTTACTTCCTCTTTGACGCCTTCGTGATGTTAATTACTCTCTTTCTCATGCTATTTCTTACGTGCCTTTACCTCGATTAGGATTACCGATTATCGCACACGTCTACCTATAATATGGCAATGATTTGTTTGTCTATCTCCCCTGGTAGACTCTGCGCTCCTTGAGGGCAGGGAGTTTCTCTGATTCACTTGGTAGACTCAGGATCCGATTGTAGGCAGGGTCTGGCACAGAGCGGATGGTAGCAGCTGCTGAATGATTCAGCGGCCTCGTGGGTGGGAGGAGAACTTGAAGGGACTGTCTGAAAAGACTGTAAAAGATGGGGTGGGTGGGTGGTGGAGGTCGGGGGGTGGGGGTAGGAAGAGGGGAAGGCAGGCTGATGAGGTCATGCTGTCAATTTCTTTTGTTTAAATAAAGCCTGGTTTCATGCTCAGTGACAGGGAGAAGCCCTTGAAAGACAGAAGCTCCAGCTGTCCTAGAAAAATACCAGTGTCCACAGAGCTGGTGTGAAGAAGGTGGGCTGTGGTCACGTGAACACAGATGGACAGAACAATCCCATGCCTAGAAACACTGACAGATATAACCCCCCAGAGCGGACAGACCCACATGCTCAGAGAGGGTCTCCAGTAGCCTCCCCCATCACAGAGCCCTCTGTGGGGCTCTCTGCTAGCCCACCACCCCACCCGGAACCCCTGGGCTGCTCTCTCTCTCTCAGCAATTTCCCTACCCAAGAAAGCTCTAAGGGTTTCAATTACCGGCGCTTGGGATTTAGTGCCCTGGGCTTCTCTGACTGGAGGAGATTTATTTGAAGGTTTAGTGTCGTGGAGAATTCACGTCTTCACTCCCAGGAGCCCAGCTTCCGTCCTGAGCCCCTAAATCAGGAACCAAGATGGGCTATTGTCACTTACCGCATTAGCCTCGTTAGCGGACCAGGAGGGGTGATTAATAGCAATGCACACACAGCCATCCTGCTCACTGGCCGCTCTGTCGCTGCGTGTGACCCAGGGAAGGGGGTGGGGAGGGGCTGAGCCGGCTCTAGGATAACTAAGGGGTCTGCATGAGAGCACTCCCCCCCTGCCAGACAGGGAAGTCCCCGGGGCTCTTCCAGATCTGGGGATGGTTCAGAGATGCATAGGCTGAGCCCGAGACCACCCTGCTGGAGGCCCCTGGGGCCTGACTCCTGGAAAGGCGACAGAGCAGGAGTGCACGATGGAAGCTGGTTCTAGGATAAGGCCCAAAGTGTGCCTCTGTGTGTGTGAGAGATGTGTGCATGGTATGGGGTGGAGGTGGATAGAGAGAGCGGGGAGCGTGTGTATGTGTGTGCGCACGCGCCCGCGCCCACACAAGAGGTAGAGAGCAGTGGGTACGCTGATTTCATTTCCCAAACACTCTCTGAGGGCTTACTATGGGCCAAGTGATATTCGAAGAGCTGGAAATACAGCACGGAAGAGGACAGACAGGGCCCCGAGAAAGAGGAGGGGTGTGTGTGTGAGAGAGAGAAAGGAAGAAGCATGTGAGAGAGAAATGCAAGCGAGCAGTTGGACGCGAGAGAGGTGTGAACACAGGAGCGGAGAGGGAGAGGTTCATATGAAAGGCGGAGCTGGGGGGAGATCTGTGTGCAGAAGTAGGGACGGGGAGAGGGCAGGTGTAAGGGAGAGGGTGGGAGACATTTGTGTGAAACAGGCATGTGTGACAGAGTGGGTGTGTAGACAGGCTTGGGATTGAGAGGACACACTGTGTGGAGAAGGGTACGGAGTAGGGCACACAGTGAGGGGAGGGCTGGGGAGGGGGGTGTCTGGTGGAGATCTCTGTGTGTGACGGAGAAGGGTGCATGTGCACGTGTGTGCGTGTGTGTGCGTGTAAGGAGCCAGCAGGGTGTGTTAGGTGCTAGAGAGAGGAGTGTGTGAGAGGGAGCGTGTATAAGGAGTGATGATGGGAGAGAGAAGGGTAGGTATTTTCTCTTTTTTTGCTTTGGCATTTTTGCGGTGGCTCCCATCTTGCCCCCTCCACAGAGTTCCTGGAGTCAGGCTAACCTGGGTTTGAATTTCCGTTTTGCGCTCTTCATTCACCTATTTATCCGTTCATTCACCTGTTACTGAGCATTTACTGGCTTTTCCTTTCAGTGCCTCATTTTTCTTACCTGGAAAGCGGAGACTAACAGGGCGATGATGATAACTCAGTGAAGTAATTTATTAAAATGTCTTGTGAGCCCACAGAATTAGGAGCTGGAGGCACCCTGGCCCAGCACGTGGCGTGTGGGTCAAGAAATGGTAGCTGGAGAGCCAGGGCTCCCCTGCCAATCCTGTCTTCCTTTCTCTTTTTTCTCTCTTCCCTCGCGCGCTCCCAGTCACAGCTGAGCCATGGTATTAATTATTAGAGCCAATTGACTGTTTAGACTCTGATGTTTTAACTAATCACCACTAATGGCAGACACTGGTGGGCAATCACAATCATTTAGTTCCCAGGCAAACCCCTTCTTATAGCTGAGAGCGGACCGGCGGGGCTCGGGGGTGTGCGTGTTTAACAGTTACTGGGACTGGCAATGACGGGAGGGACGGGATCACTGCTGCCTCGACGAGGCCCTCCTCTCCTCCCTGGTGGCTCTGGGCCAGCAGCCTTGGGCCCAGGGGCCCTCTGGAGCCATCAGGTCCCCCGGGGTGGATCAGCTGAGCCCTGCGTTGAAGTGGGTGGCCTTCCTTTCCCACCCTCTTACTTCTCTGCCCTGTGACCTTCACCCATCTTTTTGACTTAGAATTCTGCCATGATCCTCCAGTGGTTGCTGGAGACCCACTCTGGACCAGAAATATCCTAGCTGCTCCCCTTCCCCGAGCTGCTTTTCAATTGGAGTTCCTTAAAGTCCACTTCCAGGAAGAGTCGTTCAGACATAGGTTCAAATCCCACTCGAGGGGCATCAGGTTCGACAGGTAGCTGGTTGGGACGGGAAGCTGCACCCTGTCCGTGTAGGCTGAGGGTGGCAGTGAAGGGAGGGAACTTTGCTGCTGAGGGTGGAAAGTCACCAGGGGTAGGCGTGTGTCCGGAGCTCTGGGCCCCTGAGAGGCCACCTGCATGCAGCCTTGCCCAGCTCCCAGGCCCTGGTCCCTGCAACACCTGCTCCAGCCTAGTTGGGGAAGCCAAAGCCCCAGAACTCAGGAATGCACGCCTCCCGGTAGATGCCCTGCAGGGCAGGACCATAGGGCCCGCAAGTCCTGGAGGGGGGTGGCCTAGGTGCCCGTGGCCAGTAGGTGTCGCTGTGGCTCCAGCAGTGGGAGGGGGTGGCAGGCAGGGGGCCCTGTAGGAAGCCTGGGGGCTGGATGCCCTTTGGCCTTCCTGCCCTCGCCTCAGGTCTCTCTGCCAGGGAAGCTTCTCCAGGGCTTCTCAAGCTTTAAGGGTACAGAACTCTTAGAAGGTCACGTTAAAACATAGATTCGGAGTTGGTAGCTCTGAGGTGGGTCCCAAAGATTGTTGGTTTCTCCGGAGTTCCTAGGTGGAGCTGGTGGAGCTGTTCTGTGGACCACCCTCTGAGGAGCAAGCTTCTAGACTGGACAGCTCCCTAACTAGGGGATGCCGACTGCGCTTCCTTCCAGAGCCAACCCGCACCCTCACTCCTGTTTCTTTAGTAAAGCTCCTAGACAAGAGGCCGGGGGTAACTCTTAAGGATGCTCTCTTTTTGGAGACCAGCATGAAGCAGACAGTTGATAGGGAAGCTCTGATACAAAATCTAACTCCAGTTCTCTGAGGCAACCTAGTCTGACCACCCAGCTCAATTCCTAAATTTATTTATTGATTTAAAAATATTTTATTTATTTATTTGAGAGAGAGAGAGAGAGAGAGAGAGAGAACAAGCACGTGCACACACAAGAGCAGAGGGAGAGGGAGAAGCAGGTTCTCCCCTGAGCAAGGAGCCCTACACGGGGCTTGATCCCAGGACACTGGGTTCATGACCTGAGCCGAAGGCAGAAACTTAACCAACTGAGCCACCCTGGCGCCCCTTAACTCCTAAATTTAAATCTAAACCTGAATCTAATCCTGATTCCCCCAGATAACCCCAGTTCCCATCATCAGAGCTATATCCTGATACTGACCTCAGCTCAACTCTTGTGCCCCCCTAAATCCAACAACTGTACTACCCATTGTTTCAGTCCTGTCCCAAGACTGAATGCCCCCTTATCCTCTCTGATAATCTTCCTGATCCTCTGCCGTACTTTCTTCTCAACACCAGTTTGAGCCAGGAAAGTAGGGCAGTAGGACCTGAGAACATTTGCCTCATCAGGCTGGTCCAGGACTTCCATCTCAATGACTAAGGCATTGCAGAGGGGAAAAGCGATTTGGCAGTCTAGTTGAGATTAGGGATTCCCACACATATTCTGGAAGGTCCCTTGCTGCTGGGGAACGCAGCCAGTCTTGTCTTTATTCTATGTTCTCTGTCCTAAAGACTCCATTTTTGGGGATGTGGGGAAGGCAGGGAGGAAGTATATCCATTTGCCCGGCCCTGATAGCAGGTGAAAAAGGAGGATGTGTGTGTGTGCGTGTGCACATGTGTGTGTGCGTGTGCACGTGTGTGTGCGTGTGTGTGCTGGGGGGGGAAGCAAGCAAAGCACTCTCTAGGGCTTTTTTCCCCCCTCTAAATCAAGGTTTTTCTGAGGGGCTCTCCTCTTTTCCCAGCTCTGTCTACAATGTGGCCCTCCCGGGCATGACAGAAGCTGATTCTTATAGATCTGACATTTTGTGATTTTAAAGAAGGAATGCAATTTTAAATAGGAATAATTTGGTTTTGCCCTGGTGGGCTACCCACTGTGACCCACTCCTCAACCCCGGCGTGCAGGAGATAGGTCAACTCAGAGAAGAACCATCTCTCACGCTGGGAGGCACAGAGTAATAAAAAATACGGCCGCGCGTGTCAAACACCTCTGCCTTTAAAAAGCTCTCCCCTTCTTCATTTATAAATAGCTCTATTTAGGAAAACTGCTGTTGCATTTCTAGAGCACCTCCACATGTATAAAATAATTCCATAGTTTTACAGATCACTTCTCATCAAACGTTTAAATGAAAAGATCCTTTTGAATACCTTGGAAAAGGTACTTAACTTCCTTGTGCCTCAATTTTCTCATCTGTCAAATGGAAAGAATAGAAGTAGCTCCTTCACAGGGTTATGCATAAAGTCATTTGAATAGCACCGGGTGCACAGAAGCCATTTATGTCAAATGTTTGCTATTTTTATTGCTGCTGTTGTTATTACCAATATTCTGGGATATTTAGCACCTGAGATAGGGGAAAGATGGGGATAGGCAAAAGTACTTGTCCAAAGTCTGTTGCCAGTAAGCTTAAAAATGAAACTCTTGGGGCGCCTGGCTGGCTCAGTGGGTAGAACATGTGACTCTTGATCTCAGGATCGCGAGTTCAAGCCCCACGTTGGGCAGGGAGCCTACTTAGAAAAAAAAAAAAAAACTACAAAAATGGACATTTGGCTTCTATAGTCTATTGCTGTGTTCTGTCTACCACACTAAAAACATCTGGCCAAAGTAACTGGGGAGGGGGGTGGGTCCATGAGTCCCCCTGCCCTCTGCTGGGTCTGGGCAATAGGAGGGAACAGAGGAGGTGGGCTTGCTCCCCCTTGTTGAGTCATGGGAACTGGTGGCAGGGCCTCATGGGGGCAGTTGACTGGGTAGGCTGTGCTCCTGGTTCTATTCCGTGGCTGCCCACTGGGCTTCCGTGACCCGGAGAGAGAACCGAGTCATGACACTTCCCATGGCAGCTCCGGACCCAATCCCCCCACCAGAAACCTCTTCCTCTCCCCTCCAGCTCGTGTCTTGTTCCTTTCTACATTGGCATGCTTCTCCATCCATACTCCCCGCATTCTGCCCAGTGGCTCAGTCACAGGCAGACTCCCAGGGCCAGAGTTGGGCTAAAGGTAGGGAACAGGAGTAAGGAGGCCGGGAGGGTGGAACATGAGTTTTGGAGTTGGAGAGATCTGGTCTGGAAACCTACCTTACTTAGCATTACTAGCCATGGCATCCTCTGGGCAAGTGCCTTACTCTACGGGAGTCTGTGTTTCCCCATACTTAGAGACAGAGGATAATACTACTCGCCTCCCAGGTTGCTTGAACCAGTGAACCAGTGGGCATAGCGTGAAGCACAAAGGCTTGCACAGAGTAGGTCTCAGCATGCCTTCCTGCCTGGCTGGGAAATGGCGGTGGCAGGGGCTGCTGGAGGCCTGGGAGTGCGAGGGGGACCAGGCTGATAACCCGGGGAGCCTTGGGGAGGCTTGGCCCATAGGCACTAGAGTTCCTCTTTCCACACAGGCCCAGCCCTCCCCCAGGCAGAGCAGTCAGTGGTCATCAGTACAACACAGGCCTGTGTCATGAGGAAGGCAGCTGTGTGGGGGGTTGGGCTAGAGGTTCTGTGCAGAGAGGGCCCAAGGCAGGGGCAGCTGGGCTGCCTGGCCAGGCACAGCCTGTTACCAGCTGCACCCTGGGGATCTAAGCCCTGCCACCACCAGCACCCCCTAGCTGAAAGTCACCAGCCCTGGGCTCCTGTGTCCTAGTTCTCAGTTCTAATTGCGGAGTGGGGCTGAGGAAAGGAATCCAGTGGAGTCTCCCACGGTTCAGGCAGGGTTTGCTCAAGGGAGAGGCTGCCCTCTGCTCTCTCTCCCCTCTGTCTACTGGTCGGTCTGTCCCTTTCTCTTGCTTTCCTTTCCATTTTATCATGAGCCATTCCGAACTTAGTCCTGGAACACTCTCAAAGTTTGGAGGCCAGGGCCTGGGAAAGAAAAGCACCCCAGGCTCCAGGGCTGGGCCCAGAGGATCCCACTGCAAGGCTGAAGGGGGAAGGAGTGAGGAGAATGGGGCTGGGGCTCAGAGGTGGAGAGGTCTTCCTGGAGGAGGGGGTGGTGCCGGAAGTCTGGAGTGTAGGATAGATGGCAAGAGAAAGAATGGAGGACAGTGACCAAAGTAAAGGCAGGGTGATGGCCCAGTAGGGCTTGAGAGTGTGGCTGGAATAGAGGAGGATGGAGGGGTCATGGCGTCTGGGTGATACCGCCTGGTGGGGGCTCCCCTGGGCCTTCGACCCCCATGGGCCTGTTGACCCCCCTCAATCTTTAGACAGGGCATTGAGACTTACAACTAGAATAGTCCATTGCAGAAGGATGCGTCTTGGCCATGTCTGTGACTCTCATAAGCCAGGCACTGGTGCAGCATGAAGCAGTTCGATCCTGGCATGTGGTGGAGGTGGCTGGGTCATTACCCTACTCTACTGATGCAGGAGTGAGAGGAGTCAGGTGAGATGCCTGGCGTCCCCCAGCAGTGTGTAATGGAGCTGGGACTTGCAAGGTTGGGCTCCTGAGCAAGGCCGGAAGGGCGTTCCTGTGTAAGCCCCTGCTTACTGGCCAGCCTGGTCTCTTCCCTACTTCCCACCATGTGCACCGTGGTTCTGGCCACACCGAACCCTTTCAGTTTCTCACGAGGGCCATTTCCTCTCACCTGTGGGCCTTTATATGCATTGTTCCCTCTGTCTGGATGGCAGACCTTTGAGATCTCGGCCTCACGGGGAACTCTGCTGGGAAGCGCTACTCTTTGAATCTTTAGGCTCAACCGTGTGTCCCCATAGCCTCCAAGCCTTCCCTGTCACGTTGTAATTAAGCTTTTCGTGTCTGGTTTCTCACCAGGGCCTGGCACAGTGAGGGATGTCAGATGTGCTCAGGCCTAGCCTTCCTACCTGCACATCAGCACCACGGGAAGGGAGGTGTGCCCGGGCTCAAAGAACACAGGGGAGGCTAGGGGTGGTCCTGGGCCTGCCAGGAGCAAACGGTCAGGAGGGGGCATTGGAGAAAGCAGAGACTCACTTGAATTTAGGTTCAGGGCAGGACCTGGCCTAAAGCAGGCCCTGGTGAGACTTTGAGGTTGGACAGGTGTCTTTGAGAGGAAGGCCCTCGAAGGATGGGGAATACCACACCTCAAGGAGACCAGAGGACTGTAAGCCTGGGGTCAGGAGGTTGAGTGGAAGCAAACATGGACAGAGGAAGGCATTTGGCCCCCTCCCTAGACTCTCTCTGCCCGGTAGGGCCTGGGCTGCCCACCCCACCAAAGGGCATCACGTGGGTGACTGCCCAGGACGCTGGTCCTTCTAACATGCTGAGTGCCTGAACCAGCCCGTCATAAACCACACCCGTGAATCCTGGCACCAGGCACTGCTCCCCAGTTCAGGGCACGTATCCTCTGAGGACCATACCATGGGCCAGCCCTCCCAGGGCCTCCAGCCTCATATCTGGCTTTGCCTCATTTCTCCTGCAGCATTTTACATCTTAATCTGGGCCAGGGTTCACAACCTCCACACCTGTCTGTGCAGCCTCAGCTTCAACCCGCTGACTATATGCACCCCGTTGGCCTGCCCCGTATCTTCTCCAGGCCAGGAGCTCCCTGAATGCAGGGGCTTTGTTTTAGAATCCTCTCATTCTTGGGCACCCGGGTGGCTCAGTGGGTTAAGCATCCAGACTCTTGATTTCTGCTCAGGTCATGGTCTCAGGGTCGTGTAATCTAGGCATTGGGCTCCACCCTCAGTGGGGAGCCTGCTTCAGGACTCTCTCTCTCGCTCTGCCCTGCCCCTACGCTTTCTGTCTAAAATCAGTCAATCAATCAATCAACCAATCCTAAAAAAAAAAGCATCACCTTTTCTTTGCAGTTCCCAGCCTAGATGTTGTTTATAAATATAGTTTAACTATTGGGAAAGACAGAGAAGTAGATTAAGGGATGAGGGCTTTGCCTCTCTTAAGCCTATTTTATTACATGTAAAATGGAGACAGTGATCCCCATCACCTGGGATATCTGGGAAGCATAAGTGAGATTAAGACTGACATGAGTCCTTCTTTAGGAATGGATGTTCTTGTTATCTTTATTTCACAGATAAGCACCCTGGGCTCAGAGAAGGTTGGAGACTTGCCCAAGGTCACACAGCCGGGAAGTGGGGGGGCTGGGATTCTAATGAGTCCTCTCCCCCTCTCTGCTACACCTCAACTGGGGGGAGGGTGTGAAGTTTGGCTGCAGGTAGGGATGTGTAAGTCAAGTAGGGGAGTCGGGTAGGGTTTATCTGACCAGTGGGGTATGGAGTTCAGCCCGTGGCACACAGCCTGGCAGGGTCAATCAGAGAGGAGACAAGAGTGGGGAGAGCCTTGCCTACAGGCAGGGGGCTCCTCAGGAGAAGACATGGCCCTGTCCTCTGGGTGCCTGATGAATTCTGGGAGAGAAAGCAGGTCTCAGGCCCAGGAAAGGCAGCGGGTAGGCTGGGATAAGGGCATGATGGTAAGGAGGCTTGAGATCCCAGCGCCTGAGGTGGGAGAGTCCCCGGAGATGGATGGCAGAAACGAGTCCAACCCGCCCGGATACTCTTCACGCCCTGGTTCTGCAGGCAGGGGTGGGGACTGGCCACCTGCCATCCTCCGTGCACCTGGGCTGGGGGGCCCAGCCTATGGGCAGCCCTGGGCTCCAACTACCTCTGCCCCCTGGCCCAGCAGCAGGCCCAGCTGGCTCACCTTCTCAATCAATACTGCGCTCTTAATGGGCCCAGCCACCAGCACCAACCAGGGGCATTAAATGTTAATTATATCTATTTGGATTTGAAAAATTTTATTACTCAAGTTAATTATGGCTGGAGTCATAAAAAGGTTTCAGAGTGAAAGGGCTGCCTTATTGGGGCCGCTTTCCCCAAGACAGATTGGAAAGGAAAAGAAGAAATAAAAGCATCTGGCTCAAAGGGCTGGGCGCTCCCCATCCACTAGGCTGAGAGCCCCGGGCTCGGGACCGGCATCCTCTAAAGCCTAAAGTACAGCTCGCCCACCAGCCGTGCTGGTGCCCGGAAGACAGGAGAGGCCGGTCATGGGAAGGCAGGGCCTCAGCTCACGGCCCCAGTGTGAGGGGTGCCTTTGGTATAGAAGGCCCCCTGCCCGTGGAGGTCCAGGGAAACTGCTGAGAACATCTGGGCTCCCAGAGATCTCGACTGAAGGATATGCCCAGGGCTCCTCTTCAAGTGGTCTTGAGACTGGGAACTTCTCCAGCCCCGCTCCCCACCCTGGCCTGGCCCCACCCAGCCCAGTCTGATTGCTTCCTGCCAGCCCCACTTATGATTCATGGGCCTGACCTGCAGCTATAAAGTGTTCACTGTAGCCGGCAAAGACGCAGGATTTACAGCTCTGGGGTCAGCTGTAGGCAATGACACACACAATAGCTGACTCACAAGGGTGCCCCGTTTCCAGCCCACACATAACTCTCTCTCGCACACGCAGGTACACATGCACACATCTCGACGGAGACACAGATGCACCTTCATGCCCAGGAGCTATCCTACTCACGCATGCAGTAATGGGAATTCCATTTGTAGAGCAAGCACGGTGTATTGGGTGCTTTACGGTCATTTGTCTAATCCTTAACACCAATCCTGTAAGGTTGAAGCAGTGTTACTCATTTTATAGAAGAGGAAGCGAACTAAGGCTCAGGTAGGTTAAGCTGTTTGAGCACACGTGCCCTCCGAGGGAACCAGCTCTACAGAGAGCCGCGATGCCTACGCTGTTGGCCAAAGAAACAGTAAATCCGTCAGCAGCCAGAGGGTGTGGGAGTAAGACAGGCCATCCCATTCCTCCTCCCTCTTCCCCATCAGAGGAGCTGGAGGCTGGTTCAGAGTGGGAGGGAATGTTCTAGAAGCAGACCTGCCCCTTGGTCTCCTGAAAAGTGATAGAAGGGAGACTAAAAGCCAGGAGAGGAAGGCCTTAACCACATAGGAGACTGGAATTGGAAAAGTGCTCAAACTTTTAAAGGTCAGAAGTCACTGGGAATTAGGGAGAAATTTGCCCATGTTGTGAAGGAATCAACTGTCCATCGGACAAAGGGTATTTGAGGAAGGATAGCTGGTGGGGAGGGAAGAGGTTTCATATTTGTGTCTCCCAAGTTGAGCTCCTCAATATACTGGTTTATTATCATTATTGTCACTCTTGTTCTCATTACTATTCTTGTACTGGGAAGACCATGTAGAAGGGGTCTGGCACTCCTCCCCTTGGCTCACGAAGCATTTGCCTCTAGTTGGTTCCTCCTGTTTTCTCAGGTCTCAGAATTTCTGCCTTTCCCCCAGAGCTGGTGCCCAGTGTCCCTTAGGGCCAGCCTTCTCTGTCCTCAGCAGGAACTCCCCTCTCTCGGCTGTTCCTCATTCCTCTCTCTCTTGGGTTTTTGCCCCTCCATTAGTCCTTTCTTCTGTGTTTTCAAACGTGTATGTAGTTTCTTTCTTGCCATGGCCAGCCCTTCCCTTGACCTTGTTAATTCCTCTATGACTTTTCTAAGTTTCTTCTGTCTTCTCATCTGCTTCCTAGAGTCAGGGCCTTTGCGCTCTGGGATGGAGCGCCCATCACCGCTGGTGTCACTACCATGACCTCACCCCCAGCTGCTCACTGGCGCCCCATGGAAGCCTTGACCCTTAGCTCCTCTGTGGCCTCCTTCTCACGGCATCCGCAGCTTTTCCTCATGCCCCTGCTCTGCCATCTCCCCTCACCTCCCCTCCTCTTCCTGTCGTTCTTTCCTCCTCAGCTGACTGGACACCAGTATCTTGTCTCCTCTTCCCAGTCCTCCTGGCTCAAGGTTCACTCCTGGGCTCTTTGCTCTTAGAGAATTTATCTTCTTATTCTTGGGGACTTCCATGTTCCCCCTCTCGATGTGACTCCCAAAGCTGCTTCCATGTTTCTCCTGAACTCCCATCCTGAGCTGTCAATGGTCCAAAGGACCTAACTATTGAGATGCTCTACTCCCACTCCCAGTGAAACATGCTGAAATTGGTCATCATGGTCCTTTCTTCAAAATGGCTCAGCTCACTTTTCTCCACCTCATTTCCACGCATAAAATAACTATGGTTCTGGTTGCCTGACCTTCCCAAACACCAGATCCACTGATTAAATTAATACACTGAGCAAATTCTTTCCAGGTAACTCTCATGTGCAAAGCCCAAATAGCCCAGGGTGGCAGGGGTGGAGATGGGAGGCAGAACGAATAGGGGGCAGTAGGAGGCCACGGAGAGGGAGGGCTCTGGAATTGGGTAGATTTGGGTCCAAAGCCTGGCCTCCCCACCACTTGCCAGCTATGTGACACTTAAAGTGAACATAGAGTGCTTCCCATTTGCCACACACCGACTTCAGGGTCTTGCCTTTCGGATCCACTTCATCCTCACTACCATCTTTGCAATATTGCTATAATGATTCCATTTCAGAGATCAGAAAAACAGACCAGAGAGGTTAAGAAATTTGCCCAAGGTCACACAGCTTAGTAAGTGGCTGAGCCAAAGGATGAACCCAGGCAGGCTGGCAGTCTTTACGACCACTTTGCTATATTTAACCTCTTAGGGTCTCAGTTTTGTTTCCTATTGTGTCACCAACATCCAGGAACCCACTGAGTATCTGCTGAGGAAAAGAGTACAAATAAATAGCTAAAATGCACGTGTTGGGCTTGATGGCTTGAGTAGTTGCTGACCTTGGCCAAAGCAGGGTCAAGGAAGAGGTGGGGCCAGAGGTACGGCTGCAGGGGTCTAAGGAGTGAAGGGGAGGGAAGGAGGCTAGGTGGGAGTCAGGTGTGGACCGTCCATTCAGGAACAGAGAGAGGGGCACGGGATCTGGGTCATGACCGCTGTGTGTTTCATTTTAGCTTAGGGAAAAGGGTTGGGGCTCCAGGAGGGGGCACCATTGCTGGAGCTGGGCCTCAGAGAGGAGGTGAGGAAACAGGATCCCAAGCACGGAGAGGGGATGCTTCCTGACCGGGAGGGACGTTACTCTGTTGGAGAGAGACAGGAGTTAAATGGATAAGGGCAGCCTCACTGGGGAAGGGCTGAGCTGGAGGAAACCGCAGGGGCTGGGGAGCCGGGAGAAGGAGATGCCTCCATAGTACCATCTTTGGTGGGACAGCCAGTGACCTGGAGGGTAGGCGTTTGATCTTCTCCCCTGAGCTTCCCCCAGGGGCGCTTGGTGCCAGCTCCAGAGACAGGGGCTTGGGTGGCTGGATTAGAAATGGCTACCTCTGGCTGTGCCAAGACAAGCAGGGGGTGGGGGAGGGCAACGCTGGGCTTGGTGTACCTGAGCCCTAAGCCCAGTCTTGCCGGTAGCAGCAACTAACTACTATTGGACCGCCAGTATCTTACACCCTGACAGGGGAGCAAAACCCTGTTTCCAGAGCTGGAGCCAGCCATGCTTTCCTTGAGTGAAGCAGTAAAAGGGGAAAATCAACATCCCAATGATCTTGTTTATGGTGCTAAGTAAGCTGTACAGCTTAATCCGTTCGAGGTTAATGAATTTACGACTTGCTTTGGAGTTTGACAAGGGCTATAAAAGAGAAATGAATGCTCTGGGCAGCTCCTTCCCTAGCGGCTGCTTAGGGTTAGACCAGCCTGGCCTGGCCTGCCCTGGTGAGGGAGGGGAGAAGATTGAAGTGGTGGGTTCATGGCCAGTTGCCTGGGAGAGGACTAGAGAAGGGACAATCTGAGGGCCAAAGGACCCTTTCTGGAACCTTCTGCTAGGCTGACGTAAGCTGGGGCCCCCGGTGCTCAGGATCTTTGCATCTTGGGCAAGTCGTTTAATGTTTCTGAGCCTCATCTGGAAGAGAGGGATGATCCCATCTACCTCTCAGTGACGCCATGACAAAGAGGTGAGGTACCACGTGTGAAGAACTTTGCGTCAGTCCCGGATAACTGGTAGCTGTGGTGACTACCGTTTTCTTCTGTCTCACATCGTAATTTGCTGTTTATTCATCTGTGTCCCTCACCATGTGCCCACTCATTCAGAAGTCCAGGGAGTCTGTTACACCGTGTGCCAGGCCCTGTGTCCCACACAAGTTGGTGTGAGAGGCACACACCTTACGGCCCCCTGAAAGTGCAAGGAGAGCAGTGCGGGGAAGGAGCGGGGAGCAAGTTACCCTGGAAGAGCACAAAGCAAGGAGGGGCCGGGTCTGCCTGTCCCGTCTCAGCCAGTCTGAGTAACGCCTTGTGCGCCTTGTGCGGTTACAGCACTTGGCAGGTCATGGAATACTTCCATGTGATTCGTTCTTTTGATTCTCACAACAATCCCATAACGACCACATTTTCTGAATCAAAAATTAGAATCCAGGGTGACCACCTGCTGTGACAATAGGTCAAAACATTGGGAATTCGGGCTGTTTAAAAAACTCAGTGACATGCCGAGTTCCAGAAGCAGGGAGGGCAGGGACTGCGGCATCTCTGTTGGAACAGTCAGGAGAATGAAGCTCAAACCGTCAGTGAGAGAACAGAGGCTTTGCCTCATCCAGCCACCCAGCTGCTTGCTTCTGGGGACAGATGGCCTGGCGTGGAGGCTGCAATCCGTGTTTCTCAGGTGAACAGGCCAGTGTCTGTGTGGATGTGTGTCTCTGCTTCTGGGAGCAACTCTCCTCAAAAGAGCCATCAGTGTTCCTCATCTCCCCTTCCCTCTTCTCTATCCTCCCTCCAATGCGCTGTTGTGGGGGGTAGGTTGGGGGTGGGCTGGCTGGTATCATCCCATCAGCTGGTTCGCGAGGTTAGATCTCAGTAACCCTGTCGCCTTATTCTACCCACAGGCACTTGAGCACGGGGGCTTACTCCTTCCTCCTTGAACACTTCCTTTACTTGACTTCTGTCACAACCCACTTTCCTGTTCCCTTCTTGCCTCCCTGGACGTCTCTTCTTAGTCTCCTTGCTGGAGCTCCCTCCTTTTCGCACCCACTAGATACTGGAGTGTGAGGCCAGGTCCCTCGGCAGGCGCACACGAGTGTGTGAGTGAACCGACAGGCAGGGCGGGCAACCTCTGCTTATGCTGGGGGGTTGGTTTCTCGGGCTTTCCCTCAGGGAGTACCTCTTTCTGGTTCCCCTCCTCCTAGCTCACTGGCCTCGCAGTTCCAGTGCTTTCAGTGTTGTCTCTCTGACGCCGACTGTCCTTGTCCTCCTACTCTGAAATCAGAGTTCCTCTGGGATCTGTTGGCAGCTCCTTACAAACCAACCACCCCAGACGCCAAGGATTAGGTGGCTTCCGTTTTGCTGGTAAAGACATGGCCTCCCAAGGTGAGAGCTGGCTGTTTCATGCACCTGCATAGGTCAAACACAGGAGGTGGATGGGGCACAAATGCTGGTGTCACCTGGCTCATCCCTTGGCCCCACCAGTGTCACCACTGACGGACACTGCCTCTCCCACGGACCTGGCCACTGGGCCCCAATGCTTCATCCTAGAGATGAAATCCAAGAGCATGAAGAACACAAGAGTGGAGTAAGAAGACCCGGCTTGGGCCCCAGCTTTGCCAGAGAGGACTGAATAAAATACCAGGAGATCCCAGGTTCTATCCAGGGCCCTAAAGGAAGACCCAGGATCCTGCCCACTGTGGTCTCGCAGGTCTCTCTTTCCCCTCACATCCTTTATTTCCTCAGAGCACTCACTCTGGACCCCCAGCTCTCTCTGCAGAGCTCCTCATGACTCCTTCCCTCTGCCCAAAGGATGACACTCTTAGGAAAACACTGAGGCTTTGGTTCTGCCTTTCTCCTTTCCCTGGACTCCAGAACTGAAAGTCATGGTTGCCTGGCAAGAGACTTCATTTTCTCTGGAGACCATCCCTCCCTCCTCCTCAGGAACGTGTGGGAAAGGGTTCAGCCATAGCAAGGATTCCCTGGCTAGCACCCTGGGGAGTCCTTTTGCTCTCCAGGGAGGGTCCCTGTGGGCCCCACCTGTCCAGCTGGTCCTACTTCAGGGGACAGGCAGCTGGGACCCGTCCTGCAGGCATAGAGGCTGAAACAGGCTAATGAATCCTGATGGGAGAAGTGACCTTTTCCAAATGCCACATGTCATTGGATTTTATATCACACAAGGACAATGTGCCATGGGTATTAAAATCGTTTTTCCAATAGTTATATATGTGTGTGAGTGTGGTGCAGAGTCTGTATGACGAGAGGAAAATCCTAATGAAGATGTCATCAGACGAGCCTTCCTTCCGCAGCCCCAGAAAGGCAGATCTTCAGGACACTCCCTCTCTCAGTCAGGGTTTGGCCCTAGACCTTAGCTCTGGACCACAGGTAAACTCTTCTCCCACCAAGTTTCCTGGCTGAGACCCTGGCTTTGGACCTGGCCTTGGCTCCACTTCCTGGTCTAGGAAGGTATACCCAGAATCAGAGGAAAAGCAAGACCTAGAGACCGCAGAGGCCCAGAAGTTGATGTCTTGTAGACACAGGCCCAGGCATGCAGGGCTCCTTCCCTTGGTCTCCTGGAGAAGCTAGAGGACACTTGGGAAAGGAAGGACATATAACTAGAAGGAGCTGGTTCAGAGGCTTCCAGAACTCTGGAGGCCAGGAGAGGCTGGACTTGGAGCCAAGAATCCCAGACTCTTCTGTTTAAATCCTCCTAGTTCCCATGGTCTAGCTTATATCTGCAATATTCCTGATAGGTGGCCTGCCTAAACACCTCCAAGGCCAGGAGATTCCAGACATCCCCAGGAAGCCATTTCAGCTCTGGAGAGCTTTGGCTGTTTAGAAAGTTCACACACAGCTTGAACTAAAATCTATTTCCCTGGAAGTTCCACCCACAGGTCTGTGTTTAACCCCTTGGCCTCAGACAGAAAAATCCTTCATCTCTGTTTTACACGACAGCCTTTTGGGAATCTGAAAACACTAACAGTATTCCCTGGAGTCTTCTTTTCTCCAGGTTGAGCATTTCTCGTCCATTCGGTGATTCCCAGTATGACCCAACTTCACATAGCATGACCCCTAGGCACTCCAGTTCTGTTCCACTAAGGACATAAGACCCATTTTCTATTGCCACAATGGGCAAAGGAAGTCTGCATGATAAAGGGGAAAAGAGCAAGCATCCAGAGTCAGAGCCCAAGGTTCAAAATCCCGGCCTCAGGGCGCCTGGGTGGCTCAGTGGGTTAAAGCCTCTGCCTTTGGCTCCGGTCATGATCCCAGGGTCCTGGGATCGAGCCCCACATCAGGCTCTCTGCTCAGCAGGGAGCCTGCTTCTCTCTCTCTCTCTGCCTGCCGCTCTGCCTACTTGTGATCTCTCTCTGTCAAATAAATAAATAAAATCTTTAAAACAAAACAAAAAAACAAAATTCCGGCCTCATTCTTTAATAGTGAGAGGAATTAAGTCAGGTCCTTCACCTTTTTGAGATATGGTTTCTTTCTCATAACCTTAGATGAGGCAACAGCTTCCTGACTGAAACAACTTCTTCAGGATGTGGTCCAAGGACAGGCCAGGACCTCTGTGGAGACCTCCTCAGTCAGAGGAGGTCAGCAGAGGTCGTAGGATGAAGGGCAGAAAAAGTAAACACTATCCACAAATAGCTCCTTGTCCCAGATGGGTGTCCAGAACTAACTGCCCCAAATCCTAGTAAAAAGCTTCAAGCACGAAGCCTGTCCCCATTCTTGCCCTTCATGCTCAGACAAACAAGGCCGCGTGTAAGAGGCTGCTTGTGTCAGGGAGGGAGCCACTCCCTTCTTAGGCCCCACAGCACCAGAACTCAAGTATCACGGCTCAGAGTGGGGCTCCCCAGGTCCAGGCAGAGATGAAGATCCAGGTTGCACTGCCTACCAGAGAACTCGCCCCGATTCCCAGAGACCCGCCATGTCCTTGGCTTGTGCAGGCTCTTGAGTTACCAGGGTTTGAATCTTGGTCTAACGGCTCGCTAATTGGGTGTGACCTTGGCCGAGTTCCTTAACCCTCTGTACCTGTTTCTTCATTTGAAATATGCTGATCATTTACCTACCTCAGGGTGTTGCAAGGATTATGTGACTTTATACATGTAAAACACTTAGAACAAAGAAAGTTGAGCACACGGTAAGCACTCAATAAATATTGGCTATTATTATCATCCCACTCCTAGGACAGTTGTGAAGGTCATGGGTGCTAGATAATAGGAACATGTCATTCCTGGCATACAATCAGGCAATTGGGGGTTATTCGAGTTGTTGACTGCCTGTTCTCCTGCATCGGACCCGGGCCTCCAGGTTGGTCTGATCGGTGAGAAGTGGAGCAGAACTACCTGTCCGCTCATTGTGGGATCCAAATGATATCAGATACTAGGCAGTGGGGGCGAGGGGGGGGAGGGGAAAGCCATAGCACTTGCTGGATTCTTCTGAATTTACTACTGAAGATTCCCCAGAGCTTCTCTAGCTTTTTTCCCTTCCCTCCGCATGTCCTCAAAATCAAATATTTATCCTGGTTGCATTGCATCTGGCTGGAAGTTTCTACCCATCATTTGAGCCCGTCTAGATCATTTGCTATTCTGATTCAGTCATCTTTCCTTCTAGAGTTGTGGCTTCTGCAGGTCTCATCCACAAGGTTTTAGATCTTTTGTGAAATTCCATAGTCCAGAGCCAGCAGAGTAAAATCCCCTCTGCCTAGCAGCCAGCTGTCTCAAGTCCTCCTTGTTTACCTGGTCAATTCATTCTCTTTTGGGACCTAACTCCAATGTCAAGCTTCCTTAAAAACCCTGAGCTTACATTTAATTTAAAAAAACATTTGTCAGAATATTTCATACTCACTATGAAGGCCGGAACCAAAAAGACTCTACCAAGGGCTGGTGAGAGGAGGTAGAGAAACTAGAACCCTCAGTATTTGCTGGTGGCAGCATAAGATGGGGCAGCTACTTTGAAACCTAGTTGGGCAGTTTCTAAAAATGCTAAATATGGAATTACCATAAGACAGAACGATTCCACGCTGAGGGGTATACCCAAGAGAAGAGAAACCGTACTTCCACACGAAAACATTTACGTGAATGTTCATGACAACGTTACTCATCAGGGCCAAAAAGCAGAAACAACCCAAATGCCCTTCAGTTGATGAACCGATAAATAACATGGGCTATATCCACACAATGGAATGTTATTTGGTCATAAAAAAGAGTGAAATACTAATACATGCTACAGTACAGATACACTGAAAGCAGACTAAATGAAAGAAGCCATTCACCCCCCTCCCCATGTATTACAGAATTCCTTGATATGAACAGGCAAATTTTTAGAGATGGTAGTCTAGTGGCTGCTTAGGGTTGGGAAGCCAGAGGAGGGAGATTGACCACCAGTGGGTTTTTTTTTTTAAAAGAGGGACAGAGTGTTCTGAAATTCCGGATTCTGGATTCTGATGATGATTGCATAGTCCTGTGAATACACTTTAAATACCCCAATTACATTCAACTGTACACTTCAAATGGTATGTTACATGAATTTTACCTCAATAATGCTTATATATATACACACACACACACACACATATATATATATATATATATTTGAGAGAGATAGAGCAGGGGAAAGGGCCCAGAGAGAGAATCCCAAGCAGACTCCATGCTGAGCTTGGAGCCTGATGGGGGTGGTGCTCAATCTTACCACTCTGAGCCAAAACCAAGAGTTAAACGCTTAACTTATTGAGCCACCCAGGTGCCCATCATAATGCCCTTTTTAAAAAACTTAGGCATCTACTACAAGCTAAATGTTGGAAGCAGTAGACCTGGGGATCTGGGAGAGAGACTGGGGAAGGGTGGTAAAGGGATGTTCCCTGGAGTGAATGATTCTTGGGCTTTGTCTTCATGGATGAGTAGAGATTAAGCAAAGAAGTAGAGGCAAAGGGTGTGCTCAGCAGAAAAAAGCAGAGAAGTAGAGCAAAAAGTATGAACTCTGTAGTGAGACTGCGTAGATCTGAATCCTAACTACCATATACTCACTATGTGACTTCGGTAAGTTACAGAACCTCTCTATGCCTCAGTTTCTTCATCTGCAAAATGAGCATAATTATGGCATAGTATGAATAGTCTAATAATAAAGAGTAATACAGTGCAACATGGCCAGGGTGATGATGAAATGAGTTAACACATGTCAAGGGCTCAGAAGCGAGGCAGATACGTAATAAGGTCTCGATAGACATTAGTTACATGGGTTATGGAGTACAACACTGTTTGGTGTTAAAGGATAAGGCACAGAAGGAAGATCTCAGGTAGCGATCAGATCACAGGGAACTTGGAAGAAGGCAGAGAAGCTTGGTCTAGAACAAGAGGAGGTGTGCCTCTGGAAGAGAGGAGAGAAGAAAAGATTTAGGCTCAAAGTTGAGGGATGTCGGGTATCCTGGGTTTCTATGTAAAGTAGGAAGCAAGAGTGGTAAAGGGACAGAAGTGAGTCAACACCGAGTCATCCGAGACTCAGATGATGTGGAGGATAGGTCTGTAGAGTTGCGTGATTTTGCTTACCAGCTCTCAGCCATGGGCATAGAGATGGACCGTGGCAATGATCCAGAGATAGGGTTTTGCTAAGTAGTATCACAGGACAGGTGCAGAGGGCTTGAGGAGCATGGGTAAGAAAGAGGTCAGCGGCTGAGTCCTGTTAAAGAAATAATGAGCAGGGTGTGCTGATACACTGGGAGAAAACATTAGAATTGGGTACCAGAAGGCTTATGAGGTCAAAGGGGAGATGTTCAACTGTAACTTATTTGATTATTCATTCCCTCATGCAAACAACCCTTACTGGGAACCAATCACGGGCCAAGGATACAAGGGTGGGACCTGCTGGATGCTGTCTTTGCCCCTCCCATGGGAGGCGGTTAGGAGGTGAAGCAGGAGTCTGGGTGTGAGACAGGGAAGCATAGGTGGCTGGAATGGAAAATATTCAGAGGTAATGCATTTTTTTTTTTTTAAGATTTTATTTATTTACTTGACAGAGAGAGAGCACAAGTAGGCAGAGCAGCAGGCAGAGGGAGAGGGAGAAGTAGGCTTCCTGACAAACAGGGAGCCCGATTCGGGACTCTATCCCAGGACCCTGGGATCATGGCACCCCATGGTAATGCAGTTTTTTAATCCAATAACTTGACCTTTATATAGCGCCCCCCGTAGCATATGCCCAAACTTCTTGCCATAGGCTACAAGGCCCTACTTCCTGCCTCCTTCCTGCCTCTCTGACTTCATCCTGTACCATTTCCCCCTTAATACCTTCTAGCTACTCTGGCCTCCTTATCAGGTCTTTGAGTACTCCCACTTCTTCCCTTTCTTGGGACCCTTCTTTGCATGCCTGGCCCTATTTCCTGCCTCAGTTCTGAGCTCAAATGTCATGGAGGAACCCTTTCCATGGCCATCCTACATAGAGAAGTCCCTCCCACCATGACTCTCTATCTTAGCATGCTGTTTATTTCCTTCATAGTACCGATCACGCTAATTACCCAGTATTTTTTTCATTGTTTGTTTCCTGTCTCAAACACAAAAGCTTTTGATAACAGCAGGGGTTTGTTCGCACTCTCTCTCCAGGGCTGAGGACATGGCTAGGTGCTTCATAAACATGTGCTCAATGGGTGAATGACATGGGATCAGGGGTGGACAGATAAAGTGGTAGTGAAGACCGCTGAAGCTGAGGTGGTCAAGTCTGAGAACTAGGGGAACTGGATGGCTCATCATTTTAGGGGCCCTGAGACTCCCTAGGATGAGGGAAGGAATGGGGGAGAGAAGATTGATATAGGTGTACGTGTTGGGGAACAACAAAGAAATCAGTAGATGACAAAGATAGCAAAGAGACGTAGTCTGATGAAATAACAAGAGCTTGAAGGGAACAGGGATTTTGTCTTTACATGAGGGTAGACCGGTGGCTGCCTGAAGTGTGCAGGAGGGGAGCACGAAGCTGGGATCCAGGAGAGTCCGTGGCCTCTGCAGACAAGAGCTGTAGACAAGGCCTTTGCAGAGAGCTGTATTTCCGGCGGGATGGCAAGTAGAGGGAATATCCAGAAGCTGAGGTTGTGCGGAATTGACTGGGGGCTTCATGGGGCAGAAGGGAAAAGCTGTGGGGGGAGGTGGCAGAGGGCCAGGAGGAAGGGGTGCATAGTAATTTGGGATGAAAACACTAGGGGGAAGACTGTAGGGACTTGTACTTGGGCAGTGACTGGGGACGGCTGGGGATGTGACAGCTGATGGGAAGGACAGTCCTAGGGTTCCAAATGGAACCTTGGGATCAAGATCATTGCAAGGTGAAGGTGACCTTGCTTTGCAGAGGCTGAGTAGTGGTATCCGAGACAAGGTAGTTCAAGCTGTCTTGACTGCCTGGATCTCTGCTTTATGTTCTCCCAGCATCTTGGACCCAACCCCATGGATGCGTGGAAACTTGGCAAATGGCCAGTTCCAACCCCCTCCCATCAGCTCCCGGAGCCTGGCCCCACTAGTTTGCAGTCTCCATCTTTGGCCCTTTTCCCAGAAGTGACCCTAGAGTAGAGAAGGCAGAGTGAGTTGAGGTTAGGGAGAAGAGAGGAGATGTGGTGAGGAAGATTACTCAGACTTTAGCTCTGCCGGGCCCAACCCCGCTCCACAGTCAGCACAGCCACAGTCCGGCTGAAATAACAAGTCAGAGACTGAAACACTGGCCAGCCCTCTTTGTTTACTCAGCTTTTTCCCCACCTTTTTCTTTGGACAATGCCCTGCTGGGCTGGGGCTATCCTGCTGGGTCGTTGCTGGGGCTCCCCCGCCAAGATGGAGCCCAGCTGCTCAGCTGTTTACAAGGCGATTCCGGTTTACACTGGGGCCCATCCTGTCCTGGCTGGTCTGGGAGCTCAAGTCAGAGCCCAGCCAGTGGCCTCTCGTAGCCCTGAGCGCCTCAATCTCCTCTTCGGGCTGGGGAGCAATAGGGCTGGGGATCCTACATGCCCAATGCCAGGGAAGGCACTGCCTCAAGACGGAGTGAAAATGGAGTAAGACTCGGCCCCACAGCCAAACTTCTGCCCTTAGGAGCCCCAGAGAAAGAAGGACTGCTGCGTCCCATGGCCTCTGTCTCTGTTCTTTCAGGTGGTGAACTTGGGACAACAAAGATGGCAGCTCCCTGTCCCCCAGCCCCCATTCTTCCTGGTACCTAGGGTCTGGGAACCAGTCTCTGCTTTATCTGCCACTCCCTCCAAGCTGCTCTGAGGATCAAAGGAAATTATTTGCATGCCAAGACTTGCAAAGCACTTGTGACTATGATGGAATGATCTACTGTAATTCATTGAAATGAAACAGATGATCTCCAGCCCCTAGAAGGCATGGCCCTTGTCCTAGTCAACTTGGTGGCCCCAGGGCCCATCATGGAGCATGGCACACTGTGGGGCGCAATTATTTCATTTATGAAACAAATAGGTGCCAAGAAACTCTCAGACGAGGGGGAGAGACAGGTAATAAAAACATAGTGTGGACAATGATAGGTTGGGAATGGGCATAGGGTCTGAGTAAGGTGGCACCTAGGATGCCTCCTCCCTGGTGGTAACAGCATCTAAGCTACAGCAAACAAATGTGCTTATAAAATGAAGAATGAGGGGTGCCTCTGTGGCTCAGTGGGTTAAGCTTCTGCCTTTGGCTCAGGTCATGGTCTCAGGGTCCTGGGATTGAGTCCCGCATCGGCTCTCTGCTCAGCAGGGAGCCTGCTTCCCCCTCTTTCTCTCTGCCTGCCTCTCTGCCTACTTGTGATCTCTGTCTGTCAAATAAATAAATAAATAAAATGAAGAATGAACTTGCCAAATCCCTAATGGCAGGGTGTCTTGGGTGATCTCTCTTGTTCCCTTGTCCTCCCAAAATAGTACCTAAGGGCCTGGCTTTAGGCTCCTGGGCCCCGAGGCCAGTGAACTGTCTGAATCCGGTTTCCCTAAGTAAATTTATTAAGGAATCATGTGAACCCTTGGGAAGCTTTTGTCCATGTTCCCCAATCCTCTTCAGTTGGAGCAGGAAGAGGAAAGTGATGGCCTACTTGTGGGCTACAGAAAGCACATGATAACCATATGTTCTCCTGGACTTATCTTTAAAGCTTGATCTTTAACTATGATCTGAAGGACAAGTAGGAGTTAGCCATGACGAGGGTAGGAAGAGGCAGTTCAGAACTAGAACTAGTAGGGAGAGCCAGGAAACGGCCTGCAGGTGGACCAGCAAGGTCTAGCTGGAGAAA
Organism: Lontra canadensis; assembly: GCF_010015895.1. Lineage (NCBI taxonomy): Eukaryota > Metazoa > Chordata > Mammalia > Carnivora > Mustelidae > Lontra > Lontra canadensis. Next base: position 10,793,525 of record NW_022631054.1, on the reverse strand, counting down.
GCCAAGACTTACAGTATGGTCAGAGGGGAGAATAATTCTGGGGGGACATTGAGGAATGATTCCTGGGAGGTAAGCGACCGCTGGTTGATGAAGCCCAGCTCTTTGTCCCAAATGGGGATACATTTCCTTGGAAGCAACTGCCATCTACATTCTGTTGATTTTAAATTTGTATCTTTACCCTGGAGCTCTCCTGGGAGTATCAGACTCTCATATCCAATTGTCAGTGGATGTAAACACCTGAAACTCAAACTAGCCAGTAGGAACTCCTCCTGGTCTCCTTCCAAACTCAGTTTGTTTTTTTTTTTTTAAGATTTTATTTATTTATTTGACAAAGATCTCAAGTAGGCAGAGAGGCAGGCAGAGAGAGAGAGGGGTTGCGGGGGAGCAGAGAGCCCGACGTGGGGCTTGATCCCAGGACCCTCAGACCATGACCTGAGCTGAAGGCAGAGGCTATAACCCACTGAGCCACCCAGGTGCCCCCCAAACTCAGTTCTGATCCTAACTCAGGGCTCTGCCCTGGTTCAGTTCCGCTTTCCCTGATGCCCATCTTGCTTCCTTTCATAGATTCTGGCCTGTTCTCTTCTTTCTGACTTGGTGTCCCCATGGACCGATAGCTCAGTACCCACCTCATGGTTTTCCTGGTCCCAACATCTCCCTTTTTTGCATGCAGCATTCCACATGGAGGCCCTACACAAATCTGACCAGGCAACCCCCGCCTCCTTCAAAGCCTTCAGTGGATCCCCATGCCCTTAGGATAAACAAGATGAAGTTCAAACTCCTTAGCTCCTGATTCGTAGGGTTCTAGTGAAGGGGAAATGAGATGATGCGCGGAAAGCTCTTGGCCAGCCACCTAGGACATTTTGGGCATTCCATTAATAGTAGCCATTATTACTACCATAATAATAATTATACAGTTTGTGTCATATTATAATCATAGTCTAAGCTCCCCCCAACCCACATGCTGCTGCTTGTCTTTCTCTTCAGTCTCTTTTTTTGCCATTCTCCTCCGCTTTCTTCCGCGAGCTCCTAGAGAACTCCTCTTTCAAGCCTCCATGTCCTCGTCCATTTCACCCAACCTCATTTCAGCCTGGAGGACCCTTTCCTTTATTATTTACTCTATCAGCTCCCCATCATCCTTCCTCATGAGCATCTCTCCACAAGCACAGCAAGAGAACAAAATGCTATGGACACGCATTTCACTTAGCCATGGTGACTTGGTATTGTAGAGAGGAGCGGTGACAATGACCCAAATCTTTAGTGGCAGTAGCTGATGGTAGAGATCAGAAGCTACCCTTGAGGCAGTGAGTCACAGACACCCAGGGAGCTGAGAAGTAGCTGAGCTGGAGAAAATGGGCCTGGCAGAATGGCTGGCCTTGGGAGGCTGGCCGTGGAGTCTGGCTGGTCAGGAGGAGTAGAAGGACCAGTAAAGAAGATTTTGAAACGTACTAGGGAGAAATTAAGTCTGATGGAAGAGGGGCTCACCATTTAGCAAGGAGTCAGACAAGTAAACAGAAATTATATTACAACATGATAAATATTATAATAGAAGTGGTGCGGTGCCATCGAGACATGGATTTCAAAAAGAGTCCCTTTCCTAATGAATTTCAGGGTGACAGTTGCACGCAATAAAGGTTCATGAGCCCATGCTCTGTGTCAGGCACGGTGCTGGGTGCTGAGGACGCAGAGGACACAGGGATGGATGAGCTGATTTCTGCCACCTAGTGGGAGGAGACAGCCAAGCTAAAAAAATGCCACAAAGGCAGTCAAATGTCTCCTGTCTCCAGACCGCCTCTTCTCCCATTTAGTGTGATAGGAATCATTATCATTTAATTCCTCAAGCTAAAAGCCTGAACATTATCTCTGACTCCAAGATTCATGTTCTAGATGAAACCTAAAACATCCTGTAGAGGATGGATTCAAGGGAAAGGAGACTGAAGGCAGGGAGACCGGCTAGGACTGATGCAGTAGTTCAGGGGAGATGTGATGGCACTGGGTTGGATTAGGCTAAGAGCCTTGGAGAGAGCTGGCTAGATCTGAGAGTATTTGAGAGTAGGGTTAACAGAATTTGAATGGATGATTCAATGGGTGATTGAATGGACATACCAGTAAGAAGGAAGGAGGAGTCTAAAATGATCGCAGGGTGGGGTGCCTTGCAGGCTCAGCTGGTAGAGCCTATGACTCTTGATCTTGGGGTTGTAAGTGTGAGCCCCACGTTGGGTACAGAGATTACTTAAAAATAAGACCTTTAGGAAAAATGATCCCAGGTTTTTGGATTGGACATCTAAGATTGTGGTGCCATTTAATGACATGGGAATGAAAAGAGGGAGAAAAATGATATGTATTGTGCTTTAAGTATCTTTATGGGGAGATGTCCAGTGGGTAGTTGGAAAGTGAATTGGAAACTCAGGCGGTTGATGTGGATTAAAGTTGAGATTCGGAAGCCATTGGCTTACTGGAGTAGCGTTTACATGTGAGTGGATGAGATCACGCAAACAGGCTGTGTGCAGAGAAAAGCAGAACAAAAATAAATTGATTCGTTCATTCATTCATTCATTCATTCAGTAAATTTATTGAGCACTTACCGTGTTCCAGATACGGTTCCAGGTTCTGGAAGTAAAACAGTGAACACGGAACTTAACTTCCACTGGTGGAAGCAGACAGTGGACAAATAAAAATGGAATAGGAGGTCAGATAGGGATAGGTGCAATGAAGAAAGACAAAGCGGGGCAAGGAGATGCGGAGAGCGATGGCAGGTGGTCAGGGAAGGGCTCCTTGAAGAGGTGACATTTGAGCAAAGTTCTGAATGAAGTGGGCAAGAGACTAATGGGAACCTGTGGGAAGAATGGTTCAGGCAGAGGAAACAAGGTCAAAGGCCCTGATGGGGAATATGCTTTGGCGTAGTAAGGAGCAGTGGGGCTGATGTGGCTGGGGTGGAGAGAACCCATGCGAGAGGAGCAGGAAATGGAGGCAGAGAGGAGTCGGGGGCCAGACCATGAGGTCCTATAGGCCAGGATGAGGAACTGGATTTTCTTCTAGTGTGACAGGAAGGCCTGGAAAAGTTTGCAGCAGGGAGCGATACAATCTGACTTACGTTGTAAAGGATTACTCTGGTCGCTGTGTGGAGAACAGATTGTTGGAGGGCAAGAAAGGAATGCGGTGGGAGATGACAGTGGCCTGCCTGACCACGGGGGCAAGGAAGATGGTGAGAAGTAGTCTGAACAGAGTCCTGTTGGCAGATATATTGGGTGGGTAAGGTAGGAAGAGATGCCAAGAATCGGAGGGGAATCAGAAAGGAGGAGACTTCAATTCTAGTCTCTTCTCTGCTCTAACTCTGTGGTCTCTGCAATGCCATCTGACTGTCCTTTGCTTCACTTCCATTAGTCCAGCAAATATGTACGGATTGCCTACAGTAGGCAGGCCCTGTGCTAGGTGCAGGGCGAAACCACTTAAATTCTAGTAGGAAAGAAAACAAGCAATTTGAGGAAGCAATAAACGTTACCCCACAAACCAATCAGGGTACCGTCATCAAAGGTGACAGGGAAAGGGGGACGGGGAAGAAAAGCTCCCATGGTGGTGACCCTCGAGCTGAGTCGGGAGTGGGAACTGCACCTCTTGCTGGGTCTGTCTCCCAGCTTTGCTGGACGTTCTCTGAGACAATAGATGGAAAAGCACATTGACGAAAGCAGTTACAAATGATTGTCTTAACTTGGCTCAGCTCTCCTCCCCAAAATATACACCCATCATTTCTGTTAAGACCTGGAAAAATAAACAAACACACAGCTCCTTCCTTTGTGCTAGGTTGGCCCTCCAGGGCTTCACCTTCTCCAGCACCTGTCTCTGGGGTCTTCATGGGATTATCCCAAGGATGCCAGGTCTTCCAGGAGCTCTTGATATCTGGAACCACCACCACGTGCCATCCCACAAATCATCATGGGGCTAAACTCCCCTTGGGACTCAGGACAACAAAGGCAGAAGGCATCTAAGTAAATGACTATAGAAGGAAGGATCTAGAAAGGAATGCCCCTTCTGCCTCCTCTTCTCTTCTCCTCTCCCATGGCCTCCCTTCTCCCTTTTCTCTTGTTCTCTACTCAGCAGCCCCCTACCCCAACACCTTCCCATGGGGTTTAGGCCAGCTGCTGTCCCTGGAGGTTGTGCAAAGATCCTGGGCTCTGCCAGGGTGGGGTTCTAGGCTAGTGAGCCTAAGTCAGCAGGCTTTGCCCACAGCCCCACCCTGACAGGCAGTGCCTCTGGCAGCAAAGTCATGGCCCTGACTCCTCTGTCTCCACGTTTAAGAACATCTCTAACTGCTCCTTGGATAGCTCAATTAGTAAAGTGAATATATTATATAAAGTCTAAAAGATTAAACTATCATCGTCAGCCCATAATTTCATGAAGAAGTCAGGGGACCGTATCCCTCTTATTAACTCTATAACAAATGTGATGAAAATGTTCAAATAGAATGTTAATGCAATGTTACGTGTAATTTTCCCAGGCGATTTTCTGCTGAAATATTTCTTTATTAATAGTAATTGAGGGTATAAATTATGAATGAGGCGATTTTCTCCTTTCAGTAGGAAAGACGTACTAATGGCAATAATTCTTTATAATAATTTTTGGGGAGAGTGTGGCAGGGAAAGAGGCTAGTCTAAAAACAGACAAAAGCCCCTTTCCCGAGTCTCCCTGGGGGGACGACGCCTTGGCCCTAGCCACCTCTCCGTAGCTTTACACACCACAGACCGCCTGCAAGTGAAATCTTTGTTCTTCATCAATTTTCCAAAAACCTCAAGGTCTGTTTGGAGGGCAGGAAGGAAGTTTTGCCTCTGGTCCTCAAGTGGGACAAGTTCTGAAGACAAACTTTTCTGCCTGGAAACTGTTCTGATAACAAGACCAAAGCCAGGCTCCTCAGCTGGGCTTCCAGGTCCAGTCAGTTTGGACCCAAACTGTTTTTATAGCATCCTAGAATATTCAAGAAGGAATGACCCTCAGAAATCTTTCCACCTACCCCCCCCATCTCTGTCTATAAATGACAGGAATAAAAGGGTGGAGAGTGGGCATGGGTTGTTCTGTGCCACACAGTGAGTCTTTTGGGGAGAGCAGGGACTTTGGTCCAAGTGACCACGCCCCCTCCCCCGGCTTCTGCAGGTGGACAGCCCCAAGCCTCTCTCTCTCTCCATCTTTTCAGCTTCATTCTCATGGGTTGCCAGCCTGGGCGTCCTTCTCATCTGTTAAGACCCAGCTCAAATGCGGGGCACCTATGAGTACATGGTCTATTGCTCATCAGTCTTAGTCACATGGCCTTGGTTTCTCTCTGTTTAGGACTGTCATCGGTCTGGACAGAGGTCCAGGAGGGCAAGAGCTGCAGAGAAATACTTTCTAAATTCTGCAGAGCGGTTAGACTAGTGCCTTTCTCTGAGGTCTTTCTCCATGCGGGGATATCCCATTTGACATTTGCCCATTCATTTATTGGGCAGACATTAAACATCTACCACGTGCCAGGCACTGTGCTAGGCACCAGGGTAACAACAGTGCATCTATCCAAAGAGAATGAAGATAAATAAATTCGATGTTCTTAAGATCACAAGTGGGAAAGACAGTAACAGGTACGCAAACGCCTACGGGTGGTAACGCATGTAAATAACACATGCTTATTTCATAGCAAATGTTTCTTCTTATTATTGAATGTTTGAGGAACTGACAGGCAGCCGTGTGGCTGGAGAGGCAGATCCCACAGGATCTTGTGGCCACAGTCAGGATTTTATCCTGAGTGAGAGGAACGGTCACTGGGGGTTCTCAGCAGGGGGGTGGCGTAGTGTCACCTGCACTGTTAAAAAGAACACTCTGATGGATTGCCAGTGGGCTGTGCAGGGAAAGAGGCCACCTAAGATGGCCACCTAAGATGGCTTGTAATTTTGGCTGCGGCACCATTCACTGGGTGAGTGACACCGAAGAGGGAACCGACTAGGGGACAGAGGACATGTTCGACTTTGGACAAGTTGCATCTGAGGGGTGCGAGGGTCAAACGAGTGGGGATGTCCGGAAGTCCAGGTGGAGTCCGGAGTGGCGGGTCCAGGTTGGGCCCTGCGGACTGGTTTCAGCCTGGGGCCTCTGGGCTTGCACCGCGCCTCGTGTGCAGGATTACATGATCTGTGTTTACAGGTCTGTTTCTCTCTACTAGACTTGAGCTCCTTGGGGGCAAGAACGGGGCCTTGTTAGTTTCTCCACCTTTGGTCACCAGCACAGGGCAGGTTGTACAGTTGCTGGTGGCAAGAGTGCACTAAATGAGCAAATGAATGAATGGACGAATGCAGGGAGGGGCCACGTGTTTATGCTCTTTGAGGCAACCCCTGTGGTCTTGGGGGTGACTCAGACTCTCTCTGGATTTCTCTCAACAAAGGCTACCCCCACCCATCTCTACCCCAGGAAGTGTAGGCTCTTTCCAAGCCTCCTGAAAGATCACTGGGAAATGCTCTTGGTGACTTACACAACCGCCATGGTATTAGGCATTCTTGATATCCTTTGTAGGGCTCTGTCTGTCACTGCCATGAGTGGGGCAGGAGAAATGGTCTCCTTCAGGTCTGAAACTCTGGCTGGGGGCTCTGGTCAGTTTGTCTCCCTGCTCTAGGATCCCGCCCCGCTGGGAACCTCATCACACGGTCTTCCCTCCACCTTCTTGCTATGTCCGGATCCCCAGCAGCTAGTCAGAAATGGGGCTGCTGGAATATGAAAATCTTGTTTTGTTCAAAATAGTATTTTTCCACACCTTCTGTTTGGACTCTTCCTGGTTCCCTAACTAGAGTCCATAGCAGGAACCTCCCACCTCCTGCACCTTGATGAGGAACACAAACCCACCCACTCAATATCATTCCCGAGAGCCCAGGTTTCAGGAGAGAGAGATGACAAGTGCTCTAGGGACATATTCCAGGATAATTCTCCACCAGTTCTTCCCTGTACTCCACCATCTCTGGCTGTTTCTCCCCTTTAGACACAAAAACCTTAGGAACATTCTAGGAGTCCTTGGCAGGGGCAAGGGCCCAGGCCCATATGATCAGGCTGGCTTAGCTCTCTGCCCTCGGAAAGCAGTGAGGATGGGGTGGGAGACAGAGCTATGTTAGTGATGTTCTCTGAGTGACATAGTGACCTCTTGACCAGAGGTCACTGGGGTGACCTCCAAGGGCATCTCTGTCTCCCCAAGCAGGGCTCTGGGGCCAGGAGGCCAGGCAGAGTTCTAGAGGTCTTTTCTCCTCCCTCAGGGAAATCTATCCATTAGTAAGTTGCCCTCTGAATTAGGGTAATGTATGTGCTCCTGCACAGACCCCCCAGACTGTAACGGTCAGCCCTGAGGCTTCTCCAGCTCTGTTTCAGATCCATACCACTTGTCTGCAGAGACCTTATCCCCTACTAGGTCATTTCTAGACAAGGAAAGCTCAAGGCTAGCCCAAGGCAGCCTTGATGGGGAGTGGGAGATAGATCTGACCGTCAGGTTGGAGGTGCCTAACTCTAGAGTCTACCTTCTGATAATGATCCCTTCCTTGTCCTACAGGCTGGGGCCTGGGAAACAGGCAGGCTTAGCCAGAGTGGGGCTGGGACTTGATCCACACTCCACTCCCCCCCAACACTTAGTCTTGGCTCCCCTGGGCCCCTTCCTCCCACTTTGGCCCCCTTCCTTGTTGAGCCAACAGCTCGATCTTGATCTCTGGAACAGGAAGGTTGACTCCAGAGGGGCCTTCTCTGAAAGCCAATGCTAATCGGGTTAGGGGCCAGGCTAGGGCGCTGCGCTCCCTCTGTAGGACCAAGTGCAAGTGAAAAAAACGCCAATTACCAGATGACAAAAAGGGTCCCTGCCCCTGGGGAAGGGCAAGCTGGGGGGAGGGACGGGAGGGGCACAGTAACTGAACACCTTGCCGGAAATAGCTCCCATCAGTCCACTTAGGGAGCCATCAGCCCCGGCAGATTTATGGGCAGCGTGTGCCCCTCTGATAGATCGGACTATTTAAAGGCAGCTGAAGCCTCCATTTATATCAATGTGGAGCAGAGAGGGAGGGTGAGAGGCTGTGGCGGGGGAGTGAGGAGCGGCAGTGGGGGCATGCACCTGACTTGGCACTGGGGCTTCAGAGACGAGGGGAGCCTGCTGGGCGGGAGGACTGGCTCAGCCCGAGGGGACAAGCGTCTCCAGATCAAGTCCAAGCGGTGCCCAGGGAGGGCCGGGCGGGAGGGCTTCAGAGGTTTCCCAGCAGCTTCTCAGTCCCAGCCCCAACCCACAGTCTTTGCTAGCCTTGCCAGCTCCAACAGGGAGCTCAGGCTAATACAGAAGTGGAACTCCTGATTGCATTTCTAGCCGGGCCCCCACCCTCCCAGCTGCGGGGCATGCTTGCCCTCCCTGCAACCTCCCCCTTGCCTGGGCTGAGGGAGAAGGAATTGGGTTAGGCTGGGGGCATTAGCCGCTGAGGAATGGCCTGCTGCCTCCTGCCTGCTTGTCCCCAGCCTGCACTTCCTGGGGGCAGAGTGAGCTGCGCCCATCGCTCTCCCTGGCTCTGCCTGGGCCTTCCTCCCTAACTCCATTACTCCCAGGCTGAGGTGCTTACCCGACCCATGGTGGTCCCACTGATAATTCACCTCTCAGGAAACTCTGCCTTTCTGACCTCTCATTGCCTCCTCCCTGACTCCCGCTCTCCCCCTGCCCAGCCTCCTCCCCAGGCTTCGAGATCTGGACCCAACTGGCCTTATTCTCCTGGCTTAGTGGTAAACCGCTGTCATTCACCCATAGACTGCTAGTTTGTTTGTTGGTTGGTTACTGATTCATTAATTCATTCACTCATTCATTGAGTGCAGACTGAACACTGTCTATGGAGGGCTCTATGCTGGGTCCTGGGGATACTCAGGGGATTCTGGTATAATCCCTAGTCCTGGGGGAACTTAAGATTGCAGGGCAGGTAGGCAAGGGAACAGCACAACCAAACTTGTCCCTGCAGGGTGGAGAGCAGATTAGTGGGGGTGCACACAGAGGCAGGAAGGCAGAATAGTAGTTCTCAAATCTGGCGGCGGCACAACAGAATGAACTGGGGACCTTGAAAGTGAGGATGCTTAGGCCACACAGAGATCAACCAAATCCACATCTCTGGGGAGAGATCCAGGCATAAGATTTTAAAAAGCCTACCCCATCGGGAAAGTCCGATGTCCTGGAGCCAAGATTGAAACCAGTGTATTAGAAGTCTACTGCAATAATCCAGGCAGGAGTAGACAGTGATCCAAACAAGAACAGCAATAACATGGATGGAAGGGAGAGGAAATTTGAGAACTGTTTCTCTTGCAGCTGTTTCTAACTGGTAACACTCTCTGGTCCCCCATTCAACCTCTATTTCCACCATTTTTATCATATGACCTCAATCATAACTTCACAGAAGAAACTGATGCCATCAGGGAAGACTTGGCAGGATGGTAAGTCCTTGTAGGCAGGCAGCAGTTCTGAACTCACGGGGGTCAGTGGAGCTCTCACAGGACAGGCACCTAACAGACATTGAACTGAGCTGACTAGTGGGCACCTAGAAGTGTGGGTCCCCAGCTCAGGAGACAAACATGAGGAGAGGACACAGACGGGGGGCACACCAACCCTGGGGATGACCAAGGGGCTTGTGGAAGGAAAGGAGCACAGAAAAGAGACAGAAGGGACAATCAAAGAGGTGGGGAACAGGGGTGTGGAGGGGGAACAAACCTAGTTGACAGGTTTCCCGCAACACTGTCCTGGGTGCCCAATACTTATCCTGCATTTGAACTTCCCCGTTTGAAGAAGGTGCTCTGTCTCTATTTTATAGGCGGAGATCCAGGCTCAGAGAGTGTAAGTCAGTTCAAGTTAGGGAATCCCTTGTCAGGAGCTAAGATGTGAAACCATGTCTGTCCAATCAAAGAGATCTTAGCCCTATGGCACATGGCAGGACACAAAAGGGTCACAGAGCCCAGTGACAGGGAATCTCAAGGACGAGGAAGGAGTCAATAGTATCAAATGCAGCAGCTTCCCCTCTTCCTGTTCAGCTGGCCCCATTTCCCTGGATGGCCTCAGAACAGGCGCCATCATAGCTAGGAGGAAATCATGGCACCCCTCAAGTCCTCAGCTCTTTGGGCTAGAGCAACTTTCTCCACAGTCACTGTGCCACTTCAGCCTCCTCCAGCAGCAGGGGCCCAACAGCCCGGGCTGTGTGGGGTGTGTGTGTATGGAGGGGTCTGCCTGGGGCTCAGCTCAGCCCAGTTAGCGCAGAGGGACCCAGCTTGGCCTTACCCCTGTGGACCATGGGTGGTGCCAGGAAAGAAGGGGCTGCCTCCCTCCTCCCCAGCTCACGAAATCCTTCCGGCCTGGAAAGGCCCTGACCCATCGTTCCCTTCCCAGGGAAATATCCCGAAGCTAGAAGGGCTCCTGCTCTGTTATCTGGAATCCCACCACAGCGCTGTCCTCAGGCCTGTGAGAACTTGATCCCAGTGTATTCTGGTTACCTGGTGGGCCCCAATCAGGTCACCAGCTACCCAAGGGCAGGGAGCAAGTATGACTCTTGACTGGCTCCCCGACATCTTTCTGTGGTGGCACAGGATAAATCCACATTGATGGAATGACTCAAGAAACGCTAGGACAAGGCCGGAAGGGGACATGTGGGGTGGAGGAGGGGAGGGTAGGAGAAAGGAGGCCCTTTCTGATTTATAACGGCCCAAGCAGGGCAAATGGCCCTGAGCTTTCTAGCAACGCTTTCCAGTCCTTAGGAAGAACGGCTGGGGTCCTCCTAGGGAGCTGCCTTTTTGGGCTTCCTTGGGCTAAGCATGTTCCAGTCCCCTCCAGGCACCCCCCGGCGGCCTTGCCCTGTGGTTGTCTGGGACCCGCTGAGTCTGAGGCGCAGATTGAAACAGTGGCAGCGACGACATGGCCGGGAGAGGCTGAAGGCGTCCCTATATCTTTGCTCAGGAAATGGCCTCATAAAAGTGACAGGGAGACGCACCTATGGATGCTTGTTAAAGTTTTATTACTAATCACCTCCAAAGTCAGCGAGGCATCGGGAGGGAGCTGGGAAAATGGAGTCGTCAGGGCCTGGGAGCAGGTGACAGCTGCCTCCGCGTGGGAGGCAGAGACTGCCCCATCGGCTGAGGTGGCCACTGTTCCCGGGGTGCCCCGCTCTGCTCCACCGGGATGGGGTGCCGCCCTGGCACTCTCCCTCCTTGTGAAACGGAAGCTGCCTCATTCATTCCCGTGCCTAGCAGGTCACCACACTGAGTCCAAGCCTCCTCTAAAGCATCTGACCCATCCCCGCCCCTCCTTCCCAGGGCTGCTATCCTGCTCAGGCACCCCGACTCTCGCTTGGCCCATCCTGACGGCCTCCCAAAGGGCCCTGCCTTTGGTCTGCGGTCTGGCCCTCTAGACAACCTCTCCCACTGCTGCTGGGGTGATCCTGCCTCTTTAGCGGCCTCTAGTTGCCTCCAGAATGGGTCTAACTCCTCGCTATAGTATGGACATTCCTTCGGGACTTGGGCCCTTCCTCGACCTCTAACACCAATTTCCACTATTTCCCTCCAGGGCTGGACAATTTGGATTTCAACCCAAATCCGTGTGCTGTCTGCCAAGAAATACCTTGTCCCCAGGTTCTTGGTAAACATAGGCTCTTTTTTTTTTTTTTTTTTTAAGATTTTATTTATTTGACAGAGAGAGAAAGAGATGACAAGTAGGCAGAGAGAGAGAGGAAGGGATGCAGGCTCCCCGCTGAGCAGAAAGCCCGATGTGGGGCTTGATCCCAGGACCCCGAGACCATGACCTGAGCCGAAGGCAGAGGCTTAACCCACTGAGCCACCCAGGTGCCCCTACATAGGCTCTTTTTTAAGGACCCGGCTCAGACGTCTTTAGGAAGCCTTCCCTAACCCCTCCATGCATTCCTCACACGATAATCGCGGTTCCTTGCACAAGTGCTTCATAGACCATAAATTCCTCTCGGGCAAGATTCAAGTCTGATTCATCCCTCCACCCCCAGGCGTCTGGCTTGGCACCATGGTTTGCTGAATGAAAGCATGAATGAAGAATCGCTACCAGGTTTGCATATTCCGCGAGGCCGTACACTACACAAGGGTACGGGCAGTGAGGGTCTCACTCACAACAGTGACCCCTGTGCCCGGGGCCGAGTGACAGATGGGGCGTCTGCCCAGGGCAGCGGCGCTGGGAAGGAGGGGCAGGGAAGGGTCAGATGGCTTCAGAGGAGGTTTGAACACGGCTTGCTGACTTGCTAGGTACAGGAGTTGAAAAAGAGTTCAACTCTTTATTGAATAAGAGAATGGCGATTAAATGAGATAATGTGTGGGAAAACATTCAAATTCTAAAGATCCTGTTTTTATTGTTCTGTTCCCAGGCTTCCTGCTAGCATCTGTCTTCTTGTCCATTTGGTGACCACCGCCTCTATTCTCCGGGAGCCGAACTGACGAAGGCAAGAAAGGAAGCTGAAGATATTGGAAAACCTTGAGGCTATTTTTCCTGTTTCCAAAGTACACCTGCTCCTCAAGACCATCATGATTCCTCCCCCTTCCAGGATCTGAAAGGGGAGAGAAGGGTGCAGAATTTTCCCTCACTCAGTCAGCCCTCAGCTCAACCGTGTAGAGAAGAAGCCCTTCTGTGGGCCCGGCTCTGCGCTCGTGCTGGGGACACAGAACTGTCAGACAAGCTCCTGCTCCCCAGAAGCTCTCACTGTGTCTCAGGAGGGGATACAGTTAGCATGGGGGTACAGCCGTGTCAAAGGCCACCCCACTCTGGAGCGCGGAGCTCTGTTGACACTAGCTGGGTGGGCTCTGAAGAGGACAGAAGCCAGGGAGCATGGAGGCTGCTGAAGGAACCATGACTCGGCTTGGTCTGAGGGGACCCAGCCAGCCCCCCACCAAGTTCCACCCCAGGGACAGCCTGGAGGGAGCTCAAGGCTGAGGGAGCTGTAGGTGGGGAAGTGGGGGGCCCTGCCAGACATCCGGCTCCCTCACAGAGGGCCGCTTCACAACGCTTCTCTGTGTAGGCCCATTTTCCCTGACGAAGCACAGGTCACCCTCTTGCCTGTAAGGTCGGCAAGTGAACAGGTCAGAGCTCTTCAGAAATTACATACCCAGGGCGAAAGGAATGACATCTGACACAGAGAAGTGAGCGTCCTCCAATGTGAGCCAGGATGCCCTGGCAACCTAGGGCCAAGTCCCTCTAGCCACCGCCCTTGAGTGACAGCAGCTTCCGGGGCACAGCTCTGGAATCTCCCCCTTCGCTCTCTTTTCCATGAATCCAAGCTGTGGCCCCTCCGCGTCCCGGGCCCCCACTGGCCAGCTGCAGCCCCCACTCCTGTTCCTTCTGGGCTAGATGGTGGTCTCCCCCGTGGTGCCCCCTGCCTCACCGACGTGGGCTTGGTCAGATCCTGTGGTGCTGCCCGCCCCCCTTCCTCCTTCTCATCTCTATATATCTGTCTAATGAACATTTCAATAAGCCGAGCACAGCTTTTTCCACTTAATAAGCAGAGTGCTGACTTCATTGCGGGTTTGCTCTTCACTTATCTGTTCGGGGCCTTAAATCACTCCCAGGAAAAAGCTTAGCAAAGGGAAACCTGGTACCCTGGCTATTGGCTACTCCTGTCAGCACCCTGCCCTGCTGGGCCTGAGCCGAGGGGATGCCTCTGCTTCCACAGAAAAGCCAGAACATGCGAATAAACTCCCGGGAGCCAAGAGACAGGAAGGCTGAGGGCCGGGGCCAGGGGGTGCCGGAGCCACCACCACTGAAGGAAATTCTAGAGGCAGGGCGAGGAGGCAGAGCAGAGCAGGTCTGGGCTGTCCTGCTCCAAGCTGGGGACAAGGGAGGGGTGGTGGGGGTGTTGGATGCCAGCGAAGCTCTGTAAGGGAGACGGGCTGAGCAAGGTATGTTTAATGAACATCTACTCTATGCTAGGAGCTCTGCTAGGGGCTCAAGCAAATAGTGAACAAAGAATCATGGCCCCGCCTTCCTGGACTTGCTTTCCGAGAAGTAAGGAAAACAGTAAACAAACCATTTACTAAATAAGGGACAATGACAGGTGTTACCGGAATGAATAATGGGGGCTGGGGAAAGCTGCCCTCAGGAAATGAGGTATAAGCTAAGGTCTGAAAAGACTGGCTGAGACAGGTGACAGGTGACTCTGGTGTTGAGGGAGACCAGAACAGCCCAGTAACCGCTCACTTTCACGGGGGCTACTGCATGTTGTGTAATTGTTATGTGTTGGGACCACGTGAGATAGTGGCAGAGGACACAGACTTTGAAACAAGACACACCTATGTCTGAATTCTAGTGTGGACTTACTAGCTGTGTGGTCTTGGGGAAGTGAGTTAACCTCTCTGTGCTTTGGTGTCTTCTTCTGTAAAATGGGCTTAAAGTACCCACCTCGAGGGACTGTCATAAAGACTAAACTTGATCCTCATTGTAAAGAATATTTAAAGTACCTGGTGTGTAGGACATGCTCAAGAAGCAGTAGGTGTGGGGCACCTGGGTGGCTCAGTGGGTTAAAGCCTCTGCCTTCACTCAGGTCATGATCCCAGGGTCCTGGGATCAAGCCCCGCATCGGGCTCTCTGCTCAGCGGGGAGTCTGCTTCCTCCTCTCTCCCTGCCTGCCTCTCTGCCTACTTGTGATCTGTCTGTCAAATAAATAAATAAAATCTTTAAAAAAAAAAAAAAAGCAGTAGGTGTTTCTACTAACAATACTATCATATGTGTCTATTCCCCGCCTCCCGCCCCAAGCCTACCAGAGGTCCTTGAAAGCTTAGACAAAGTCTTCTAGGTTTTATGACCGATTAGACAGGGAGAACCGGGAAGGATTTGCTATCTCACATGGTGCAAGGACTCTCCCAGAAAAGAGCACCAGGCATCCAGCCAAAGAAAGGTATGACCCTTGGAGTATATGCATATATATGGAGTGGGATGGGCCATGGGATGCTGTTTTCCAGGATCCTTCTGGATCTAGTTGGCACGAAGACTTCAGGGCAAAAGGGTACAGACTCAATTAAACGTGAGCAAGTGCAAGGCAGCGCCTTTTGTGATAAACACATCAAAATTCCCTCTCCGGTGTTCAACTCTGCATGGTCAGCCACAGTTCTGGCAAAGGACCTAGAAATCCTTCTTCATTTAGACAGCTCCCTGAGGCTGTTGGCCAAAAGACGAAGAGAATTGCAAGTAAGATATGAAAGAAGAAGGAGAATATACTTCTCGAGGTGTCCAGCTGGAACAGGCCTCACTTGCAGGGCTCTGCTGGGTCTCTCTGTCCTGTCCTGTCCTGGAGAAGATCCAGGAGGTGCGAGACTTCCTTACTGGGAAAGGTTAAATCGCTTACTCTCAAGTCTGCAAAGTGGAAGGCTGCTGGGGGATGTGCAGGAAATCACAAGCGGGGTAGAGAAGGTGATTAAAGACTTACTCACGAAATCCTGAAACCCTAGGCAAGTGGGTTTGCTTTGGAAGCTTGAGCCCATTTGAGATGAGCACAGGTGATTGCCATTTTACACAGCGGCCAGTAAACTCCAGAAATTCATTAGCCCAAGGGGTGGGTCTAGCAAAAAACATAATTGAATCAAAAAGTATTTGGACACATTTATGAAAGAGTCCTCTATGTCCCTTAATCAGGGTTTGTTCATAGTGAATGAACGAATGAATATGAATGACCCTGGTTTTCAAGGTATTTCAATTCGGTGCAATAAATATTCATGGAGAACCTACTATGACAAAGCATTGTTGCAGGATGTAAACCTGAACAGTTTCTATCCAGAAGCTTACACTTTTATAAGAGGATTAGAAGTCACAGTGTCAACACAGGGAGAACATAGCGAGTGCTGTAAGAAAAATGCAGGAGGGTATGGCCACTCACAGAAGGCAGAGATTGTGTAAGGTTTGGAAAAGGGATCAAGAAAGATTTTATGGAGAAGGAGATCTTCGAAATGGGCCTTGAAGGACTAGTTCGTTTCTAGCAAGTGGAAGAGGAAATAAAGGTATCCCAGAAAGAGGGAATGATAAGTCCCAAGATATGAAGGTGGAAAAAAATAAAAGGACATGTTTAGGTATAGATAATATGCACAGTGAGAAGGGGCTGGGAGGGAGGGGAGCAGAGAGAGGGAGGGAGAGAAGAGATACTTAGAGAAGAACAGAGCAGCGACCGGCGAATAGCAAAGGAAAGTCTGAGCCACCCTATAGCGAATATAGGCAGGGTCAGAATTGCAAAGGCAAGGTCTTGAAGATCTTCTGACAATCGGGCCCTGAGATGGAAAGGAGCAGGCAGAGATTAGGGTAGCTCTTAAATTTAAGACTCAAAATAACCGGTAGATTTCAGAGCTAAGCAGAAAGAAGTTCCTTCAGCTCAGCCCCTAGGGAGATGCAGAATGAGGCCCCATGGTTCCCCCGTTAGTACAGAGATTGCCTTTGCCATTTCTGGCCTCGTGGGGATCTTAGTGGGCAACAACATTGAGTTCAGTCACAATGGGAGCTCCCTGGGTACTCCCTCCCCGTCCAGTGTCATTTGTACAGGGGAACTTTGATTAAAAATGAACATGAGGAGCAGCCAGGAAGAGATAAGAAAGGGAAGGAGATACCTGAACTTGGAGCAGCCAGGCTGGAGAGTTGTGTTAAAAAGAGGACAGGTTTCCTGGAAGGCAGCGGCTGCATCTTGGGACAGAGAAAGGAGTCATTTGTTCATTCCGGTTGTTATTAACTAGCAACTTGTGGAGCTTGTTTTATGTGCCAGGCACGGTGCTAGAGCCAAGGAAATACAAACCTGTCTTTAAGAAGCTCACAGTCTGGGAGGGGAGAAGAACATATGGACAGATCATTAGAAAATGGTGTGGTTAGAAAAGCTAAGAACTGGGTGGGTACTGAGGAGGGGCTCATCAGCAACACCAAGGAGGGCTTTAAGCATGACATGTCCCTTGAGATGCATCTTGGAATATGAGTGGGAGTTTCCAACAGGTGGATGAAGGGACAGAGAGCATTCTAGGCAGAGGGAAGGGTATGTGCTATCAAGGAGGTAAAAATAAATTGGTATTTGCAAAGGAAGTACTTCAGTGTGGCTGGAATTTAGGGTATGCATGGAGGCGCCGTAAGGGCTGAGACTGGGGAGGTGGGTGCGGTCAGCTCATAAAGGGCTTTGAACGCTGTACTAATGAGCCTGGACTTGATCCTGTCGGCAAAAAAGGAGCCATTGAAGGAGTTAAGGCAGAGGGGAGACGTGGTTGGATTTGCAGTTTAGAAATACCAATTCCCGAAACAGTATGGAGGAGAAATTAAGGAATCAGAATTGTTGGCAAGAAGACTAGCACAGGAGCTATTGCCGAAGTCTAGGAGAAATGACGAGGACAGGTCTGAGCTAGAACAGGAACAGTGGGAATGAAGAGGACGAGATCAAAACAGAGTGAAGGGGTGAGTGGGGAAGGTGAGCTGAGAAGGCCATTGCCTTTTACCTGCTTGCTCTGGAATTCCAGCCGGGACCTGACTGCCTCTCCACCTGGCTGCGGGTAAGGAGGCAAGATCTGGAAGGCAAGATCTCGAAGATCCTCTGACACTCGGGCTGCTCCATTATGGAGCCCTGGCTGGGCCCCACAGGTTTGCCTCAGATGATTTCTAGGGAAAAGGTAGATCTTTCTGTCTCTCCATTCTGTCAGCTGATTCCGGGCCCCTGATCAATGCCCCACTCCCATCCCAGCCCAACTGTTACCTGTTCTTGGGTCTAACATTGGAGCCCTTCCTTCTACACACTGAAGATGCTATAGGATGGTTCTTGGCTGCGCAGGACAGACAGCTCTGTTGAGCATGGACAGACCAGGGAAAGCAATCTTGAGATAAGGGCCAGGATTCCTACTCTGTTCGCTTGGGGCCTGGTACGGTGCTTGGGGAGTGAGCTAGCCCAAGAGTGCAGAGCAGGTAAGAAGGACACTTCCTATGCAGTGAGAAGCAGTTCTCACTTTTTGGCCTACGTCTCTTCTCAATGCCCACCAGGCTGCCAGCTGCCCACATTGTAGCCTTTGCCTCTTCAGCAACTCTTGTCCTCAGTGAAGCCTGAGTGGACGAGGAGAGCCAGCCCTCTTTATCTCCATCCTGCCTCCATCTCATGAGCAGGAGCTGACAAAACCTGTTCCACACACCACCCTTCTCCATGCTTTCACGTGTCCTGGAGGCGGGCGGCTGTGGGCGGCCTCAACCAAGCTCACTTGCCTTCAGGATTCTTATTGAGTTTGACACATGGAAGACGCTGGTGGACAGGAGGAGAGAAGCAGTTGGGATAACATTAGCCTGGTTCCTTGTTCCTCTACTGAAGGTCACAGCTCCTAAACTCAGCCACAGTCCCAGTCCCAGCTCCATGTGGGATCTGGCGCATGCTCCCTCAGGCCGGAAGTGGTAACAGCTCCCCTGCTGCGCTCCACCTTCTCTCTGCTAATAGTCCCTTCGTCAGACTTTCCTCAGCTACTGCATTCGTGGAGCTCTGTTTCACACTAGAATCCCGACTAATACTGCAAGCAGGCTCAGATATATCACACTAGCTAGACATATATTTGTTCCAGTGAGTTCTCTTCCGTTCCATCCTACTTTGTCTACCACCGGCCTTTTAGGATGGTGTTAGTAAATGTCACTCCTTGCTGGGTGGATGGGCAGCCTGAAGAGCCAAACAAATTAAATTCCATGCTTTTAGTCTGGGCAGCTTCTCATGTAGCTCTACTTAGATGTTCATTCCTCCAGCTTTGTAACGAGTTACAATGGCGAAAAACAAGTTAAACCGAGACACAGAGAGTGTCAGAACTGGGAAGCCAGGGGCGCCTGGATGGCTCAGTGCGTTAAAGCCTCTGACTTCGGCTCAGGTCATGATCTCAGGGTCCTCGGATCCAGCCCCGCATCAGGCTTTCTGCTCAGCAGGGAGCCTGTTTCCTCCTCTCTCTCTCTGCCTACTTATGATCCCTTTCTCTGTTAAATAAATAAATAAATAAAAAATCTTAAAAAAAAAAAAAAGAACTGGGAAGCTGGAGGGTTTGAAGCATTCAATCATTCATTCATTTGTTCATTCATTCTTGTATCTAAGCAAATATTTGTGGAGCACCTACCATGGTCTAGATACTATGCTAGGCACCATGGATATAATAATAAACAAAATACGATACTGGTCTCACTGTGCACATGATTTTGTTGGAGAGACAAAGGAGTAATTAGGTAGTTATAGTAAATCGACCTTACTAGAGGGATGTATACGGGGTGCAGTGGAGATACGTGTTATGTATCCTAATCTTGGGCGGTGGGGCAGAGGAGGCTTTCCAAAGGAGATGAGTCTAAGCCATGATGTGAAAGAAATCACGGAATTGACAAGAGTGCAGAGTTGGGGGAAGGAGGAGGGAAGAGCATGTGCAAAGGCCAGGAATTGGAACCTGGTGTGCCGGAAAGCTGAAAGTCAGTCAGTATGGCTGGAGTTTGTAGGTCAGAGGCAGAGTGGTGAGAGATTAGTCAGGAAAGATGGTAGACCAAATCATAGACAGCCTTCTAGACTGTTCTAAGGAGGCTGGACTTGGCTCCGAGAGCAATAGGGAGCCACTGGTGGTTTTCAAGTAGGGAATGGACACGATCAATTTTGAATCAAAGTAACTGCCTGTACCATGATGAATGCCGGAAGAGGCAAGAGCGAAGCAGGGCGCCATCTCAGAGGCAGAGACAGGGACCGGAGCAGGGACAGCGAGACTTGATAGAATGTGGCTGGTGAGTGATGGCTGTTGGAAAGAGTGGGAAGACGGAAGAGTCAGGGATTGCTCCCATTTCCAACTTAGTGTCTGCGGAGAGGGGAAGTAAATAAAGGAAGAGGGGAGGAGCCGGTCTGGCAGGAGGTGGAAGATGAGTTTCACTTGCCTTCTTGAGGAGATGTTAAGATGGACAGGTCTGTGGACAGCCTAAAGGAAGCTGGTTATGGGGATCTGGAGTTTCCACATTCACAAGTTCTGAGTCTGCTATTGGGCTCTTTTCTCTGAGCGCCCTGAGATCGTCTCGGGTGAGGTTTATCAGAACCACGAAGCAGTCTGCGCAGTTCCTGTTTCAGTAGCCTGCGGCCTGTTCTGGGATGGCATCTCCCAGCCCTGGAGGGGCGCTGGCTTCCACTCGCATACATCAAACCAGTTCTAACTCTGGGTCAGGCCCCTGGAGGTGGGGACTCCCATCCGTCTCCCATAAAGAGGGAAAATGGAAGTGCACGTCAGGATGAGACAAAATATACGGCTTCGCTTCTGGAATGTTGGCTGAGGAGCTCTGCCTTATGCCGCAGGCCAGCCTGGGAGCAGGACAAGATTCTGAGCGGGGAAGGAACATGGTGAAACTGTAACCGTAGCATGTATAAGCTGGTGGTGATGGGCAAGCTGAGTTGTTTGGAGGCAAGGAGGTTGCTACAATAATGCAGAAAGTGGCTTTTTGTTTGTTGTATAGGGTTTTCTAATGCTAATCAAATTAGTAAAGGTTTAAAAATTGATAATGTGGATAACGGTTTAAGCAAATGGGTAGGGGCATCTGGGTGGCTCAGTGGGGTAAAGCCTCTGCCTTTGGCTCAGGTCATGACCTCAGGGTCCTGGGATGGAGCCCTGCATCAGGCTATCTACTCAGCGGGGAGCCTGCTTCCCCCTCTCTCTCTGCCTGTCTCTCTGCCTACTTGTGATCTCTGTCTGTCAAATAAATAAGTAAAATCTTAAAAAAAGAAAAAGAAAAAGAAAATGGGTAAGCATCTGACTCTTGATCTCATCTCAGGTCTTGATCTCAGGGTTGTGAGTTCAAGCCCCATGTTGGGTTCCATGCTGGACATGGATCCTACTGAGAGGAGAGGAGAGGAGAGAAGAGAAGAGGAGAGGAGAGTAGAGAGGAGGAAAGAGAAGAGAAGGGAAGAGAAGGATAGAAAAGAAAATGGGTATAGTCATTCACTGCTGAGGAGACTATGAATTGGTATAACCTTTCTGGAAAGTTGTCTATTAATATGTATCAACAAATTTTTAAAATTTCATACTATCTGATCCCATAATTTCTTTGCTAGCAATCTAACCCAAGGTAATTATCAAAAATTCTCAAAAATATGTATGCTTAAGAATGTTCATTAGTGTGTTATTAATAATAGTGAAAGAAAGAACCATCTAAGTACCTATAAAGGGAGAATGGTTCAATAAATTAAAATGTAAAGAAATAACAAAGAAAGTAAGTGAAGAAATATTTTAATGTCATTGGGGAAAAGGCATTGGGAGTATATTTGAACAGAATTAGAAATGTTCACAAGAGAGTGATTAAGTGGTAGAGTCATGGTACAAATGAAATTTCGTATCCTGGAATGAATCCTGAAACAGAAAAAGGATATCAGTGGAAAAACTGAAAATCCAAAAAGAGTTTGTACTTAAAGTTCAATGGTTTAGTTAATAATAACATCGTACCAGTGTTAACTAATTCTTCGTTTCGATGAACAGAAGATGGTTATCTAAGATGTTAACATTAGGGGAAGCTGGGTGAGTGTGTATCAGAGTACCTTCTCCATCTTTGCAATTTTTCTGTAAATCTGTAGCTAACATTTTTTATTTTAAAGATTTTTATTTATTTATTTATTTGACAGAGAGAGATCACAAGTAGACAGAGAGGCAGGCAGAGAGAGAGAGAGGGAAGCAGGCTCCCCGCTGAGCAGAGAGCCCGATGCGGGACCCGATCCCAGGACCCTGAGATCATGACCTGAGCCGAAGGCAGCGGCTTAACCCACTGAGCCACCCAGGCGCCCCTGTAGCTAACATTTTTTGAGGCTTGCTACATGTCAGGCATTGTGTAAACTATGTTTCTTAAAATATTTCATTTAATACTCACTACTCTATTAGGAGGTAGATACTGTTATAGCCCATTTTATTTTATTTTATCTTATTTTATTTTATTTATTTATTTGACAGAGAGAAAGAGATGACAAGGATGCAGAGAGGCAGGCAGAGAGAAGGGGGGAAGCAGGCTCCCTGCTGAGCAGAGAGCCCCATGTGGGGCTCGATCCCAGGACCTGGAGATCATGACCTGATCCAAAGGCAGAGGCTTAACCCACTGAGCCACCCAGGCATCCCCGTTATAGCCCATTTTAGAGACGAGGGAATGGAGGCTCAAAGTCACACAGATTTTAAGTAGTAGAGCCAGGATTTGAATTCAGATATTCCTGACTCTAAGGTCTGTGCTTTTTCAATTGCATTGAAAAAAGAAACACAGTATCAAATGGTTAGTAGCGGTTATCTCTGGGAGGCCGAGTCATATTTCTGTCTTTCCCCCTTGGAGGTTGTTGTGGGAGGAGAGAGGATGGGGAAAGAATGGGTAGGACTTCCCATCGGATGAGGCCTGGGTGATAAATTGAATCAAGAATCAAAGATGGCCACACACGTGGCCGGTTTTGGGGGGCGCTGGGGAAGACAGTGACTTCGGCTTCTGCTCTGCTGGGGTAGAGGCGCTAGGGGACGGCCAATGTTGCCTGCACAGCCTGAGTGGGAGGTCAGGGCCTGCCTCAGGGTCCCCATGGTTCTGTGGACCATGGTTTAAGTACACCACGTGACACTAGGAGAAGGCATGCAGGCAGGGGTGGAGGGAGGGGAGGAGATGAATGGGGCTCACCCAACCAGGGGAAGCATCGCAGGGAGGCCCAAGAACTTCCTGAGTGTCTCCCCTAAGTCGCCACTGAAGCTGCTCACAGGCTGACATGGTACTAATGATTCCTACGATTGAGGCTGCTAGACTTTACTAGGCTGCTAGACTTTGCTCCTGCCAGTCTAGCCCCAGGGCTGGGATAAGTTGGAGCAGGAATCGGGGACAAGTCCTCAGCAGATACGGTTTCGCTGTCTGGAGAGGTTCCTGCTCCTGAGGGTGGAAAAGCAATTTTTCTGCATCTCTTTAGAATCTCTGGCTCTCCAGATTTCCCCATTTCTGGTTCCTCCCATCAGCTCATCATTGCTGACAAGCCCTCAGCTTCCCCCTCAGCGCCCGGGCGAGGAGCTTGGTCCTGTTGTCCGAGTTCAGAGGACTGAATACTGCCCAACCATGGCAAAATCAAGGGCAGCTTTTAGAGGCCTTTCCAGCGAATGCACCCGGAGACTGGCACATGGTGGGTTCCCCTAGGAGATGTCTCCCTGACCCCAGATGTCTCCCCCTGCCTCCTCACCAAACCTGCCTCACGCAGCTGCAGTAGGCAAGGTCAGACCTGGGCCCTCTGGGCTTTTTCTCTGGACTCGTCTTAGGCCAACTCTCCAAGACCCGTGGGACCTCCTGGCCTTGACAAGAGGACTGTGGAGGGACACCAATCAGCAGCCAGGAGGGCTCAGGAGGGCACTTCCGCTCTCTTCTCGCTTGATTTGTTCTCTTTCTAGCCCTCTGGGCAATTGGCCCTTAAGGCCTAAGGGCCTCCCAGGCTTCTGCCCCACAGAGGACAAACTCCAAACTTCTCAGCTGGCTCCAGGTCCCCGCAGAGCTACAGGCTGAGGACAGGGCTCCCATGGTGGCTTGGAGCCCCTGCTGCTTCTCTTTTTTGCATGTTGGACAGATGGAGCCCAGGCATGGGATAAATAAACCAATTAAATCTGAGAAAACAACATCCTGCTACTTCTCTCCAGAACCACTGCCCACCCTCAAGTCTGAGTGAGGGTGGGTCTGTCTGAGAGCTAAGAGGCTGGTGTGGGGACTCTCCCCATCCTTGGCTAGAGACCCCCTCCTTCGGGCCGGCGCCTGCAGCGTGGGGTGTTTTCCTAACGTGGTGAACACATGTCTCTGGAGGACCATTGTTTTCTCTCTGAGGTCCTTCAGTTACCCTGGAGGAAGGAATGGGAGAGGCCAGGTGTGCCCCCAGCTAAAAGGCAGGGACAGGAAGGGGAAGGGGTTGTCAGACTGGGGAGGCAGAATGGGGAGGGGTGACAGACTGGGAGGGCGGAGGCCGGGGGAGAGAGAGGGAGTCCCAGACTTCAGAAACTTGAGGCTGATGAAGGCCTCCTACCCCTGGACACACCGGGATTGGTCTGGGAACAATGTGACGCAAGAGAGAGATGATCCCCTTTGGGCTCTGCCCCTTTTGAGAACCTCAGAAAAGGTGGAGAAAAAAAAATCCCACCATAGGTGACGTTTCCTTAGGTATGCCGTAACTCCTTTACTGAAATTTGACCCGCCTTTAGCACCGGTTCACAGAGATCCTTCTCGATGGAAGGCACTGTGCTAGCTGCTGGGCTAGAAACTAACAAGACGCTAACAAGAGGAGATAGCCGTCCAGTGTACTAGGCACGACAAGGCTATAGCATGTCTGTTCTCATAGTGGCTGTGAACAAAGTGCCCATTTGTGCCTGGAGGGGTTGGAAGATGGCACAGGGGAGAGGACCTCTGAGCTGGGTCTTAAAAGTACCATGGGGAGTGTACCAAACGGACAGAACCAAGGGGTCGGGGTGGGGTGCTCAGGTGGAGGAGTGCGTGCCCGGTAAAATGTTGTGTGAAAATGCTTGGAGGCTTGGAGGGCTTGGAGATTGTCCTGGAGCAGAGAGGAGCCCTTGTGGGGTTTAGACATGTATGAGGATGGCAATCTAGCAGCATTGTGCTAGCAGCAGGGGGAAAGAGGGGTGGGAGAAACACTGGATGGTGAACACAAGCTGGGAGGATTTTTAGAGAATACTAGTGAGGCCCCTGAAGGACCCCATACTGAGCTAAGTCAGTAGCAGGGGCTAGAGATGACGGGACATACAGAAGGGATGGTAAGGAATCTTTAGGACTTAGTGATTGATGGACCATGGGAGATGTGAGGCCAAGAGGGAAGAGATCGAGGAGACCTGGGTTTCTGGCTCATGCGCCCCGGAGAAGCGTGGCACTGTTCACGCCGAGAGAGAAATGACGGAAAGAGAACGAGTGGTGTGTGTATGTGTGTGCATGTCGAGGCATCATAATGCTATGTGGGGACAGGCCTGGCCTACGTGGGGGTATTCAGAATGCCGCGGGTTTGCGGGGCTAGAGCCTCGATACCAACAATCACTCCAGGATTTCATGACTGGGTAACTGAAAGGATGATAATGTCATCAGCAGAAATAAGGACCCCTGAAGGTGAATTATGACGGGGGTGGGGGCTCGATGATGGATTGCATTTTGCGGGGTCTATGGGACAGAGTGCTAAAGACATTCACCAGGCATTTGGAAAAATGGGATCAGAGCCACATGAGGTCAGATTTGGAGCTTTATATGCAGGAGTCCTCTAAGTAAGGATGAGAGTTGCAGCCGAAGAACGGATGAGATCATCAGATGCATGTGTGTACTGAGAGCAGAGGGTCAAAGACAGAACGCTGGAAGACACCCACTTCTATTTAGGGCGAGAGGGGGGCAGAAAGCGGGAGAAGAAGCTGTCTGCACGAACCAGGAGCGTGGGACCGGGGAGGACTTTCTGAAAGGCACGGGCCGGTGAGTCGAAGAGGTGCTGATTAGGGCAAGGGCTGAGAGACTTAGGGACTCAGACACATGACCGTTAAGAGAGCAGATCCAGGGGAGCGGCAGGGATGATGGCAGGAAGGAGCCAGGGCTGAGAAGCGGAGGCGGTTAAGCATAAACAACCCTTTGAGTCACGAGACAGTGAAGGGGGCGCGTTTGGAAAATGGGAAAGACCTGGCCAAGTTGCATTTCTGTGATGCATGCAAGGACACATTTCCACTTCAGGCATCTCATGGGGCTGTTGGTGATGTCCTTCCCTTGTCCCGGGGCCTCTCATGGTCATGGATCCTGAGGGCCGCTGTGTTGGCGATCCTGGAGGAAGGGTCCCCTGCCACCGCTGACACTACGGTACACCTTGAGGCATTCCTCCCTTCTTTCTGCCTTGACTCCTCCTATGACTTTGCAAAATGAACATTGACTGAACAGCTATGCTGTGTCACCTGTGTCACCATTAGGTGGCTCAGGACAGCCTGGAGGGGAAGTGGGGCAGGGGGGCGGCTGGCAGTGAGCCGTGGGCAGTCGGCGGCAGCAGCAGGTGTGGGGAGAGGGGGCTTGGCTCTGAGGCTGCGGTGGGGCCTTTGGGATTGACTGGAAGAGGGCTGGGGGAAAGAAAGGACAGATGCGGCCTTAGAAGTCACAGCTTTGGGGTGCCGGTGTGGCAGGGTCCAGAGCGAGCCCCAAGGCCCTTCTCGCCTGCTCACAGCCAGGGCTGGGGGCGTCAACGATCCTGGAGCAGGCACTCCATCCCGGGGTAACATGATCCTGTAACGCAGGGCTCCTCTGATGTGGGCTGCTTGCCTTTTACAGCATTAGGGGAGCAACATTTCATGGAAAATTCAATAAATCCCCCTGTACAGCCAGACGTCTGTAAACAATGGCTTCCAAATTCAATCAGGCTGGGGACCCGCAGCAGCATTTATGAGCTCTAACGTGGAATATTATATAGGGGAGTGAGTCGCGGGGGCTGGGGGAAGGGCTTCCTGGAAAATGGGCCCTCCTGCGTGGCTCCCGCTCTCAGATCCTGGTGGTGGAAGGGATTCTCCAGGTAGAAAGCCTGACCGCTGAAACTCTCGGGCGGCACCCAGGGGCCCCTGAGCCAAGGCTCTGCGCTTGGGGAGGAGGACAAGAGATTTGGCCTTTGGTACTAGCTGTGCGGAGGCTGAAGGGTCAGAGCAAGCCAGGCTGGGAGGGAGCTGCCCGCCTGACCACGCGCGTGAGCCACCATAGAGGGCTTCCTCTCTCGGTCACGGCTAAAGCCCCACAACTTGAAAATCTCCTTTCTATCAACTTTCTACCTCTTTGGCTCTACGGTGTGGCAGTGATCGTTAGAGAACTAGTCCCTCTCTCCCGCTCAGGTTCAAACTGTTCTTCACCTAGTACAGGAAGGTTCGCAGCAGGGTCGGGCCAAGGATGGAGACTATAACTTTTAAAGAATAAGGGGGTTGATGCTTTCGGGAGACTGAGGTCTCGCCTGCTCTTCAGGCCCCCCCTAGATTTCTCCTCTCCTTTGCCCATTTAACACTGCAAACTCTGGCCACTCTCCCTACCTCTCCCCTTCCGCAGCTGTTGCCTTTGAACCCTCTGGCAGGCTTTCTCCTGCAAACCAAACGTTATGGGGCAGAGGAAAGACCCACAGCTCTGGATTCAAATCCAGTCCTCGTCATGGACCAGCTATGGTATTGGGTAAGTCACTCTCCTCTGACTCTCAGTGTCCTTACCTGTGTGGGAAGGATAATATTAACTGCCTCACAGGGCACCTATGAGTGAAGTGCCTGATGTTCTAGCTTCCTTTTCCACATTTCTCCCCCTCTTCTCAAACCTCCCTTCGATGAAGCTTCTGCTAATCATTGGAAATTGTCCTCCATGCAACCAAAGTTCCCAGAAGTTCCATCAGCTCTTTTCTCACATCCTCCACACCTCTCAGTCTCCCCTGTGATTGGCTTTCCTGTGGGCCTGAAGCCAACCGGAAGAGC
Organism: Lontra canadensis; assembly: GCF_010015895.1. Classification (NCBI taxonomy): domain Eukaryota; kingdom Metazoa; phylum Chordata; class Mammalia; order Carnivora; family Mustelidae; genus Lontra; species Lontra canadensis. Next base: position 10,766,108 of record NW_022631054.1, on the reverse strand, counting down.
CTCAAAGATCACAATAGGCCCATGGGATGGGCGGAGGCAACTCTGACCTGTGCCATCACTGAGGTTCCTTCCTTAGACACCTGGGAGGTAAGCTCCCCGAGGGCAGGGGGCTCTGCCTGCTTTATTTCTGGCTCTATGTCTAGATGTCTAGACATAGAATGTCTATGTCTAGAGCAGATGTCTAGAAATGTCTAGCAATGTCTAGAGCAGAGCTCAACACCTGGTAAATGCTCCAGTATTTCCTATATGCATCTGTCACTTCAGTTTGGTAATTTTGGTAAATTACCAAATTCCTGTGGTTTTTCTCTGGTTCCAGAGGGAGAACGGACAGTTTGCCTTCTAGAAAAACCACAAACCCTCCTGAAGGTCAAGAATCCTCTCTTCCCTTGAAATGTCCTTGGAATGTGTGCCAGGCTTCCCCCATGGAGTGGGCAGGGGATAGAATCACTCCCAGCAAGGATCTCCTGGCAAACCACTGCTAGAAATGTGACTTTTGGGAGGATGAGGTGGAAAGGGTGATTCTTGCAACCAAGGCCCTATGAAGGCTCTAGGTTAATTCATGCCAGGCCTTTATCTCTAAAGGATAAATCCAATGGATTTAACTTCTGTGGATTCGGACTGAATATTTACTTCCTTCCCCCTGCTGAGGACAGTTCCATACAGCACAACCTCCTGCCCTTGTCAGTCTTAAAATACAGGGCAAAAGGGAGAGAAAGGTTGGCCAGCCCCAGAATAACACTAAGCAACATTTATAAAGGATTTGTTACACGCCAGATTCTACACTCAACACTTCATGCCTTAACTCATTTGAACTTTGCCTCGACCAATGTGGAAGGTACTAGTACGATCCCCATTTTATCTATAAGGAAATCAAGGCCTAAGAGGTTAAATTAACATGCCAAGATCACAGGGTTGAGAAGGAAAGGAACAAGATGGGATCTTAGATCTGTCTGGCTCAAGCTGTTAATCACTACATTCTGGTGCCTCAGAAGAAGGTGGAGACCAGTCTGGGCTTGAATGGTTCTGAGGCCCTGGCAGAGATCAAGAGTTCTCCATCGGCTTCTGCTCTGTTTTGCTGCTCCACTGTCCACCCCCAGCTTCGATTTACAGTGGGCAACCGAGATTGTCTGAGAGAGGTGATGGGCCTCCAGCCCTCCTGCTGGGCATTGCTGGGGGAAAAGATAAAAGTTTGGAATGGACCAGGGAAAAGGCCCGGGCTCCCTGACCTGAGCTACAAGGACAAGTGGGATGTTCTGCTGCCCAGCTGGGACCAGTACCAGCCAACTGGGCACACCTTTGCCGTCTCAGACTTGGGCTGTAGGCTCCACCACTGTCAACACTCCACCCATCCCGAGGGAGGAGATCCTTTAAGATTGGAGCCAATGTTGGCCTTTCGGTTTTCCATTTGGCAGGATGGGGGAGAGGGTCCAAGGAGATAGGGCCATCTCTCCCCACAGCCAGATGCCCAGCCTCTGCGGCTCTGGGATTCACTCCTGAGGCAGTCATGCAAAATCATTGTGATTTTTTTTTCCCCAAATGTCCAAAATATGATGGGATGCCATGTTGATGGTACACCGCAGTCACGTACCCCTGCCCAGACACAGGCGCCTTCAACACTGACTTCGGTGACGAGCTGGGTCTGTGCTCTGGCTTTCTCTTTTTCTCTCTCTCTCTCTCTCAACTCCCCCCTCCCTCTCTCTCTCTCATTCTCCCTGCTCGCTGCTGTAAGGATCAGTCCCCAAAGAAAAATGCCCAATTTGTCATGTCATGTCCAGCTGTTAACCTCCCGTCGGTAAGCCATGGGGAAGACTTACTTTCTCCTATTTATTTATTTGCCACTTGGACAATAGAAGGCCCCAGGCCTGCTGAGTTCTCCATAATAAAGCCACCAACGATCTCCCCCCTCCCCCCTACCCTCCCCCCACCCCCATGTCAACAACACTAGCCAACCTGCAGGTGTCACTGGGCATTAACCCCGGGCTTAACTCTGGCTCTGCTGAACCGGAGGGAAGGGGGAGGGGGTGGCGAGCGAAGGTGGGGGGTCTGACGGGGAGGTCTCCGCACAAAGAGGAAGGCCTGGGGATGGGCTGGCTCAGAACCATCCCTCCGGAAAGCTCACTGTGCTGAGGCTGGGGGAGGGAGGGAGGGATCAACCAAATAATGCAGCTCCTTCTTCCCAGCCTCCCCAGTGGTCTCCAGGCAGAGCCTTGGCCAGCCGGTGGCAGGCGCCGAGCTCACCGCACCTAGCAACACTGCCGAGAGACGGGGCCCTGCAGGAATGAGGCCCCGTGTGGCTGGCCCTAGAGTAGGCTGGGGAAAGGAAGGGCTGCGGCAGGGCAGAGAGGCACAGAGCCTCCGGGCTCCAGGCTGCTCCCTCACCCTTGCTTTCTCTAGCACCCCCTTGCTCCCCTCTACAGGCTTCTTTGGCTCAGCCCAGTTTGCCAAAGGAGAGAGAGGTGCTCCAGGGAGGCCCTGCTGGCAATGTCCAGGCTGGGCTGCCAGTTCTCCTGGGGATTAAATAAGGGGGTGTGTGTAGGGGGATGGGCTGCTTTTTAGTCAGTGGCCCTTCCTTCTGTTCAGATGTCAGAGTGAGTTACAGATCACACCGAAGGGCAGCCCCCGTGGCCTTTCATCTGGGGCTCCCAGGCCCATAGTGTCGATAGGACTGTCCTATCTCCAGGGACTCGGGCTTCCCCTGGGACAAACTGTGGCACGGAAGCCCAGATTAGGATTAGCTGGATTGTCCTCCCAGGCCAGTTCTCCATAGTTCCGTACTTTCTGTTGACCCCTTCTCCACTCCCAACATCCTCCCCATCCCACAAGAGACAGCCTGAAGCACACAGACATTAGTAGGGCATTTCCCAAGGCTAGTCACTGGGGGTGGAGGGGGGACTCGGTTTGTAACCTACCACTGACTGTCCTTAGTGAGGCTTCGACCTTGGACTAGCAGCACCCGGAGACCAATGAAAGACTTGGTCAACCCCTACCCGTTGAGATTTCTTAGGTAACTGTTTCACGGTAAGAGCTTGCTATTTGAGCATCGGAATGGAAATAATCAGGAAAGGGAAAATGATGGTTGACTGTAAACATGTCTGGAGGGTCCACAGAGTTCTGCACTGGTACCCACTCTGTTCTTGGTCCAGTGCTGCTGTTATTTAACAAGAAGCAGCTAGAGAGACTCTAGGGCCTTAGAGGACCAGAGTGCAGACAGAGGTCAAAGATCAAGAGGACCAGGCAGCCACAGGTCAAGCCCGGACTCTCCTGCAGCCCCTGTCCTGGTTGCCACCGTAAGGGAAGCAAGGACCACCTTCCATCTGGGGACTTCAATGCTAAAATTTTTCTCAAGAGGAATTCCTCGATATTGCATTTTGTAAAATGACCTACATCCAAGAGCCATAGGGTAAGAGGGATGCTAACAGTTGCCAGACTGAGGTGACCAGAATGGGAAGGCATCTGACCACATTGGATATGTTCAGATCATGTCCAGTGTGAGGGGCCCACCTCTAGAACTGCTCCACGGGCTGCCTTGAAAAATAACACTGTCCAGCGGGGGCTTGGTGACACCAATCCAAGACAGAAAAAGGGAAGATTCTATGGCGGGTAAAGGATGGGACTATGAAATAGGTCTCTGAGGAGTCTTCCAATTAGTGCTCAGAAATTATGCTTCTAGAGATTTCATGGCTCAATCTAGGAGACAATGTACAGAGGAACAAATCCAGACAATGGTATGAGACGGACTTGGACTGGACCCCCAGCTCAGTTGATTACTATCTACATGACTTTGGATAAGTTACTTGACTTTTCTGAAGTTCAGTTTCCTCTTCCATGAAATGAGCATAAGGATACCTAACTCCCGGTTGTTAGGAAGATCGAATGAAATAATCTAAGTGAAAACGCCTCGAAGAAAGTCCGTTTTATAGCAAACCATGATAGCTGTCAATTACTGTCTCCTTTCCTCGTCTGAAGCTTCCTTGGTTCGGTCTCTGCCTCAACAAGGAGCCCCAATTTGTTGTACCTCGTGGCCACCATGGAAGGGGGAGATGTGCAAAGCGCCCCTATCCGCGGCACCTGGCTCGTCCTCTCAGAGAGTCTGATCTTTCTCCCTCCCCACTTCTACATCAGCCTTGGTTCTGGGCAGAGATGTTGCGGTGGCTGGCTTGTGTGGGAGGCATCTACACATTTCTTATCTGGCCTGAATAGCAGGCATTAAAATGCATTTTGGTTCACCCAGGACAATAAAGAAAAAAAAGGAAGCTTTAAGTCACTAATAAAAATCAAATGTAGGCAGTTTGCAGGAGTGATCAGCTCAGAGCTTTGCTGTTCTCTTGTTAAGGGTCTGGAGCCATAAATAACTTCCCCATAAGAAGGCAGAGGCGAGGGGGAGTGAGTGAGAGGGAACGCAACAACACAAAATTTTTCATTTTTCTCCATAAATCATTTCAGCGTGCGATAATATTTGTTTTTTCTAATGAGTCTCTTGTGATCCATTCCAGGAGCTAACATCAGGGCCTGTCAGGGGGTGATGTGTGGTACAGTTCAAGGCTTTACAAAAACTGCCTGCTACACGGATTTTTTTCCCTCTCTTCCTTATGCTAAGTATTCATGAAGCCCATTATTCTGTGCTCCTGCTTTACGGATTCTTCCTTTCTGTCTTTCTCCTTTGGGCAGCCACTGTCCTGCTCTCTCCTCCTGCTTGTACTGAAGGGCTTTGCTGCAGCCTGGGAAAGAGATGTAGGCAGTGGGAGAGGAAGCTGGCTGGGAGGTATCAGCAGGAGGCCTTGAAGCGTAGACTTTGAGCCTGGGTGGGTGGAAGAGACTTTTTCAAAGTTCAACGGAAGCTATGTGAGCGAATGCCTTTCATAGTCTGGATTTCTCATGGCCGGCTATGATGGACCCTCTCAGAGCAGGCAAGACCACCTGTCAAGCCGAAAGCACCCAAAGAGAGGGGACCCATGAACAGAGCCAGATTTGTAAGAGAGATTGTGCATACCAACATGCTGAAGAGTTTGGAGTTTATCTTATAAGCAAAGGGAGACAACGAAGTATTTTACAAATAATCAGATTTATCTTTTAAACTCTCATGACGACTGTGGAGGATGGATTGGGGAGTCGTGCAGATTGAAGGGAGCAAGGAGTGAGACCCGGAATCTGGAAATTCTGAAAGAGTGTTGCAGTGATACAGATGGAAGAAGGATATGGTAGCGGATTCAGAAATAAGCGATTTTTTTTGGACACCTTAGTAACCCTCTACTCGTCCTTTAAGACTGATTTTAGTATTACCTTTGCTGTGAAATCATTTCCACCCTCTCCAGATTGGCTCACCCATTCCCCTTGGCTCCTATAATATCTTCCTCATACTTCTCCTCCCTTCGAACTACTCTTCACATTGTATGATGACTATTAGCTTGAGCTCCTTGGAGCTAGGGCCTGGGCAATCCTTGCAATCCTTGCATCTTGCCATCTAATACATGCATATCACATAGAATTACTCAGTGGTACTTACTTTGAATAAGCAAACAAAAGAGGAGGGAAAATAGAACTAGACAGAATGTAGAAAGCTGAGGGGTTTAGGGGCAGTGTAAGAATAGGAGCCACCCAAGGAGACTGAGAAGGAATGCTCAGAGTTAGGATGGATCTATGAGAGTCATGTCCTGGGCTCATGGCAAGTCATAGGAATAGAGCTTTTTAAGAAGAAGGTGATGAGGGGTGGCTCAGTTGGGTAAGCATCTGACTCTTGATTTCAGCTTGGGTCATGATCTCAGGGGCGTGAGACAGATTTCTGTTGGGCTCAGAGCTCCATGGGGAGTCTGCTTGAGGGTTTCTCTCTCCCCCTCAACCTTCCCCTCCTCCTGCTGGCTTGCTCTCTCTCTCTCTCTCTCTCTCTCTTAAAATAAAATAAAATTTTTGGTGCCAAATGCAAAAGTGAAATCAAATAAGACAAAGAGAGAGGTGTCCACGGGACTTGGCAGTTCAGAGGCTGTTAGTGATTTTTGTGAGAGCTGTCACACTGGAGTCAGGGCAGGCAGAAGTCAGACCAGCCAGTTCACTTTTGGATGGGAAGTGAGAAAGTGTGGACTCTTCTTTCAAGAGGAAATGTGAAAAATAGGGGTACTTCAGGGGAAAAACAAGATCAAGGGAAGATGTTTTCAGGAAGGAGGAGGGTTTAAAAAACATTTGTTTGGTAAAACGAGACAGAAAAAAGGAGTGTAAAAAAGAAATGACACACGTATAGGAGAAATCCAGAGCCCACCGGATAACCATACCAGAAGACTACTGATCCGTGTTAGAAAAAAGTCTTGAGTGGCATACAGCAGGATGATGTCTTTTGCCCCATTCAGTGTTTTTATCAACAACTTGAAGTCAGAAAAGATAAAGCTGACAAATGTATAAGTGAGACGAGGCCAAGGACAGCCAAGATGGACTACAGAACCAGGATTCAGAAGTCATTTCCATAAGCTGGAACACAAGTGAAATTTAACAGAACAAGTAAGTATTCTACACGTAGACTAAAAAAAATACATAAAATCTGAGAAAGTGTAGGTTGGAGGAATTATACCTTGAGAAGAATTCATGGGAAGAAGACCTGGGAGTCCTGGGTGAATTTACATTTGCCAAAAGATTTCGTAAGACTTTGGCCACATTAATGAGGTACGGTGTATAGAACAAAGGAGATCATACCTCCTTTGTCACGGCGCAGCCGAGATGGTCTACTCTGACTCGGGCATCCTACTACTGGTGGGCCATTGATAACTAGGGCAGATTTGGTCAGGGTGGAAAGAGGTCTTGAAACCATGATTTGTGATCAATCGTTGGGGCAGCTGGGGAAAGAATAATTTGAGAAATGCGATAGGAATTCTTAAATATTTGCCAAAGAGTAAAGAGGAGAGATTTCTTCTGAAGAGATTCAAAAGGCAGAACTTTAACCCAGGGCAAGAATTAAATAAAGGCAAATTAAATTTTGACCTACTATGAGGTAGGAAGACTAGGGATTCCCCCCCCCATGCATGGGTTTTAGGATTCCTAAGGCCAAATATAAAATGTTGCATATATGTGAATAAGTATGGGGTCCTTGACTTCCAACAAATTTTTAATGGGGTCTGTCACACATACATACACACACACACACACACACACTAACAACCATGAAAAAGGGAGAACTGTCTCTCTGTTATGGCAGTTGGAATGCAACTATGACTTCCAGAAGAAGCAGGCTTCCCATTACTAGATATGTTTGCATAGGGGCAGGAAGACCAACTAAAACCTCTATCAAGTTTGGAGGTCTGATTCAGGAAGAGGTTGCTTGTAGACCATGAAAAGGAAGGTGTGCGTGGTGTGTGTGTGCGTGCATGTGTGGGCGCAGAGGGTAGAGAGAGAGAGAGATAAAGGGGAAAGCAAGACAGAGGTACTGAGATAAACACTGTCATGGGCCGTTTCCATCATGTACTCACAAGAGCATAATAAAGCCCTTGTAATATACTAGAACTTGTGTGGTCCCGGGGCCTAATTTGCATACTAATTACTGAGTGCAAATGGGACTGAGGGGTAGGGAGGGAGGGTGGGGGAGGCATGCGGGGAGCGAGGGGCCTGGACTGTTTGCTCTGCCATTTCATATCATGCTAACAAGCTAATCCGGCGTGCAGTTAGCTCCTGATATATAACTGCTCATTAGTATTATAATAAAGTACATGAAACAACCATAAAACGTTATATACTGCACAAGTGTTGTTTTCTTGCCAATTATCTGCAGGCGGATTTATCACCACAGTTGTTTCGAATTCCCCTTGGTGAGGTTTGGGCAGAATAAAGAAAGGTGTTGGTGGCGGCGGCAGCAGAGGGGGGCCTTTTCGAGGGGCAGACCATGTGTTTTCTTAAGTAGCACTTACTGATGCGCCATTTCATGAGAGGGAAGCAACGAGATCCCATCCTTCCCCATCTTGGCAGCTCAGGGGGAAAGTGAGGAGGGTGAGCGCCAAGGAAGGATGCGGGACCCTGCAGTTCCGGACCCAGAGACGCCGCGCCCATAGCCCTTTGGAGGGCACAGAACCTCTGAGGACAGGGTCCTGTATCAGGCCCCCAGGCGGTTTGATGAGACCTTGTAAATCTGCACCACTTGCTTTCCAACCTTCCAGAGTGGTGGCCCAAGTAACCCAGTTCAAAGCAACACTTCGCCCCCACTGCCTTACCCCAGAGCGATTCCTGGAGGACTCCTAGCCAAGACAGCCTTGTTTGGGGAAGACGGGCCCAGATCAGTGGTTCTTGCAGAGTTGCCTTCTGCCTCGGGGTGCTCCAGGCACGCCTACCACCCAGTCTCCCACTCCACAGGGAAAGCTGAAAGTAAGTGAGGGAACAGTCCAAGAATTTTCCAACCAGTCCACGGAGCCCAGGCCAAATGTCTTAAGGTCACTCTACTCCATCACCACCAGCAGACACAGGAGAGGCCCATAATGGTTGGTGCTGGGATTGGGAAATGGAGAGGCCCCTTTCGTTTTTCTGTTGGATTTTAAGAGCCCCCTTATTTAGTGATGGAGCAGGAAGAGGCTGTAGGGTCCTGTCAGCTCCCCACGACCCCCGCCCCAGGCTACAGGGGAATTGCTGAGCTCTCACTGCACTTTGCCGGCAAGGTCTCTTTTGGACTGCCTACACCCATAGCACGTAACCAGGTCCTGACAGCCTCATGGTCAGGAATGGGCCACAGGATGGAAAATGCCAGTGCTTAACAGGGAGCCCTCCGACCAGAAGCCTTGGCTAAACCCTGTGTGTCCTCTCAGACCTGCAAGGCGACATCGACTTTAGTCATTCCCCAGGAGCTGTGGCAAGGCAAGGAGGCAATTCTGTCTTGCTCTCTGCTGTCTTGTAGTACCAAAGGATGAATGGGGGCTCCGGGAAGTGGATGTCAGCTTCAAAGGCTGGAGACGTACCCCCAACAGCCACACTCCCTTTAGTGATCCATGGTGGGTCTGCTAATTCACAGATTAAATTCAGCCTTTGAACACATCTGTCCTAGACTCTGGGCTCCTTCCAAAGAACCCAAAGGGTAGTAAGCCAGGCCAGGCCAGGCAGACCCAGTAGGAGTTTCACTACATTCCCAGAACTGGCAGCCTCCGGAAGGGAGGGCATGTGGAAGCTGGTTGGTCTCCACGGCCACCACCCTCACGAAGCCAGAAAGCTTTACTCCTAGCAAGAGGACACTCTGTAACTCCCCTGCCCTTGTGTATGCTCCGTGTGCTTTAGATGTGTCGTACAAACATGCTGTTACTGTTCCCTGGACCCCTCAAAAGCTCCCCTTTCTCCCTGTGTGTGACATTTCCACTTGAAGAGCTTCGTAATGTGCCAGAACTTTCTGTTCTCGATATGTCCTTTGTTGTCTTCATTCTCTACATCCTTTAAAAGTCTGTCTGAATCAGACTACAGCTGGCCGAAGAAGTGACACTGGACCCTTTCCTTTTTTTTTTTAAATTTTTTTTTAAGATTTTATTTATTTATTTGACAGAGATTACAAGTAGGCAGAGAGGCAGGCAGAGAGAGAGGAGGAAGCAGGCTCCCTGCTGAGCAGAGAGCCCGATGTGGGGCTCGATCCCAGGACCCTGGGATCATGACCTGAGCCGAAAGCAGAGGCTTTAACCCACTGAGCCACCCAGGCGCCCCGACACTGGACCCTTTCCTAATGCCAGAGGCATGCTTTCATGTCCCAGAGACTTTAGGTCGATGAAATGGAGGACCACAATTCTCTCTCACAGGCAATTCCATTTTATCATTTGGTTATGATGATAACCGTGGTGTTGAATGCAATGATGACAAAGGAATGACTACCTCATTGGGATGCCTGATAGTCTCCAAATCCAAGGAGAGAACAGCCGGCTGAAGGGCAATCCGTGTTTCTAGAACAGATACATGCCAGTGCTGTGGCAGAGTCCACAGCAAATACATGGTACTTGGGATATGGGGGCACTTGTCATGTGACTTTGGGATATGGGGGCACTTGACATGTGACTTTGGGATATGGGGGCACTAGTCATGTGACTTTGGGATATGGGAGGACTTATTATGTGACTTTGGGATATGGGGGCACTTGTCATGTGACTTTGGGATGGGGGGCACTTGTCATGTGACTTTGGGATATAGGAGCACTTCTTATGTGACTTGACGAAAGAATCAAGTTCAGGTTCTCCAGCAGAGGCTACCAGATCTTCCATGAACCCACCTCTCTCTTCACCCCATCTTCTGTGCTCTGTTTTCCCCCAATGTCCCTGCAGTGCTGAATTGGTCTAGTTCCCCCTAGCAAAGGAGGCTTTCCTGTTTGTTCATTCTGATCCCCTCTGCCTGGAATGGCCATCTACTTTTTTCCACTGCCAACTCTTCATAACTTGGGTTGGGCATTATCTCCTGCAGAAGCTTTTTCTGAGACTTCACCCCTAGTCTGATCTGGTCTGCCCTGACGTGCCTGTACTCACTTCTAGCTCACTGTTGACTGGCAGCTTTGGAATCTCTGAAGGGCAGGTGTCTTATGCTTATGGTCCTAGCACCTAGCACAGAGCCTGGCCCAGACCAAGCACGCAGAACATGTTTTTACTGACTGTGGTGCGAAAGAACTAACGTGAACTGAAGGCTCCTAAACCCACACCAGCATCCCAAGCTAGATAGAGCCTTCAGTGAACTCTCTTCGTTTCCTCACTAAATAACAACCGCAAATCCAGCATGCATCAGGCACTCAAAGCCAGGCGGTCCCCTCTGAAACCAGAGAGAAGGGGCAAACCCCAGTTTTGTGATGTCGAAAGTCCTTTGCTTCACTGTCGTCCACTTTCGCCTTCCTTTGCGTCTAGTCCTTAAAGGAGCAGGTAGCTACTGACCCGGTCCGGGCACAGCTCCACTGTGGCTCCGTCCTGTTGCCATGGGCGGGCCACCACTCCCGTTCCCGGAGGACCCTGGAAGCCCCCTCTTGCTCCCATGTGGTGGTCGGGGGGGTGTGTCTTCACGGGTAGTTCAACAGAAAGCCCCAGGAGCCCCCTCTCCTCTGGGCTGTTCCCACCTGCAGGGGCCTGAGGTGGACAGGGAGCAGGCTACTGGTGCCCTCCCCAGGGTGGTGATGGAGAGGAACTGAGACCCCGACATAGCACCCCTAACCCTGGGAAGTCACACGAGGAGCATTGAAGTCATACTGTCACTGAAGTCACACTTCTTTCCCATCGAAAGACACACTGTGACCATGAGAAGAGGGAAAAAGAACATGGGCTTGGAAGTCCAAAAATACTTCCGTCTCTTCTAAGGTATTCACCCTTGGGAAAACTGCTTCACTTTCCTTAGCTTCACTTTTCCTACCTATAAAATGGAAATAATAAAGCCCACCCATAACGTTAATAAGGACTAAAATATTTGATAGAAGATATCAATGTATGCATATATCTGAAGTGTCTACCCCTGGTAGACAGCAGAGACTTAATGAACAGTAGAGATAATACTAATACCAATAAATGTAAAGGTCTGAATTTGGATCTAAAAACCCAACAGCATATGGGATGTCTGGGTGGCTCAGTTGGTTAAGCGTCTGCTTTCGGCTCAGGTCATGATCTCGGGGTCCTGGGATCGAGCCCCGCATCAGGATCTCTGTTCAGTGGTGAGTCTGCTTCTCCCTCTCCCTCTGTGATCTCTCTCATTCTCTCTCAAATAGATAAATAAGATCTTAAAAAAATAAAATAAACAATAAAAACCCAAGAGCATAGAATGGGGTGAAAGAGACATGATTCAGCAATGAACAGTTTGGGTTTGGTTTGGTGACCAGCTCAGTAGAAGCCAGCAGCGAGTGAGAGATCCCACGGCACTCACAAAGCAGTGAATGGTCTGCCTCGGGCAGTGCTGGTCCAGGCACCATTCTCCAAGAGCCCCAACCAACCATACACATGAAAACCTCCTGTAAGCCACAGAGCTTGTCTGCATGGAAAGCACTACTATGAGCTGTCAGCAGCATATTACCAAGTGAGGTAGAGATCATCTGTAGTAGGTATTGCAATAAACAGTACTGCAAGGGAGGGCAGGGGACTCAGCACCATAGAAAGAAAGGGGGAGAATCATCACTTTATAAGAAAGAGGCTGGTAAAGGCAGAAGGAGTCCCCCATGAGAAAAACCAAGAACAGGAAAGTGAAAGCTAATTTAGACTCCTCAAATTTGGGTTCCTTTAAAGAAAAGTATTTTCTAACAATCAGATATCCAGACAAGGACTGCTTTGAGAAGTAATGAGCACCCCCCCCCATAAGAGGTATTCAAGCAGAGGCTGGTTGATGTTAGTTGGGTCTAGTAGAGAGAATTCAAACAGGGAGGTTGAGACCAGAGCTCTCCTACCCTGAAATGTCATGGCTCTTTGTCATTAAAGGGGCAGGGAAGAATCAGAAATCCTCAAATTGATCACGTACCCGATATTCATTAAACATCTACTATATGCCAGGCATTGTCTAGATGCTGAAAAAAATAACAAAAATAAGGAAAAAAGACTCAGCGCTCTTACCTCTCATGGGGTTAACTGTCATGAGAGAGGTCTGGCAAAGAGCTTGGATGCACTCCAGAGAGAATAACTAAGTGCTGGGAGTCCTCGAGCTGAGTCTTTAAGAAATGCTCTTACACAATGGAAAAGGGAAGTAGGGGTACAACAGGTGGAAGGGACAAGATGTGCAAAGTCATGGTACTGTGCACCAGCAGGGCACATTCAGGGAGGATGAGGTATGTGGGAAGCGAGACTAAAGACATAGTGCAACTTGCTGAAGTCCTTGAATGTACATTAAGGGTTACAGAAAGCATAACAGGGATTGAAAAACAGTGGCACAGTCACACCTGCATTTAAAAATGATCACAAGCATGCCTGGGTGGCTCAGGTGGGTAAACATCTGCCTTCAGCTCAGGTCATGATCCCAGGGTCCTGGAATAGAGCCCCATGTCAGGATCCTTGCTGAGTGGCAAGCCTGCTTCCCCCTTTCCCTCTGCCTGCCACGCCCCTTACATGTGTTCTCTGTCAAATAAATAAATAAAATCTTAAAAAAAAAAAAAAAGATTTATTTGAGAGAGAGCATGAGAGCGAGTGGTGGGGAGGGAGGGACAGGGGAAGGGAGAGAATCCCGAAGCAGACTCTCTGCTGGGCATGGAGCACAACGATCTCAGGATTCCCACAAGGGGCTCCATCCCAGGACCCTGAGATCATGACCTGAGCCGAAATTGAGAGTCAGACTCTTAACTGACTGAGCAATCCAGGCATCCCAAGAATTTTTTTTCTAATTGTAAATGTAACATATGTCCATTGTAGATAATTTAGAAAATAAAGAGAACTCTAGAGAAGGAAACTCAGTGAGTGACATATAATCCCACCACTTGGTATAATATGTTGGTGTGATTCCTTTTATCTTTTTCTAGGCATAGTTTTAATTAACCTTATTTTAGGATCTCTGCTAATATTCTCCAAAATATTCTCTGAAATAGTCTCCAAAAACATGATTATTTAATAGCTGTGCAATATTCCTTCATATGATTTCACTATAATTTATGTACTCATTCCTTTGTTGTTGAACAGTTAGGTTGTTTACAAATTTTCCCAGCTATACATAACAGTGAAATGGTTATCCTTATGCATAAATCATTGACTACGTGTCCAGTTATTTTCTTAGACTAGATTCCAAAAAAGGAATTACTGAAGTAAAGGGCATGAATATTTTAAGGCTTTTGCTACACATTACAAAATTGCTTCCAGACAGGTTATACAAACGTGTGCTTTTAAGAATAGTATATAAAAATGCCTATCTAACTCCACCCTTATTAACACTGAACTTTATCATTTTAAAAGTTGTCCATTTGTATAAGCAAAATATTATCTCATTTATTTAATTCATATTAGCTATATTAATTTGAAGATTTTCCTATTTCTTTCACAAACTGCTTGTTCATGCCTTAGTTCATTTTATATCGAGCAAGCAGTGCTTTTCATTGATTTGTAAGAGCTCTTTATATATTAAGAATACCAAATGTTCTGCTGTGTTTAAAGCAAATCTTTGTTTTTCAGGTGGCATTTGGGCATTTGTCTTTTATTTTTGTTTGTGGCAGGACTTTCATTGTTGTACAGAAATCTAAAAGCTTTGGTGACTTCTTCTGTTGTGTTTATGCTAAGAAGGTCCTTCCCTAACTGGTTATACATATCCATATTTGATACAGATCTAGCTGTGGCTCATCCTCTGCATTTAACTTTTTAATTCATCTGGAATTTATTTTGATATGAGGTACAAGACAAGGGACTTACTCTTTAGCTACCTGCCAATATTTCTTTTCTTTTCAGGCGAAGAAGGACAGGTAAAGGGCAGGGAAAGGGGGAAGAATCTAGATTGAACCAGGTTTCGCTTGTGTGTTTGATTGGATGGTGCTTAAGGATCATTTAAGTTGCAGAATGACAAAAATATACAGATGTCACTTTCAAATATGTTGAATATGAGTGTCCTGCAGAGGTTCAAAGATGGTAAGTTGGCAGGTGGACTATGAGGCATGAAGCTCAGGAGAGAGGTTGAGGCTGAAGTTGTAGCCATGGAGTCATCAGTGTTGAGAAGCCAAGTGGTACCACCAGAATGGATAAGCTCTCGCAGGGCAGAGGCGTAAAGTTGGAAGAGACAAGTGAAGGTATTCTGGGCAGCAGCCATGTGGAAGGGACGTACCTAGGAGGAGAAGCTAGGGAATGAGAATGAGAAGGAGTAGATAAAACCCAAAGGAATGAGTTGGAGAAGCTAAGGAAAAAGAGAACTTGAAGTGGGGGAAAGGTGATCCAAGTACCCATAAAGCAATGAAATCAAACATGGTCTACAATGCGCTGCATGAGCTGGAGATGTGGCAGTGGACACGTGAGAGTTAGGGCTGCTTTTGAACAAGTTTATCAGTAAAGAGGATGAGGAAGATGGGGCAGTAACATACTTGAACAATAGTGTAGAACAAGGTTTGCAGGGGAGACGTGAGGGTGCTTGAAGGTAGAGGGAAAGGCACCGGTAGAAAGAGGGATGTTGAAGAAGACATGGTGGTGTAAGGTCTCAAGGAGCAGCAGAGACGGGCACCAGGGCACAGGGGGAGGATTAGTACTGAGTAGGGACCCAATGCTGTGGAGATGACCGTCTGAGTCAAGGGTAAGGTTAAAGGGGAGAAAAGTTGAGCTTTTGGTCCCTGGTTTCTCTGGAAAGCAGGAGATGAAGTCATCCAGGGAGAATGAGGTAAACAGAGGCAAGGAAGTAAATTTTTTTGAGGGAAGGAAAGGATTAAAACAACTGCTGTGGGAAATGGAAAAGGGAATTGATTCTAGGCCGAGCTGGAGGACTGGCGAGAAGCATTCAGGGCCCAGCTAAAGTTCTTACCGGGCAAAATGGTTGTGTGATTTTTCTCAGTCCAGCATCACAGGGTGGAGGTAGGGGAGAAAGCAGATACTTACTCGGATTTGGATCTGAGGTAGGCAGGAAGGCAAAGGGGTAAGGAAATGGAACCAAGAAATTCTTTAAAAAGATTGAGGGTCAAGGTTGGGTAAGAACAAAACTAAGCCTAGGAGAGAATGATGGGCTTGTTACATTAGGAATGGTCCAAGGATCGAGGGTCTATATAAGGTCAAAAACAGCCTCCGTGGGAGTGAGGCAGTAGTACAGATGTAGAAGGATAGAAGGGTCTGGCTAGAATGTGGGATTTCTGAGGTGAAGAAATCCTGGGACACAGTCAGATGGAGGGTGGGGCCGTGTGCCTCTGGCCTTTTGCTGTGGGAGTATAGGAGACTGGAGGAGAGAATCTGGGATTTCGGTGCTCCCTGTGGGTGTTGAAATTCCCAGGACAAAGGTGGGAATCGGGGCCTGGGGAGATATTGAGTCAAGGGCCAAAGTTCACAGTGACCAGTGGGGAGATGTCATCAGCAGATGGCAGTGACAAGAAGACCAAGTGGCTGGCGTAGGCTCAGAGACCAGGGCTGGGGGGTGGGGTGGCGCTGAGCAAGCACCTCACTACTGAGGGTACGAGAGGACAACCAACAGGTTCAGGGCACTGGTGGGCCAGCCAAAGAGGGGGGCAGTGGGGGGCAGGCTCTGTTTATTTAGTTGGTCGGTTCAATCGCGCATTCATTCTGAAGGGATGTGATAAGATGGGTCCGGTGAGCCCTGAGCACAGAGGGCGCTAGGTGTGGCGACAAGGCTCTCTCTCCCAGAGGAATGCACCAGAGCCAGCAGCCTCTCTTCTTTCTGCCAAAGGTGGCCCCACTCTCTCTCAGCAAGCCCCCCACACCAAAGTCCTGCCACCAAAGCCAGGCAGGCCGTGACACGGCTGATGGCTGGTAGGAGATCTTCTTGTTACAGCTTTTTCCCCAGAGATAAATAGGCCACGGTAAAAAAGATTGCTACATCCTTTCAATAAAGATTTTTTTTCTTTTCCAGACAGCTTGAGAAATGTTTTAAAAGCTTCTCACATTTCCAGTGAAACCCACAGAGAAGAATTTTGCTTGTTATCAGCCCTGGAAGCCTCTGATAGACGGGTGACATTTTTTTTTCTTTTTCTTTCTCTTTTTCTCTTTTCCTTTTTTTCACCAGCTGAAGAGAGAGTCACAGTGTGTTTTATAACTGGCTCTCTGCATTTCAAAAGCTCAACGAGAGCTCTCTGCTAACCCCGATAAGCCTTGGGCTCTTAGCGTCTTAAATACCTCTGACAAGCTATACATTACAGCGCTAATAATTTGCCAAATTTGCGCCCATAATATGATATCTGTGAAACGTCAAGGGCAGTAATGCGATTAGCGGTCTCAAATGAAATATCGAACATTCAGCGTTTAGGTCCTGAATAGGGGGAGAAAGGAAAGGAAATCAATTTCAAAAGCAGGAGGGAAAAAGGCGATAAGCGTGTAATAAAAATAGAGAGAGACAGAGGAGAGATGCAGAGGAAGAGAGACAGGCAGAGCAAGACTCGGGATGAGACAGACCCCGGCTCGTATTCATGTTTTCGGCAGGTAAGGGATGTAAAAAAAACTTTTACAAATTAGTTGGAATACGAACCTGGGAAATAACCTCTGGTCACCACAGCAACTGGGTTTGGGGTTGCGGGGGGGCAAGGAGAGCGGTGGGGGCTGGGAGCCGAGAGAGGGGTTGGCCAAGCCTAGGGAGGGCCTTTCACTGGCTGCCCCCAACAGCCCGCTTCCATAAAACACAGGAAGTTGAATTACAAGGAGTCTGAGGGTGGGCTCTCGCCCTGCCCCCACCCACCCGAGGTGGGAGAGTCGTAATGGACTAATTATCTGGCCAGCAGAGGCGGTGGCGGCAGTCACAGGAGAGAGGGCCCGGGCTGTCACATACCAGGCTCTAGACTAAATAACAACATCTCACACCTGCAGCTTTACGAGCCCTTGCCGAGAGAGGAGCGCAAGCCCTCCCCTCTCCTCGGCCCCTCCAGCTTCTCCCCATGCGCTGTGGGCCCCCACTCGAGCCAGGCTGCTGTGGGGACACCGATGTGCGTGTGTGTATGTGGGAGGGGGTCCTGGCCCTTGCTGAAGCCTTTGTCCCTCACTCAATCCTGGCCACCTGCAGTTACCTCCCCAGGCGATGCCCCTTCTCCTGGGTCCCTCGGGTAATTCTCTAGGGCTGTCAGCAAGGCAGGGAGAATGGCCCCATCCCAGAGTTCTCCTGGGAGCGGGTCTGTCTCCACCTACAGCCATCTGCCTTGGGCTGAGGGACTGTCTCTGGAATGGGGCTGCATTGGAGCACGAAGGCGGAAAGAACTAGGGGGTCCCCTTAGACCTGAGGGGACAGCAGAGGCAGGAGCCTTCAGCACAGCTCTCCGCTTTTTGCTCTTTTCATTTCTCGCCCTAATACCATGCTTCACAGAGAGAAGCACTTCTTTCAAAATGTGCTGTGCCTGCCCTTTCTGCACCACTTGGTCTTGGAAGTGACCCCATAACCCTGAACCTCCCTCTTTTGCGAAGAGATGAGACAGAGCGGCATCAAAAGAAGAAAGAAAACCGCGATGGATGTAGGAGCCCGTGCCTCATCAAGGGGAGGGCAGTCCAGGAGAGCAGGGCCAGGTCCGTTCCCCATGCCCCATGCTGAAGTCCCCTGGTCTCACGGTCACCCTGAGGGCAGCTGGAGGATACCAACCATGATGCATGCCAGCTCACTGTGGCGGAGAGAGCCTGGAAGGTGCAAGATGGGCTGGGGTGGGAGAAAAGCAAACAGGCTGCCTGGGGCCTGCCCCAGACCCTTCCCCAGGGCAGCCTGGAATGGCCATTCCAGGGCCACTTCTTGCGGCACCACGAGCCATTAAAATAGGAGTGCTCGGGGAGCCATCAGCCCAGCACAGATGACTTCCCCAGATGTGGCAATGGGGCAGGATGTGGAAGCCCCCAACCCCAACTGTACAGACAAAACATTCCCGCACTAACCATCCTCGGAAACCCCACAGCCCAGAGCCCCTCTTACAGATGCTTTCTAGACCATTTAGCAGGAGGCAGTGTTTATTTTTGAACATATGTTCTTTCCCATCTCTCGCCTCCCTTCTCCCTTACTGGTCCTTCCATACCCAAAGCTACCTTCTGGATGGGCTGCTTTTGGATGTCACGGCCAAGCTGCAGTGTGGCTAGCATGCTTTGTTTGGGCTTGGCTGTGGGCTTTAGTGTGTGCACACGTGTGCGTGTGGGCACACACACACGTGTGCGCGCACGCACATTTACTCGGAGCTCCGTTAGTGGAGTGCATGTTCCATACCAGCTCAAAGAGGGCAGGTTCTCAGAGGCTGCCCGAGTTTGTGAGCAAATCTAAACCAGGCTGGAGGTTCCCTACTTTCCAAAACCCTGTGCCCTAGTCAGAGATGGTTCCTGGGCGTTATATTCCTATTGGGAAGGTGAGATAAGCTATAGAAGGTTGCTGCCCAGAAGGGAAATTCTTGGCCGGGAGCTTGGAATGGGCTCTACTTGGTTCTCTATCCAGGCATAGGGCCCAGCATATTGCCATGCTCAGTAATTGCCTACCCCTCAACTAAGGCCTCTCTCTTTTCTTCAATAAAAGAAAGTCTTCCAGTCCCTAAGGGACCTGCTCAGATTTTGCCCCCTTCAAGTAGCCTTCCTTGGGGCACCTGGATGGCTCAGTTGGTTGAGTGTCTGCCTTCGGCTCAGGTTATGATCTCAGGGTCCTGGGATGGAGCCCTGAGTCAGGGTCCCTGCTCAGTGGGGAGCCTGCTTGTCCCTCTCTCTCTCTCTGCCTTTTCCTCTGCCCCGCCCTCCCCCTCCTCCTGCTCATGCTCTCTCTCTCTCTCTCAAATAAATAAAATCTTAAAAAAATAAATAAAGACGCCTTCTTTAACTCAAATAGCTCAGAGTTCTTTATCTTCTAATAGATGTGAGGGCTCACATTTACTACATGCCTCGTGTACTAGGCATTTTTACATGTTATTTTATTTGGGTTTCAGAACTTTGGATATTATTATTTGTATTTTATAGACAAGAAAAGAGGCTCTGGGAAGTTGAGTGATTTGTCCAATCCAGCGAGCAAATGGTGGAGCTGGAATTCAAACTCAGGTGTCCGTCTGAATCAGAAATCCCATGGTCTTTCCATTACATGACAGAACTCCCCACATGGAAATGTTTTGCAAATACTTGTCACAGTCTTTACTAAAGTGTGGCCCCCTGGAAAGAAAATAACACCCTGGGTTTAGTCTAGCCAGGGCAGACTAGAGAGACTTTTCTCAATGAAGCCTGAGTTTTTAGTCTTCTATCCTCCTTTGTTGTTCTATACACAGCTGACCGTCAACCAAACCCTCAGGCTTTCTCACTCTCCGTGTCCCCCTCACTCTGTTCCCAGACACATCGGTAGGTCTTCGGTCTTCTTCGTTGCTTATTCCCTCTGCCTGGAAGGCCCACCTCCTTATTCATTCTCTTGCTAATTCATTCATATACGCTTTCATTCATTCAGTAAACATCAATCGAGAGCCTCCTATATGCCAGGTGTAGGCACTGGGAATACATTGGTGAACAAAAACAAGACAAGTCTCTTCACTGTGCATACGGTCTAGGGATGTGATGGGCATTCGAGGAATGACAGAAATACGTGTGAGTCTGCGATGCAGATAAGTTCTGCAAGAGCCATCCATGTTGCTATAGGAGATGTGACCTTGTCAAGAAGGTCAGGGAAAGTTGACCTACGGAAGTAGTAACAGAGCTGAGATCTGCTGCGAACCGCATCTCCTACCCCAATCCCCACCACAGGGCCCCACCGACCCTTGACTTTGCCTAGGGAACTCCAGCTGTCTTTCAGATCAGCTTCTGCAGCACTTTCTTGTAGAGTTTTCCCCGCTCCGCCGGACGAGGCTAGATCTCCTTTGCTCTCTGAGTTTTTCTCTGTAGCGTTTCGCTTACATTAACTACTTGTTCAAAATCGATCCTCCTAACAGATTATCAACTCCATGAGGGCAAAGAATGTGTCACCTTGCTTGCCTGCTTTATGTCCCGTGTCAAGCGCCGTACCTGGCATGTACTTGACAGTCAATAGATGTTTGCTGACTGAATAATCTTGCTTTCCCTTCCTCTACTGGTACAGCTGAAGTTTTGGATCCAAGCGCAGGAGTTTGCATTTGTTAAATTTCACGTTAGACCATGCCAGTTATTAGTATTCTGATAAATTTCAATCTGTCTAATATTTAGAGTACCTACTGTTTACCCTGAGCCTACCTGATGCTGGGGATACAAGGAAACTTGCACAGTCTTAGCTCTTGGGGAGCCTACAGTCTACTTTGAGAGACGGAGAAGAAAACTAGTAGTTCTAGGGATGCCTGGGTGGCCCAGTCAGTTGAGTGTCCGACTCTTGATTTTGGCTCAGGTCATGACCTCAGGGTCATGAGAGTGAGCCCCATGTTAAACTCTATCCTTGGAGGGGAGCTGCTTGAAGTTCTCTCTCCTCTCGTCCTCTGCCCCTCCCCCCACTTGCACACACACGCTCTCTCTCTCAAATAAATAAATACATACATAGAGGAAAAGAAAACCAGTAGTTCTAGAGCAGTTGTTATGTCCAGAGAATGGAACTGTTAAATCTGGCTGGGGGAAGAGGGGGAGGGAAGGCTGAGCTGAGACCTACGGTTTTAATTTCAGATGGACACGAGGCAGGGAAGACCTTTTGAGAAGAGGTGGCAAATATGTTCTGGCATAGAGGCAAACCTAGGACATGTGAGGCAAATACATGGCAAGTAGTTCAGTTGCTATGAGGGTCAGAATAGGGAGTCTTGTAGATAGCTTCTTATGATCACACGCACACACACACACGCGCGTGCACGCACACACACATGCACGCACACACACCACATAACACACACACACACACACACTGTCTCGGACTTCGATATTTTCTTGTCATCCTTTTTTTTTTCCAATCTGAAGACTGTCTTCTTGACAGAAAATATGACAGAAAGTAGCTTCCGGTTATGTCTCTGTTAATCCAAATCCATTTTTCATGCTAGCTATGAGTTCTCTAAGATACATATCTGATCATATCACCCCCAAGACCCTCCCTGATTTAAAGCTCGCGGTGGCTACCAATTGCCCCTAGAAGTCATACGCTTTGTTATGGCAAACAAGGCTCTTATCCACTTGGTGCAAGCTTATGATTCCAACCCCACTTTCTCCTCACACACATCACTATGAGCCACACTGGCTTAACTAACATCTGCACTTGACTTCCAGCATTATCTATTCTCTCTGTCCGAATGGGGAGACAGAGAGCAGGGATGTTGAAGAGGTCCACGGCTTGAATGTCTTACTACTTTCCCTGGAGCATTCTGCACCCAACACCATGATTCCCACTTGCTGAATTATTTATAGTTCCCTGAACGCTTTTCTTTCTTTTGCCACTGGGCTTTTGCACATGCTACTTCCTTTGCTTCGAACACCCTTCCTCTGGCTTTCAGTCAGGCTGGCACCTACTTCCTGCAGTTTTCAGGATGCAAGTGAGGTGTTACTTTCTCCAGAAAGTCGTTCTGTCTCCACTTCTGAAGTCCCACGGAACTATGTGCTCATTTTTATAATGGCATCACTTCTCTCTGTTTTAATCTGTTTTCTTACCCTTTCCCCTTACTTGACTATATCTGACTTACTGTCTCATGTTAAGCATGTAGCATTGGGCTTGGTCTGTGCTAAACCTTTAACAGGCATTTGTCGATTAAATGAATGGTCACATAAACGAAGAAATGAATGGATAAACTGCTCATGGTTCCTGAAACACACACTAACTGATGTTTGTGCCTTCCGGGCAGGTCATTCTGAAACTAAACTTTTTGTTTCTCCCCATGTCTCCCCACCCTCCAGTGAATCCCTTTCTCCTCCTCTCCCCTTGCCACCTCTGTAAATGGTACCTACGCCCATTGGTTCTTATTAGAAACCTAAGAGTTTCTCATGGTTCATTTGTTCATTCATCATTTTTTAAGCACCTGCTCTGTACCAGGCACTTTGCTAAACAGTGAGGACATGGCCCCTGGCTTCACAGAGTTCACTGTCCCATCAGGGTTAAGTTTCTGAAGGCTCTCCATCCCGTCCCTGAGAAGAACTCCAGAAAGACCACACGTTGCCTGCCTGTCCGTGCTGGTTCTCAGGGGGTGTGATGGTGACAGGAGGGCAGGATGGTGGAGAGGAAAGTGCTGGGGCTCTGGCTTCAGGAAGAGATGAATTTAAAGATTTTTATTTATCTATTTGACAGAGAGATCACAAGTAGGTAGAGAGACAGGCAGAGAGAGAGGGTAAGCAGGCTCCCTGCTGAACAGAGAGCCCGACGCGGGACTCGATTCCAGGACGCTGGGATCATGACCTGAGTCGAAGGCAGAGGCTTAACCCACTGAGCCACCCAGGAACCCCAGAAAGAGGTGAATTTAAATCCAAGCTCCTCCTTATCTTGAACCAGTTTTAACTGATATTCTTTTTTTTTTAAAGATGTTATTTATTTATTTGATAGACAGAGATCACAAGTAGGCAGAGAGGCAGGCAGAGAGAGAGGGGGAAGCAGGCTCCCCGCTGAGCAGAGAGCCCGATGCGGGGCTCAATCCCAGGACCGTGAGATCATGACATGAGCTGAAGGCAGAGGCTTTAACCCACTGAGCTGCCCAGGCACCCTGATATTCTTTTTTTTTTTTTAACAAAACATAATATTTTAATGTATAATTTTAAGTGCCTACTCAAAGCGTGGCATTGTGCAAGGTGGCGGTGATTCAAAGGCGAACAAAGGAGACACAGTACTCCCTGCAAAGAACTTAGGCTTGGTGGAGGAGACAGGCATTTAACAAACACACAAAGAGACATATCACTACAGTTCATCATAAACACTTAAAGGTAAAGGTAATAAATAGAAAAATAGGAGATATTTTTATTAGATTGGGAAGAGTTCTCTGGGGGAAATGGCATTTAAGCAAAGATCTGAAGCATAAGGACCCAGCCATGTGAAGAGGTGGGTGGGAGGCAAAGACCCCCAAAGTGAGGAGAGGGACAGGGCTGATAGGGAGCCCGTCTCACCACGTTAGGGATTATGAACTTGACTCTAGGGGCCAAGCATCTTAAAGAGATTTCTGGGTTGCCCAGTGGAGAGGCTGGATTGGAAGGTGGCAAAAATGGAAGAAAGACACCAAGTAAGACTATTTTAGCCGTACCAGATGATAGGTGATGACAGGCTGCTTGGGGGTGGTGGTGGTGGTGGTGTGTGTGTGTGTGTGTGGAGAAAATTGGGCTAGAAGTGTATGCCCTTAAGAGAAGTCTCAGAGGTGGCATGGTCAGGATTGCGTGAGGCGTCAAATGTGGGGCCCAGCAAGAGGGAAAGTTCAAGCAAGAGTGGTTCCGGTTTCCTGTGCAAGCACGTGGACGGGGAGGGGGCATGGGAAGAGTGGAGAAGGAGCAGACTGGCCGGGAGGGTTAATTATTGGCAGTATTCCAGACAGGTAAGTTGGAGTGTCTTTCAGAGATCCAAGTGAGTCAACAGCAGGCAGGGGTCTGAGGTAGACTTAGAGTGGGGATGGGGCTGGGGGGTGGGCGGGAGAGGACGGAAGAGTGAAGGGAGGGTGAAGGAATTCATTCATCTCTCCGAGCCACATTTTCATCACTTCTAAAGTGGGAGCAGTAACACGAAATGAGATAATGTAAAGCCACCTGGCACAGGACAGGCTCTCCATAAATACCGGTTTCCTTCCTTTCTCTTCCTCTTGCTCTCTAATCTATTCCCACTTCCTTTCTCTTCATGGTTCTCCAAGCCCTTTCCCTTTCTCGCTGACCCTGTACCTTGCCCACAATTGTCACAAAGGTGAGGAGAGTGAACTTCTGAGAAACTGCTATGGAACTCAGGGCTGGGACTGGTCAACTTAAATTTCATGCTTTCAACAGTTCCACTCTGCCTTCTACTTGGAACGCCCTTCCCCGTGCGTTTCCGAGGCTTATCAAACTCGGGCTCTCCGTAAGGAATCATTCCACAGTTTTGCCAACTCTGTGACGTTTTTTCGAGGTCTCTAGCTGATTTAGGTACTTGCTGCTTCTAGGTGGTTCTGCAACTCGTTCAGACTTCTATCTTGGCACGTATCGTAGTATACGGACATGATCTCTCTAGCTGGGCTGTCTCCTCTGTGGACTACGAATTCCTTTAAGCGGGAACTATTTTTTAAGCTCTGTATCTCCAGCATTTAACTTAGAGAAGGAAGTCTATTAAGAAATGCTTCATGACCTCCAAGGCTCTGAAATTCCATGATTTTAAGCAAAAAGTTTAGACGAGTGAAAAAACAAGCACCACCCACAGCTCCTTTGCTATCCTGTTAGAAGAGTAGCTCTAACAGCCAAGATCACGTCCAAGGGAGTCAGGCTGGAAGGTTTCAGCATCTCATCTTTCAGATCAATGTGCTGCAGTGACTGGCAAGCCAAGTGGTACCCAGAGGCACCTGCAGCCAAGTCATTATTCCAGATCCCAGTGAAAGGACTGTATTTTAGGAAAATGCAAGTAATTTACAATTGTAATATTCCTACACCGAGGTAATGTAGGAGGACAAGGTTATCATTTCTGTACTAAATGCCAAAAAGAAGGAGACTTCTGTAAGCTGCAGCTGTTCCCTTAGACTCTTGGAGCGTCTACAGAGCTCAGAGAACCCTGAGATTGCCAAGAGAGACTTCTCATATTTTGTGATTTTCCTTCATGGAATGCCAGCCATTTTTTTTTTCTTTACTCACAATTTCGATCCAGCATATAAAGGGAAAATAAAAGGGAAGTGACTTAAACAGTAGGTCTGGAGGGCTTTGACCAAATGGGATGCCTAGAATAGAGTAGGCATTCCATAAATATTGGCACAGATAAATGGTTCTAAAGCCCCAAATGCCTCGGTTTTTCTTTCCGAACCTGTACTCTGACCATAAGCGATCCCTTCATCCTCTCTCCTCCTAGAGCGCGTGGATCTTATGACTTACTTACATCACTTGCTATTACTGTACCTGACTCCGTCCTGAGCACGTGGGCCACACCCGATGTTCCAGAACTGTCCCCTGAACTGTATCGACTCATCATCAGTCGGCATCTTGGTGACCATCACAGCTCTAGGAGCATCACTCCATTGGATTCTAGCCACTGCTGCCCTTCTCGCACCCCCAGTGATGTCCACCCAGGGTTCTGGATTCCCCCAGTGTTTTCGGAACCTTCTACCCTGCATCGGTTGAAATCTTCTTCAGTTCACTGAGTTAAATGGAGAGGACATAGAATATTGCCTCGTCTCTGCTCCTGGTCCCTACCACTCTCTACCAGTCTCCTGGACTCTCCTTTGAGAACTGGTTTCTACCACCTCAACAACTCCCCTGCACAGTCCCTGCCACATCTCCCCTTTCTAACTGTGTCCCCCATGACTGGCCCATTCCCAAGGACAGACTCTTGCCCAGCCCAGTTCCTAGACCCCTCATTTCTCGACTCCTGCCGGACATACCAATCTTTGCATTTGGAGCTTGAGGAATTAGTGTAGAGATTATATGCGTGCAACTTATGAAAGACAGACTTCAGAACCCGTAAAGTCTCTCCCCAGTCTGAGAGACTGTGATTCCAGTATCTCACCTTGAGCTCATCTGAAGAAAACATTCAATTTAGTTTCATTCATGCATCTCATTACTACTTTAGTCAAGGGGTATATCTTTTTAAAAAATCTAAGAAGTAGCTGGAGGGCTGACCAGAGCTCAGCTTGGCCCATGCGTGATGCTTACCCTCCAGATCAAATAGGGAGCTGCAGTCCATCTTGCAAGCCCCCAGTGGACCAGCCTACACTGGAAATGGTCACTAGCATTAAAGAGTTGATTGGACTTTGACTGTAGAGCTTCTATAGGGTATAGCTCACAGTGGAGAAAGTCGGAACTACTCAGAACAGGGGATGAACACCTCACGTTCTAGATTCTCTGCCATCTTGGAAGTCTTCCCGTCAGGCCACATTTCCAATAAGCAACAAAGAACCAATTTTCTGCATATTTTGATACCCAAGACAAACATCTGGTTTCTCAGCATTTTATTCTCAGGGAGGTATGGTCTTCCAACACAGTTCCCGTCTCAACGTAATTCTAAGATTCTGGGCCTCACAGAACAAATACTGAATGCCTGCTGGGTGCTGGGCACTGTGCTGGGATTATGGCATTGAACAAGTCAAAGTCCTGCGTTCAAAGGGATCACCGTCTGGAGGGGCAGGAGTCAGATGCTAAACAAATACAATTACCCAATTTATTGCTTGGTTATATTTAGGATGAAGCACTACAAGATGCCAGCTGCCTATATATTGGATCTGAACAAGCAATGCTAAGGGGACACTATTAAGGGTGGCCTAAGACATTTCTCGAATGGTTCTCTGTTTCTCCCTTCTTGTAGGCTCCCTCTACTTCTGGAAGAGAAACTTCCAAAGCTAACCAATACCTCCGATGCAATAAGGGAGAAAACAGAAGGAATTGACCACGCAGGTATAAAATGCCCATCTACCCAGGGGGACAGAGGCATGGCTGTGTGTGTGTATGCATGTACACAAACACACACACACACACACACACACACACACACACACACACACGGCAAAGGAAGACCCATGAAACATGCCCTGGGGGGAAGAGGAAGAAAAAAAATGAAATCCAAACAGTCTTTTTCACCCCGAAAACATATAATTTTGTGTAAATTTTTACTTTAAACATCTCTCTTTTCCTGAGCTGTGATATGGGCCCTGTCAAAGCCAGGGCCAATTACTGCCATTAGGTTCCCATCATGTCACCGCTTCTCCCCTGTCAGGAAGGCCCTCGCCTCACAGGCCTATAATCTGCACTCACTTTCGCTCCATCACTTTCAGAAGGAACAAAATTGTTTTGTGTGTTTTTTTTAAAAGGGCCTTTATTTGGCCCCTGTCAACTCTGAAAAGAAGAGAGAAAGAGAGAGAGAGGGGGAGAGAGAAAAGAGGAGAAAGAAAGATTGTTTAAGTGTTTAACCGTGAGATTGCCAACAGGAAGCATGACAAGAGGCAGCCCAGGTCTCCTGAGGAGGGTCCGGGCTTGGGAAAGCCTGGGCCTTGTCCCCCCTTTTTGGACCAGTTCTTTCTGTTTCTAGAAGGGCTCTTCTCACAGGTGCTGAACTCACAGCTTAGGAAAGATACCATCGGAAGAAATCCGGAGGGCTCGGCCTGGCTGTGAACCACGAGACCAGCTACTAAGAACGTCACAGGCCAGAAAGCGGAGTCACCTTTTTGGGTTCCAAGTCTCCTAAGTCACAGGCTGTGGTGGGGGCAGTGGGTCGAAGAGGCCCATCAGGAATACCAGAAGGTGCTGTTAGCAGAAGGTACAATGAAAGCCGGCCCACCGGGACAGTCTTGCTAAGTACACGGGTTGGCTTGGTCCCTCCCTTAGCTCAGTGGGGACCTTCTGTGCACCCCTCAGGTCAACAGCCTCTTCCCGGGGGCACTCCCTTCATCTGAGGCTCACACAGCACCTGAGCCCTCCGCTCCTCCTGCTCTGGAATTACACCTTCCCAAAATCTGCAGCCAGTTATCACACCCCCAGCCCTGCCGGCCGGCCCAGCATGGCACTCCACTCCCGCCGCCTCCGTCGTCACTTAGCCAAGCTAAACAGATTTAGCTCCTTTAATCTTTCCTCATTAGCTGGCAATCTGGAAAGGAAACAAATGCTCACCCCATACAGGTTCAAGCTGTTGCTTTAACCTTGTAAAAGCGTGCAGGGCGCTGGGGCCGTGGAGTCAGTTAGGATCATTACCATGAGAGGCCACTCCCCCCGCAGCCGGCCTGGAGGGCCCTTCCCCACTCTTTCTGAAGCCACTCTGGAGTGTCACCTCCCTTCTAGCTCTTCCTTCAAACAGTTGTGCAAGCATGTAGCCCTCTAAGCCAGGTGGCTCCCTGGACCTTCCTATGGTTCTCCTGGAAGAGCAGGGGGAGCTTTCCCCGGCCAGGTTGATTTGTTCGAGCCCAAGCCCAGCACACACACGCTTCCGTAGGTGCCCACACCAATGATTTCTTCAGGCTCCCGTATCATTCCTTGGCCACATCCCCCCCATCAGCTCTTTCAGTGCACAGTTTACCCCCTCCCCACACTGCTCCAAATTGAGACCTCATCAGTGGGTTCAGAACCCTCTGTTCATTGGGAGGGTGTCCTTCTCCCCGAATGGATTCCCTGCCGCTGATTTTCCCTTTCTGTGCAGTCTTCACCTACATGTCTACACCACTGGAGAAAACCTGAACCTGTGTGAACAAGAGCCACTTGTGGTGGACCCATTACAACACATCTGTTGTTCTGTTTCCAATTTGATCACTTAGCGTTATTCTGTTTGGTGTGGTTTGGCCCTTAGGCACACTTACACACGCACGCACACACTTACACACGCACGCACTGCTCTCAGTTCTGTTTTCCTCCCCAAGATGACAGGTTCCCTCCCCCTTTCACTGTATCTAGCTCCAAACTAACCGGATGAACATTTTTAGGACTGTTGGACCGTTTTTTAGAAGTCACATCCGTTTCACTTCTCCAGGCTCCTGATGGCCCCTTTTACTTTCTATGATTTTCCAAGACATAATTATAAGTGGTTCAATCAGCTCCCCGCTTAGCATGTTCCCAGAACACTGGCCTTAATACCTCATGATGGATGTCATCCTGGCTTGCTGATTTGTGAAACCTTTACATTTTCTGAGTATTCTCCTACCTGCTTTCTATCAGTAACGATTTTTGCACCGTCTGCATTTACTTCCTAATTATCCAAATTCCTTTTTGTCATTTTTCTTTTTAAAGGCTGATCTAAAAAATGAGCTGAGTATCTCTGCCCTGTAGGAGGTAAGATGAATCTCCCACTTCTCCTCATTTATTAACAGTCTATGTATGCTCGCTGGTCTTTCCCCCACTTTTCCCTTCCCCTCACCCTCAATATATTGCAAAACATGTTTATTCCCTTTAACTCTTCACTAGTTCATGTTTCTCTCCACCCCCTATGGTTTGTTCTCTTGCCCACAGGCCTCAGGATCTCTCCTCTGTTGCCTACCAAAGACAATCCTCTTATTTTGCTGAACACTAGGGTGACCTCACCCAAAGCTATTCTAGCCGGCTAAACCTTTTCGTTTTCTCTTACTATGCATCAGAACTGGGCTGAAGTTCTGAGTGTTTTTCCAGCCTTCTCCTCCTTGGGGCTCCAAAATTGGACTGGCATCTTTGGAATATAGGGGGGAAAACTGAAGCTAGCTGCCTGCTTTCCCCGCCTCACCTAAAAGACCTAGACCATCATTTCCAGTTTCTCCCATCCCCTGCCTTGAAAATGTTCTCTGTGCCATTCAGGCTTACTGGCTTCCATTACGGGGTTCTAAAGACATTTTCTAGACGTCAGAGTAATACTTAGCTCTCACTTTTACCTCTGGGAAGACCTGGTTTTCATTTTGCTCATTTTCTCTGTGAGTTGCTACCTTTCCTCTTTCTCCTTTCATTCATTCATTCCCTCATTCTCTCATTCATTCATTTACTCATTCATTCAACTTGTATTAAGTGCTTGAGCGCCTACCGCAAGCACTGGGGATAGAGTAGTGAACAAAATGGCGGGATGCCTGATCTCACAGTTCTTGAGGTCTAGTAGAGGAGACATGAAATACTCTCCGGGTGGTATGAGAAAGTAAAACCGGAAGACAAGACTTACATTGGGAGGACAGGGAAGGCTTCTTTAAAAAGTGACGTTCACAGAGGTGGGAAGGATGGGAAAGAGTTGGGTGCAGTGTACACTAAGATGCCTCAAAGGAAAGTTTGAACATTTGATGAACCAAAGGAAAAGTAGTTGACTGAGCACAGGGAAGGGGAGAACGCCATCAGCCAAGGTGAGGAAATAATGCCCTAAACTGAGGATGAAATTCAAGACAAGGAACAGGATTGGGAAGGAAAATTATGCTCCACTGTGCCCTAGAAGAGTTGAGGGACAACTCATTTCCAGTACTTTGGAACATTCCAGTTCATCCTCCCTGTTGCTTTCCCCACATGATGACAGGGGATGGTAAAAAATCGAGTGAAGCCATTGGATTTATTCTCTCTTCTGCCTTAGCTCATCAAGTGACCCTCCAGATTTTCTCACCTATAAATGGGAGTCTAGGCTTGGTTAAAGAAAAATGCAAAAGATACAATTTCATGAAACAATTCTACTCTGGAGTGAAGGTGGGTGTAGGAGGGGGTGAAAGTTTTGGAATCTTCGGGAATGGACAGGCAATTTGGAAGAAGTCCCTAGGTGATGCTGATATACCATCCAAGGGTTAATTTTTCAAAATTAACCCCTCTTGAGTTCCAGTTTCCTCATCATTAAAAAAAGGGATTAACCCTATCCACCTATCTCCACAGATCGCAAGGAGACTCATGCGAATCCTTTGAAAACTAGAGTGTTCTTCAGCTTAGTAGTGGTCAGGATGGAGAGAGAAGTCTTCACTATGGTGACCCAGGAAGAGCTGGGGGGCCCTGTAGTCGCTATGTAGCCCAGAGTGAGGAAGAGACCAGCAAAGCCTGAGGAAGATCTGCCCCCAGAGCCTCCAGAAGATGGATGCAGCCCCGGGGACGGGAGAATGGTACAACCTGGACTCTTGGATGATGTAATATTCTAGGTATATTCCACATTGCCATTGGAACAGGGTTGGAAAGGCCTCTGAGCACATCTAGGTCAAACACCACCTGAACAGAAACCCTTCCATCAGCGTTCTTCCGTGTTTTGGGGCACCCCTCCCAAGAGTTGAGACTCAAAGGCAGAACTTCTTGAGGAAAAGAAGGGGAGGTGTGTAGAGAACAGGGATAGCCATTAAGGGGCAACTGAAGGGTAGAAGAGGTCTCCCTGCCCAGCAGTGAGTCTGGGCCCCACCTGCTGACTCTATGCGGTTCCCCCATCTCTTCTAGGGTGTGCCTTCTGGGGACACATGCACAAACCCAATCTACACAGGTGGGCCCTCAGGTCAAGGACACCAAGAGCTTCTTTGAGTATTCGCCAGAGGAGAGGGTCCCCAGGCTTGCCTAAGGAAACAATCCCACTGCTCCCCACCCCCAGCCCAACCCTGCCTCAGGAAGAAAGGTCATTCCCTCCTCCTCTTCTTCACAGCAGCTTTTCAAAGGTTAAATTCAACCAGCCCGCTCCACCACCCCCCTCACGCCCACCCCCAAACAAGAGAGGAAAAGTTAATTGAAAATGCTGTTTAATTTTTCAGCTCCAGTGGATCCTACCCCAGCACAGATGGCTCCCCCAGGACTGTCTGTCCCGAGCCCATCTCCACCACTCCATGGCTCCCCCCTCTCCAGAGCACGGGGGCAGAGGCACAGCCAGCAGTGGCTCAAAGGGAGAAAAAAGAAGGGGGAGGGTGGGGGGGGGCACGGCCACACAAAAGAGCATTCTGAGCCCTTGGTTCCCTGGCCTAGGGAACAATGCTCCCGACTTGATCCTTTCATAAAGAGAGTTTCTGGTGTCAGGAGACAGCCGCCCAGCGCCCAAACCACCCGCACAGGCCACTTCACTGCCCACCACCAACTGCTGAGCTGGCTGGGCTTCATTCCGCACCCCCCTCTGAGTCCAGCTGGAAAGGAGTGCGGTACCAACCCCCACCCCACTCCCCCACTCGGAGCAGCCCGCTACTTGTTGCCCCCTAAAGGCTCTGACAGGGCCCCAGAGAGGCCAGCCAGCTGAGATGAAAGGCGAGGACTCTAACTGGATTACCCCAACCAGCCCCAGGACTAAAGAGGCCAAGAAGCCCTAATTAAAGCCATCCCCCTGCCCCCTTCCCCCACAACCCCAATCACCGCAGCATTTCTCCTTTCATCCCAGGTTCTCCACTTTGTTCAAATTTCCGCTATTGATGAGTTACTAGGCTCTGGAGAGGTGGGGTGAGTGGAGAGAGGTACAGTTCTCCTCAGTCTCCTGTAGCTTAAAGCACTGGCTGTCAACGTGCTTGGACTCTGTTGTCCCTGCGTTCATAGCCCAGAGGGAGAAACCCTATCGGGGAGGAAAAGAAACGCTCGAGGCCAGGGAGCCAGAAGAAGAGGAGGGCATGGGTCCGAGGGCAAGAGGCCATCCTGCCTGCTGGATGAATGGCATCCCACAAGGTCAGGCACAGCATGGTGATCTGCCCAATTGACCGATGATGGGCTATGTGGACAAGAGCAGCAGTGATTTCCCTCCCCAAGGGGAACCATGTGGGCTGGGTGGGTGGGCTCTACCTTCCTCCTCTCCCCTTCTTTGTACCACCCCAAATTTCCCCCCCACTCTCACCTTCCCTTCCTTGCCCAGAATGAGCCACTTGCTTTTGGCTAGAGAGCATGATGGGATATCTGAGCCTCCATGATAACCCTACCACAGTGGTTCTGGGGTTTGTATGAATCAGTTCTCTCCTTTTGGATCTTCACCATCTCACAAGGCAGATATTTTTGCCTTCACTTTACACATGAACTTGAGATGGAAAGATTCCAAGGAACTTCCATCACCACACCTACTGTTCGGCGAGTCAATGGCAGAACGAAGACAAGAGGCCAGGCCTCCTGACTCCCACATCAATGTCCTCCCCTCAGCCAAACTCCCTAAATGTCAGAGAGGCCCAGGGTGAACGGGAGTGCTCTTTGCAAGGATTCTGGGCTTGCTCTTTGGGAAGAGGGAGTGGAGGTCTTACCTTTCTTGGGTCATCCCAGCCTATGCGGCATGGCCAGAGGCTGAGAGATAACCCTCGGGGCAAACAGATGAGGGCAGCAAAAGATGGACCCAAACTGAGGGCCCCATGGCACTTTCCCTTTTCTCTATTCCCTGGCCGGTTCTATTCCTTGGCAGTTCCTTCTTTCCAGTGCCTTCTGCCTGCCTGTCTTGGTGTAATGACAGGAAGAGAGGGGGAAGAGTTCCAGCGGCCACTGCAGCCCACTTCCCTATCCCACTATCAGAAGCTGCCGGCAGATCGGGTCTTCCTGCACACCTGCCCCGCTCTGACCACTGTGGGACTGTCACGTTGGTGAGATGGCCCTAAGGAGATTAGTGTCCTGGTGCCAGTACCCTGCTTCCTTGTAAGCAATGAAGGGACAACCACCTCTGGGCTGGGATGCCTGGGCATTGCTTGGGCCCTGGGTCCACGCAGAGGAAGCCTCGGTGTTTGTGTTTATTCTTTTGTTCTGTCTAGTTTGCTGCCCCGAGCAGAGGTAAGGGATAGGAGTGCTCTTTTCGCCTCGTT
Source organism: Lontra canadensis (assembly GCF_010015895.1). Classification (NCBI taxonomy): domain Eukaryota; kingdom Metazoa; phylum Chordata; class Mammalia; order Carnivora; family Mustelidae; genus Lontra; species Lontra canadensis. The sequence goes on along the minus strand of NW_022631054.1, from coordinate 10,732,432 downwards.
TTTCAAAATAAGGGGGGTAAGATGGGATACCTTCCTGAGGTGTTAAGGGTGGGGGAAAAGGATTCCACCAACCAGAGGAGGGCGGAGACTGGGCAGGGCATGGGGGGAGGGGAGCGGAGAGGATTGGAGGGAGGTCAAGGGAGAAACGAAGAAAGAGGAAAAAAGAAAAACCCAGCAGTGCGCCATGTCGCATTGTTCATGCTCAGCCCTTCAATTTGCTCTCTGCATTCTCCTGCCGTGGGGAGAATGTTACGCTGGCTTAAGGGACAAATCAGACACAAAATAAAGACCAACACTCAGCAGTAAAGCAATTATCGCAACATTTTATGCCAGGACTGTTCCTTTTGAAGGCAGCCTGGTGCTACCCGCATGTACCTTAACCCGTTCCTAATAACCATAAAGTTACCATTATTTACGGTACAAGACATTAAATAAATAATGCAAACTCAGGCAGGCGAGCAGATCTCGCCGAGCTAGGCAAGAAGGCTTCCCTGCTGTGGGCTGGCCGCAGGGGTTAACAGGGGATGGAAGGGACGCTCCCAGCGACCTGTCTAGGCCTCACTTGCCCTCTCCCATGGGAGGCCATGAAGAGCCAAGAGGGCACACAGCACAGTAAGCCGGAAGGGGAGGACAGAAACTAGGTAAGGCCTGACTCGGAGCCCAACCAAGAGGGAATCCAGCCAGGACCGACATGGGCCATGGACTTGGCCAGAGTCCTGTTGATGGTTGCCTGGGAGGGAGCCAGGACCTAGAGGAACTCTCTGGAAGCCGTGAGGTAAAGGGGGTTGAATGGGAGCTCCAAAGTCAGTCAGACCTGGGTTCAAATCCTACTGCTTCTTAAAAGCCCGTGGACCCTGTGTAAGTGGCGTTCTCTTTCAGTTTCAGTTTCCTCGGTGATAAAATGGCAGACATCGCATGCAGTTTTGGGAGCCGCCATGAAGATAAATGAAATGAATGTAAAGCAGGGAGAACAGTGCTTGGCACTTAAGATCTATTTAATGTTGATTTTTCTTTCCCTCTGAAAGGAATTCTTAGCCTCACGTTTAGAGATCAAAACTGGTCATGCGATGACAGCACCCTGAGACGGGCCTGAGCATTCCAAAGGTTTCCAGCGTGAGGTGAGGGGCGGGAAAAAGGCCAGAGACACAGATTGGATAAATGGATAGATGCCTCCTTCTTAAGATGGAAACGGTCATGTGGCCTCCAAAGGACACTGTCCATTGATGCTGAGAAAGTTATTGATGACAAAGAGATTGCGGGGGGCCCTGGTCTCTGGAGCCCTGTTTCCGAGGTATCAGACACTATCTGCAAAATCAAATATGCAAGAGGAGGCTTTGCCCTTTCCTCCTGTTCCATTCTAACCACTTGTCATAACCTGTGCCCATCCAGAACCCCAGAGAATCAAACTGCATTCGGTGTTGTTACAAGCCTGGATTCCTGATGGGAATCTCAAAGGAACCGGCCGCACTGGGTCGCCACTCTGGGCTTCAACCAGCCTCTCCTCCTTCTGCCTCCTTCTGGTCTCTGAATCTGAGCCCAGGAGGCCGGGGAGGATCACAAGGGCCTGAGCCCCAGGGGTCCACGCTAAGGTGGTCCTTACAGCTTCTGTGTGGCAGCCATTAACGTTCACACCCTTGGGCAGATGAGCTCGTGATCCAGCCCAAAGACAGGTGGCAGGCTGGGCTGGCCCACGGGCTTGGCTTCTACCCAGATCGGGATATTTTTGAGGTGCATCAGGATTACCTAACCAAAGGTAGTTGATCAGCATGCCTAGAACTTTAAGGAGCATCAGAATCGAGTGGAGAGCTTATTAAAAGACAAATTGCTAGGCCCACACCCAGAATTTCTGGTTGAGCACACCTGGAGTGGGGCCTGAGGATTCCCATTTCTGAATTCCCAGGTGATGTGGACGCTACCGGTCCAGGGACCTGGCTATGAGGACACTGGCCAAGAAATCTTCCTCTGGTCAACTTTCCCAGTGCTCTCTTACCATCTCAGACCTGGTCTTCAAAGATGGACCAAAAGACCCACTGTTGGAGGCAGGGATGCGGGTTAAGGATGGGTGGGCCTGGGATGATTTTTTGGCTGCAAACCAGACAGAGAAAAAAAGCAGAAAAGTACACTCAGCGAGCCAGTGGATGAAGGGTGGCACAGATCTGGATATCTTTCAGCACCTAAATTTGCGTGCACACGAAAGTGGGCACATTCCTCTTTTATTTCCTTTAGCCAAGATTTGGAGTTCAAGCCTCTTCTTGCTCACTGGGGCAAGTTTTCACCTCTGGAATGTTTTTTTTGTTTTTTTTTTTTTTTTGGGAGATATTAAAAAAACAAAAAAAAAAAAAACAAAAAAAAAAAAAAAAAAAAGTGAATGTGATCTTAAAAAATGAATTCACACATAATTCTGTAGTATTTTCCTGTCAAATGAAATTAGATGTGATTTACGTTGCAATGTGCTGTGTGGTGTGGGAATAGCATTGTTATCTCACTGGGTTATAATTATTTGTTCCTGTTTTTCTATTCTAGACTGTGAGCTCCTTGAGGACAGAGACAGTTCTTACTCAAGGGCCTGGCATAACGTTTAACCCAAGGAAGGTTTAACAAATATTTAATGAACAAATATTGCTCTGTGAAGAAGAGGCCTAACACCGTGCATGTGTTTATTAAATGTAAAAATGAGAATAAGCCCATTCACCAATTCTTCTCCCTTCCTCGGACTCTTTGCTCCTCCAATATTTTGAGACTGGAGTCCGAGGGTGGGGGGTGGTTATCATTGGCAGGTCTGTAACCCGTGGAGCTAAGAGCACACAGTGGTACCATTTGGAAAACTAAGCACCCCGCAGATTCCTCCCCAAGGACTCCCAGAACAACAGATCGGACTGCAGCCTTAGCCAACAGCCTTAGGAAGTGGATGCGTGGGCTGTGGGTGGGAACTCCTGCCGCAAATTCGGGGAAGGGAAAGACCTGTGGACCTGGCCTGTCCCAGGAATGGCTGGTCCCCACACCCGACTGGTGGCTGCAGCCTGCTTCCTGGCCTGGGGTCCCTCATCCTTTCTCTTTTCCTGCTGTTCCAAAGACCACAACAACACCACAATTTTCTGTTTTATTGTTGGAGAGTTAGGGTGCTGGGGAGGGTCAGCAGAGGCCCAGAGCAGGGAACCCACCTGACTCCTACCACTAGGGGGTCCTAAGCCACCCTGGCCTCCCCTCCCTCACAAGCTAAGCCTGCACTTGTCACAAAGTCAGTCCTGGCAAAGGCGCTGCAGCTACTGGGGGTGGGGGAGGGGAGAGCACGAGGGAACGTCATTCTCCGCGTGCTTAAAGTAAGTCAAAGGCTCGGTAAGCCTCGTAAAGGAAGAAAGGAGTTCCCCTGCTTGGCCCTGCAGGGCTTCCCTGCTGACCGGGTTCATCTGTTCCTACCCAACCAAGCACTCCCCAGGCTTCTCTGCAGGGCACTCCTCCATCCTCTTCCCCTGGAGGGAGATGGGACTTCTCCGCCTTCCTGTGCTCCCATCCCAGCCTTCCCGCCAGCCTGGGGGTCCCACAGCTGACTGGCCTGCAAACAGGACTCCATCTTCAGAACCCACCCCCTCCCCCTCAACTTTAGCATTAACCTTTCTCTCTCTTACAACAAAAGCCAAACTCTTTCAAAGCCAATCTGATTGAAATTCAAAAACTTTCCAGGGCCCTCAGCACCACTCTCTACTCCTCCCCATATTGACAGCCGCTCACCAGCCACCCCCCAACCTTCCAACCCCTCGCCCCCCCCCAACAATGCATAAAATAGAGGGACAAAGGGCTCTCCCACCCCCTTCCCCCAAGCACAAGACTCTCCCTTTGTATCATTGTATCACTTGAGGCTGGTGGAAAAAGAGAGCTGGCTCTGGGCTCCCCATTGTCTCTGGCCACCCCACCCCCACTGCCTTCTGCAGCTTGGAGGCCTAATGCTGGGCCCAGCTTAGTTGACCAAACCAGGAGAAGTTGGGGCCCTCTATGGAGGTTCAAGGCCCACCCTTTGATGGAAGGAAAGAGAGCCAAGAGCAAGTCTAGGCCGGAAGAGGCCCTGGCGTCATGGCTCCCTAGCCACACATCCCGGGTGGGCTTGAGAGTGGACCTAGAACAGCAGCCCCAAGCTTGCTCCCTTGTTTTCCTGGACACCAGATGGAGATCCTCCCACCCTCCTTCTTCTTTAGAGACTCCCTCCCTCCCTCTGCTTCGGGAGCAATTAGAATGGTCTGGCAGGCTCTGGGGAGGGGAGGGGGCCCAGGTGGTAGCCAGGAGGCTATTAGAGAATAGAGAAAGGCAGCCGGGGGACACCTCCCTGAGCAGGGTGGCAGCCACTGGGGAGGAAAAAATCTAAACAATTTTCAATTAATTAATTAATTCAACAAGTATTTATTGAGCACCTACCATATGCTCACTGGGGAAATGGCCGTGGACAAAATATAGTCCCCTCCTTGCAGAGCTTACATTCTAGTGGGAGAGAGAGAACCAACAAATTGAAACAACTTTCAGGTATAAGTGTGTATGGAAAAACAGAGACAGAAAAGGGGCTAGAGAGCGCTAGGTGGGGTAGTGTTAACGGGGAGAGGGGAGGGTGTGTCATGAAGGCCTCCTGATACAGTCAGAATTTAGACGGAGGCCTATCTCAAGGAAGTGTCTGGGAAAGGAGGATCCCAGCCTGAGGGAACAGCAAGAACAGAGGCCCTAAATTATTGATAAAGGAAGAGAAAGGCTGAAGCAGTGAGATCAAAGGGAAACTATAAGCATGAGATTAGAGAGGAGCTTCGAGGCCAGATAATGTAGGGTCTCTTAAGCCTTGATAAGGGGGTTGGATTTTACTCTGAATGGGTGGGAAGCCAGAAGGGTCAGATAATTTGATTTATGTCTTAAAAGTTCCCAGGGCAAACACAGAAGTGGGGAGACCTTATCAGGAGACTGTTGTAATTACCTGGGCGAGAGATGATGGTGGCTTGGACCAGGGACTGAGGTAGAAATGGAGAGGAGTGGCCAGATTTTGGTTATGTCCTGCTGGTAGAACCAACAGGATGTGCTGGTTGGTTGCATGGAAGGCGTGAGAGAAAGGAATTAAGCAAGACTTCAGGGTTTGGGGTCTGATCCAAATGGAAGACTGAAGTAGCCATTTATTGATAAGGCGGAGATAAAGGGGATACTTATTTGGGCCTAGGCACTTAGAAGAATGAGGAGTTCAGTTCTGGGCTTATACATCTGAGCTGCCTATTAGACATTCCAGTGGCGATGTCCAGTAAGCAACTGGGAACAGGGGTTTGAAGTTGAGGGGACAGGCCTGGGCTAGAGGTATACATCTATGAGTCGCCCACACATGGCTGGTATTAAAGCCAAGAGACTGGATGAGATTGCCTAGGATGGGAGTGTAGATAGAAAAGAGGAGAAATTCGTGGCCAAGTCCAAGGGTACTCCAAAGCTTAGAGGTCAGAGAGGAAGAGGAACCAGCAAAAGAGGAGCAAGGAGTGAGGTAGGAGAACCAAAAAAAGGGGTGTCTTAAAAGGCGTGTGAAGAAAGGCTGGGAGGAGGGAATGATAGGTTGAGTGTGATGTAGACTGAGGACTGGTCATTGGATTTGGCAATAGAAGAAGTCACTAGTAACCTTGACAAAAGCCATTTCAGAGGAAAGGTTGGGGAAAAATCTGCGTGGAGAGGGTTTGAATGAGAATGAAAGGAGAGGAGGGTGACAATAAGGATCGATGTAAAGGGGAATGGGATCAATGGAAGGGTTCTTTAGAAGGTGGTCAATATCGACACATATTTGTATGTTGATGGGAATGATCCAGCAGAGAGAGAAAATCTGATGATGAGATGGAGAGGCGACAACTGCCGGGACTGAGTGTCCTTAATGAAGTAAGAGGGACTGGGGTCCAGAGCATAAGTACAGGAGTTCTCCTTCTAGAGAAACATGACATGTCACCTATAGCAACAGGGAGAAAGTTCAAACAGAGGTACAGATACAGATGAGATGAGGTCCATGAGATGGGGGAAGCTGGTATAAGTGATCTTCTGATGGGTCCATTTTCTCCATTAAATGAGAAGCAAGAATTAAGCAGGGAGAAGGCAAGAGGTGGACGCAGATAGGGTTGGAGTTTCTCTAGGAGAGTATAATGAAAGAGAGAAAGGTAAGGGAGTTAGTTGAGGGTACATAAAAGGCAACAAAAATAACAATGGGCCCTGAAATCTAAGCTAGGTTAGGAGAGAAATTAGGGCATGATGTGGTAAGGGACAGTGAAAAGCTGGTAGGACCAGTGGAGTATTGTCCCACTGGAGCTGGAATTGGGGCACTTAGAGGGACTGAATTGGTGTAATGAATATTACAAAAGGGTTCAGTTTTGGTAATGATAATGACAAGGTTTTAGGAATGAACTTCAGAGTCCTTCATTGAGGTAGAGTGGAAGACAACATTACTAGAAGAGAGAAGGTCTAAGAACCAAGAGAGCTGGAAATTGGAAATGGTTCTTGGGGAGGGGGGTGTCCTTGGACCAGGAGCACTGGCAATGCAAATCTTTGGGCTGGACTCTAGACCTATATGATCAGAAACTCGGAGGATAGGGTCCAGAAGTCTAGCCCTCCTGGATGATTTGATGATGTTAATGTTTGACGATTACTGGTATAGTAGATTTTGATGGACTGTGGGAGTTGGGCAGGGGGTGGGGTGAGAGTGGGATCAGATTAGGGCAGTAGTTCTCAACCATGGGCACACGACTTTAGAATCACCAGGAGGGCTTTAAAACTCCCAGTGCCCAGACTGTCCTCTAGAGTCAGTGAAGTTATAATCTGTCAGGGATGGGGACTTTGAGGATATCAGTATTTTTCAGTTTGTCCTGTGATTCCAATATGTGGGCAAGGCTGAGAACCACTAGATTATGCATTATACAGAGCTCTAAGGAATGACAGAGTCCAGGTGATGATGTCCTTCTGGGAGCCAGGGACTTTGGTGGTGAGTACGTAAACAGAAAGCAAGATGACACTGGTCCAGGTAGACTCTGGGGCAGAACTTAGTGGTGAGGCTGGTTGTGCTACCACAGAAGGTATGACAGTATTTTTAGGAGCATGTGGACCTCTGGAGTTTCCACATTCCGCATTCCAAAGTTAATGTGTCTTTCTCTTCTGGGAACCCAGAAGCAATGTCATTTGGGAGGACAGACAGATCTATAAACGAAAGAAAGAGGTATGTTCACTGCCCACCAAACACACTCCATGGTAAATGCTGGCTTCCTTTGGGCATGCCCACATCTAGGGAAGCAAGGGCTCTCTGAGCCAAGTTCTGGCAAGGTCTCTGCTGATGCACTGTTCCAACCAGTGAGCTCCTTGGCCAGGCCAGGCTTTTCCCCAGCTGGTTTCTTTTCTCATGGAAGCACAAGCAGTTTTTCATGTATCAGGCATCTTGGCCTCCACGTCCAGTCCAGATGTCTTGGGAGTTCAGATAAGAGAAGGAACACAATTAGCTTTGGAAGAAGATGTATCCTAAGAATTTAGGAGCAACTTCTAGCAGAAAGGGAGGGTCTTGAGAGTTGTATAATTTGTGCTTAATAAATGTAGATAATAAACCCAGGAATGAGGAGAATTATTGAATTTGGGGGAATGGGGGAGATTATCAGGTACTAGGGAAAAGGAGTAAGGATGATCATATATGGATGCTTTATGGTTTGGTCTTGATTGAGGGAGATTCTCTCATATAATAAAACAACACTAAGGCCAAAGAGAAGGGTTATCACATGGTGGGGATGGGGCACTAAGCGATTATCACACACCAGTGGATGGGAGGAATTGCCAGATGCTGGAGTCTGAGCATACCCTGGTGAGGCCTGATGGTCACTTAAGATTCCAGATTATCCCACACAGGTGTGTAAAGGTCCAAGGACATAAAGGGCAGGTGACTTCATACAGGAAGAGCTTGGTCTCTAAGCATAGGGTAGAAGACTGGTGGTGGGGGGAAGGAATCATCAAGTATATATATGCCCAGAATCACTAGCCTTGAGAACATATCTGGATTGTAAATAAGGTAAGGTAGACACCATCAGAAAAGAGGGAACAGACGTATAAAATACGTCTGTCATAGCAGCATTGTTTTAAAGGAAGCCTCAGAGATGCATCAGGAATTCTGGGCTCTGAGACTCAGAATTAATTTGAAAGGTGACACTAACGTAGCTCTTGCTCTGTATCCAGGGCAAGGGCGGAAGTGGTCAGAGGAGAAATTGTCCTGAAGGTCCCGCCCCCAACCTCAGGCCAGGAAATATTCTGGCCGGGACTCTTTGCCTTTAAAGCAATAGGCGGGTGGGCAGGAGGAAGGGGCCACTGTCTTTCTGCTCATCAGGACGGGGACCACAGGAAAGAGCAGGCACCTTCCGCAGCCCTCACGCTGTCATTCTCTGCCCTAGCAGTTCCATGTTTTCGAGAGCAGGCTGCAAAATTATTCAGCATTCCCAAGTGACCATGCTTGATTAAGTTTCAATTTTAGCAACTTGCTAGGTGAACAGGGGAGGCTGTTTCATTGTCGGGGCGGGGGAGGGAAGAACTAGACTAAAAGCTGGGCTCTGGACTCTCAGCCCACATCACACTAATCTAGACACAGCAGCAGCACACGGGACTCGGGAGGGAACAAAGGTCAAGGGTGAAAAGTAGGAGCGGGGGACGTGGCGGGTCCTCCTTCCCTACTCCATGGCCCGTCCCTTTCTTCTCGTACACTAGCTCTGCGGGATTGGGGTTCGGAGGGGGCACTGGTTCATTCATTTAAGCCTTCCCATCTTTCCACAGCATTTCTCACCCCGTGGGTATTTAGCCAAAGCTCTTCAGAGTGGGTGTCTGCGTTTCATTCATTCATTTCACTCATTCATTCTCCTGCCATTCCTTTCATCTTCTAGGGATATCTCACTCCCTTTCACAGCTTTAGTTGTGATAGAAAGGTTAGTGGTTCTAACAGACCTCTCTTCTGAATTCCATCCTGGGAAAACTGGTACCTCCAACTTCACCAGGACTCCCCCATAGGCACCTAAAATGCAGTATGTCAAAAGCAGAACTCATTCTTACTCCCCTTCACCTTAATTTGCCCTCCCATTTCAGTGGATGCCCCTTCTGTTCACCCTGCCACCCAGTCTATCCTGGAGATACTCTTTCTTTTCCGCTCGAGAACCATACTGCTCTTTCTAAAGTACAAATCCGCGGTGTTTCCTAAAATTGAAAACTGATGGTTTCCCATTGTCTTTAGGATTCGGACCAAGCTCCTTAACAAGGCTGATAAAAGCCCCCCATGGCTGACTCTTGCCTACCTCTCCTGCATAATCTCTTGTCACTGTTTCATTTACCCATTCATTCAGTGACTGTGCATTGAGTGCTTACTACCTGCCAGATAGTATTCCAACTGGTGGGATAAGGCAGTGAACAGAATGGGTCTCCGCCATCTTGGAGTTCTAGCTATCCTGATGTACTCTCTGTTCCCCTCTCACCTCCGGGCCAATATATACAAAGTTTATTATTCTGCCTGGAAAGCTCATTGTCTTCCTTCTACCAGAATGTCTCCCTACTCCATTTCCCCCTGCCTAGCTAACTCCTACTCATCATTTAGGTCTCTCACGCTCTCCAGACCAGGTTAGTTTCCCCTAACCACATGCTTCTTCTTTTTTTTTTTTTAAAGATTTTATTTACTTATTTGTCAGGGACAGAGGGAGAGAGAGCGAGCGAGCGAGCACAGGCAGACAGAGAGGCAGGCAGAGGCAGAGGGAGAAGCAGGTTCCCCGCCGAGCAAGGAGCCCGATGCGGGACGCGATCCCAGGACACTGGGATCATGACCTGAGCCGAAGGCAGCCGCTTAACCAACTGAGCCACCCAGGCGTCCCAAACCACATGCTTCTAAAGCAACTTAAGCAACTTGTGCCAGCCCCATCAAAGCACTCAACTACATTTTCTTTTAACTGCTTTTTAAGCTGTCTGTATTGCCATAAGACTTGTACATTCTTTGAAGGCAGTTTTCGACATCATCTTCTTGTATCCTCAGTGCCTAGCATTGTGGAATTCTGAGAACATTTATCTTGCCATCCAAACATACTTTTTTTTTTCCCCAAAGATTTTATTTATTTATTTGACAGAGAGATAGAGAGCACAAGTAGGCAGAGAGGCAGGCAGAGGGAGAGGGAGAAGCAGGCTCTCTGCTGAGCAGAGAGCCCTCTGTGGGGCTGGATCCCAGGACCCTGGGATCATGACCCGAGCCAAAGGCAGCTGCTTAACTGACTGAGCCTCCCAGGTGTCCCAAAACATACTCTTCTTTAAAAAATTGTTCTTTCCTGTTCATATTAATGGTGCTACCCACTGCTCACAGGCACACAACTTAGAAACTTTATCATGAATTATTTTTTCTCACTTGTCCATCGTCAAAATCTTAGCTAAGTCCAATAGATCCTCAACCTCTTCACCTCTCTTTAGTTTATCCCCCCTTTTTTATTCTCACTATTACTGTTCCAGTTCAAGTCCTCAGCTTTCTTGTCTTTTGGAAATAAATCTTCATTGAGGTGTAGTTTACATACCACACGATAGACCCATTAAAAATGCAATGATTTGGATATATCAAGAGTTGTGCAGCTATCACCACAATGAATTTTAGAATATTTTAATCACCCCCCCCAAAAAGCCATACCTTTAAGCTATCACCCCTAATCCTTTTATTCCCCACAGTCCTACCAACCACTAATCTACTTTCTATCTTGGTTTGCCTATTTTGGAGCTTTCATATAAATGGAACCAAACAATACATGGCCTTTCGTGTGACGTAGTCAAGGTTCATCCCTGTTACAGCATGTATCCGTCCCTTTTTTTTTTTCCAGCTTTATTGAGATATAATTGACATACAACATTGCATAAGCCTAAGGTATACACTGTGTTAATTTGACACACACCTATTACAAAATAATTACCACAGGGCGCCTGGGTGGCTCAGTGGGTTAAGCCTCTGCCTTTGGCTCAGGTTATGATCTCAGGGTCCTGGGATCGAGCCCTGCATCGGGCTCTCTGTTCAGCAGGGAGCCTGCTTCCCCCTCTCTCTCTGCCTGCCTCTCTGTCTACTTGTGATCTCTCTCTCTCTCTGTCAAATAAATAAATAAAATCTTAAAAAAAAAACCCACAAAAAACCCACAAAATAATTACCATAGTAGGGCTAGTTAACATCTCTATCACCTCACATAAGTACCATTTCTTTTTGTGGTGAGAACATTTAAGACTAACTCCCTTAAAAAAAAAAAAAGAAAAAAAGAAAAAGACTGACTCCCCTCAGAAGTTTCTAGTATATAATATAGTGTTGTTAACTGTAATCACCATGCTGTACATGAGATTTTCCAGAATTTATTCATCGTATAAGTGGATGTTTCTATCATTTGCCCAACATTTCCATTTCCCCGCACTCACCAGCCCTTGGAAACCCCCATTCTAATGTCTGTTTCTATGAATCTGGCTTATTTATTTACTTATTTATTTAGTCACCTCTACCCCCAATATGGGGCTCGAACTCATGACCCTGAGATCAAGACTTGCATGTTCTACCGGCTGACCCAGCCAGGCGCCCGTTTGACATTTTTTTAGATTACACATGTAAGTGATATCCTACAGTATTTGCTTTCTCTGTCTGACTCATTTCACCTAGCGTAACGTTCTCAAGGTCCATCCATGTTATGGCAAAGGACAGGATTTCTTTTTTTTTTTATGGTTGAATACTCTTAATGCTGTATATGTATGCATCCTATTTTGTTTATCCATTTGTCTGTTGATGGACACTTAAGTTGCTTCTCTGTCTTGGCTATTGTGAATAATGCTGCAATAAACATGGGGGTGCAGATATCTCTTTGAAATCCTGATTTCATTTCCTTTGGCTGTATACTGAGAAATAGAATTTCTGGATCATATGATATTGTATTTTTAATTTTTTGAGGAACCTCCATACTGTTTTCCATAGTAGCTCAGCCAAGCTCCATCTCCACCAACAGTGCCTCGAGGGTTCCCTTTTCTCCACATCCTCACCAACACTTGTTACCTCTTGTCTTTTTGATGACAGTCATTCTAACAGGTGTGAGATGATATCTCATTGTGGTTGTAATTTGCATTTCCTTGATGATTAGTGATGCTGAATGTATTTCATGTACTTATTGGACACTGGTATGTCTTCTTTGGAAGAATATTCAGATCCTGTGCTCAACTTTCAATAAGATTTTTTTCAACTATTGAGTTGTAGGAGTTCCTTATATATTTTGGATGTTAACCCCTTATCCAATATATGACTTACAAATATCTTCTCCCACCCAGTATGTTGCATTTTCATCTTGTTCATGGTCGCTTGGGATGTGCAGAAACTGTTCAGTTTGATGTAGTCCCACTAACTTATTTTTGCTTTTGTTGCTTGTGTTTCTGGTGTCATACCTAAAAAATTGTTGCTAAGAACATCAAGGAACATGTTCTCTGTTTTCTCCCAGGAATTTTATGGTCTCAGAGCTTACATTTAAGTCTTTAATCCATTTAGAGTTAAATTTTTGTGAGCATTGTAAGATAGGAGTCCAATTTCATTCTTCTGCATGTGATTAGCCAGTTTTCCCACTCATTTATTGAAGAGACAGACTATCCTTTCTCCATTGAGTAGTCTGGGGTCCCTTGTCGAATATTAGTTGACTGTTTAGGGGAGGGTTTATTTCTGGGTTCTCAGTTCTGTTTCACTGTTCTGTGTGCCTATTTTCATGCCAGTACCATACTGTTTTGATTACTACAGCTTTGTAGATAGCTTGACGGCAGGAAGTGTGATGCTTCCAGCTCTGTTCTTTTTCAGGATTTCTTTGACTATTCGGTGTCCTTTGTAGTTTCATACAAATTTTAGGGCTGTTTGTTCTATTTCTGTGAAAAATGCCTTTGGAATTTTGATAGGGATTACCTTGACTGCATAGGTGGTTTTGTGTAGAATGGACATTTCACCAATATTATTCTTCTGATCCAATAACATGGGTTATCATTCCATTTATTTGTGTCTTTTTCAATTTCTTTCACCAAAGTCTTATAGTTTTCAGTGTACAGCTCTTTCACCTCCTTGGTTAAAGTCATTCTTAAGTATTTTATTGTTTTTGATGCTCTTGTAAATGGAATTGTTTTATTTCTTTTTCACACATTCCATTGCTAGTGTATAGAAATGCAACCAATTTCTATATGTTGATTTTGTAACTTGTAACCTTACTGATTTTTGTTGATTTGTTCTAACAGGCTTTTTGTTGTTGTTATTGTTTGTTCGTTTTTTGGTGGAGTCTTTAGGATTTCCTCCATATAGGATCATATCATCTGCAAACAGTTTTACATCTTCCTTTCTAATTTGGATGAATTTTATTTTTCTTGCTTGAATGTCCAGCTAAGACTTTTAGTACACTGTTGAATAGGAGTGGTGAGAGTGGGCACCCTTGTATCATTCCTGATCTTATAGGAGAAGCTTTGACTCTTTTGTTGAGTATGATGTTTTAGTTGTGAGCTGGTCATATGGCCTTTATTATGTTGAGGTGTTTCTGTTATAGTCAATTTGTTGAGAATTTTTTTAAAAAGATTTATTTATTTATTTTAGAGAGAGAGAGAGAGAGAGAGGTGGGGAGGGCTGAGGGAGAGGGAGAGAGAAACCTGAGCAGACTTCACACTGAGTGCAGCGCCCAACAGGGGTGAGGGTGGGGGGTGGGTAGGTGCAGAGCCTGAGGTGGGGCTCAATCTCATGACCCTGAGATCAGACCTGAGTCAAGATGCTTAACTGACTGGGATACCCAGGCACTCCAAGAAAATTTTTATCATTAAAGGATGCTGTATTTTGTCAAATGCTTTTTCTGCATCTATTGAGATAATTACATGATTCTTATCTTTTATTCTGTTAATGTAGTTTATCAGATTTATTGATTTGTGTATGTTGGACCATCCTTGCAAACCAGGGATTAATCTCACTCGATCATGGTGTATGATCCTTTTTTTAAAGTGCTGTTAATAATATTCTGTTGAGAATTTCCTTATCAAGGATATTGGCCTATAGTTTTCTTTTCTTATAGTGTCTTTATCTGGCTTTGGTATCAAGGTAGTGCAGCCTTGTAAAAATCATTTGGAAGTGTTTCCTCCTCTTCAATTTTTGTCAGAGTTTGAAGAAGATTGGTATTAATGCTTCTTTAAATATTTGGTACTTCATGTACCAGCCATTTTATGACTGAATACTATTTCATTGTTGGATAAATTACATTTTGTTTATTCACTCATCACTTGATGAACATTTGAATTCTTTCCACCTTTGACTATTATGAATAATGCTTCCATGAACATCTGTGTACAAATTTTTTTATGGACATATGTTTTCAGTTCTTTGGGGCATAAACCTAAGTCAGAATTCCTGGGTCAAATGGTAACTCTATGTTTAACTTTTTGGGGAATTGTCAGACTGTTTTCAAAGTGGTTGCACCATTTTAACTCCCAATAGTAATTTATAAATGTTCTAATTCTCCACTTCCTTACCAACATTTACTTGACTTTTTGATTAAAGCCACCCTAGTGGGTGTGAAGTAAAATCTCATTGTGGTTTTGGTGAGCATTTCCCTGATGGCTAATGGTATTGAGCATCTTTTCATGTGTTTATTGGGTTTTCATGTATCTTCTTTAGAGAAATAGCTATTTAAATCTTTTACCCATTTTAATATTGGGTTATGCTTTTTATTATTGAGTTTACTTCTTTCTTCACAATGTGGATGTCTTTTATTTTATTTTCTTGCCTAACTGTTCTGGCTAGACTCTCCAGTACAATGTTGAACATAAGTGGTGAGAGTGGACTTCTTATCTTGTTTTTTGATACTCCCAATTTTCCTCATTGAGGAAGTTCCCTTCTATTCCTAGTTTCTTGAGTGTTTTTATCATGAAGGGCTGCTGAATTTGTCAAATGCTTTTTTTCCTCATCTATCGTGATGATCATTTGGTTTTTGTCCTCTATTCTATTAGTATAGCGTATTACATTGATTTTTTTTTTCAAATGTTAAACCAACTTTGCATTCCTGTTTAGTTAAGGTGCATAATCCTTCCTTTTAGATGTTGCTGGATTTGCTATAATTTTATTGGAGATTTTTGTGCATATATTCATGAGGGATCTGTAATTTTATTTTCTTATGATCTATTTGACTGGTTTGGCATCACAGTAATATTGTCTTCACAGAATGACTTGGGAAGGGTTCCCTCCTCTTCTATGTTTTGGAAGAGTTTGTGAAGGATTGGTATTGACTATTCTTTAAAAGTTTGGGAGAATTCACCAGTGAAGCCATCTGGAGTTGGGCTTTTCTTTGTGGGAAGTTTTAAAATTACTAATTCAATTTCCTTACTTGTTATAGATCTACTCAGATTTTCTTTCTCTTTAAGTCACTTTTGGTAGTTTTAATTTTTCTAGAAATTTGTCCATTTTGTCTAAGTTATCTACCTTTTTTAGTTTACTATTTTTTAGTAGTTATCTACTAAACTACTGTTTAATTATTCACTAACTGTTTTTTTTTTCTTTTTTTAAATTTCTGCAAGGATGGTAGTGATGTCTCCTCTTTCATTCCTAGATTTTGGTAATCTGAGTATTTTTTCTTTTTTCTTATTCAGTCTAGCTAAAGGTTTGCCCATTTGCTGATCTTTCTGAAGAACCACTTTTTAGTTTTGTTGATTTTCTTCTTTGTTTTTAATTCAATATTTCATTTATTTTATTGTCTAATCTTTATTATTTCCTTCCTTCTGTTTGCTTTGAGTTTAGTTTGCTTTCCTTTTTCTAGTTTCTTAAACTGCAAGGTTAGGTTATTAATCTGAGATAGTTCTTCTTTTTAAAGTGTAGGTGTTTAGAACTATGATTTCCCTCTGAGCACTGCTTTAGCTGCATCTCTTAAGTTTTGGTGTGTTGTGTTACCATTTTAATTCATATCAATTTCTAATTTCCCTTTTGATTTCATCTTTGACCCTTCCATTATGTATCTTTAACTGTCCCTAAGAAACATATCCAGTACTTTCCTTTCTAGTTGATATTACATTTTGTTGCCTGACTTGTCTTATGAAGAACAGTTTAGTTTAATAAACATTTCTTGAGTACCTACTATGTTCAAGCTGAGGGCTGGGAATACAAAAATGGTTAAGACACTTCCTGCACTGAAGTAATGCACAGTACAGTGGGAGAGATGACCCTGAAACAGATAAGCATAATAGAGGTTGATAAATTCAATGACAGACTTATGTTTAAAGTTCCAAAGAATATAGAAAATAAAGTAATTAGCTCTGTTTAACAGACTAAATCTTACAATAGAGGTGATTACTGAGCAGGGCTTTTAAGGACAAATAATAATTCATTAGTTAGGCAGAATCACAAAAGATCATTTCCCAGGCAGTGGGAACAATATGTAGACTTAGGGCTGTGAAACAAAATATGGTATTCATGACCACCCTTTTCCCTATCCTCAGTCTATGAGATTCTGGTGAAGCAGATTCCACCCATCACTACAGGGTAATGGATATGACCCAGGCATAAGACAATTAGAGCATTATGTTGCCCTGGCAAGGTGATGGTTCAGGATGGCACAAGTCAAAGCCAAAGGGTGGTACTGGGACTTCAACTGGGATTTTGAGTAAAACCATTTACCTTTCCATGCTGGAAAGTGCCAAATGAACAGCTAAAAACTCAAGTTCTCCTCACGCAGTTGAAACTAGGAAGATGGATGAGAGCCAAGGGAGTGTCTGGCACATAGTGGGAACTCAAAAAATATTCATTTAATAAATGCATGAATGAACAATGTGTAGAACAGAATCCTGAGGAATACCAAGATTTCCCAGCTGAAAGCCATCTCAACTTCCTCCAATCTCCCAAAATTCTCAGAATTGTTCTTATGGTGTTGAAAACCTTTGATTTCATAGTATAGTTATCTATAAACCTACATTATCTGTTCTCTTAGGATCTAATGCTTTCCTGATTCTAACTATTGGATATATATACCCTACTACATCAGCATCAACTTTTATAACTTCAGCAGTATTTTAAAATTTGAACATGCCATATACAATTGATTCTGTCCTTCTCATAGTCTAACCCCTCTTCCAGAATACTTCAACTCAATTCAACAAGCAATTTTTGAGAACTAATCAAGTGTCCACCACTTATAAAGTGAGATCCATTAGTGGAGGGTAATATCAACTTAAGAATGATCATCAGCACTTTTTAATGAAATGCAATAGAGTAAGACAGAAAATTGTAGAGTGTATCACATAAAGTAAGGAAACTACTATCTTTGTGAAACTTTTGTTTCAGCTGGTGAGTGTGTATACTGAGTCACACTGTAAAACATATTTTTAAAATATAAATCATAGTGTAAAAAGTTTGAAGGCCACTACTCTAAGACACAAATACTACCAAGATGCGCATATCTTTGGTCTGTAACTCAACAACTAAGAATGCCCGTGACTTCCTTCCCTGTATCTCTAGCCAAAATTTTGAGACTTTGTCCCCAAGCCCAAACTTCAGAAAAGGATCACGAATCTGGTTAGAGTCCTTATTTCTGTTGCAACGACAACATTTAAAAAAAAACCAAAAAACCCCACCTGGAACTGTCCTTTCAAATCTAACATACAACCTGGCTCCTAGCAGTTCGCTGCTGTTAATTGCGCTACTTATAATAACAGCAGTTACTTGGCACATGGTGTTTACCAGACATTATTCAAAGCTCTTACATGTATTATCACATTTACTTCTTTTTTTTGTGAGATTTTATTTATTTATTTGACAGAGAGAGAGAGAGAGAGAGCGAGCGACGAGCGCATAAGCAGGGACAGCAACAGAGGGAGAGGGAGAAGCAGGATCCCAGGACCCTGAGATCATGACCTGAGAGCAAAGGCGGATGCATAACCAACTGAGCCACCCAGGCACCCCGATCATATTTACTTCTTATAATAACCCAAGAGGTAGGCAATATTATTGCCAATTTCATTTTATAGATTGGGGAGATTGAGGCACAGAAATGTTGACTCCATTTCCCCAAAGCCACAAAAGTAGGAGGTGGTGGAGCTATTTGAACACGTGTCGTCTAGTATTTCAGCCCATGCTCTTAATCATTAAGATCTAGTGGCTTCCTAAGTGGGCTTTACTGTTGGACAGACACATCCATGTCTCAAGGAACAACTCTTCCAGACTGGGCTCAAGTAGCTCTTTCCTGAAGAATATTCTTCACCTGGTAGCTCCTATCTTTCCTAACCATCCATTTTGATGAAGAATAGCCTAATTTATTTGGCCCTGGGTTCAATGTTAATCGGCAGGTTGGTTTAGACTCTCACTAGTTCCCTCGGAGAGAGAAAAGAGGAGGAAAATGAGGCCAACAATGCATTTCAATTTTTAAGGTTATTTTTAAAAAAGCAAGATGATGGGGGAAGACAGCATATATCTGTCTCTTGAAAGGAAAGAGCCTCTGTCTCTTGCCCGTGGCTTTCTCTGACTTTGAAGCTCTGCTTCCTGCTGGAGCCTCCGAGCTCTGGGCGCCCTCTCAGCCCACGTGCTCCTGTTGAAGGTGATGAGGACAAAATTGGGCCAGGTCGCCCAAAAGACCCCCATCCTTTGTTCTCAGTGAATGCTCTCTCTTTCTGAAAATGCTCAGCTTTATCTAAGAAAGGGAAAGGGCAGACCTTATTTCATTAGAAGAAAGGAAGAGGGTCTGGGAGACTGTTCCTTCCCCAGGTATCGGTGAGTTGCTAAATAACAGGGAGAAGAGTCAGAGAAAGGACAAAAAAAAATAAAAAAATAAAAATAAATAAATAAAAAATAAAATGACACGGCACAGCTCTGAGTCTCTCTCCTATCAGGTTTTACAGAGGGGCAATAGATTTTCTTCATTGCCAGTCCTGACTTATCACAGCCTTGTTTTTAATGAGGTATAATAAGGGGAACATTTTGTAACAACACGGTTCCCCTATTTTATCCCGCAAACAGCTGTGTCATGCTTGTGGCTGGAAGAATGAATCATATCTCTGCCGGCATATGCTAACTCCCATGTAATTACCCCAGCATCTTAAATAAAGCAGGTCCTAAACCTGTCGCTCACATTACAAGCAAACGGTGCAGACCTCGTAACTGGGGCCTCTATCATTACAATTAATTTATCACAGAAGCAACTGAGATTAGAGGCTAGAATTAAAACCCAGAGCATGGAGAGTCACCGTAGTGACACTGAAAAACAGGCTCTTGAGAGAGCCTGCCCGACTAATGCCTTTCCTGGGGAAAAGCAGCCTTAGTGGGATTTTGTTTTCTTTACATTTTTTCCCACTCCAAGATTTTACTAAAGTGATTTCCCTGCCTCTCTTGATTCAGAATGATGCTGGAAAGATTCTACCTGATACTTAAAGAGAACTCGGAGCAGGAGTCACCATTTCCTCATTCTTAAACGACCACTGTCTCTCCATGCGTACAGTCCCCTGAGACGGCCCATTTGTTTTTGTTATTAGAAAGGAATTTCTCATGACATCAGTTTGTTTCCTTTCAGGGGGCAGGAGACTGGGGGAAGGGGGAAAAGAGCCCAGAGTGTTTGCTTCAAATACAAAATGCTGTTTGCCACGCCACAGGCTGTGGTTCTCAACCAGGGTTCCTCAACTGAACCTCAGGGACCGAAAAATTACCTCAGTAACTATTTTCTTAGTTCTCCCAAGGATGGTACGACTAGTCCATCTAGAGAGTACATTCTAAAGGCACAAGGGAGAAGTTAATTCATTATGTTGAAGGGACAGCTTAGGGCATCTGTGCTTACTCTGGATGGAAAGGCTGACAGACAGACTCTGGTACAACATTATTCAGAAAGCCCACCAGAGAACCCTCTTCCAGGCCACAGGAGTCTGCTCTCCCCCCCGCCCTGCCATCCTAGTCACAGCAGGTCTCACTCAACCCCTCACACGGGGCTCCTTTCGTTCATGAAGTGTAGATAGGGCCTTCACTGACCATCCCACTGAAAACCTGAAGTAGAATATCTCTGGTCTCCAGGCACGGACGTTGGGGGATCCTGGGGCTGCTTCACTGTTGTCATCGTCACCAGAGCTCAGCAGTCTATTCTCTGTCAGTTCTGCCCGTTGTGTGGCAGAGTTTAGTGTGTGCCCACCGAAACCTGTTTCTTCTTCCTGGGGGTACAGCTAGACGGTCTTCCCTAGCCTCCCTTGTGGTTAGATATGACTGAATTCCAGTCATTGGATCATAGGTGAAGGTGATGTGTGCTATGCTACTTCCCCTGGGCCAATGAAAGTCTCCTACTTGATCCTTTATGCTCTCTTTCTTTTCTCAGATGCCGGCTAGAACATCCAGAAGAGGATTCGGAACCCTAAGGGTTGACGAAGCTGAATTCCCAAATCACTGCTACGAAGCTGCCCTCAGAACAGGGTTTGCTTGGTGTAGAAATTACCTTACACTGAGTAATGAACTCTAAAAGTGAGCTGACCCAGCCCCTTCCTCAGGAGACTCTACAGCTTGTGAAGGATAGGTGAGGAAGGAGAGTCTGGATCCCAAGGCTGGGAAAACACATTTGGATAAGGTGAGGGGCTTAGGATGGCAACAGCCAGCTGTGGGCCCAGACTCTCCACCCGGAAGAGGGAGCTCACAGCGTTGGGGGTTTCTTGGTCCCTCACATACTTGATTTCATCTGATAGGCTTTGGAAGGCTCAAGGGAGAAGAGGTAATGAGGGGGTAGTCTGAAAGTCTGATCAGATAGAATAATGAACATGTGTATGAAAGCAAACTAGAAATCAGGATCTCGAATCAGATCGAGTTGCTGGGCTGCTCACACATCTCGGCCCTGTCTCATCTGGTTACTTGTCTACTCTTGCCTACTGCCTCTTCTCCAGCTCCCTGGACATATTTTCAAACACCTTTCCAAGGTAATCTGCTTGCCCACGAGCTTAGGAGCTCTTCAAGGTCAGGAGAAGAGCCTCATTCCACTCTACACCACTTTAGCTGGTACCGGGCCTAGCTCAGGACTACCTCAATATCTGCAGAATGAATGGGCACAAAACATTGCACATGTCGGTTTTTTGTTTTGTTTTTATAGATTTTAGAGAGCATGAGAAGGGGAAGGGTCGGAGGGAGAAGCAGACTCCATGTCGAGCAGGGAGCCCGATGCGGGACTCGATCCCAGGACTCTAGGATCATGACGTGAGCTGAAGGCAGCTGCTTAACCCACTGAGCCACCCAGGTGCCCTAAAGATTTTTTAAAAATGTATTTGAGAGAGAGAGAGAGAGAACACAAGCAGAGGCAACAGCAGAGGGAGAAGCAGGCTCCCTGCTGAGTAGAGAGCCTGACTCGGGACTCCACGCCAGGACCCTGGGATCACGACCCAAGCCGAAGGCAGACGCTTAACCAACTGAGCCACCCAGGCCACCCAGGCACTCCCAACGTGGCGCAGGTTAACGTGATGAGTTTATCTTCTAACTCTGCATGTTGGGATGCCCTCTAAAATAGTGCCCTAGACACTGGAAATGGTTCCTCCCCCATACTTCCTTTCAGCTTTCTTCCTGATCCAGAGCAACTATCTGGAAGCTGGGCTTCTGGCATTGAGAGGGTGGAGCAGAGCTAACTGGCGCACAGGAGACGGAGCTGATCTCCTGACAGGTGTATGTCAATTAACACCAGGACTGAATTAGCCACAGGCTATGCCAAGGGCCGGCAATGTGAAACGTGAACAAGCCCAAGTACCTCATGCTACCAGAAAAGAACTCCTTTTCCTCCTACAAAAGGACCGTTAACTCCACATAAGCTGTTCATTACTCACCGAGAGAAGGAACACAAAAATGCTTTGAAAAATCTGCGGCATATAAAAGGGGAACAGGGATGCCCGGAGGCTCAGTCGGTTGAGTGTCTGCCTTCGGCTCAGGTCATGATCCCAGGGTCCCGGATCAAGCCCCACATCGGGCTCCCTGCTCAGCAGGGAGTCGGTTAATCCTTCTGCTCTCAATCATGCTCTCTCACTCTCGCTCTCTCTCTCTCTCAAATAAATAAATAAAAATCATTTTAAAAATAAAAAGATAAAATAAAACAAAAGAGGAAGAGATCAGTATTAGCACTGGTCTGATCTCCCTCCTTCCTTCAAATGTCTTTACTGCAGCCCTCTCTCCCTAACCCTCCTCTCCACTTGAGAAGGGAGCCTGCAGAGATCTCGTCTAGACCAGTTCTGGTCTGGCTTACAGAGCATTCTTGGTTTTATCTCATTAAAAAAAATATTATCCCTTTATGGAAAAATAAATTGAGTCAGTTTGGAATAGACGTTTAGGAGTGTGGGTGCAGGAGTGCCTGTGTGGTACAGTTAACTGGGCACCCGACTCTTAGTTTTGGCTTAGGTCTGATCTCAGAGTTGTCAGAGAGAGCCTCTCGTCAGCCTCGCCGGTCAGCGTGGAGTCTACCTGGGTCTCTCTTTCCCTTTCCCTCTGCCACTCCCCTCCTCAAATAAATAATCTTAAAAAAATAAAAGTGTGTATGGGTTTAGAGTCAGGCTGATCAGGTTCAAGTTCTAGTTCTGCTACTTATAAGTAAAGAAATCTTAGGAAAATTACTTAATCTCTTGAAGGCTCTGTTTTCTTACCTGTAAAATGGGGATGAAATAAAAGCAAGTTCACGGGGACTGAAGTAGTGCATGCAAAACATTTGGCACAATGCCTGACAAATAACAGGCACCCACGAAATGTTAGCTGTCATTGTTTGTTTTAAAGATTTTATTTATTTATTTGACCGATGGAGATCACAAGTAGGCAGAGAGAGAGGAGGAAGCAGGCTCCCTGCTGAGCTGAGAGCTCTCGATGTGGGGCTCGATGTGGGGCTTGATGTGGGGCTCGATCCCAGGACCCTGGGTCACGACCTGAGCCGAAGGCAGAGGCTCTAACCCACTGAGCCACCCAGGCACCCTACTTAGCTGTCATTGTTTTGGTTTCCTGTCTCTGGATTAACACCCATCTTCCTGATGAGAACGATGATCCTCTTCCTATTGAAGTCAGTTCTCCACATGTGCTCTGGATCCTATCCCTTCTTGCCATTTAAAAACTGCATCATTAATCATCATCTCTTTTTCTTGTACTACCCATCTTTTTCTTTGTCTGAATCATTTCCATCAACATTCACACACGTACTTGTCTCCTCTATTAAAAAGAAAAAAATCCCTCACTTAACCTCACATCTCCTTACTTGCCATCATATTTTTATGCTCTTCTTTATAGCCAAACATCTCCAGTGTTGTCTACATATGCTATGTACCTTTTCTCACCTCTCATTAACTCTTCAACTCATGACAATTTGAATTTGCCCTGTCACTCCACTAAAACGGCTCTCAAGGCTACCAATCACCTTCCATATTGCCAAATCCCGCAGACACAACCCTTTACTTGATCTCTCAGTAGCATTTGACATAGCTCACCATTTGCTCTTTTCTTAAAATTCCCCTTCTGCTCCTTGGTTTTACCATCCTTCTCAGAGTCCTTTCTTCTTCTACTAAATCTTTAAATGTTATAGGTCTCTGGGGGTTGGATCTGTGCCCTTTTTTCCTGCTTTTAACATGATTTGCCTTGGTGATTTCATCTTTTTTAACACTCTAAGTAATGAAATGTTGTTCTAACGAAAACAGCAAAACATCTCAAATATAGGACACTGGCTTTGGAACTAGGCAGAGCTGCAAGGAAGCTGATATAAAAGACTAGAAAAAGAGTAACTTGTATCATGTAGAGGTAAATACTTGGTTAAGCAATAGTAATCTGGAAGACAGAAAATTGATCTAATGAGCTAGTAGAACTGAAGGAGATCTTACAGTAAAATATTGAAATCACGAGCTGGTTGCTTTTAGGTACATTTGATGAGGCACTAAGAAGAAAGAGATAAACTTTAAAAAGAACTGGCTAGTCTAAAGCAGAATTCAGTGGAAATACAAAGAACTCAGAGCTTAATGGGTTGAAACATAAAACTTTCTCAACTCCAACCTCTCCAGTAAAAGATTTTCAATTAAGATCCATCCTGGGGCTAAAGATCAAATTTAGGATGCTGCCAGAAGAGATCATTTCCAGGTGAGGTAAAAATTAAGGGTTTTCATTAAGCTCTGAAGGAAATAAGGTGGCATCTAGTAGGTTCTTTCTGCTGGAAAAGAGGCTCCTAGATAGCTCATGAGTGTGGTTCTCCAGCAGCCTGACATGTCCAGACTGCCAGTAATTAAGTCTGGATGGATCAAGTCTTGCAAAAACTGTGGGTGGGGCTTGTGGCACCCAGAGCTGACTAGTATCAAATATATAGAAAACCCACAAAGTCTGTGAGAGAGTTGTATTGGCAAAAACACTGTCAGCTCCAACTAAAAGAGACTGAGACTGTTAAAGATGTAAAAAGATCTCTGAGTCCTCAGATTTCTATGGACAGGCAGTAGGCAGAAAAATCTGCTCAGCCATCAGAAAGATATGCTATTTAGTGTTCTTTTTAGAAGCAGTCAAGGCAGGGCTCCTGGGTGGCTCAGTCGGTTAAGGGTCTCTCAATTTCAGGTCAGGTCACCATCTCAGTGTTGTGAGATTGAGCTCTGTGTCAGGGTACATACTGGGCTGCTTAAGATTCTTTCTCTCCAGGGCGCCTGAGTGGCTCAGTGGATTAACCCTCTGCCTTCGGCTCAGGTCATGATCTCAGGGTCCTGGGACCGAGCCTGGCATGGGGCTTCCTGCTTAGCGGGAATTGCTCATCAGGTAGCCTGCTTCCCCCTCTCTGCCTGCCTCTCTGCCTACTTGTGATCTCTCTGTCAAATAAATAAATAGAATCTTAAAAAATTTATATTCTCTCTCCCTCTCCCTTTGCATCCTAGAAGCAGCATCCAAGGCTTATGGAAAAGGAAGAACTTCTAGAGGATAGAACAAAGAGCTATAGTGAACAACAGATTGGAGAGCTACTCCCAGAAAACAGAACTGAGGACTAATCAAAGAATTCCCAACTCCCAGGATGGTTGGACCTGTTCAACATTTGCCCAGTAGAATTTCAGAACTGCTACGGATTGATAATTTCTATATGCATCTAGTTCTTCTCTTTTTTGAATGGAGTAGTTTATTGCTATTATCTTTGTACCTATTCCACCAATGTATATTAAATGGGTGGTGGTGGTGGTGTTTTATTTATTTATTTTTGTTCTTATGTCATCAGATAAATAGAAATCACAGTTAGACCTAATATAGGGATTATAAGATCCTAGACTTTAATAAGCCAGGTGCCATGATTTAGATAAAATGTGGGGGAGTCTTGGGATTGTAGGTGAGTGTGTTTGGCAAGTGGGAGTTATGTGACTATTCACGAACAAGGGGTAGACTGTGCTAGATTAGATTATTGTCCAAAAATATTTACTCCCCTGCTGTCTCCATGGAGAAGCTTACTTTCCTGCTTCTTGACTTTTGGCTCAATTATGTGATTGTTTTGGTTAATGGTACATTGGGTCAGATATTCCCAAGCATGGACTTGAAATGTACTTGTGGGAGGGGCCCTCTTGAAGAGATGTTCTCCCTATGGAGCTGCTCTCTCTTCAGCCCAAACTGCAGAATGAGTACCCATGGATCAGTCTAGAGCTCAACGCTTGCAAGGAGCAAAGACTCCTGGCCGAGCTAAAGCTAGATTAGCTGATTTACAGATGCGTGAGAAGTAAGCGCTACTCTTGTACGCAGCTAAGATTTTTGTGCTAGTTTATTATGTAGCAAAAGCTAACTGGTTCTTTCTCGTTCTTCAAATGCAACATGCCCTTTCCTGCTTCAAGACTATTGAAACAACCTGTTCTTTGTTTTGAATGTGCCCTGTGCTCATTGTAGGTCTTTACTTCAGATCTTCATACAAATGCATTTCTTCAGACACCACCTTTAGTACATCACCCAATTATCCTATATTACTATGCCATTTATCTCATAGCATTCACCCCTGTGTGTAAGAATAAATATTTAGTTTGTTTGCTTTCTCCACTGGACTATAGGCCTTGTAAGGGGAAGGACCATAGCCACTTATTCACTAATGCACTCTCAAAGTCTAGGATTAGTACTGGCACATAATAGGTTATCAGTAAATATTTGTTGAGTAAAGGAATTTTTAAAGTGAGTGAATGAACTTGGAATACTCTTTGGCCTGCCTAGAAAATAGCTTTAGAACGTGTAATTCAATTTTTCCATTCTTCCTAATTTTTTAGAGATTTATTTATTTGTTTTAGAGAGAGAGAGAGAGACAGCTGGGGAGGGGCAGAGGGAGATAATCCTCAAGCAGATTCCCCATTGAGTGCAGAGCCTGACACAAGGCTTGATTCCAGGACCCTGAGATCATGACCCAAGCCACTGAGTGCAGAGCCTGACACAAGGCTCGATTCCAGGACCCATGAGACCATAACCCAATAGTTGAATGCTCAACTGACTGAGCCACCCAGGTGCCCCTCTTCTCCTTATTTTTAATAGTAACCGCTTTGTTCCCTTCCTAGTGAGCTATGCTTCCCAACTAATTAGGCTGGCAAACAAACCAACACAGTTAAAATATATAACTGATGGGCTCCTTCTTTACATTATTTCTGATTGTTTTGAGACAACTATTATGACTTGGGGTCAAAGAGGTAGATCAGGCTATCCGCTGTTCTGCCAAGGTCAGAGCAAGTTTTTTTCACCAAGCTTGGTTGGTGCATTCCACCCACTCCAAAAACATAAGCATACCCATAAAACACATGCAGACACCCAGAGCTTTGGTTCGAGGCTATGACAGAAACATGAAGTCCAAAGATATCTTCTACCTTCAGCCTGATGACTGAGCCCACAGCTTGGGAACTCTAGCACATACCTTCCCCAAGCTACCATTAGCTTCCTCCCTGTAGTATTTGCTGCCCCTGCTACAAGGTCCCAATGTCAGTCTCTACAGTGTTTCTGAAGTCACAGATCATATACTGTGAAGAAGCAGAGGGGTTCCAGAGCATGAAGATCCTCCTATATGGGAGAGGTAGAAAGAAAAACCAAGGCCTGGATCCTGGTACAAGCTACAGATTGGGGTCCGACTTTCTAGCTTTTCTAACCCCAAGCTTCTCCAAGTCAAGATCTCTGACCTTTTTATTTTAAAGTAAGAACTATGCCCAACATTGGGCTTGAACTTTTTTTTTTTTAAGATTTTATTTTTATTTATTTGACAGAGGGAGCACAAACAAGGGGAGCGGCAGGCAGAGGGAGAAGGAGAAGCAGACTCCTTACTGAGCAAGGAGTCCAATGTGATGTGGGGCTCGATCCCAGAACCCTGAGATCATGGCCTGAGCTGAAAGCTTAACCAACTGAGCCACCCAGGCACCCCTGGGCTTGAACTTAGGACTTCAAGATCAATGCTCTACCGACTGAGTCAGCCAGGTGCTCCAAGATCTTTTACTTTAATATCTAAAACTTTTCTATTTTCTTTTCTTTGTTCAGGCACTAACATTTTATTAAATATTATATGAATTTTATGATACAAAGATATAGGATACGGACATATTCTATATGATATGAAGATATGAAACGTAATAATAAAATGAACATCTGTGAACCACCATCCAAACTTAAGAAATAGAACATAACAACTAATAGTTATGTGCTCCTTCTGGATCCCATCTCCTTACCCCCCTCCCTCATCCCTTCCCAGACTTATGTGTATTCTTTTGCAACTGTTCTTTTCTTCTACTTAAAGTTATATTTCTAAGTGTTCTCTATGTTGATTCTTATGGTAATGGTGCTTTCATTTTCACCTCCTTGTAGTATTCAGTTATACGATTATACCACTATCTGTTAATCCTTTCTCTTGTTAACGGACATACAGGTTATTTACAGGCTTTGTTTTGTTGCTATTACGAACAATTCTGCCGTGAACATTCTTGTACACACATCTTTTGGAGGATGTGAGCAGGAGTTTCTCTAGGGAATATACCAAGGGATGGAAATGCTAAGGCATGTGATATATATCTGTTCAGCTCTACAAGAATGTAAGCTACAATGCATGAGGTCAGTGTCTTCTGTTTATTTTGTTCATTACCATTTCTCCAAAATACAGAACAGTGCTTGGCACAGAGTAGGTGACTCAATAGTTAGTGGTTGAATAAATGAAGATAATGCTTTGTTTTTTCAAAGTGTTGATACCAAATTTTTATTCCCAGCAGCCCACCAGGTGCTACTTATTATTACTTTTTTGATCAAACCCAAACACCTCTTTCCCTGACCCATTTGCTCCTGTATTCCACAGTGGACTTTTCATTTTCTTCTCACTTCTATAGCTAACGGACTTGAAGTGGTCACCCTCTCTGTGTGAACTAGCACAGTTTAACTCTTCCAAGCCTCAGTTTCCTCACTTGTAAAATGGGGATTGCAGTGCCTTCCACTGCAAAGATTTTTACACACTCAATAATGATACCAATGATTGATAAATCCTATTACAGAGAAACTCTCTTATCCGACGTATTGGTTGATTATCCAAAAAGTCCCGTAAAGCAGAATGTCATTTAAAAAGATATATACTTACCTCAAACATTTTATTTTAACTTAAAATATACAAATGTGGATTCATTATCCAATTTTTTGATGTAAGGCCAAGGAATGTGTCTGCTGACTGGCTTTCCAGATCTTTCCTGCGTAAATCACACCCATAATACATCGTCTTCATTTCTTGGTTTTAGTTTTTTATAGAGGAACAAGAACTTAGAGAAATTAGAGGGCCGATTCCCAGATTGTTGTGATGTTTTCCCTCAGTCAGTATTATTCACAGCTCTTTCAGCAGCCATTATTTTAAAAACTCACCTTGGTTTTCAACTTGGCTTTCATAAAACAACAACATAAAAATCTCTCCAATTTTATTGTTGAATTAACAAAATATTTCATGAAATCAGCCAGTTATAATAGCAACTGCCATTGGCATAAACAGGCTTAGGGGCAAGTATCTCCGGGTCTCGGTTACAAGTCAGTTGGTGGGAGAAGCAGTGAGATGGTGTATCCAATAACAGCAAAATCAAGAGTAGCCATTACCTGCAGCCATCACTGTAGGCATTAGTACATTTTACACACGGCATAGAAAGCAACGGTTAACGAGGCAAGTAAGTTAAGTGAAAGTTATTTAGAGAGCTACTCAACTATTATTCTCTTTGCTTCTAGCATTGCCATAGTTACAAGGCCCATCTATCTCCACAGCTGATCCCCCTGAATGAAATCAGCCTCTTCTGTTAGGCTTGGTTCATTTTCTAGGTTTGTCCCGTTGGCCAGTAAGGGACAGAGGAAGACGTGGACTCCCCCAGTGAATGAAGCCTGGTAGGCTGGAGGAGATTCTAAGATACTCAGCGATTGAAGTTCCTCTTGATTTCTAAGAGTCCCTTGTCCCTGATAAGTTGAGATAGGAACATAAATAGAGAGAAAGTTCCACCTTTCTACACTGTCCTCTGACAGGGCACAGCACTGTGGAGAGGCAGAAGGTCTGACTTTAATTAGTCAGACCGTCACCCTACTAAACTCCACTGAAACCAAAACAAACCAGGCAGTCCCATATGTCATAAGAATTAAAGGCATGGTTCCCACTTCCTAACGATGCTTTTACAGAAACCGTTCCACTGTAAAACTTTATGATTTGAATCTTTATAGCCGCCAGCAGAGCACATGTTCACTGCCTTAAATTATAACTTAATCACAATAGAAGCTGACTTTCCAGCCCTTTGCAGTCAAGACAAGAGAGGGAAGGGTCTACAGAACAAATTGGCCACTATTCCTCTGCCCGCCTGCCTCCTCCTGGGTTGTAGAGTCCCAGGATGTGCAGGGACATGAAGAAACACATACTTCGCAGTCCAGGAAGACCTAAGAGAGAACCTTTCAGTAAGGCCTAGAGACATGAATGTGTCCTGTCTGGCACTCACGTGGTCTGATCAGGGCAAAGGGAGAGCTGCCAAGAGAATAAGAGGAAGAAAGGGAACACCAGTAGGGCTCACAGGTATCCTAATCCCACCTCATCACTGTGCTGCTCAGATGACTCTTCCTTAACTTTGGTTGAGCCTCCTCTATCGTTGGAGACTGAGTTGACACAAAAGGAAACAAAAGTACAATCCCACTGCCTCTTCTCAGTTCAATATGGCTAAAACATCAAGTCAGAGGAGGAGAGTAATAGAAGGTGTTGAGCCCCGCCCCTCAAAAAAAAAGCAGAGGCCAGATCTTGAAGGGCTTTTATTTAGACAATAGGGAGTGACTTAAAAAAAATTTTTTTTTTAAAGGGATGTCTCGCTCTATTGAGTACTTTGAGGAAGAGAGGGCTCTCCCTGGGCCCTAGAAGGTACATCATAAGGGCCGGCCTCAATCTCAAGTCTTTACAACAATCTTATTTTTTTTTTAAGTTGTTATTTATTTATTTGACAGAGAGAGAGAGAGAGAGATCACAAGTAGGCAGAGAAGCAGGCAGAGCGGGAGCGGGGGAAGCTGGCCCCCTGCTGAGCAGAGAGCCCGATGCAGGGGCTTGATCCCAGGATCCTGGGATCATGACCTGAGCCGAAAGCAGAGGCTTAACCCACTGAGCCACCCAGGCACCCCGAGACTGATTAAAAAAAAATTTTTTTTAAAGATTTTATTTATTTATTTGATTGACAAAGATCACAAGTAGGCAGAGAGGCAGGCAGAGAGAGAGGAGGAAGCAGGCTCCCTGCTGAGCAGTAAGCCCGATGCAGGGGCTCGATCCCAGGACCCTGGTATCATGACTGAGCCGAAGGCAGAGGCTTTAACCCACTGAGCCACCCAGGTGCCCCATGATTAAAATTTTTAACACTGAAGTGCCATGATGGAATTGCCTTTTAAAAAGACTCTACATCCAAAGAAGATGTACAAATGGCGAAAAAAATGAAAAGATGCTCAACATCATTAGTCGTTAGAGAAGTGCAAATCAAAACCACAATGAGATGTCACTCCACACCCAGGAGGATGGCTTTTAAAAACAGAGAAGCCAGCCAACCAACCAGGAAACAGCAAAGATTGGCCAGGATGTGGAGAAACTGGAACCCTCACATACTACCTACCGATGGCAATGGTGGCTGTCAACTATGTAGACTCTGTGGAAGACCGTATGGCAGAAAGTTAACCAATGACCCAGAAATTCCATTCCTAGGTATATACCCAAGAGAAACAAAAGCCTATGTCCACATAACACACCACACTAGTGCTCATAATAGCCGAGAAGAGGAGATGACCCCAATCTCCAGCAAAAGATAAATGGATAAACCAAATGTGATGCATCTGTATGATGGAATATTATTCAGCCATAAAAAGGGCTGGAGTATTGACATATGCTATAACGTGAATGAACCTTAAAAAATATGCTAAGTGAAAAAAGTCAGACATGAAAAGCCACATGTTGTATGCATCCACTTATGTATGATGTCCAGAATAGGCAAATCCATAAATACAAAGAGTGGTTAGTGGTTGCCAAAGGGGGGGTGGGAGGCACAGTTTCTTTTTGGGGTGATGGGAAAGTCCTGGAATTAGTCAGGGGTGATGGCTGTACGCCATTGTGAATATACTAAAAACCACCGAGTTGTATTACTTCAAAATGAAAAAAATGATGAAATTTATTTGATTTTTAAAAAAATAGACTGGAGAGGAGCAAGATAAAGACCAGAGAGACTAGTTTAGAAACCTATTTGAATAATCTAGGTAAATTCTAAGAGTGAGAAAGGAAAAAAAACAGCAGGGACCTGATGAGGGGCTAGACTAAGGTAGTGGTTGTGGGGATTGAGGAAGACACAGATTTAAACATATTTAGGGGTAAAAGTAATCAGATCTTAGTGCTTAATGTGAGGGGTTTGGATGACTAGATGGGCAGTGCTACCATTAACCAGAATAGGAAACAAAAAAAGAGGAGGAGCAGGCTGGAAGGAAAATATGATTTCTTCTTTGGACATGGTAATTACGAGGTGGGAGCTTATAGGTGCTTCATTCAGTCAACCAATATGCAAACACCTACTAGGTGTTTGATGGGAATACCCAGGAGGCAGGTATTGACTTCATTTTCAGAGCTGGATAGAATTCTTCGCTAGATGTAGATATTTTGGGAATCACAACACAGAGAGCGGATAGAATCATTTAGGGAAAATGGGTAGATGAAGGCTGAAGACACTCTTTGAGGGTTAGGATTCCTCAAAAGAGGCAAAGAAAAAGCAGAGAGGCAGAAAACTGCAGAATTCAAGGAAATGTAGTATGAAAAGAAAGGCACCAAGGCCAGCTACAATGAAGGGCGGTCTGATTAAAATAAAGGCTGAAAAAAGTACCCACTGGATTTGGTAATTAGGACGCCCCATCCGCCTACCAGTGCAGTGATGGAAGTCAACACTTCTGCAAGCAGTTGGTTAATAAGGAAGCAGAGACAACTTTTCGTTCCCTCAACAGATGTTTATTGAATGCCTGTTATGTGTCCAGCGATGATAGGGAGGAGATCCTTCCGGGAGGTTTGGAAATAATGGGAAGGAAAGAAACGGGACCGTATGGGACACCTGGGTGGCTCAGTTGGTTAAGTGGCTGCCTTCGGCTCAGGTCATGATCCCAGGGTCCTGGGATCCAGTCCCACATCGGGTTCCTTCTCAGGAGGGGAAGCTTCTCCCTTCCTGGGAGGGCGGCAGGGAGCCTGCTTCTCCCTCTGCCTCTGCCTGCCACTCTGGCTGCTTGTGCTCTCTCACTCTCTCTCTCCCGACAAATAAGTAAAATCTTAAAACAAACAAAGAAACAAAGAAAAAAACAGGACTGTAAATGCAGGAGGACGGGGACACAGAGGGGAAGGGAAATCTGGCAGGATAGGAGAGCACAGTTACCGTGAGAAGTTTAAGGTTGGTGGGTTCTGAGTGATAAGGTTCACGGTGTGGCCATGGGACTAGACAGTGAAGTTAATGGTGATAAAGGTCTTTAGAAATTAATAGGCCAAGAAGATATAAATGTAAGGTATTGGATCATTCCATCCAACAGATGAGGAGGAGAGTCAGAAAATTGGCAAATGACAGAAGGAAGAAGGAAGAGACAACAGAATAGCACAACAGAAAGGGCCTCAAAGGGGGTATTGTGTTCATCTCTTTGTTCCCCTTTATTGCAAATAAACACACTCGTATATTCCACGGCCAGCTGCACAGACGCTGCTCCATGGTAAATGCTGCTGACTGACCTACATGGCCTCCCAAAAGCATCTCAGGGTCTCTTAAACAAAATCCTGACATTTCCTCCCAAACTGAGTTCTCTCCCATTATCTACTGTCTGTGAATGGTACTGCTATCTAGCCACTCAGGAAGCAGGGCTGACACTTTCCTTCCCCTCTGTCACTCTTCAGATTGAATCTACCAGAGAATCCTGCCGATTTTACCTCCCAGGCGTCTTTCTCCACCTGCCCTCCAGCGCTGTAAACGCGAGCCGCCATCCATTCTCGGCTTCCTGGCCCACCAGTGCAATCCGCTCTTGCCGCCACCAATTCACTCTCCCCTCTATGGCCAGAGTAGTAGTTTAAAAATGTGCATCTGCTCCAGGTCTTGGCCCCCTTCTTCTCCATCCCCAAACCCTCTGAAGGGTTTCCATTGGCCTGAGGACTCTGACTGAGCTCCTTAAGGCCAGACCTGTCTCTCCTCAGCCTTGCCTCAGACCATAGTCATCAGCATGTCCAATTTTTGCCCCCCTCATAGGCCTTGTCATGAGCCCTCCCATTGGGGCCTTTGCACGTGCCACTGCCTCCTCCTGGCACCTTCCCCTCTCCTTGTTGCCTCGTTAAACTCCTACTCAACTTTCCTAAAACCCCTGTCTGGGTCACATCATACTCTGAGGCTTTCACAACCCTCCACAGTTACCAATTTTACATTTGTTTGAATAAATATTTGATTAATGTCTGTCCCATGAGGATAGGGGCTGTGCCTGACACACGCAGAAGGAACACAGTAAATATTTACTGAATGAATGATATAGTAATAAACTTGCCCAGTGTCATTAAGTGGCAGATCTGGGACTATGTCCCAAGAGATGGAGCATTAGGTGGTAGATTCCCTTCCATTTCTGAGATTTTGTGGTTTCTAGGTGACTTTTCATTATTTTCCTTTCCCTTCTTATACTAGACCTTGTGAACACCCCTCCACTGGGTACCAGAAGGAATTAAGTCCTCTAAGGATAGGAATAAATTCATTCCTTCGGGTGCTAGAAATCTTCCTTTGGTCAGAGACTTAAAAAAGACTCTTGAATGGCAACCTTAGTACTCGGTCACTTTGTCTCCACCTAAACACATCTAATAACAAAGCTCAATTCTTCTCTGAAAGATTCCTTCTGATTTTTCCTTTATTTTCTTTAATAATGTATGAGTTGAGCTTTTTTTTCATGTAATTACTGGCTTTTTGTATTTTTTTTCTAAAATTAGTGCTTATATCCCTTACCTACTTCTCCCTCTGTCTTAATTTAACTGATTTATAAACTCTGTAGATTAAGGAAATTAGCCCTTTACCATATCATGTGGCAAATATGTTCTCCAGTTTGTTGATCTTCTGATATTATTTATGTCATCTAAACAGTTCTATTCTAAATGGAAGAAAATGTCAAATAGACACGAGGACAAAGAAATTTTCCTCTTATCCTTGTTCTCCAGCTCAATTCCCCTCCCAAAGGCAAGTGCTATTAATGGTGTCTTACAGATCTTTCCAGAGCTTGCTTGAACAATAACAATTTGTATGGTGTCTGTTCCCTCCTCTCCCCCCCCACCACAGAAAGTAATAGTGTACTCCATATTCTGCAATTTTCTTTTTTACTTACAACACAGGGTTTATCAGAGACCTCCCTGCATCAGTACCTAAAGAGCCAACAGACATTGCCCAATTGCCCCCCACCCTAGAGGATGGAGTGATTTACACTCCCATCAGCAATACACGTGAATGCCTCTTTCCACACCCTTCACCAAGACAATGTTAAAACTTTTCTGGATCCCTACAACCTGATAGGTAAAAAAGGCTGCATGCATTCCTCTAAGAGTGAAGTTGAGCATCTTTTCCTATATTTAAAATGCTGAGGACCATTTACAATTTTTTATGGCTTTAAGACTTTTCCATTTTCCAAGAATTAGGATTAAGAAGGATTACTGTGATTACGGGAGAAAGGATCTTTGCTAATCTTGATCTAGTAGCCTACTTTCCCACTGGGGTAGCGGTGGGAGGGTTTGAGCTTTGGCCTTCTTTTTATCAGCAACATATCTGTGACTAAGTCTAAATTATGGTAGAATAGAAAGAGTTTGGGCTTTAAGGTCATGCAAGACTTAAATCGGGGTCCCCCATCATCTTCCTTTCCTTATTGAAGTGTTGCTGTGTCAGGCCCAGTGCAGGATGCTGGAGATTCAAAGATAAGGAAAAGAGGGGCGCCTGGGTGGCTCACTGGGTTAAAACCTCTGCCTCCCGCTCAGGTCATGATCCCGGGGTCCTCGGATCGAGCCCCGCATTGGGCTCTCTGCTCAGCGGGGAGCCTGCTTCCTCCTCTCTCTCTGCCTGCCTCTCTGTCTACTTGTGATCTCTGTCTGTCAAATAAATAAATAAAATCTTAAAAAAAAAAAAAGTTAAGAAAAACACAGTTCTTGCCCTCCAGGAGTTCTCAGTACAATGAAGACACAAGACACGTAACTAGTACATGTAACGCAGAATACGTAACATGAATGCTGTTGCTGGCGGGGTCCAGATGACAGCCGGTGGCCCTGTGCACGACGAACTGGGGAAAGACGAGACCAGAGACAAGGAGAGCAGTTATCAGGCTGCGGCAGCAATCTAGGCAAGCATGAAGAAGAACCACATTCTACATATAATGAAGCAAAATAAGTAAGACTTAGTGGTTTTGGTAAAAGCAAGGGATGAGACTAGAGTAGTGCATTGAGGACTGAGAGGTGAGGAATCTGTTCTCTCTTCGCTATGACAGTTCTGGTGACATTATTAGATAATCGCCCCTCAAATAGTCCCTCCTTCCTCCTTCCGTGCCTCCGCCTCCATCTTCCTGGCTCCCTGGATATTGCCTTGCTCTTATGGCTTGCTTTGACTTCACCGCAGGGCGGAGTCATCTTCCTACCTTTGACTTTGGGCTTGGCTCTTGATGTGCTTCATTCAGGGAAATGTTAGCAGATATTATGCAAGCGAAGGATGGAAATGTACTGGCAAAGTTGGCCCTGGTCTCTTGGGCTCTTGCCTTTCACCGTGAGGAAAAACATGCCTCTGGGAGTTGCTGGTTCAAGGAGAATAAAGGCACATGGAGCAGCCTTGGAGCTCACCCACAGTGGAGCCAAGCCTGGCAGAGCCCAGCCTAGATCCCCTGATCCAGATATCTGTGCATTCAAGAAATGAATACTCGCTACCTTCGAGCACTGAGTTTTGAGTGGTTTGTTGTGCAATGTTGGGGCAAGAGCTGCTAATACAGGTTTCCAACCAAGAGATCTCTTCTCTAGGCTAAACATCCTCACTTCCTTCCACAGTCATCATATGCCTTCTCTTTTCTCAACAAGATATACCAACTGGGACCAATTAGGGGGTACTCCCCCAAAGTCATCAAATTAGAATTCTGTGTTCATGAGGGCCTCTTCTCCCTCTTCCCTTTCACTCTGCCTCCATCCTAGAGCCAGCCAAATAGAAGGCTCTTCCTTGCAAAAGGAAGAAGAAATCTGTCCTTGGGGCCTGGGCTCAAAGAGACTTTAGAATTAAGAGGTTCAAACTCAGACGCCATGAATAAATCAGAAGGGAGTGGTCCTCAGCACCTGGCTAATTCTAGAAACTCAATTTATTCTATAAACCAAAAAAGAAGGCCAAGAGTCATCTAAAATGTCTAAAACATGGAAACTAGTTATACATCAATGGTCTGTAGTTAGGACGCTAAAGATAATGTTTTTTATCCAAAATCACCTAACGCTAGGAAGATAAAGGAGGATTAGGGGCAGATCCATGTTTTGTGGCCTCTGAAGCTTAGCATATACAACTTTGAGGGTCCTCTTAAAAAGAAAAGAAAATAAAACAGAAGGACAACTATAAAATTACGTTCAAAAGTGAGTATGTATTTAACACGACAAATGATAGCACAACAAATAACAAAATTTTTGAAGTTGACCATAGGCACGCTGGGATGGCTCAGTTGTCTGCATCTGCCTTCGGCTCCGGTCATGATCCCAGGGTCCTGGGATGGAGTCCCACATTGGGCTCCCTGCTCAGTGGGGAGTCTGCTTCTCCCTCTCCCACTCCCCCTGCTTGTGTTCCCTCTCTGGCTCTGTCTCCTCTCTCTGTCAAATAAATAAATAAAATCTTTAAAGTTGACCGTAAACATCCCCCCAAATTTTTAATATGATTTTAAAACTAATTGTCTGATATACCCCTAAGTGATTATTGCCTACAATTTTGGGGTTGCAGACTTTCTGATGGACTCTTCATATGAACACGTTTAAGTATCATTTTCTATAGAAAAATCGAAATATAATTCAGCCTTCTACCACTGTTGATCAAACTTTATTATTTATAACTTAGAAGATTTTCTTTCAGCTTCAAAACTCCCTATTAGTATTGTTATATTAATCTTTTAGTATTGTTGTGAAATTTGGGGAAACATCTATCAAATTTCTTTTGTTTATGAGTTGTAAGATTTCAGGGCATTTTGAATTTTCCTAAATACTCTTGGAATTTATTGACATTTTTTTAAATCAGTTTATTATTAATGTCCTAGCTATAATGGCATATTGGGAGTTTTATGTTACCTTTGGTGATGTCAATATACTGTGGAGATATGTAAAATATATAACTTCGCATAAGAATGCCCTCGTTATGGGGCGCCTGGGTGGCTCAGTGGGTTAAAGCCTCTGCCTTCGGCTCAGGTCATGATCCCGGGGTCCTGGGATCGAGCCCCACATCGGGCTCTCTGCTCAGCGGGGAGCCTGCTTCCCTCTCTCTCTCTGTCTGCCTCTCTGCCTGCTTGTGATCTCTGTCTGTCAAATAAATAAATAAAAAAACAATCTTAAAAAAAAAAAAAAGAATGCCCTTGTTATGAATAGTGTTGTTATAGGTTTATGCCCTATAAACATAGGAGTTTTAATAAACTCTATCTTATGTGATTTTCATTGAAAAAAATGTGTATGATGCATTTATCATTGTATATAGTGCATTAAGGAGGATATTCCCAACAGGGGAGAGGCTCTGTTTTAACCAGGCATTAATAAGAACCAAATTTTCTGGGGCGCCTGGGTGGCTCGGTCATTTGAGCATCTGCCCTCGGCTCAGGTCATGATCTCAGGGTCTTGGGATCGAGCCCCACGTTGGGTTCCAAGCTCAGCGGGGAGTCTGCTTCTCCCCCTGCTCGTGTTCTCTCTCTCCCAAATAAATACATAAAATCTTAGTAAAAAAATCATAAAACAAAATCGTAGTTTCTGGATCCATATATTTTTAGCTTTGCTTCTCTTCTATTGAAGGGTGCCATGGGGCACATTCCCATTTCCTGCAAGGTCTGGCCACCCACCTTCTTGTCCTGATGCCACTGAGTTAGCAGCAGGGGCAGGGGCACTACTCCTGAGAGCCAGCTCTACACCGAGACAGCCAGTAGTAAGTTACACAGCATGGATGAGACCGCAACCCACATAAGTAGATCCCATTAAACCCAAATAAACTAAATATATTCCAATTCAACTTCCCTTAACCAGGTCCCCCAAACACCTGTAGCCACTCCAAGGCCACTCCACAGGAGGGGACGTGCAGTCTGAGCAGAATCAGGGGTCTCACTCAACTTCGGTGAAGGTATTTTATTTTTGCAAATATAAAAATTGTGACCATGTAAAAATATTGTTAAGGCCTCTCCCAGTATCTTGGAAGGAGCCCTGCAAGTAAGGAGCCTTTATAAGTTTCAATTTCATTAGCTTCATAGAAAATCTACTTCTGGGGGGATTAAAAAAATAAAAATCTCAGCTTCTTCTTGGTCGAGGCACCATCAACAGACAGTAGTATCCATGGGTTTTTCTCCATTAAGCAAATATTTATTGAATTCTGAATAT
Source organism: Lontra canadensis (assembly GCF_010015895.1). Lineage (NCBI taxonomy): Eukaryota > Metazoa > Chordata > Mammalia > Carnivora > Mustelidae > Lontra > Lontra canadensis. The sequence continues at coordinate 10,693,409 of NW_022631054.1, read as the reverse complement.
GTACCAGTCACTAGGGATAGAATGCTGCTAAAATGAACACAGTCCCTCATGAACTTATGCTTTGGCTAAGAGATAGACAGCAATCAAATAAAGAGCCATTTTTTTAGGTCAATGTCACTAGAATATTTCTTTTAGCATTATGCCTGCCATGCCCCAATCAAACCAATGATTGTGATTTGTGAATGTGAGACGGGAAGGGCAGGAAAGCAAGGAGCTGCTTAGTGGAAGGCCCCTTAGAAGCAGCTCTCCTCCGACCTTGTGGTCCTCTGTGGGCTCAGAGTCTGGGCACTGGGCTCCACACCTGCCAAAATCCACTTGGTGCTACAGTCAGTCTCATCCTCTGGGACTTTGAGGCTGGAAAAGGCTAGCTCAAAAGGGTTTTTCCAGAAGGGGACTGCAGTTCTCAAAGCCCAGCAGAGGAAACTCTGGCTGCTGGTCCAAGGAAGCGGAAGAAGGACCCTGAGGTAAGTAATAGTTAGTGCAGCTAAGTACATCTCAACCTAACTAAAAATGGGAAAATGTTGTGAATTTCCCCCCCCCTTTTTTTTCTTCAAGATTTATTTATTTATTTGTGAGAAAGCGAGCGAGCACGTGGTGGGGAGGAGTAGAGGAAAAGGAAGAGAAAGTCTCCAACAGACTCTGCATTGAGTGCGCCCAATGAGGGGCTCGATCCCAGGACCCTGGGATCCCAACCTGAGCTGAAACTAAGAGTCTGTCACTTAACTGACTGTGCCAACCACATGAATCTCTTCAGTGAACATCACTAGGACGTTCTGATTTTCCAATACCCCTTGCCCTTCTTTCTTTCCCTCTACAGAGTCAGCCAGTTTGCACATTTTTTACCTTCTTTCAGATAAGCGTCTTGAAATAGATAGCTACACTCATTATCTCCACTTCTCACCTCCAATTTACTACCAACTCACACAAGTCTAGCTTCTGCTACTAAAACTGCAGATACCAAGAGTTACAGGGGCTGTTGGTGTCCCGTCTGTATCCCTGCCCTTACTACTAGAAGGCACACTAGACTTCCAAATGCCGGGACTTGTGTTCATTTGCTTCCTTATACATCCAAGGTCTGCTTTCTTGTCTAAACAGCAGACTGGAAATGTCACTGAATTAATGCCCTCCAAGAGCAGCTCTCAACCAATGACCCGCAGGAGTTGGTATATAAATACTCCAGTTCTCTCATTCCTTGAGCGGGATAACTATGAGCTGGGTGTTCTGCACTGACTTCCAGAATTTTCCCTGGGAGATTAAACTCCAACTGCTCACTCCAGTGGCTGCTGGCTTGATAACTCATCCTTTACCGGGTTCTCCCCCGTCCTGTTTCACTCTCTCCCACCTCCCAGTTTTCCTTCATCTTCCAAATACACTAATGTTTATTTCAGGGTCTGCTTAGGGAAACTCAAACCTAGCACCAAGATCACTACCAACATCCTAATCATTTCAGTCCTAATTACTTAGTCAGTTAACAGATACGCATTGAGTAACTGCTAGGTGTTGGGCCCTGTCTAATCTTGCCTCACCTCTTTGTTACTTTTGATACTGGCAACCACTCCTTCTTGAAGCCCTCTTTCCTTGGATTCAGACTTCCTTCTTTCATCAGCAGCTCCTGTTCCACCTACACCCTACACGGTGATATTCCCCAGAGTTCCCAGCTCCACCAATGCTCTTCCCACTTGACATGCCCTTAGTGATGTGACATACACACATGGGGTCAAATCGCACTTATTTATTGAAGATTTCCAAATCTCTTTATCTACTTTTACTCTCTCCTAGGTTCTAGACTTTTATGTTCTACTGCCTGTTGGGTATTTTCACCCATAAGCTGCTAAATCACCCCAAAATCAATATATCCAGTGTTCAAAGGGTTACTGGATGGGTTCTGTGTAAAGACAAGTATGTAAGGAAATGGAAGAGAAGATATTGGTAAGAAAGCAGTTAAAAGCAATGCACCACAGGATCTAGGCTCAAAAAGGAGGGAAGTGATTCTGGGAAGCTGAGAGATTGGCACGAAAACGGAAGAGTCAAAGGCAGTCTGGGATCACCCAACAGATACACACATTCTCAGGGCACCAGCAAAGCAAAGGGACCACCTACAACATATTTGGGGAAAGAACCTGAAATTTTAAAAAAAGAGTGCTGAAATAATCACCATGGGAAAAGTCAGAACTTTACTGGATTTCCTTCTGCTTATTTTACAAGTTAGTATTGTTTTTATTTTAAATTCCATAGAGAAGCATTCTCTTTTCTGATGTTTATTAGGAAGATTAAAGGTCTGGCCTGGGTCTGGGAAGTTGATGAAATTAAGATGGAGCTAGAAGAGACACAAGGGAGAGAGGATGCTGGAAGGATAGGGGTTGTCATCCAAGATTAGATGTTCTCTTAACTGACCCTGTCTTTACTGACCTACTGGATTCACTACAACTTTTCATTTCCATTGTGATACTGACCAGTTAATGGCCACAGCAACCTCAATGTTCCTGGTGAGTAAGTTAGTCTGGTACGTCTGTGTCTGATTCCAACAGTTGAGTGGAAGTGGCTGTTTAGGCCCAAAATTGTTTAAGTCAATGATCATGGTCACTGAATTTACATAATTTAAGTAAACATTATGTAAACCAATGGTACAAAAAGAAAGAGAATTGTTTCCAAGAATACAAAACCAAATGCTTTGGAAAGTCTCAATAAAGGTAAATCTCCATTTCATTTCATTTCTTTCTTTCTTTCTTTCCTTCCTCCTTCCTTCCTTCCTTCCTTTCTTTCTTTCTTTCTTTCTTTCTTTCTTTCGTTCTTTCGTTCTTTCAGAGTGAGAAAGAGGGAGAGTGAACAGGGGGTGGGGACCAGAGGGAGAGAGAATCTCAAGCAGACTCCACGCTGAACACGGAGCCTGATGCAGGGCTCGATCTCATGACCCTGGGATCATGACCTGAGCTGAAACCAAGAGTTGGACACTTAACCGACTGAGCCACCCAGGCGCCCCTAGGTTTCCTTTTTTAAATGCTCTTGAATTGGGTATGGGTGGAAAAACTGGAAAACAGTTAACATCTACTGAATGTTTACTGTGTGTCAGGTACCACACAAAGCCTTTATATAAAATATAATAACTCTCTAAAGTGAGTGTTGAGGAAACAGAAGCACAAAGAGACTAAACAACTTGCCTGAGTTTGGAAGCAGTGCATCCAGGATTTGAACCCAGGCTGTCTGGCTTGAGAGGCTGCGCTCTTTACATTATGCTATTCTGTACAAAACCTGAAAAATCCTAGTAATAGAATCTGTGCTAAGATTATTTTACAAGAAGTATTTGTTCTACTTTATCTTTTTTTTTTTTTTTTAAGATTTGATTTATTTTTTTGAGAAAGAGAGACACAGCAAGGGAATGAACACAGGCAGAGGGAGTGGAGAGGGAGAAGCAGGCTTCCTGCTGAGCAGGGAGCCTGATGCGGGGCTTCATCCCAGGATCCTAGGATCATGACCTGAGCTGAAGGCAGACACTTAATGGTCGACTGAGCCACCCATGCGCCCTCTTGTTCTACTTTAAAAACTTGAAGCTAAAATCCAAAGATGATTTCATATGGGTGCAGTCATTCAAGAATCAAGGACTCCACACTTAAGGAAAGGTCTTAAGAAGATGAGCCAGTGTGCATTTATATGTTCTAAATTAGAATAAAATGTTGAACACCTATATGTAGTAGTTTTCATGACTTCCTACCTTAACTGATTTTGATTCATCAACATTGTAGCAATGGTGAATGAGTAAGACTTTTTCTGTTTTAGCATTTAAAATTTTGGAGATGGAATAGCAATAGATAAAGAATTTGTTATCTTCTGAAAACACAGATCTGAATATAACATCTGATTTCCATTCTTGACTCTAGGAAACAAACTGAGGGCTGCTGGAGGGGAAGTGGGTGGGGGGATGGGATAACTGGGTGATGGGCATCAAGGAGGGCACATGTTATGAAGAGTGCTAGATGTTATGCGCAACTGATGAATCATTAAACACTACATCAGAAACTAATGATGTATTATATGTTGGCTAATTGAATTTAAAAAAAACAAACAAACTTTGATTTCTGTTCCTTTCTCCCACTCCCAACTGGGAAAAAATCCAAAAATACAGACAGGATCCTTCTTACCTCTATGATTTTTATCTTCAGCCAATTCCCTTATTCCTAATTCTAGTCATTCTGCCAATTATAAGCACACCTCATTTTATTATACTTCACAGATAATGAGTTTTTTACACATTGAAAGTTTGTGGCAACCCTGTGTCATGTGAATCTTTGGGTGCCATTTTTCCAACAGCAATTGCCCCCTTTTTGTCTCTGTGCCATAGTTTGGTAATGCTGGCAATACTTCAAATTTTTTTATTGTTATTATATTTGTTATGATGACCAGTGATCAGTGATCTTTGAGGTTACTATTATAATTATTTTGGGGTACCACGAACCCCACCCATATAACCTAATTGATAAATGTTGTGGGTGTTCTGACCGTTCCACCAACCAGCAGTTCCTCTGGTGTCACTCCTTCTCGGGCCTCCCTATTCCATGCAAACACAAAAGTGAAATTAGGCCAATGAATAACCTTATAGTGGCCTGTGAGTGTTTGAGTGAAAAGAAGAGTTGCATATCTGTACTTGAAATCAAAAGCTAGAAATGATTAAGTTTAGCAAGGAAGAAATGTGGAAAGCCAAGACCAGCCAAAAGCTAGGCCTCTACTGCCAAAAAGCCAAGTTGTGACTGCAAAGGAGAAGTTCTTGATGGAAGTTAAATGTGCTACTCCAGTGAACACATCAATGATAAGAAGGCAAAACAACCTTAGGGATTGATAGGGAGAAAGTTTGAGAGGTCTGGATAGCTCCAACCAGCCATAACACTCCCTTAAGCCAAAGCCTAACCCAGAGCAAGGCCCTAACTCTATTCAATTCTGTGAAGGTTGAGAGAGGGGAGGAAGCTGTAGAAGAAAAGTCAGAAGCTAGAAGAGGTGGGTTCATGAGGTTGGAGGAAAGAAGCCATCTTGTAACATAAAAGTCCAAGGTTAAAGTAGCAAGTGCTGGTGTAGAAGCACCAGCAAATTATCCAGATCTGGGTAAGACCATTAATGAAAGTGGCTACAGTAAACAATAGATTTTCAGTGTAGGTGAAAACAGCCTTAAATTGGAAAAAGATGTCATCTAGGACCTTCATCACTAGAGAGAGTCAACGCCTGGTTTCAAAGCTTCAAAGGACAGGCTGATTCTCTTTCTGAGGGTTAATGAAGCTGGTGACTCTCAGTTGAATCCCATGTTCAATGACCAGTCTATTTATAGCATGGTTTACTGAATATTTTAAGCCCATTGTTGAGACATACTACTCAGAAAAAGATTCCTTCCCAAATATTGCTGCTCATTGATGATGCTCCTGGTCACCTAAGAGCTCTAACGGAGATGGACAATGAGATTAATGCTGTTTAGAAGTATGCTAATACATCACCCATTCTGCAGCCCGTGGATCAAAGAGTCATTTCTACTTTCAAATCTTGTTATTTAAGAAATACATTTTGTAAGGTTATAGCTGGCACAGTGAGTCCTCTGACAAGTCTGGGCAAAGTATACTGAAAATCTTTTGTAAAAGATTTAACCATTCTAGATGCCATTAAGAATATTTATGATTCGTAATAGAGGTCAAAACAGCAAAAGAAACAGGAGTTTGGAGGAAGTTGATTCCAACCTTCACGGATGACTGTGAGGGGTTCAAGACTTCAGTGGGGGAAGTAACCGCAGATGGGGTGGAAAGAGCCAGAGAACCAGAATTAGAAGTGGAGCCTGAAGATGTGGCTGAAATGCTGTAATCTCGTGATGACACTTGAATGGAGTTGCTTCTTATGGGTGAGCCAAGAAAGTGGTTTCTTGAGATGGAATCTCCTCCTGGTGAAGATACCGTGAAGATTGTTGAAATGACAACAAAGGATTGAGAATGTTGCATAAACTTAGTTGATAAAGCAGCAGGGTTGAGAGGATTAACTCCAATTTTCAAAGAAGTTCTGCTGTGAATAAAAAGCTATCAAACAGCATTGCATGCTACAGAGAAACTGTTTTGTGAGAGGAAGAGGCAATCGAGGAGACAAACCTCGTTATTGTCTTATTTGTCTTATTTTAAGAAATCACCAGAGCCGGGGATGCCTGGGTGGCTCAGTGGTTAAAGCCTCTGCCTTCGGCTTAGGTCATGATCTCAGGGTCCTGGGATTGAGTCCCGCATAGGGCTCTCTGCTCAGCAGGGAGCCTGCCTCCTCCTGTCTCTCTCTGCCTGCCTCTCTGCCTACCTGTGATCTGTCAAAAAAAAAAAAAAAAAAAAAAAAAAAAAGAAATCACCAGAGCCACCCCAGCCTTCAGCACCCACCAACATTGGGTCGGCAGCCACCAACACTGGGGCAAGACCGACCCTCCACCAGCAAAAGTATTATGACTGGCTGAAAACTCAGATGATGTTTTTGTTTGTTTGTTTGTTTTAGCAACGAAGTATTTTTTAAAAGATTTTATTGATCTTTCCTGACCTTTACTTGTTCTTTCCCACTGAAGGCCTTAGGGCTTTCTCCAAGTCAAGAGAGTCCTTATTCTTATTCTGGGAGTATGACACTCAATTAGTATTTTCACTAGAATCACGGGATCCCAAAGCTAGAAAAGTTCTTCAGAGTCATATTATCTACCCCTCACCCCCACCCCAAAGCTTCAAACCCCTCAGGAACATTCCTTCACATCACTTGGCTGTCTGGCTTCAGGGTATCCATAGACAAGCTCAGACCTCAACTAGGGACAGATGGCAGGTGCTTGAGCCAGAGAACCCAGAAATTCATCCTTGGGCTTCACAAGGTTTCCATGTTTATTCACAAAGTTCATGTTATAGTTACAGCTTTAAGTCTGTTGCCAACTCCTTCCCTTACCCTAGACCATTAATTTAGTTAGTCAGGATTCTTTTCGCCTCCCAGCTTACTCATCTTTCCATATTGTTCTCCATGTTTTCACCTCTCTAGTTCATTCATTTGTAGTTCTAAGAAACCTCTACTTCTTACAACCGACTTGAAATATCAAGAGTTCTTTAATCAGTTAACTAAACAAGTATTTATTGAATACCTACCACATTTTCCATCCCACAAATTTATCTTTCCTTTGATAGCACCATGAAGCCCCCCTCCCCTGCCCTGAGACTCTTACAGCTGCCTCACTATTGTCCCCTTCTCAGCCTCTCTCCTTTTCCTAAACCCCAATCCCATCACAATAATCACTGGGATCAGATCATTCCCCTTTCCCAAAGCCCACAAAGCTTACCTCTCTACTCATATTGAACCTTGGAACCATAGGCTCTAAGGATCTGCTTTGGTGGCTTCTGGCCCACCTCCCCTACTCTATTGCCCTCAAGGTCAGTGCTCTAGGCTGCCATGACACATGAAGCTACTACAGGGTAGCACTTCTGTTTTCATTTATTTTCTTGCCCTTCTTTTGCTCTTTCTTTTTTTCATCTTTCCCATTTTCCTCCTCTCCCTCCTATGACCCCCATGGGGGTTTCACTTGGGAAAACTTCATATCATCTTACTCAACCACTTCCCAAGTCTTGTCACTGAGGAGTCTTCCCTGGTGTTTTATGCTTGAGGCATTGCGGTGTGCCCTATGCCCTTGCTAAGGTGAATGAGCAAGAGGAGACCAACTTACATTCTACAAAAAGAGATCCGACAGAAGCAAAGGAAAGAACAAAACAAACAGAAATCCAGTAAACAGAGAATGACAGGAAAACGATTTGCCATTTCTTATAAAGTCAAACATATACTTACCATATGACCTAGAAATGCTACTCTTAGGTATTTATTCAAGAAAAATGAAAACTTAAAATACAAAAACATATTCACAAATGTTTACACAAAAACATATCCACAAATGTTTATAGTGGCTTTATTCATAATCACCCCAAACTGGAAACAACCTTTATATCCTTCAACTGGTAAATGGATAAAACGGCAGTGCATCCGTATAATGGAATATTACTCAGAAAAAAAAAGAAACTACTAAAATAGGAAACACGACACCAGAAACTGAGGATCAAGGGGAAGATCACTGCAAAGGGGAATGAGGGAATTTCTGAGGAGGACAGAAGTTTTCTGTATCCTGACTGGGCTGGTAGTTACATGATTGTATGAATTTGTCAAAACTCCTAGAACTGTACACTATAAAAGGTGAATTTTACTATGTGTAAATTATATCTCAATAAATATGACTTTAAAAATATATCCACCAAAATAGAAGAATTAATAGAGATGCAGAAACAAACAAAAAACAATAAACCTGATTAATAATACAAAAACTGGTTCTTTAAAATACACCAACACATACCAATACAATAGATAAAATTCTGGCAAATCCAAATGAGAGTAAAAGAGAAAACACATAGGCAAACAATATTGGAAATAAAAAAGCGTATTTAATTTTTGACATAAAGAAAATCTAAAAATTATAATTTAAGCATAACCATTACTTATAAAATAAAAATAAAATAAAATAAAATAAATAATATAAATAAATAAGATAAACAAATAAAATAAAATAAAAATCTACATGAAATTGCATGTTTTTCTAGGTAAATATGAATGTATAAATTAACTCAAGAAGAGGTATAAAACCTGAGTAGGCTAATAGTCATATGGGGAATTGAAATGGTAGGCAAAGATATAAAATCCCCAAAACCATCAGTTCCAAATAATTTACAGATGAGTTCTACCTTCAAGACACAAACAATTTCTATGTTATTTATATAGTACAGGAAAAAAAATGGAAATTTTGCAACTCGTTCTGCTAGCCAGCAGTTCTCAAAGTGTGGGCTAGGGATCCCTTAAGATCCCTGGGGACTTTTCTGGGAGTCCATAAGGTCAAAACTACGTTGATAACAATACTCAGATGTTTTGACTTTTTCATTCTCATTCTTTCACACAAGTGTAGGTGGCATTTTCTAGACACTAACAGAATACTATGTAATGATGTCATTGCTCTGGCAATTAACGAAATGTGTGCTTGTACATTCATGTGTTTTAAAAATTTGCTTCATTTTAGTTTCTAATATTGACAGGAAACACATGAACAAAAATTCTTTGAGGTTCCTCAATAATTTTTAAGAGAGTACATGGGTCCTGGGACACATATTTGAGAACCACTATATTAAACTAATACTACTCCAACATGAAAAAGAGACAAAGAAGAAAACTATCAGCTTACTTAAGAACATCAGTACAAATGTCTTAAATTAATTGCTCTAAAAAGGCTTTTTCATAACTAATAACAGCTCAGATTTATCCAGAAATGTAAGGGCTGATTTTCTATCAGGGAATCTATTAATATAATTCATTACATCAATAGATTAAAGGAGTAAAAGTCATGATCACCACACAAAATGACACTTTAAAAAATGATAATTTAAATTCCCATTTCTGATTTTAAGAGGCAAGCAAGCAAACAAACAAAAAACAAAACAAAAATTTAAAAACTCTTGACAAGCCAGTAATGGAAAGAAATTTCTTTAATTTGATAAAGGACATTTACCAGTCCCATTAAGGTCAGGAACAAGAAAATGATGCCAGCTTTCATTGCTATCATGGTAACTACTAAACACGGCACTGGAGGTCCTAGATGGTCCAATAGGATAAGAAAAAGAAATAGAAGCATTACAAAGTCAGACATAAAACTGTCACAATCTATAAGTGATTAAATTTTCAACTTAGAAAATCTAAAAATTAACTGTAAGAACTCAAAACGAATACTAGATTTCAGGAAAAGCTTGATAAAAGATCAACAACAATCATTCCTTTTCCTATACACCAACTATAACCAACTATAATGTATTGGGAAGTATCTAATTTATAATAGCAAGCAAATTGTAAAATACATGTGACTAAACTCACCGATGTGCCCAAGATTTATATGAAGAAATTGTAAACTTTATTGAAAGACATTAAGAGAAGACAAAAATAAATGAAGAATACATCATGTTCTTGGATGAAACTCAAATTAAACTATAAATTTAATGAAATTCCAATTAAAATACTTATAGGATATTTTATGGAACTTGGCAAATTGATTCCAAAGTTCACTTGGTAGAGGAAATGTACAAAGGCAGTCAAAAAAATTATGAGAAAGAAAAACAATGTGACAAAGAAAAAAGAAACATAATGAAAATGTAGAATACGCAGTTCTGGGTCCTTAAGGTATAAACATGTTCTGTAATGCTACTGTAATTGAAACAGAGTGATGCTGGTATAAAAATGGGCCAAAAAAAAAAAAAAAAAGAAATCAAGGGATAAGGATAGAATCCAGAAGCAGACCTATGTACAACCTGGCATCTCAAATCAGTGGGGGAAAGGTGGCGTATTTAACTAATTATGTTGGGACAACTGGAAATTACCTTAGAAAAAACTAAGATTATAATCCTAATTCACATTACTGAAAAAGATTTATTTTAATTGTATTAAAGATCTAATTTGGGACGACAAAACTGTGAAAGTATTGAAAGATATATATATATATATATATATATATATATATATATATATAAAATCTTTTGAAAGTAAGGATGGCATTCTAAGCAAAACAAACCTCAGAAGTCATAATAGAAAAAGACTGACAAGTTTTACTACATAAGAAAACCTTTTGTGTGATGTAAGACAGTATAAAGACAAGCCAAAAAAAAAAAAAAAGCAATAAGCTTGGAAAAAGTAGCTGCAACATATATAATAGAAAAAGAATTAATATCAAAATGTAATGATGCAAGCCTTCAAATCAATGAGAAAAAGACAACAATCTAATAGGGAAATAGGCAAATAATATAGACAGGCCATTTGCAGAAGAAATACAAGTGATCAATAAATATATGGAAGCACACTCAAATTGACTAGTAACCACAGAAATACAAATCTGCAAAAGATTAATATAGCTTTTTTGCTCGTTAGATTTACTGAGAACTGATCATAGCCAGTAGGGGTGAGATGTGGGAAAATGAGTATTCTCATTCACTGTTGGATGGCAATGTAAGCAGATACAATCTTTCTGAAGCACACTCTAACAAAAACTTAAAATCTCACATCTTTTATCTCAGCCCTTCCGCTGCTAGAAACTGACTTGCAGAAACAATTGCATACAGCCATAAAAACTGTGCAGAAGGTTTGCAACTGCATTGCTTGTGATAGTGAAAAAACAAAGCACTACAAGGATTCCAATAGGGAAACAACTAAATAAATTTATGGTAGTTACAAAATATGGAATAGCATTAAGGGTTAAAAGAGTAAGGTGATTCTACTATGCATTGCCATGAAAAAATTTTAAAGATATATCGTTAAGGGGTGCCTGGGTGGCCCAGTTAGATTTTGGACTCAGTTTTGGCTGGTTGTGATCTCTGGGTTGTGAGATGGAGCCCTGGATTGGGCTCTGTGCTTGGTGCAGAGTCTGCTTAAGACTCTCTCTGTCCCTCTGTGCTGCATGCTCTTTTGCTCTCTCTCTCTCTCTCTCAAATAAATAAATACACCTTTAAAAAAAAAAAAGATATATTGCTAAGTAAAAAGAGCAAAAAACCTGTTTATGGTATGATCCCATTTGTGTAAAAACATATCTTTTACCTACATCGAACTATATCTACATAAGCGTACACATCTATAAATAGGAAAAGGTCTATAGGAGGTACATACTAAACTGTAAATCGTGTTAACCTTTGTGGATGGAAGCAGGATTACAGAAGTGGAGGACAAATTTACTTTGTAATTATTCTGTAATTTATTCTTTTTCAATGAGCACCTATTTCTGTTTTACCTGTATGTTTTCAAAAACAATAAGGAGGAGGAGGAGGGGAAGAGGAAGGGAAGGAGAAGAGGAGGAGGAGGGGAGGAAGAGGGGAGGAAGGGGGAGGAGGAGGGGAGGAAGAGGGGAGGAAGAGGGGAGGAGGAAGAATAGAAAGAAGAGAAAAAAGAGGAAGAGGAAGGAGAGGAAGAACTGTAATATCCACAGTTAGAGGGGATACAGGCTGAAGTGAGAGCATTGGTTTTGAAAAGAGGAAAGAATATTTCTCCCAGGCTCTTTTTAACTCCCTTCATGCATTTCCACTAAGTGGATTACTTAAAGGCTACAATTATGCACGTATCTGCCTTCACAAACACAGAGACTGGTAAGTATTCATCTCTGGGTCTTCAGAGCCTAGCCAAGTGTTTGGCATTCAGCAGATGATGAGTCAGTGTATGTCGAATGAGTCATCATCTGGAAGATAACAAAAAGGTAAACACACAGTTTTAGGTAACTAAGTAGATGGGATGGGGTGAAGGTGAGGGTTGGAGTGGGTAATGGCATCATTACCAAGTAAAGAAAATAGGAAGTTTCGGGGAATGATGACAATAGCTAACATTTAATGATTACTGACTATGGGCCAGTATTGTGCTAAATGCTTTATATCCATTATCATTATCACATTGACTCCTAAGAACAACCTCACACAAGGAAAGAAGAGTCAAGAGACTTTCCCAAGGTCATGCAGCCATTAAATACGGGACATGCAATTCAAACCAATATCCTAGACTCCATGCTCTTAATCCCGAGGTTAGAGTGCCTCTCCAAAGATGGAAAGTTAATAAAATCAATTTTGACATGTTGTGATTGAGATGCTAATGGGGTATTCATTGAGGTGGAGCTGTCCAGGGGGCAGCTGGATATCACAAGCCTGCAGCTTCTTAGAGAGGTCAGAGCTAGAGATATGGATTGGAAGTTATCTATGGGAGAGTGGCATTTGGGAGGTCAACATTCAATAATCATTCAATAAATATTTTTTTAGATTTTTTAAAATTTGGGGCACCTGGGTGGCTCAGTGGGTTAAGCCTCTGCCTTTGGCTCAAGTCATGATCCCAGGGTCTTGGGATCGAGCCCCACGTCAGGGTCTCTGCTCAGCAGGGAGCCTGCTTCCCTTCCTCTCTCTCTGCCTGCCTCTCTGCCTACCTGTTATCTCTGTCTGTCCAATAAATAAATAAAGTCTTAAAAAAAAAAAAAAGATTTAGCCCCAATGTGGGGCTCGATTCCAGGACCCCGGGATCATGACCCAAGCCAAAGGCAGAGGCTTTAACCCACTGAGCCACCCAGGTGCCCCTCATTCAATAAATATTTATTGAGCTCCCATATAAGCTCCAGCCACATATGATATGAAACATTGACTTCGAACCGATTTGATTCATAGAAAGCTGACTATATGAAAGTACTGTGATCTGGTATTTTCAATTGTTGGTCATTTCTTTTTTTCATGTCTAACGCTTCCAATTACACAGTAAAGTATCTTAAATACTAAATTTCTTGTATTCCCTTGTTACAAGGCTCAAAAAAACCCCCAAACATGTCTGTCAATGGAATGCTTGAGAAAACATTAAGAAGTGAGGAGCCATACACAAGGCTAGCCTAAGTCTTGGGAAACCAAGTGTAGATAGTCTTCATCTCTGTTACTGTCCAGAAGCCTAGACAAGCAGTCGGGTTTTGGTAAACCAAATAAAAGATGTTTCATCAATGTCATCAAGGTTAATGATAGGCATCAGAAAGTTGTGGCTTGGAGCAGTGGGCTAGTTGCCAGAAGACTCACACCAGGGGTATTGCCTTGGCAAATTTATCCAAGTCCAGAATCTGGCCCTCAGCCTTGCTGGTCCAGAAACTCAATCCTGTCAGGTGAGAGACACCAGGGAGGTTTACACATGTCCACTAAGTCATGAAAAACTGAAGTATAAAACTAGAGTGTCAGTTTATTAATATACAAAGAGGTATTTGTATCCACCATCATCGGCCTGTAGCCAAGGGACATGCAAAGCCCAATTGTTAGCAGACCGGATGGTAAGCTCAGAATCAGCAAGCACAGAGCTAGTAATAGGATTAGGGTGTTTAACAGCACCAGGCTCTGAAGCATGGAAGAGGAACAGAGCATTAACTTTGGAACCAGATTAACCTGGATACACACAGAGCTCCTCGCTTCCTAGCTGAGTGGCAGTGGGCAAGTCACTCGATCTCTCCAACCTCTCGTTTTTAAGAGGTGAATGATGATACTTGCTTCTCAGGCTTACTGTGAGGATTAAACAGATCATGCACAAAATGCTAGAGACCAGCCCCTGTCATGTGACAGGCACTCCGTAAATGGCCGCTACGTCTCCATCCCCGTACCCAGGACATACCTGTTGTGGGTGGACCCTTTGAGAATACTTGCTTTGAAGGAAACATGGCAAATAAAAGTGGGGGCAAAAGACTAGAAAGAAGGCTGCTGCTGCAGGAATCTGGAACATGGTACCATGCATACAGCCGGTGTGGGGTAGGGAGTTGGGAGAGAGAGGTATACAGATTTGAAAGATATTTAGGAGGTAGGCACTATGCTGGGTGTTTTACATAATTATTTATAGTCCTGACAGCAACTTATAAAGTAGCCCATTTTGCAGATGAAAGAGATATTAAGCAACTTAGGATCACGTGGCAGGGACTGCACTGTAAATGAATCACAGTTGGTCCAACTCCAAAGTTTTTCATCTCTCTACAAATAAAATAGACCACTGTTCATATCTTGGTTCTCAACCAAGATGTCAATTTGAGGAATATAGTAATTTCTTACCACTAATAATGAAAGTATTGAAGTTTGGAGAAATGATTGAGTTTTGAGAAAACAGAACTTGGAGCAGATCAAGGTTATCACTCTAATAAATAATGTCATGATTGTACACTTCCATTATGATATGCTTTCTTGAGGTGGAGACAAAGAGGAGGAGGCAGAGCTCATGGGCCAGAAATTATACATCAACGCGGATTTGTCTATGACAGATGACCATGCACGTGAACCTCATCTACTGTGTGGGGATGAAGATAGCTGCTTAAGAATGGTTACTCCAGGGAAGAGGCATTCTTTTTGAGCAAAGAAATTCTTAGCTGGGCCATCTACAAGATGTCACTGTAACACTGACAAGCTCTTCAGACAGCAGACATTGGTGCTGACCAAAGGATAGGACCGTGTTCTTAGATTTTCATCTTTCCAGTCACACTCATATACAAATTATCATCTGCTGCAAAAATGTAATCTTTCTAGAGGAGGGACAATATCATATAACAGAGTTCAGCTCCTTTCCCACAGGCACGGACAAGTCAGGCTTTTCCCAGTTTTACTTTTGCAGCTTAAATTTTTAACCCAAGCATAAAAGTTTACATTTGCTCTTATAAAATTTTGCTTTGCATTTATCTGAGGTTCAGATTTCATCCCCACGAAATGGATGTAAATCAGCTTTTTTCCTCTGCAAATATAATACACGTGGCTTCTATATTCCTACTCCAAATATCACTTTAAACCAATCGCTGTTTCTAGAAGTTTTTGTAAGTTATTCATTCATTCAACAAATGTCACTGCATGCCAACCAAGTGTCAGGCCCTCAAGGAGTTCCCAACCTAACAAGGAAACAGGGGGACAATAACACTAATAACACTAATGACAATGACTACTGTTTACCACCTCCTACTCTGTGCCAGGCACTGTGGTAGGCCCAAGATGAAAGAGAGGGGTAAGAAATATGCCTCCATTCAAGGGGCTCCCCATGCCTTTGGAGGGCATCTGTATAGTCTAGTGGGAGAGGGAAGTATATTAACTGGTATTTGCAGTAGAATAAACAGATGCCCTGCTAGCAATAATATTAGTGTATTTAGTAAGAGGACAAAAGATGGTGAGGTTAATGAGGAATGAAAAGGAGAGCTGGAAAGGTCTTAAAGAAGCAGTGACCTTTGAACTGAATTTAAAAACGATGAGTAGGTATTCTCCCAATTAAAGACAAAGCGGGGGAAAAGCATAACTCTGGCAAAGGCAGGTATAAAAAAGAGTTTTATGTATTCAAGGAACTGTAAGCAGTTTGGTAGAAATGGAGGTTACAGTAAATAAAGAGGAAGGAGGAGGTTGAGAGGATCCAGCACAGGCTGAGGCTTTTAGGGCAGATGATGGAGGGCCTTACCTCCTATGTTGTCCAGGAGGCAATGGAACTGAGGGGTTCCAGGCATGGGAATTACTAGAGCAAGGTTTGTCTTAGAAATAGAACTTTGGTAGTTATGACAAAGATGGATTAAAAGGGTCTGAGTTCAGATATAAGGAGATCAATAAGATATAGAGGCTTGGGGTGCCTGGGTAGCTCAGTCAGTTAAGGGTCTGCCTTCGGCTCAGGTCATGATCTCGGGGTTTTGGATTCTAATGACTGAATGGCTTAGAGCATGTAACAGGTACTCAATACATTTGTGGAATGAGTGAATGAAAATGATGATATGCTACTCAATTCTCCTACTATCATGTCTTGAGTGTTCTCTGCACAGCACAACAGGGATCAGGAACCTTCTCCACGTACTAACTTTCCAATCGCTACTCCATCCTTTCCTCCACAGTTCTCCACAAAGTATCTTGCTTCCTACTTTAAAGGTGGAGGCCATAGCATCTTCCTCCCCCATTTAGAGTCTTCTCTTCAATCGCCCTTCCTAGATTTGCTGCTCATCTCCAAAGCTAACCATTTTACCCATCACCTTACCTATCTCTCTTGCACTTCTCAGATTTGCATGCTTCATTATTCCCGATCTATATGATCATACATATTTTCTTCCCAATTACTCATACCAGCTCAGAGAATGTGAAGGTAACATACTCACCCTAGAAAACATGAGACCTAGGAAACAGACTTATGTAGAGTTCACATTCTGTTGGTAATACACTCTTTAATATCCTGCCAGGCATGACTTTCATAGGCTCAGAAAATGCTTGGTGCTATGACAGCAAATTAAAAGCTTCAGTTCCCCTCTACGCACCCCCCATTTTTTTTAAATTAAAAAATAAAAACTTCAGTCCCTATGACTGCTTAGGGCTGGGTCAGACGTGGCCCCACACACTTCTCAATTGCTGGACTAGATGGGCTTGTACTAAGGCAAGGACATCCCTCTTTAGCGGGAGATCAGCACCCTTCCTTTCTGAAGATACTATCTTGAAAGTGGCCACCAGAATGGATTCTAGGTCAGGGATGAATCAAGTCATATATTCCAATACCTGTGAGTTCCTCTGACAGATTTCGGACAGGATTCTTCAAGCCAATTGCTCTTTTTGGTAATGTAGTCTTGGTTCTAAGAGTCAGCCCCTGGACAGAGCTCTCCCTTAAATTTGCCTAATGTCAATGTCTCTAGGGCATCAGAAGGAGTTTCTCTTGGGAGACTCAGGGATCAAGAGGTCTAAAGGTCCAAAGAAAGCTCTGCCTCTAAGCTCTCTCCTCTCTCCTCCCTTTCTCTCTCTCTCTCTCTCTTTCTCTCGTACTTCCAAGCTGGGTCCCAAAATCACCCATCAGTAATACTCCCAGAACAGAGTACCAAGTTGAGAAGGAATCTGTTCTAAGTCAGAATCTCTTCCACCCTGACCCAATAGATGACTCCATAGAACTTTCTTTAGTCAATTGAACTGACAGAAAGAATACAAGTTTTCAGCACCAGACAGGTCTGGCTTTGAATCTCAGCTCTGCCACTAACTAGGTGTGCATTGGTCAAGTGTCTTAAGTAGTTCTCCCAGTCTCCACTGCATTGTCTGTAAAACGGAGATAAAATCTACCAGAAAGGTTGATGTGTAATAAAATTTAAATTTATTCCCCTGTTTCCCTTCTACTTCCTCTGGAACAGGCTTCGAACATCAGCCCCAATGCCACGGTCAGCTTCAACCAAGCCCCTCCCTTCTTTGCTGTGTCCTCCTCATCTCTTGCCACCCCCCCTCCACTCTACACTGTGTACCTGCTGGAATGAAGTCTTCTCAGTTCCCTGAATACATAAAGCTCCTCCTCCATAGTGCTGTCCAACAGGACTTTCTAAAATAAGAGAAAAAGTTCTGTCCCTGAGCTCTTTACTGTAATAGCTACTAGACACATGTCAGTGACTGAATTGTAGCTAGTGGGACTCATAAAAAATATTGTAATCTTACTCAAGTCTAATTAAATTTAAATAGCCCCCATACCATAACTGACAGGTTTAGACTGTAGGTCTTTGTGTTTGCCATTTTGCTGCATGAAATGTATTTCCCCACTTTTTACCTAGCTAACTTCCACTCGGGCTGAAAATCTCCACCTGAACACCTGTTCTTCCAGGATGCACATCCTGAGACTCTGGACCCAGTTTGGTTTCCCCTTTGTTGCCTTCTCCTGTTATATCACTAATCACATTTTATTTTAATGATTGTCTGTCTATACTTTCCATTAGGTTGTCAGTTTCTTTGGTTATCCTATCTACGGACTACCTCCCTGATCTGGATGCCTCTTAACTTCCCTTTTAGTGGAAATCCACAGGAGCTCAAGATTTAGACTTTTTCCAAGTTGGGGACCATTACCTCTGAGAAACTACTGCATATTTGCATATGCTTTAGGGATTGATCAGAAGTGGCCTTACACCTTTCTAAGGACAAGCCCAAGTCAGAAACTAAAAACGATAGGAACCATAAAAGAGCTCATTTAAGAATGAAGAATTTCTGTATGCAAAGTAAACAACAAAATGCTACCATCTTAATATATCAAGACAAATAATAACTAGGGAAAAAATGTACAACATATATGATAGATAAAAAAGGATGACCAGTCTTCTCATAAAAAAGCTCTTGAAATCAGTAAGAGAGAGATGGAAAGGATATAAACGGGCAATACAAAAAAGACAGACTAATGTCAATAAACATTTTTAAAATGTTTAACTTCATTAGTAATTAAAGAATGCAAGTGAAGTAAACAAAATACCATTTTTTGCCTATTTGACAAAATGAAAATGTTTTATAATATATTGATAAGAGTATAAAGAAATAGGTAATGTGACAGTAAGCATAAAAATGTAAATATATATATATCTTTTTACATGTGCATGGGGGGTAGGGGGCAAAGGAAGAGGGAGACAGAGAATTGTAAGCAGACCCTACCTCCAGTGTGCAGCCCAACAGTGTGGAGCTCAGGGTCTCTCAGGAGACCCTGAGATCATGACCTGAGCTGAAATCAAGAGTTAGTTAGATGCTTAACCAACTGAACCACCTGGGTGCCCCAAATACGTACATCTTTTTATTCAACAATTCTCCCTTTATCCTAAGAAAATAATCAGATACTTGCCAAAGGTGAATTTACAAAGATGTTCTCTGCAGTATTGTTTATCACACTGAAAAGCTGGAAACAACCTAATTAGATAGCCAGAAAACTGGTTACATAAAATACAGTACCTCTCTGCAATGGAATACTAAGGAGCTATTTAAGGTTGCTGCTATAGATCTACATTTATTGACATGGAGCATTATCTATAATAAATGAAAAAGTGAAAAAACAAGCATGTTAGTACGATCCTCTTTGCATAAAAATATATGTCAGCTTACTTATCTGTCAACTCATATAAAGGAACCTGGAAGGACAGATGCCAAAATATTAATGGTTCTCTCTTTCTCCACTTAAAATCATGGCGGTTAGCCAGTGGGAGGTCCTCCCCAGGATTCTCTGGTGTGGGGTTTGGTGTCCCCTCAAATGGGTCACAGGAAACCTGAGAAATATCCAGTACCAGGTTTCCTGGTTGAGGCAACTGTAAGTCACTGGGAGCATGAACCCAACCTATCTTACTCACTGTGGTATCCCTGGCGTCTTGAATTGCTTGGCATATAATAGGCATTCAACAGATACGTGTTCAATTAATGAATTATATCAGAGCACCAGTTTTACTTAATGATCAGCATATTTAAACATTGTCTTGATACATTAAACCCAGAATGTAAAATCCACAAAAACTTAGGTACTACAAGACTCCCAAATATGTTACATTTTCTATACACCATTACAATGCTGGGGGGCCGGAAGTTCCTGTTCTTTTATCATTTGTGTACTTTCCCAGAAGAGTTGGAGAAGCAGCAAATAATATCTTTGTGCAAGGTCTTTCCCAACCACTTTTGAGGCTACGTATCACACCCTCTAACTCACAGATGAGAAAATGAAGGTTTGGTGATTGCTCAAGGTCACACAGTTAAAAAGCAGGGGACTCGGGATCCAATTCCAGGCCCGTTTGTATCCAAAACTCATCTGTGGCTTGAAAGGTGCAACGTATGACAATGAAAAGGACATTGCAGTTCTGTGACAGCGAATGTCTGTGCCTTCTAACGAGTCACCACCACTTAGCCCGGAGCTCCCATGTCGAAGAGGTGCTTTTTCTTAACCCTTGGAGAATCCAGAGGACGATTTGTCACTAGGGTTATTAGCATTTTTCCCCGGATATCGACAGCTTGTCTTTCCTCCCTCCAACCAGTGACTGATTTCTTCAAATGCTCGCCAAATACAGCCCAAGTCACCATGGTAAACGTATTGACAGAATCATATTAACAGCTCCTGAGCATTTACCGGGTTGTAAGTTATGCAGGGAGAAGAAAAGATAAGAAAAAACACAGGAAAATAAAACAAGTTCAATCAGCAGTGACAATTATTTATTTAGAAGCTGTTGGTTTGGAACAGTTTTTTTAAAATATATTTTAATTGCTAATTATGGTTTCTTCAAGAGAGTGGTTTCGGTCAGAGATGCTCCTCCTCAAAGCTAATCATTAATATTTTAGCTGCTCAGCTCAGAAACCATGCTCAATGCAGTTGTGTCTATGCAGTCGACTCTAGCCTCGGGGTTTTGCTGGTAACGAAATTTGACTGCGCTGTTTGGTTTGGCACACCAGTCCTCAAGTTGGCTAGTCCATTTACCATAAGGCAGCAGACATGGAAGTCCTTAGTTCTCGAAAGATTGAGGCTGGTTCAATAAGCAAAATTCTGCTCTAAGCCACCAAGACAACTGACAATTTTTCAAAGGAATGACCTATCTTTTCTAAGTTAATTTACACCTTTTATTGGGGAACATAAGTGCTGCCTTAGGCAAGAGAGAGAATACAGAAGAGTTTGTTTCAGTTTCTAATTCCCTGGGTACTCCTGGGTGAACCTGGTAACAAATAAGGTCAGCCCCTGGGCCCAGGGAGGTAGTGCGGGGAAACGGGCGTGAGGGCACTCTGGGGTCCCTGCCTGTGAGTATGTTTGGGCACAGCCTAGTCTCGTCTCCCGTGTTTCCAACTTTGCCTGCTTCTTAAGGAGCATCTAATCCTCACGGGAGAATTTAATCTGTTCATTTGCACGCATCTCATCAACACCCTGCTTTGTTGAGGACTGTTTGATGTCCCAAGGAAAAGACTTCGAAGTCTTTTAGAGCCTTTTTGATGTGAACCAGAAAATCACGTTTTGTCAAGAGTGCACTCAACTTGAACCTCAAAAGGTTCAGGACGCAGAAACCACACGGTTCAAGTGGGATTTAAACTGGGCAAAATCACTTCCTTGTCCTCCCCTACAAGTCCCTCCCCCAGCCTTTGTGCTAACAGTTTCTGTGCACTGTTGGGTCTTTTTTCCCTTTCTATTTATTCTCTCTTTCACTCACACACACACATATCTTGGCAAGAAAATCTTAAGAAAAAGAAAACTATATCACCCCCAGAGAAGTAGCTATCTCCCCACGAGGGATAGAAGCGGTCTCCAACTCCACCTTGTCCTCATGGATCTGGAATGATCACCATGGATCTGGAATGATCACCATGGATCTGGAATGATCACCATGGATTTGGAATGATCACCAGGCCTCTGGGGCTGCTTTAGGTAGGGTCAAGATACACAGAGACAAGCTAGCTGCATCCCTAATCAAGGTCTTTAACTAGGTACAAGCCTACAGCGTCCTGTGTCCCAGGCCGCTTTGGCAGAGAAAACTGGAAACTTGCTTCAGAGAGTAGCTATTTTGCGTGTGAAGGAAGCACCTACCTTAGGACTTCACAGTTCAAGTTGGAAATGAAGAGACAGGAGATTTGACTCTTCCCAAAATCAGGGAAAATAGCTGAGCTGACAGAGAATATGCTAACCTTTAACTGTCTCTTTCTAAGGGTCTCTTCTGTTTTTTCCTCCTAAGGCCCTCAAACACAGTTACTCAAAGGCCAGTAAAAGTTTAGACTCAGGAGACGGACTCTCAATTGTTAAAAGGTCCAGAGTGTTCCTGATATCCTAAGGAACACCAGATGCCCTCTTCCCCGTGCCTGTACACACATCAAAACTTCACTGACCACTAGCTCATGTCTTGCTAACCATAATGGTCACCACTGATTGAGTGGCTACTATATATCAGACACCATGCTATAAATACAGCATTTTAGGGACACCTGGGTGGCTCAGTTGGTTAAGCCGCTGCCTTCAGCTCGGGCCGTGATCCCAGGGTCCTAGAATTGAGTCCTGCATCGGGCTCCTTGCTCGGCAGGGAGCCTGCTTCTCTCTCTGCCTCTGCCTGCCACTCTGCCTACTTGTGCATGCTCTCTCTTTCTGACAAATAAACAAATAAAATCTTTTAAAAAAATACAGTTTTTAATAAAACAAAAAGGTGAGTCAGCTTGTTCCCACTTTAGAGACAAGGAAACTAAGGCTCAAAAGTTTAAACTACCTACCTCAGAGCAGCACATTTAATCAGAGCCCAAGCTGTTGAACTAAAGCCCAGTGTGTTGAACTCAAAGTCAGTGGTCTTGGCTTACCACTGTGTTGTTCAGCACTGCTCTGCTACAGTTTTTGTTTTTGTTTTTGTTTTGTTTTGTTTTCTTAAGCATTTAGTGTTCTGCCGATTTATTTATTTAGTATTTACTGAGTACCTACTATGGGAATTTTTGCTATTTCAGTAAGTGTAAGGCACTATTCCTTCTCTGCTCTCTCATTTGTGACTACTGCAATGGCCTTTTTACAATGATTTTTTTTTTACTAACACCCTATTTGAACCCATTAGTCACACAACAGCCATAGTCCTCTTTTAAATGATAAATCACAACATAGTATTTCTCCATTCAAAATACTCTGTGGCTTCCTGTTGCATAAAGAATAAAATCCAAACTCTCTATGATCTAAAAGATTCATGGAGATCTGGCTGCTCTTTCTTTCATCTACTGCTGGATTCCCCCAAGTTCACCCCATCCCAGCCCTCAGGCTCTCTGTCCCTCAAATGTCCCTCAAAAGGACCCAAACGCTTCTGTGGTTGCCACTTGATCACCACTCATATTTCCTGTTCGAACATCACCTCCGGGGGCATACCAGGCACAGTGGACACAGTGGGCCATTTTTTATGACAAATAATCATGCCATGATCAATCATAACAATTATTTTCTTGATTGATGTTTCAGTTTTAACGTAACTGATTAACAACTGAAAAATAATGTTTTTTTTTTTAAGAATTTATTTTATTTATTTGGCAGACAGAGATCACAAGTAAGCAGAAAGCCAGGCAGAGAGAAGCAGAGAGCCCGATGCAGGGCTCGATGCAGGGCTCGAACCCAGGACCCTAAGAACACAACCTGAGCCGAAGGCAGAGGCCTTAACCCACTGAGCCACCCAGGCGCCCCTAATGTTTTGTTTTTAAAGATATTCTAATTTAGTAAACTATTAACCAGATGAACTAAAATTTGCCCCTACCAAACGGAAATGTCACACCCCATTTCATAGTTTGTTCCACTGTTTCAAAGTTTAAAACATAAGTAAGAACTCAAAGAGGTCAGAAAGAATGGCAGACTGAAATAACTCAATTTTTGTTTCTCTATCTTTACAATTAACTGCTCTCATTGTTTATTTTGAATTTCCCATTTGCATGCAGGAGTTGAGCCATATCACAGGAGCTGAGGACAGAAGTGAGCTCAGCTGCTTCAGAAGTGTTAGGCATTTGCTCGAAAAGCCAACCGAGCCTGCAGGTGTCATGGGTCCACAGGATAACAAAAATTCTCCCAATTCTTCCTTACAGAATACAGTATTTAGTAAAGAATAAAATTTAAAATGTGCTAATATAAAGATACATATATATTGGTAAAACTCAAGAGTAACCCCAGCAATTTTTCAGAACTTAGACCAACAAAAGATATTTTTGGAGAGAAATATTTTATAAATATTTTATAACTGACATTGTTTAAAATCACCAGTGCACGATGACATTAAAAAGCAAACCAACTTTAAGTTGACTGTTGTTTTGACATTCCTCTACAGGCTAACACAGCACTTAATTCCCCTCACTCTATCACAATAAAAAAGTTATAAGTGCTGTGATACAGGGAAATATAGGTATTAGGAGAACAGAAACAAGGGGAAAGGAGTAGGAGAAGAACAAAGGAAATATAATGTCCCAGAAGCCAAGGGAGTGGGAATTCCAAGAAGGATGAAGTCAGGGGTTAGTTGTATCCAGTACCATAAAGGATCCCTCCTCTGAACTGAGTGCCAGGGCCATCCCGGAGTACGGCCTAGAGATCTCCCTTCTCTACATGGAAAGGTAAAAATCAAGTCTGCTTTCCTCTAGCTGGCATGTGAGTTAGCTCAAAGAGGAAATTCTTATCTTTGGTCTTAACCATTTCTTAATGTAAGAGGCAGAAAGATAGAAAAGCACATATCATATTAAGCCAATGGCAGGTCTGTGATCTTTAGACCCTACTCCTGCAAAGAACTCAGCCAATGGCTGTCAGTAGCCCTGACCAGTGCATGAGAAGGGAAGAGAGGCCACTTGGAGGATGGCTTAGGGATAGAGTCTTCTGGTCTGTTCCTAGTTGGCTATTGTGCTAAATCTCATATAAATGACCACAAACAGAACTGCTTACGTAGAATACAACTTAATCCTCCCATCTGCTCTCTATTTACCCCATCTCACTCACTCAAAGAAAGTAGCAAGCATTTGACAACCTTTAAGTCTCTTTTCATTTTTAAACTCCCTTCACTAGGGGCGCCTGGGTGGCTCAGTGGGTTAAGCCTCTGCCTTCCGCTTGGGTCATGATCCCTGGGTCCTGGGATCGACCCCCCACATGGGGCTCTCTGTTCAGCGGGGAGCCTGCTTCCTCCTCTCTCTCTGCCTGCCTCTCTGCCTACTTGTGATCTCTGTCTGTCAAATCAATAAATTAAAAATCTTTAAAAAAATAAATAAATAAACTCCCTTCACTAGGTAGCTCCTGCACCAGCCTGTACTTTTCGGATGGTGAAGTGGAAATAACCATCAGTTAATTTAACCTTTTTTTAAACTAATTCAGAAAAGAAAATTAATTTTGTAAATAACACCAACAACAAAATCAGACACATTCACAGCAATTGTGACTATCCGTCCCATTCCACTCGGCATTTGCAAGAAATGGAACCAATCAGTAATGAGTTCTACAACTAGAGAAATCACCCAGCTTTATCAAATCATTTCTCTAAGACTGAATCCTTAAATGCTAGTCACGGGCCTTTCACATAATATAGTCTTCCGAATTATCTTTTTTTTTAATTGTCTTTTTTTTTTAAGATTATATTAATTTATTTGACAGAGAGAGAGCACAAGTAGGCAGAGAGGCAGGCAGAGAGGGGGAAGCAGGCTCCCCGCTGAAAAGAGAGCCCGATTCGGGGGCTCGATCCCAGGACCTTGGGATCATAACCTGAGCCGAAGGCAGAGGCTTTAACCCACTGAGCCACCCAGGTGCCCCTAATTGTCTTTTTTTAAAAGTGGAGTCCAACACAGGGCTTGAACTCACAACCCTCAGATCAAGACCTGAGCTCAGATCAAGTTGGACAGTTAGCCAACCGAGCCATCCAGGCGCACCCAAATTGTCTTTCTAAAATAAACTTTTTAGAAGTTTTTAGATTTACAGAAAAATTGCAAAGATAGTACAGACAGTTCCCATATCCTCACACCCAGTTTCCCCTATTATTAACATCTTATTTTTAGTATGGTACATTTGTTATAACTAATGAGCCAATGTTGACACACTATTACTAACTCAAGTTCATATTTTATTCAGATTTCTTTACTTTTCACCTAATGTCCTTTTTCGATTCTAGCATCTCCAAACTATGTATTAAATCATAAACTAGATTTTTTTAATTTTAAAAACAGTACATACACATATTACCTATTCAAATAGCAGAAGAGTATACAATAAAAAGTATTACTTCAACTTTCCTTCCCAGTTATACTCCCCAAATAAAACTACTGTTAACAACCCCCTTTGTCCCCTTCCAAAAGTTATATATGTGTATAAAGACATATACGTATGTATCTTCTTTTCTATACAAAGAGGTCATATACTTCTCTGTACCTAATTTTACATATAAGAACCTATGGTCCTAACTTACTTTTTAAAACCACTACCTAGTCTTCTGTTACATAGATGTGTCATAATTTACCAATTCCCTATCAATGTATTTTTCTTTCCCCCTATCAATGTACATTTAGGTTGCTTCTGTTTTTTCAAATTACAAACAATATTATAAAGTACATATATCCTTATGTACTTGACCAAATATATGTAGGATAAAATCCTACAGTTGAACTGCATCAAAAGATATTTGCATTTAAAAGTTTCATAGGGGTGCCTAGGTGGCTCAGTGGGTTAAAGTCTCTGCCTTTGGCTCAGGTCATGATCCCAGGGTCCTGGGATCGAGCCCCACATCAGGCTCTCTGCTCAGCAGGGAGCCTACTTCCCCCCCTCTCTCTGCCTGCCTCTCTGCCTACTTGTGATCCCTGTCAAATAAATAAATAAAATACTTTTTAAAAAAAGTTTCATAGGGGCGCCTGGGTGGCTCAGTGGGTTAAGCCTCTGCCTTCGGCTCAGGTCATGATCTCAGGGTCCTGGGATCGAGTCCCGCATCGGGCTCTCTGCTCAGCAGGGAGCCTGCTTCCTCCTCTCTCTCTCTCTGCCTGCCTCTCTCCCTACTTGTGATCTCTATCAAATAAATAAATAAAATCTTTAAAAAAAAAAAAAAGTTTCATAGATATTGCCAAATTGCCCTCCAAAGAGATTATGGCATTTTACAATCCCATCAACTATGTACAAGGCCCTGTGTCCCAGCACCTTCATCAACATGGGTACACTATGAAACAAATTGTTCATAATTCCCTGAGATGTTTCAAATGTTCCATCGTCTTCCCACCTCCATCTTCAAGTATTCTTTCCCTCTTTTTAGCTTTCTGGTTACTTTTGATTTTCTTCCTGCCCTCTCTGAGAAGACTGTCTTGTACCTTTTTTAAAAAAATTTATTATTCAAGTATCTAGTTAACATACAATATTATATTAGTTTCAGTGCATAGTGTAGTGATTCAACAATTCTCTCCATGACACAAGGTTCACCATGATAAGTGCAGTCATCACCTGTCACCATCTAACCTTCTTACAATACTATTGACTATATTCCCTATGTTTCACTTTTCACCTCTCTGACTTATTTATTTTCTAACTGAAAGTCTGTACCTCTTAACCCTCCCTTCACCTGTCTCGCTGCACCTTTTTCTACACTTACACTCTTGGTTTCTTCCCCACTTCTCCGGCCACCTTGCTTTTTCCTGCTCACAAATTTCCATTATACTTTTTCTGCAGCTCCCCATGATTCAACAACAAAAAAAAAACAGTTCCCCTGCCCTGCTCTCCCAACCTGCTGGCCCTTCTGAACCGAGAGAGAATGTTAATAGGGAAACCTGAAGATCTTTAATCTGGGCCAAAGTATCAGAAGGAATAAATTCATCTTGGTGTAACTCTAAAGAAAAAGAACACTGAGAAGAATTCTGCATTATTTCCTCTGTTAGAATTGAATCTGTTATTTTTTCTTCTACATTCCACACCTGGATTTCCTCTCTTTAAATCAACAGTTCGTAATTTTTATTCATTGCTCCTTTTTTTTTTTTTTCCTTTTCTTTTCTTCTTTTTTTTTTTTTGGTAGCTAGAATTGGGGAGGAGGCAAAAGGAGGGAAGGAAACAAAGGGAAAATCCCAAAGTGGCTGACTGAAGAGGAACAAATGGGCAGGAAGGGTAGAGGTAAGGAGGCAAAGCACAGCTTAAAAAAAAAAAAAAAAAAAAGCCAACTTCTTAAGTCCTCAAAGAAAAGTTCTTTACTTTGGATCCATCACCACCCCCTTCATTCCTGAGCTCTAAAAACAGGATCCTAGCGCAGGAATGGGTTTGAGGGTGGGGAACAGTAAAGAGGGAGTGAAAGGATCCTATTCCTCAAACTGCAACCCCCTCTTCATCCCCAACTTCTTATCCAGCAAAGCTCTATCCACCACCAAGAATCAGCTTAATAGAATAAACCACTTAAGGCTGAGGCTCAGAGAAAGTCAAAGACCCCGCAATCTCCTTGCCTATTAAGCTTCTTAGAAGTCAGAATGCTGCTGAAGAAAGTGATATTATGGCCAAGCAAGCTACTCAGAAAGAATACAAGGATAGTAAGTTGGGAGGAGGGAGGCCAGTTTGTGGGTTTATAAACATCTATCGTTAATGAAAGATGATGGGGCAGTGGGTGGATCCTGGAGTGGGAGCAAAAGTAGCCAGCGTGAGAAAGGGCGCTCTTGTAGGTCTTCAGGTTGAGACGAGGAGACCGGTATTTACAGAATGTACAAATGGGACTAGAATCTGGATAGAGAAGAAGTAATTGTTTTCTTAGGCTAAAGGGGAGAACACAGCTTCACGTAAGCTCCACGTAAGTAATCAGAGAACAAGCAAAATAAAGCCACCTACAACAGTTCTTTCCTAGGTCACATTTCCCAATGATTTCAGGCATTCTGCCGGTTCCTTATCTTCTCCCCAACACAGCCAGCAGAGTCCACAAGCTTGCTCTCTGAAAGGCTGCCAATGAAGAGGCCAAGAACAAGACTCACCAAACCCTTTATTCCCAAATAAAGTCCTGATGGCTCCCTGTCCTTTCCCTGGTAGGAGTTTAGCGTGGAATTCTGGTTATTTCCACCCTATGCCAGTTAAGGTAGTTAAAAGGAGGGATCATCAGATAAGCTGTAGTTTCCTCGCTCTAGTCTCCATGTAACTGGAGCCAAAAAGGCAAGACAACATGATAGGGACCAGCTCCTTAACGTCAGTTGGGAATTTTTTTCAGCTATAGAAAGAACTGTCACAAACTGCACAAACTCGTAAGAGATCAGGGCTCATCAGTCACTGCCTCTATAATGTAATCAAGAATAGAAGCTGGGGCGAACTAGAATTTAAATAAAAATTTGAAAAAAAGAAGGAAAAAAACCCAAAACAAGAATAGAGGCAGGTGAGGGAAAGGCCTGGTCCAAGAGACTTCAAAACTGTGACAGAGTCCTTGTGATAGCGACTATGAAACCCAACATGTATTAAGGGTCTACTTTGTGCCAGGAACTATTCTTGGGACTTTATTTGCATCTTATATGAACTCACTTACCTCCTAACAACCCTAGGAGACTGGTATTAGTGCGAGTCCTACTTTACCCTGAGGAAACTGAGGCACAGAAAGACCACACACGTCTGGCCTGTCTCATCTCAGAGTTAGCTCTCTTTGAATGGCTCTGTCTGTGAAGTGCAGAGTTCCCCACCGGCAGGCTCTGGCCCACAGACAGCATGAGGAGTTAGCAGATGCTAAAACCATCTGCCCCCTCTCCCATGGAGAGGTGTATCTGACAGACTTGTTTTTGTTTTGTTTTGTTTGCGATCATAACTAGAAAGTTCCAGGCAACACATTAGCGACTGAGAACAGAGATGAGTAAGACACCGTTCCTACCTCAAGGAACTCACAGAGCAGGTGGGGCTAGAGAGAGGCCTGTGAGTGGGCCAAAAGGGACCTCGCCTAAGGGCTGCCTCACTACAAAGGAGTCCTACAATTTCTTCCAGTGTGGACACGCCCTGGCATACAGACACGAGGTACCGAGAAGTATCTGTTGCACCATGAACAGATACAAGTATTATTCTTATTACCTCACGAATCTGACCCACAGTCTTTCCTCTCCTGGGGTTTTCCTCCTTCCCATTGGCTTGGCAGCCAAACTTCCTGCTTCTGAATCTCACCTCTGCTATCCCTTGCTTTTGTGACAGTGGGTATGTGCTTAAATGCTCTGGGCCTCGGTTTCCTCATCTGTAAAATGGACATGATAACAATATCTATCTCAAAGGGACTTTATGAGGACTAAACACACAAGTACTTGTAAAGCACTCAGAACCATGTCTAACTCATGGAAAGCACTCGAAAGGTGTTAGCTCTTCTTATTAGGAGTAGTGCTGTGCATCTGTCTTTGCCCGCAGTCATTTCACTTGCAATAAAAAGACTGAATTTAAATGCGTCTGGTATGGTTAGTTTAAGGAGGATAGGAAGTCTCTGGGACTAAATAGGAGGAGAACAGTTCCCCTGGGAAGTTGGAGGAATAACCCTGGAACTTGTTAATTAAGATCTTGTTAATGAATCTGCTTGTTAATGGTCTATTAAATAATCACACAATGAAGTTTACCGCACAAGTAAAGCCTTTTTCAAATGCTTGCTCTTTCCAATCCTCCTGGCTCAGCTCTGACTTCTAAAGATCTCGCCTGCGAGGCAAGTCCTTCCAAATCCTTCCAAATCTGATAGCCCTCTTCACCTTGTCCTACTCGCCTGTAGAGCCTGGCTGTTCTTGCGGCCCAAGCAAGGTCCCCAGGGCGGAAAGCCCTCTTCACCTCGATTCTGCCTATCAATCCTTTGGCCAAGGCATTCTGCCTCTAAGTCAAAATATTTCCCTCCCCAAAGTAGGAATAGAGTCATGGGCCCTGGGAATTGAAAAAGAAAGGTGCTCCGAGCTTTGCTGAGAAGAAAGGCAGAGGGTGAATTCATTTCAGTGGGAATCCGGCAAAATAATATTTCGGCTCAGATGTCACGGATCCATACAGAAAGCAGCCTGCCAACCTGCATCCACAAAGAGTACAAAACTTTTGTCCCAAACCACCTGGGAAAATAATGCTTCAGCCCAGCCCGTGGCGGGGACCACAGCCTCTCTCACGGAGTCCGGCTGCAAGGATGGAACTGCAGGTAGGAGGGCTCCCTCTAGGTTGAACACTCAGGTATTTCATAAACCGCTTTACTCCCCCAAGACCATGCTGCTCCTTAGACAGATGCTCCCAGAAGGGGAAGAACGCGTTATACAGGGTATGGGTACGTGTTATCTGTGGTCTGTGCGCTCGTGTGCCATTTATACGGTAACTTTTGGATGACAAAACACATCTGTCTTATCTTTCCTGATTCAACAACCCTGTAAAGGAGGGCGAGGATTGTTTGCTGCCTTTCATTTTATATATGAGGCTCTGGGACTCAAGAGAGACGGACGGACCCAAAGGTACACAGCTCATAAATGAGAAGCTGGAGCTTCTGGCTCTGGGCTCTTGGCCTGTCGCTGAGCTGTTTCCAAAGCCTCTATTTCTAGTCATCACTTCCCACTTGTCCATGTGCCAGGGGCTGCCCAGCCCAGCGGTGGATCCCGCGTGGTCCTTCAGACTATGTCAAAGCGGGTAGAGCCAGCTGGCAACGCTCAGCATAACTCGGTCGAGGAAACAGGGACCATGCGTTCACGTATTCTCACAACAAATATTTACTGAGCCAGGTGTTACACTGGGTAGAGTCACATAAGAAGACAGACCTGGGCCTGTGGAGGAGGGGCAATTAGGCAAATAATTACAATACAGTGTGATGAGTGTTTTAAAAGGGGAGAGTAGGTCCAGAAAGGGACACCACTCCCGAGTTCATGAGCAAAATAGATGAGAGCATCGGCTCCTGCGCAGGTGCCTGAACCACCTGAAGCGCGGGGTTCGCTGAACCTTCCATCCACCCTCGGCTGTGCCCACAAGGGTTAAAGCTTGCAGCAGAGAGCCAATCTGCAGGTGCTGGTGACTAATTCAGCCTCTGAGAGGTTCCTCTAACCCTCCAACCCACCACGAACCCTTATTTCTTTACAAATGAGCATTTTAGCATAAGAAGAAAGCTTAAGGGCTGGGGAAGAGGAGAGAGGAGGCTGGCAAAACCCCTCTCTACCCCCAACTCGGCAGTATAACAGCAGCAGCGAGCAGCCAAGCTGGCTGGAGCCCAAGAAGTACCAGAGCGCGCACTGGCTCTCTCACATCTGGCTAAGCACCGCAAGCCCCTCCACTGGGCCACCTTACAGCTACTATACTGCACCAAGAAAGGGGCGGTCTGAGCACGTACCATCAGCCGGTCAGCAATAAGGGAGGAAAATGGAAACAACCTGAGGAGGAGCAAGGGCCAAGGGGGCAACTAGAGGCAGTAGGACAGAACCCACCCACTGGAGAAGAAAGACACTGTCTTTAAGCGGAGGCTGTATCTTCACTCCTACCACTCCGGGCTTCTGGGTGGAAGCCCAGCTCTTCCCCTCTGCTTGCCCATACTGACTTGCCTTCCTCCAAAGCTGTACTCCTTGGTGAGATCTTCCCTCTGAGACTCTTACCCTTGGTGAGTGACTCACACACTTTAAGGAATCTAAGAATGGCCTGCTTGCTAAATATACAGATATCCAGGTCACATTCCCTGTGATTCTGATTAGGAGGTCTGGAGTGGGCCCTGGGAATCTGCATTATAGGTAATAATCCCCCACCCCACCCCAAAACCCGCCCCCCCCACTAGTGGTAGGGAAGCTGGTGGTCCTTAAATCACATTTTAAGAAGCCCACCTTTGGGAATGACTCCCCCTGAGATCCCAGAGCCCCTGCTGTCTGTTATTTTATATCATCATTTCTTTTTTCATATATACATCCTAACCACTCACCTTAACCATAGGCCCACAAGAAGAGGAAGTATCCTCTACTTTTTTGACTCCTCTGCAAACAGCCCTGAGCACGGAGCTCTACAGGAAATGCTGTGGCTGTTGAGTGATGACCACGATAAGAGCCCAGGGGAAGGAAAACCACAACAGGGATGGCAGAGTACCGAGGCCCTGGCTGGAGGGAACTGTTTTTAGTATGCCTACGTGTGCCAGCCTGGAACAACGGTTTGCCTTGCTTTCTTTTTTTCCTTCTTCAATAGTCTTGGCACTACTTGTCTAACCTCCCTCATGAAAGTCATGCCTGAACAAAGCACCTCCCATAGGAAGCTTTGCCAAGAAATCCTGCCAAGAATCCTGGGTGCTGTGTGGCTTAGTTAACGGTCAGGGAGGACTTTAGACCTTCAGGCTTATCGGATCTCTGTGCAAGGAGAGTATACAGCTGAGCATCAACTTGAGTAAAAGGACCAGGGCCCTTGATCTAGCCCCTGAAACATCCTCAAGGATAATGGTCTTCCATATTCAACAAATATTTCCTGAGTACTTTGTATCAAGCATGGTTCTGGGTGTTCACGGGTCTTAAGATATCATATATCATTACAAAGTATTTTATAGTGACTTATCTTTAGAAAGTTACTTTTGTTTTGTTTTTTAATGGCGAAGGAAAACGAAAAAAATGGCAACCTACTGAATGGGAGAAGATACATGCAAGTGATGTATCTGATAAGGGGTTAATATCCAATATATGTAAAGAATTTATACAACTCAATACAAAACGACAAATAATCCAATTAAAAATGGGCAGAGCACCCAAACAGACTTTTTTCCAAAGATGACATACAGATGGCCAACGGACACATGATAAGATTCTCAACACTAATCATCAGGGTAATGCAAATCAAAACCACAGTGAGATACTACCTTACATCTGTCAAAAGGCTACAGTCAAAAACCACAGAAAGTAACAAATGTTGGTGACGATGTGGAGGAAAAGTGCACGGCTGGTAGGAATACGAATTGGCACAGCCACTGTGGAAAACAGTATGAAGTATTCTCAAAAAATTAAAACTAGAATTACTGTAGGATCCAGGAATTTCACTAGTGGGTATTTAC
Source organism: Lontra canadensis (assembly GCF_010015895.1). Classification (NCBI taxonomy): domain Eukaryota; kingdom Metazoa; phylum Chordata; class Mammalia; order Carnivora; family Mustelidae; genus Lontra; species Lontra canadensis. Next base: position 10,659,709 of record NW_022631054.1, on the reverse strand, counting down.
CCAAAGAAAATGAAAACACTAATTCAAACAGATATATGCACCCCTATGTTTATTGCAGCATTATTTACAATAGCCAAGATATGGAAGCAGCCCAAGTGTCCATCCGTAGATGTATAGACAAAGAAGATGTGGCTACATATATATACCATGGAATATAACTCAGCCATAAAAAAGAATGAGATCTTGCCATGTGCAGCAACATGGAGGGACCTAGAGGGTATAATGTTAAGTCAGTCCACTCATATGTGGAGTTCAAGAAACAAAACAAAGGAAAAAAAAAGAGAGCAAAAAACAGACTCCTTTTTTTTTTTTTTTTTTTTAAGATTTTTCTTATTTGGGGCACCTGGGTGGCTCAGTGGGTTAAAGCCTCTGCCTTCGGCTCAGGTCATGATCCCAGGATCCTGGGATTGAGCCCCTCTTCTCTGCTCAGCAGGGAGCCTGCTTCCCTTCCTTTCTCTCTGCCTGCCTCTCTGCCTACTTGTGATCTCTGTCAAATAAATAAATAAAATCTTTAAAAAAAAAAAAGATTTTTCTTATTTATTTGAGAGAGAGAGCATGAGAGGGGAGAGGTCAGAGGGAGAAGCAGACTCCCTGCTGAGCAGGGAGCCCAATGTGGGACTCCATCCCAGGACTCCAGGATCGTGACCTGAGCCAAAGGCAGTTGCTTAACCAACTGAGCCACCCAGGTGCCCCAAACAGACTCTTAAATACAGAGAATAAACTAGTGGTTGCCAGAGGGGAGGAGAGTGGGGAATGGGTGGAACAGGTGAAGGGGATTAAAAGGACACTTATCTTGATGAGCACTGAGTAATGTACAGAATTGCTGGATCATTATACTGTATGCCTGAAACCATTGTCTCTACTACTCTGTTAGTTATCTCCTCCCTCTACTACTCCATGTTAACTATACTTCAACAAAACAGACAAAACAAGAGAAAGTTACTTTAAAAACAAGACCCTATATGATGTTTGGCTTCAGAAGTATATAAGCATTAAAGGAATGTTCTCAGGAACACCTGCTTGTAGGATGAAGTACTATAGAGACCCGAGGTCATGCCTCAGGTCCTGGCAGACAGAAATTCTATTTCTCCTTTATCATAAGAAGTCCTTGGCAGCTCTGGAGTTCTTTCTTCCACTCTCAGATGCTATACTTTGTCCATAAAGGCAAATTGCCACACCTAGTCCCTTTGAATAAAGTAATTCCTTCTTGATGTCCAGATATCAGCTTAAAGGTCACTCGCTCCAGAAAGTTATCCACATTCACAGACAAGATTAGGTGCTCCAGCTTCTAATCCCGTGGCATTTTATACTTCCCCTATTGTACTTTTCACAACATCCGGCAATTGCTTGCTAAACTTTAAGCTACAGTAAGGCAGGGACTGTATGTAATCTGCCTTGCTCATCATTGTATTCCCAGTGCTTAGCATAACGCCTGGAACAATGCAGGTACTTAGTAAATACTGATCGAATAATTACATGAATTAATGAGTGCATCATATTAGCAAGATGGAAACTGAATCATGCCTCATGTACTCTGCCAGTTTTATCCATAATACACCAATAAACACCTAAGATAAGCAGCAGTGCTCCTTCTGTGGGGCCAGCACAGTATGGAGGCAGAGCTGAGGCTCAGAGGATCACCCCAATACAGACTCCAGGAGGCACTTCCACAACCAAAGGATGGCTACAATGCTCCAAAGTCAATATACTATTACTAAGAGCCTGAGAGTTAAATCAGCCGTAAGCCACAATGCCAGCCCTGTCACAGACTTGATGGTAAGATCTCTCTTTCAAGTCATTCAACTTCTCCTAGACCCAGCTTTCTCACCAAGAGGGTATTAGGCCCTTCAGCAGCAAGGACCCTCTTTAAATAAAGAACAAATGACGGTAAGAAGCTACTCACACTGTGATGGGAAGTTGGAAGAAGAGGGCGGCTCTGGCAATGAGGCATCGCTGCAGTTAGGAAAGGGTTAAGCCCAAACGTCTGTCTGGGATCTCTTACCGGTAAATCAGCCTTGACTGCTGCTCAGGCGGAATGAAACCCCACCAGGTCGGCCTGTCAGGAAGGAAGCCCAAGCGTCCAGACTTTTGTTGTTCTAAGGATTTTTTTTTCTTTTTTTTTTTAAATTTTACTGCTCAGGAAGGAAGGCAAAGCCTAGGCTCTAACTGCAGTCCCTGCTGATTCCTTACCCCAGTACGCACTACTGCCTTTACCTCCCTATCCACCTCTTGGGTCCAACTCTTCTCTTTTCTGGAATTCCTTCCTTCCATCGACTTTGGCCTTGGGGCCTAAATCTCAGACGTTCCCCGCTTCTTTAACAACTCAAAATTAAGAATGGTGAGCTTTTCCCTTCCTACCTAAGGACTGGGGATAGGGTGAGAGAAGTGGGTGCTCTTCACCACCAACACAGACCTGAACCCCTTCTCTGCAACAGAGCCATGAAGGACCTGACAAGGATTGAGGTGTCGGCCTCAATTGGCCGCCAATGGCTATTTCTGCTACATACGTATGTGAACAGGAGACTTTTCAAATCCAAACCACTATATTTAAATAATAGACTCAAATCCAAGGTCCTCAGGCAGAAGGTCAGTCTTGCCCACTCCCATCCCCCTACTCTCCACCTCTCCCACTGACGTGCAGAATCATTCTCTGATATTCCCAAGCCCCATGGGGCTTTCTTTCTACAAAGAAGAAAACACTGAGTTTATTTGTGCACTCAGAGTAATGGACAGCCCTCTTTTACTCCTAGGAAAATGCACAGACACCATGGAAAAGGCCTATCCCCACCCAACCCTGCCCTCCCCTTCCCCTGCTAATCCCGCCCCAGCAGCTCCCCCAGCTCAGTCCTGCTGCTGTATTTCTCTCCTGACCTACAAGCCCCCTTCAAGCCCCGTCCTAAGCCTCCCCCAAGCAGAGACAATCCATCATGCTGTGGGACTGTGACACACACAGATGGGGGAAGGTTCACAGATTTCTGTCACATAGGCAAGAGGGTAAAAGTGCCTATGTAACTTAAAACCTAGGGACATACTAGAAAGTCTGGGACTTTGCATTCTAATACTAGTCAAATACCATTACAGAAAATCTGATTACATATAGCTCAAATCTCTACCACAAACAAATTCTAATGGTCCATTTGTTTCAAATGATATCTGATAATACAAAGTTCCAGAATAAGAAAATATGACGAGATCTGGATTCTCTGACCTGGGCCACTGCCTTGATAACTAACTAACCCTGGTCAGGTCGCTTCCTGACTCAGACTGGGTTTCTTTAACTCTAATATTGCCTTGCTTCTAAATAAAATGAAAGGAGAAAGAGGTCAGAGGGCCACCGGGGCTAATCATGGTGGATGGGTAATAATGAAGGGAGGTGAAGCAGCTGGGTATTGCAGAAAAGGGCTCTTAGACTTTCTCTCTCATTTTTCCATATTGCCATAAGGCATGAATGTATGAAAGGATCCTACATACATGCCAGTTGTTAATAACCCTGTGTTTGGCTACATCAGTGCTTCTAACCATGAAGATTATAACACCAGATTATCCTTGAAATAAGTCATTAGGTATTGAATGCTTAGTATGTCTGAGGTACTGTTCCAAGCATTAGCTGTGTATTTAATCTCATTCAGTCCTTCACAACAGCTCTTTAAGTTGTATAATTCCCATTTTACAGGTGAGAATACCGAGGCCCAGAAAGGTCAGGTAATTTGCCTAGAATCACTGAGTAAGTAAGTTAGAGGGTCAGGATCTTACTCCAGAGGCTGAACTCCTAACTACTGTGTTACACTGTCTTCCCACCTTTGATCTAAAACATTTTCAAGTTGAGGCTCCAAAAGGGTAAATGCAACATTTACTCCTCTCACAGGTATTTATTTTGCTAGGCCACTCTGACTTGGTGTAAGTCACACTCCAAAAAGCAAAGACCAAATGAGAGCACTCTAGGATTAGCTGGCACCTAAAGGGGAGTCATACACCTGAAAATAAAGCAAAGATCTGTCCAGGGCTGGCCCTTGCCCCCTCCCTACAGCTTTCGCACTGTCTGCTGCTCTAAGATGGATGCAAAGCCATAAGTCTCAGCCTGCAAATGAATTTCAGTGGAAAAAGACAACCCTCATCTGGTGAGTCACACTCAGGCTTACTGGGCTTGATTTCTCATGAGACTGTACCAAAAGGTCCCTTCCTTACACATATAGCTCTAGACTTTCCTGCAGCTCCGCATCTGCTGAACAGAATGTGCTGGATGCAGCACCATGTCTTCCCCCCCAAAACACAACTTTCATTTCCTCTAGGTCATCTTCAATCAGAACACATTCCACAGGGAAGATTGACGGTCAAATGTCTGAATTGCCAGATGGTTATGTGTGTCTACAAAACCTCCACATCACTTGTCTGTTTCCAGCTTCACCCAGGACCTGGGTAGGAACTTGTTTTTTTTTTAAATACACATCAAAAGCAGATCAGCATTTGTGGATGCCATGATAGGGGACGTAATGCTGTGAGAAAACATTTGGGAAGGGGATAGCCTCTGATCTTAGGTTCCTAGAGTGTTAGGTGAGAAAAGCAAATTTTGAATTATTTTTTAAGCTAGGAAAGATTCTTTTGGTACCCCAAATAATCAATACGTCTATAGCTGAGAAAGGCAATTTCACATATCTCTGGAAAAACTCCCTACCTACTTTTGTCATTATTAAACCTCAAGGCGTAAATAAATTCTTCTTTTCTTCCCTCCAACCTCTACACCTTTGGGATAGAATAGTCTAATAGATATTACTCAGCGCAATGCCAAAGAGTGGCAAACAGATGAAAACTTGGGAGAAAAATTAGGTTATAATCACCACCGTTAATTTATTCAATACTCAACTAACACTGAACCCTTCGATGTGATTGACACCAATGTCCCCCCAAATTTTTTTAGTACTAAAACTAAACTGTGCTTAAGAGTATAGAAAAACCTAATCCATTGGGTAAAAAATGGAAGGGAATGAATTCCTCCTGTTTACTCAGCATCTGCCAGGTTTACTTATTCATACCACAGCCTATCATTTCTCCAGGCCTAAACCCATAGTCCCAAATCAGGATCTTTTCCTGGAAAAGGCCTAAGAGAGAGACTAAGTAGGTGAAAGTTCTTTTGCAGAAAATTCTCCTCCTTGTCCAAAGAAAGAGATATTTACAAATTCCCACCCACAGCACAGACTTGCAGATTCTATTCAGCCACAAGCGTCACAATTTAAATGGTATTTTTTAAACGTGAAGGCATTTTAGCTGCTATATGGCAATAAGTTATCCTCAAGTCTGCAGTTCATCTGTCGTTGGGGGGGGGGAATGGCACTGGGAAATGCTGTTAAACTGTTGGAAGAGAATAGTCAAATCCAAAGATTACTGTAATTTTGGTGTTACAATTGTGTGGGTTTTACACTTAAAATGTATCATCACTCCAAATCCCAAGTATTTATAAAAAGTACATTCCAACATGGACGCTGATATTTATTGACCAGATGGACGTGGTTAATAAGACTTAAAAATATGAAAAACCATTATGAATATATAACTCTATTAAATGTATCGTCACTCCAGCTGCCGAGTATTTACAAATAATACATTTCAATGTGTGCTAATATTTATTAACCAGATGGATGTAGCTAACAAGGGTTAAAAATAAGAGAAACTAATATAAAAATATAATTCTATTTTTTCAGTTTCCTCTTCTGCCTAATGAGGAAAGGGGATGGGGAGGGAGAGCAACTTTTGTTATTAGGATACAATGCGTGTTTTTTGTTTTCAAAGAAAAAAGGGCCACCAAATAATCAACCTGGGGCCGCTGACCGGAAGGCAGCCCCGGAAAACTTCCCGTGGGAAGAGTTCCAGAAATTGCCCGGACTTTAACAAGCCCCGCTGTGCTGGCTGAGAGCCTCAGACTGTCCGAGGCGACCGAGACTCGCCTCGCCCGAAAACCAGCCATCCTGCGGATTCACGAACCCCAGGACTTGGGAAACATTCCCCGGAGCGTTTTACAAATTTAAAAAGCGAGACGGGGAAACATTTCGAATCTACAGGAGAAACCTCAAAGTCCTCGGCTGCCGAGGGAGATGCTAGCACCAGATGCGCGTGTACACACGTCCGTCCTCCTGGACGCGCCCCCGCGCCCTCCCCCACGCCCTCCTCCCTCCCCTCGCCCCACCCCACCCCCTTGCCGCGCGCTGCCCGCCCGCGCTGGGTCCCCTCGCCTCCTCAGACAGCCACGCGCTCACCTGCACCTCCCACCCCGTCCCCCATCAGCCCGACCCCCCCGCGTGGGCGTGCCCCCCCCGGGGGTCACACTCACTCCCTTGTCCTCACCCCGTCCCCACACTCCCTCTGCGGCTGAGACGACAGCACAGGAAACCGACCCAGGGCTCGGTTCCTAGTGCGACCTGGGGCCGCGGGACGTGGAGGGCGGGGCGGGGCGGGGGACCAGGCCGGCCCGCGGGTCCCGGCCGCAGACGGCGGCGGCGTCGGCGTCGGCGCGGTTCTCGCCCGGCCCTGGGGCAGCGCCCGGAGTTCTCCCGCAGCCTCCGAGTCCGGCCGAGCGACGGCGAGGTCGCCAACATTTCTGAAACCACTTGAAAGCCATCTCGGTGGCGGAGGCTGGGGGGTCCTTTCCAAGGAAGCCAACGGTGCCCGCTCTGTGGTCCTTCCTTCCCCAGGCCGGGCCTCGCGTCTCTCCGCGCCCCCTCCCCCAAACGATCAATTATCAGCCACCCTTCTGCCGGGAGCGGCGAGGGGCTGGCTGGCGGCCGCGAGGAAACGGCAGCCGGGATCACTTCTGCATGACAATTGATGGGAGGGAGGGCGCGAGGCGAGGAGGGAGGACGGCTGCGGTGTCCGTTTTCTCACCATGGTGATTAGGCATTCCGGCCGCGCGAGGAGGCAGCCGCCGACCAGAGCGGCGCGGCGTGGAGCGAGGACGGGGGAAGAGAGCGAGAGCGGGAGCGAGCCCAGCCGCCGGGCGGGCGGCGGGCGAGCGGCGCGCTGAGCCAAGCCAAGCCAGGCCAGATGGCTCTGCAGCCATCAGGGACTGCTCCCGTCCAGCCCGGCCCCACTTTAGCTGTGCAAACATTTCTTTATCCCAACAAGACAATTAAACCCGGCAGCATGAAAAGGAGTCTCCATGACTGTGCTGGGAGCGAACAACCAGAAACAACCACACATTACAGGAGTTCTTGCCCTCCACCCCCGGAGAGAGGAGAAAAGGGGCTGCGGGAGAAATCCGGGAGCAGCTGAGGGATAACTGGGCTAGGTGTGGGCAGTGGATATGGAAGGAGCCATCTGACCCATCTCCCCTGGCGATCTGCTGGCCCTTCCACTGCAGTCATCTGCTCCAGCTACAATCCAGAAGTTGAGCCTGGGGACCTGACAACTATCCCAGACATCTTCCCCAGTGAGAGCAATTCTCCTAAAACCCCAGGTTAGGATCCCTGGCCACTCCAGTCCCAGGGCCCTTGGGAAGACTCCCCCTTAATACCACCCTCATGATGTAGCCAGGACTCCTCATTCCAGACTGTCCTTGGGCATATGTGGGCTCAGCTGATCTGTTAAGACACAGGGTCTTCGATGATACATGACACATTCTCCGGGTACAAATACCATCTCCTACTCAGGGCTCAAGAAAGACTTCAAATACATCAAAGATGAGAGCAAAATAGAACATCCAGGAACTGCTGTAAGCCACCGGGTTTCCTGCCTACCTGTGAATCTGCCTGACACGGAAGGGCCAAGGAAACAGGGCCACTGCAGGGTCAATGCCCAGTGCCCGTCCTTGAGGTGAATCAGAAGCCTGGGCCAGTCATTGCTCCAACTGGGACAGTTCTGGTTCCTCTCAGCCCTCTGGTGAGCCTGCATACTAGCCAACTCCAATTTGGGCTGACGGAGTAGAATGACTGGCAGGCTGGTTCCCCCCCACCACCACCCCAAAACACAAAAACACCTGCATCACCCAGGCAGGAATCTGGGCACAGGGGTGGCCAACAGAGCACAACAAGGAAATGCACATGGTAAGAGCCAGGGCGCTAAGGGGCTAATAAATGTATAGATTCTAGCACAAGGCAGCGGACAATACTTAGCTTCCCTTTTGTTGTAAAGTTTCCTTGATGAGGAAATGTTTATTTTAAAAGCCCTGGGAAACATATCTGAAGACACTTCATATGTAAGACACACGTGGACTATTCGTAATTGGTCCATAAATTTTAGCATCATTTCCCTGGACAAGAAGCCTTGGAGACTGGTTCAGGGAGTGACAATAAACAAGAGTTACCTCAGTTCCCTTCCTGGGGAATTACGCATCCTCCATGAACGGCTTCTCACAAAACACTTCTCCCTTTCTCCAGGGCAAATAAGTCAGTCCTGCCGAGTCCAGGCTTCTTTTTTCCATAGAACCCAACACCTACCTCACGAATCACCTGTGATGCCAGGTAGGTGAACAGGGAAGCAAACTGGAAATCATCTACTAGGAGAGACAACACTTTACCCAAATAGCTACAATTTAGGTCTACAAAAATGCATATTTAATCGCAAAAGAAAGCCTGCCTATCGGCACCCAGATTTAAGGAAAGAACACGTGTGCATTACACCATGTCTGCAGGCCCCGCTTTCAAATGCGCGCCCATGTGGACATATCTGCATATGGATACAGTGTGTGAGCAGGGGGGTGGCTGCGACAGTAAAAACTGTCAGTGTTTCCATAGTAAAACTGATTTTTCATTGACCTAAAACTCAGTCATAAAACTTGTACTCTAAGTAAAGGACACACACACACACACACACACACACACCATGCTCAGCTCCCACCCTTGAAAAAACCCCCTAAAGCTAAATGCCTATTTAGAAGTTTTACTGTTGTATTTAATTAAGACTTTTTTTTAACATTTTATGAGAAAAATTTATTTATAAGAAGAGAACTGAAGAGTAAGTCCACCACATTATTACAAATTAACTCTAAATTTTAAGAATAAAAAACTAGAATATACCTGGTTAATTTTGGCAATCTGACCAAAAGTCACTGCATCCTATTACTTTGCTCTTTTGAACATTTTCTATCCTCTCTTTTCTGGCCTCCTCATCCCCCCTCACTGCCCCAGCTGCCCCTTAAGCTCTCCCTTTGGAAGCAGTCTTGTACACTGTCACTCGATTATCTGAGAAATATTACTTATTTCAAAACGGTTCTGTAGGGAGGACCTGAAAGTCATCTAGTGGGAATAATCAGGCCTTCTAACGGCCCTTAAATATGTATTTACATAAAACAGACCATAAATATTCCGACACACGTCGGCATATGACAGGAGCCAAGAGAGCCGCTGCCGACTTTGTCACGGTGCCTCTTCAACCCTTCCCTACAGAAAAATGTTTCTCCCGCCTTCCAAAAACTCAAAACCAAAAGCACAAATGCTCCCCAGTACAACCCTGCGAAGGCTGCTCTGCCCCCTAAGGAAAGAAAAGGAGGAAGGAACCCAGACCCAGGGCTATCACAGGCTAAGAGGCTCCTCTTCACTTGGCACCTTTGTTTCTTGTTAAAGATTAGTCACTAATGCAACTCTAGGTAATACTGTGGTTGCGCAAACATCCTACGCTCATAGACACCCCTATAGGTTTTATGTTTGTGTAAGAGAAAAAAGAGAAGACAAAGTACTCTCGAAAGAAAGAATATTTTAAGCAGATAAAAGGGGAAAGGGTTCCCATTTCTGCAGCACTACAATTTGAAATAAAGAAGTTTCCCCACCCTTCTGATCAGAATCTCATTAATTTCAAGGTCAGAATTCCATTTCACTTTGGGAGATAGACTCATTTAATTTTTCTCCACCCAGGCGTATTCCTGTGTGAGGGAGCCATCTCCATGGGGAACGGCACCACCACACAATGCAAACCAGGCAAACAGAAGAGTTATGGCTTTGACACTCGGAGGGGAATGGATAGCCACATCTATGAGTTCTGACTTGACTAACAAGCTTCCTCCTGCTCTGGGGGTCTGACACAGGTTTGGGCGAAAAAGAGAGAAAAACGGAGACCAGCCAGATCTGCTGCGAGAGAAGAAAGGAAATCTTGATCTCCAGATGTTACTTGACGGCATGTTAGGTTTGAGAGGATTTCATCTTCGACTTGTATTTGGAGCAAAAAGGGGGCCAGAATCAACCAGGCCAGCTTTAGCCAGAGGTCAGATGACAGCTCACCTTGATGACTTGCCCACTGACAAATGAAAACTGCACTGAAGTAAAACACAACAGACCCACAAGACGCCAGCGTGTCCTGCAGGTATACCGGGAAAGCAGGATGGTAATGCATGCATCAGCTGTCCTCAAGGGGAGAGACGACAGAAGAGGGGCCCAAGCGAAGTGAGAGAACACATGGGCACTTGTGCTAGCAGCTTCTCCCTGAAGTAGGGAGGTCTCGGGCTTACAGACGCTGACATAAAAGACACACTTGCAACATATTTCAAAACCAAAGAGCGATGGATTTACAAGGCAGGTTGATTTTATGATGACTTTTATTGAAAAGGTACGCTGGGTTTAGGCAGATGCCTTTTAGCGCAGGAAAGTTAACACAGTGCCTAATTCAAGGAGACAGCCTGAGGAAGCAGTGCCGACAGGGGAGAGAGCTGCAATGTCTCTATTACTCTCCTCGGCATCATAAAGAGAAGAGAAAAAAAATGGTATTCGTGTTGGTGGTTATGGAGAGGACAGAAGCACAAAAAAAAAAAAAAAAGAAAGAGGGGAAAGCAAACCTCAGATGTAGTTTTCTTAAGAAAATAAAATGAAGCAAATCTTAGAACAAAGGGTTGGGTGGAAAAACGCCCTCAGTTCATAAATTCTCACCAGGCTTGAAGAAAACTGCTCTGCCTACCCACAGCCCAAAAGCGTCAGAACACAATTATTCTCTGATTCTATTAGAGGAGAAGATTGCAGGGTTCAGCCCTCCTGGTCTACAAGTTCCTAATAAAGGCTTGGTTCCAACTATTAGCAAGGGTCACCAAAGCTCAACGAGGCACTGGGAGAACACAAGAAAGCTGTTCCATAAGCAGAATTAATAATAGTTGTGAACATCAAATATGGAATAGTCACACAGGTCAACCGTGTCTAGTCCTAAAAGTGAGCCCCAGGATAAGCATCCAGCAAACCTGTTAAATCCCAAGAGAAGTTGGCTTTCTAGCCTTGCGATTGCAAGGAAAACACAGCTGTTTGAAATGCTTTATGGTGACTGACGACACCTTTGTCCGTCTCTGAAAAATAGCCTGATGTGGACAAGGGCTGAGAGTTGGGAAAATAAAATCACGTGGAGTCCACTGGATGTGATACAATGGAAAAGCTAAAAAATAATGTCAAGATCAGAGAAATATAATGAGGGTAGCAAAGAGAGTAGGGATGGAGAAGTTTCTTCGGGCCCCCCAAATATCCTAGGAACCTACGCTTTCTAATAAAATGACATTTGCTCCTGTATACATATGGCACCCCTCTTCATTCCAGAGTGAGTCCCCAGAGAATAAGTCAATCATGCCCTGGGGAGAGGCAGCTTGGAGACCAACTTGCCTCTGGCTACCATCAGGAAAACATGTCCTCCCGGAACGGTCAATGCTCATCGACATTAGACAAGTAAATGTTAGCACTCCGCAGCCACTGAGTGGGAAGGAGCCGGCCCTCCCTATTCCTACGAGCATGAAAACTGCCACCGACCTGTTGAACATTACTGTGAGGCAGGGCTTGCTGGGGATAGGGAAGGCTTGCACCAAAGTACTTACATCTGTCATTCCGATCCTCTGGGCTAGAAGAGGCTTCCCGATCCGAAATGAGGCCAGAGACAGCAAAAATCTTCTTCCCAGTATCATCAACCTTAAGTGAACCGGGGGAGCTAGATGGCAGCTGTGTCCCAAAGTCATATTCCTTGCCATCTGCATCTGAGAAGCGCAAGTGGGGAGACTCTGTGTCATGGCAGTTCTTAAGTCGCTTGGCCGGTGTAAAGGCTGACTGGTAACTCTCGCGGTCCTCAGTGGAAGCGAAGGGACGGAAAGCCCCCACTCCACTATGATTCAGCATACTGATTGGGGTGCAATCTAGATTTGGGGGAGCAAACTGAGGGTGGAGGTGCAGTAAAGAAGGGGGAAAATCACGATTGGCAAAAGTGCCGGGCACCCCACCTTGCCGATGGTACATAGAGGCAAAGGTGTAGGAACCGTTGGTGAAGGGAATATGCACGTCCTTGTCTACTGAGACAGGTACACCAAAGGGTCGTGGCTGCTGACAAGGGATGGAAGCATCGCGGCTGGCCTCAGCCGTGGACGCCAGGACCATCAGTGCTGGGGATGCCAGTGGGTTGGGGAGGTAGGATGAGTTCTCCATCTTGAAGGCTGCCCGGTGTAAGTCCATCGGAGTCTCTTTCTATGGCTGGTGTCACACGAGAAGCAGTCTTCCCTGGGAGGGAGGCCGAGTGGCACCTTGGATCAGGGCAGGGAATATTACTGGGGAATCATCCCCTTCTAAGACCTGTGAAAACAGCAAAGAGAAGAAAAGAGGGGGGAGGAAGGTCAGGGGGAGGAAAAAAAGGGAAACCCCAAGTGATCGAAACACCATCCTCCTGGCTTACAGATGCTCGGGCAAGAGACACCAGAGGCTTTAGGAGCCAGTGGGCAGCAGCATCAGACCATTTTCATTCAGGAAAATCAATAGACAACTTACTGTGATGTACGCGTAGCTGACTTTGGTCCCTACACGTTCCGGGTGAAATGCGCCTGAGCCCAGCAAAGGAAAAAAAAAAAATCATAAAACCTCCAAATACAATATTCCCTGAGCAAATGAGCTTTGGAAGGCCAAGGCATCCAGTAGATTAGGTGGGGTCTATATTTTAAAGGGTTTCCACCCGCACACACCGCTCATGGCAGGCCTGATGTTCAAACAGAGGCGAGGTTCTACCTAGGTGACCCCCGACAAACACATTCTCTCTTCATCTCCCCTGACAACGCCCCGGTGCTGAAAAATTCCTAAATCAAGCACATCTAGACCATCTGTACATGCTAGTCGGTATGAATTGTACGTGTGGATAAATCACACACATTGGCACATACATCAACACATATCTTCATGTATCATTTAAAGCTGTTTCCAGAAAGAAGTGCAATATTATTTTTGATGCACACCCCTCTCTAATCATACAGGTTTTCTCTTTCCTGAGAAGGAACAAAACCTTCACCAGTAAAATGCCTGGCATCTCTGACAATATTTAACACCATAATGGGTGCCTTTGGCATATGTTCTCTAGAAGCGGCTGTCTTCCAGGGGCAGCAAAGAAGGATCGGTAATTTTAGTTACTAATGCACTCGCTCTTAAGTAGATTTGTAAACAGCCTTGAATTTGCCATTAACATTTGGAGCAAAATGTTAACAAAATTTCTGACTTATTTTGCTCTGCTTATTGGCCTGGTCACAGTTGTTGTCTGATAAAGGCCCATGGAAAAATCTGGAGTTCGGAGAGACTTCCTTCAATTTCCCTTTTAAATTTAGGTTGTACATCTCCATAGCCACTGATTCCATTTCAAAATTTATTTTGAGTAGGGGCCTGGGGGAGTGAGAGAAGGGCTATATACCAAAAGTCAGGATAACATAAGATGAACACTAGAATTTATTAGCTTCAAAAATATACACTAGACAAAAACTTAATGAAACTCAAAGTGTAACCAAAAATCACCATCTGCTACAAATTATCACCTTTAAATTGAGAGTCATAGCTCAAATAAGAATTTACCCCCTCCCTTTAGGGAAAAAAAAAACACAAAACACCTAGATAATGGAGTATCTTTGATATTCCCTCAACTAGAGAAGCCTCAGTTAAACTGTAGATGAATCCCCTTGGCTTAATGCAGTGCAAAGAGAGTATTTCCTTCTCTCATCCTGTAGCAGACGTGTCAATGACTGTTATTAATTGGGAAGATGAGTGCACACCATCAGACTGCTTCCTCATTTGGCATCTCTCCTTATAGACATCATTGCTAAATTACCAGATTATGTATCTCACATTAACGGATTTTTCTCTCTTCCAAATTTTAAATAACTTTCCTGTCAAGTTATAGCAGCTCAGGGAATGATCTGCCAAGGACAGCCAGTTAGCCTGACAAGCCTGGTCTGGGAATCCTGTTCTTGGCTGTTTCCAAGTCAGATTAATGGTCACACAACATGGATGCTCTAAAAGTGGGTCTAGGGCTGTTCCAAGGGTTCTAAGCAGCTCTTCATAACAGAAATAACTAACTACTTGTCTCTCAACAAGCAATATCACATGAGGCAAGCAGGAGAAAAGGACAAACATAATACACCACAGGTGGGGGGTGAAGGGTGTAATGTTTTCCCCCCAAATAACCAATTGCCCAGAGAATTCACTTTCTATTTTTACTTCCTGGATCACCTCATTATGTTAAATGAGTTTCATAAATTAGCAATCTGGCGACAGCACTGGACACTCCAACAGAACACGGTGAATCACTCAAACCTGGTTATTCATTTGAAACTTCATTATACTGAAAATAAATCAACAATATTTTTCCAGGCCACATCTCTTTTACTCCACTGTGTGGGCGTTGGTCTCTGTGGGGGGAGGGTGTGTGTGTGTGTGTGTGTGTGTTTTCTTTTTCCTTTTCTTTCTTACCCCCTCCTCACATTAACAACTTGTATAGATGGGGCTTCAGCAGACCACAGTCATTATGAAAATCTATAGTTAATACACTGCCAATGTCAAAATGTCATGGGTTTAAACACAGAACCCAAAATAAGAAAACTAACTGACCCTCTTAATTAAAAAAATATGGATTGTAAGATAATCAACTTGATGGAGCATTTGGGTGACTGTAAAGAACCAGGCAAAGGGAAAGTAAGTAACTGTTACTTTTCTGCCTCTATGCTGATTTTTTTTAATTTAGCACTTCGTGCAAATCCAGATTAAAATAACTCCAGCTATTGATCCGAGCAGTGGAATTGACATTAATTTTAGTTCACTTCTCACTTTGCAAAGGGATCAATAGGAAGTAATAACAGCTGACATCCCCGCTGAAAGGAGGAGAAAGAAGGGCTGAAGACAGAAATCGAAAAGCAACCAAATAAATCATCAGCTACTTTTCCACGGCATCAGACAAACTCCAAACAGATTGCAAAAAGTCTTTGTTGAATTAACTAAACAAGGAGGAGGGATCAATCCACGAAGCTAAATAAATTGTCTGGCAGGCAGTGAGGTTGGACGGGGGGACCAGCAAATATTGAGTTTTAAAATTTTCAAATCCTTGACGTGATGGGCTTGGTTGAGGTCCGTATGTGTGGGAGTTTGTTTGTTTGTTAAATCACAGACCCGACCCTGGTTTAAAGTGATTACAAAACGCCAGCTAACTGAATAATTAGTGAGATTACTAATTGCGTGGCTAAACAAGCCAGAACCAAGACAAATGAAACGAAGAAACTGGCGTTTGGAACGTGAAAATGTCTGGAGCTGGGCTGATGCGCAGCGCTCCGCGCTCTCCGGCGCGAACTAGCCACTTTCGCATTGAAAAACCGAAAGCCAGAAAGAAAGTCTCAGAGAGTGGGCGATCTCCCACCCCAGCCTCTGACCATCCCCGTCCAGGGTCTGGGCTTCCTGACCCGCGCTGGGATCCGCGTAGAAGGAAGCGGCGCTGCTGCTGCAGCTAGGAGCCAAACCCACTTGCAAATGACTGCCACAAAGAAAAGCTGCAAAGCCTCTTTCCCCGAGCCCTGGCTCCGAACGCCCACCAAACTACGACTCTGCGGGCAATTAAAACGCACACACAACACTCCTCTGCTTATTACAACAGGTGACATTTTTGTGGTCTCTGAATCGTTTCCAAAAGCCAGGAATTAAAATAATAGAACAAATTAAACGATATTTTTCCTTTGCATAAATAAACTTTTAAAAAATTAACAGGCAACTTAAAAAGCAAAGAACAATGGGAAGTGGGGCCAGGGTAGTGGGGGGTTGTGAAGAACTCAGGAAAGAAATTTTTTTTTTTTTTTAAGTTCACAGACTTCGCTTGAAGAGAATTCCCGCACACCAAATGCCCAGGGGGTATTTGGAAACACCGCTCTAACAGAAATTTTACCACCATATGCAAGAGCTCAGGAAGCATAAGCTTAACACTATTCCAAAGGCTGGGGCCAACGCCTGCAATTCAGACGTGGCCGGGTATCGGTCCCAGATTTGGGCCCCGACCCAGGCCCGGCGTGGCCAACGGGTGCGAATCCGAAATAACCCGGCCTCTCGAAGAGTGCGGGGCTGCGGGGCTGCCAGCTCAGCCAAGCGGGTGCAAAATTCAGCCGGGAGGAGTCTTAGCCCAGGAAAACCAACTCTTTTAGGGAAAACGGAGGAAGAAGAGGTGAAGGCGAAACCTGCAAAAACTTGGGGCCAAAGCAGAGCCAGCCCACCACTCCTTGGCCTGACGTCTCCCCCAGCTCTCGGCTGCCATTGCACAAAGAATACTTTAGATCCCAACAACCTCTGCACGAAAGCAGCTGCTTGTAACTTTGGGGGAAACAGGGCGCCGGCCAGGCAATAATCGACAAGTTCGAGGAGCCCCGGTCCACAGCCGGGCAAGGCCCACGGGGCAGGGACCAGGGGGAGTCTGCCTTCGATCAAAGTCCAGGGACCTCGTGCCGCTGAACAACCCCGCCCCGCGGGTCACCCGGGTCTCCGCGCCGCGCGCCACCGCTTCGGCGGGCAGCCACCGGGCTCATGGATTCTGGCGCTCCCGTAACTGCGGGCCGGCGCGGGGCAACCGGGCCCTCCGGGTTCCGGGACTGCGGGCCTGGGGTGAGGGAGGGAGAGTTTTGCCTTTCGCGCCTACGCCGTCCGGCCGCCACACACGACGCAGCCTCGCAGAACAGGTGTGTGTCCCCGCTCGCTGGGCGCCCGGCCACGGTCGGTCACCAGCGGGGCGGCGCCGCCCTGTCCTCGGCCTTCCCCCACCTCACCCCGGATCGCAGCGAGCGAACTCACGCCACTTTTGCCGGGTTTCCGCGGGCCAGGAGGGATGGGAACGTAAGACTCCGGCATCTCTTCCTCGACGCTCTTTCTACCTTCCCCCCTCGGCTCGTTTTCCATTTTGGGCAAGAACCCTCCCGAGACGGGCAGAGGAGGAGGCCGGGCATCCCTGGCCGCTCAGCTCCCTCCAGTCTGACCAGCCGTTTCCCCACTGCCCGCCCTTTTTTCTCTTTATTTTTCCTTTTTTCCCCCCTCTGCTCCTCAAACCGAGTCCGGAGCGGGGGCTGGAGGCGAGACGTGGCTGGTGGGCATCGCGGGCAAAGCGCGCCCGAGTCCTCCCTCCCTGCTCTTCCCGGGGCAGGGAGGCGGCGCAGGCCACAGACCCCGGACCGCCCGCCCCGGCCACGCCAGGCAGGGCTGAACCGCACACCGAGCGCCCCCGCCCCATGCACCCACCCGGTGCGACGCGCGCCCGGCTCGGAGCCGGGGCCCTGCCCCTCCGCTGGACCTGCGGCCAGGGCCCAAAAAAGCAGTGCGTTCCGAACGGGAAACGAGAGCTTTTCCTCTGCCTCCGGGCAGCCGGAGCCCCCGCTACTTCGGGGCTCCCGCGCGCCCTCGCCGGTCGGGGACCACCTGGGCCTCGAGCTCTTGGAGGGGCTCGTGGAGCAAAGGACGGACCAGGCATCCCCTCGGATGGTCTCATCACCGTGGGCGGCCTCGCCCGGGGGGCCACACGGAAGCTCCCCGCCCAAGTTTGTTGTGCCCTGGAAGAAAAGGCTTTCCCTTACAAAGCACAAAGGCGAAACGCCCAGGCCGAGCCCTGAAAAGCCCGGGGCTGGGGAGAGGGGCCGGCCGGAGGCTCGGGAGCGCGGTGGCGAGGCCCGGCTCCGGGCGGAGAAGGTCGCTCCGCAGGGGCTGACGAGCACGGTGGCGGTGGCCGCAGGACTGCAGCGACCTGCGTGCTCGCTGAAAAGTTTTGTTCTCAAGTCGGAGGGAGAGAAATTGTTACTCAGTTTAAGGCAGGTCTAAGATTAAAATAAAAAGAGCCACGCGCCGCTGTCTACACGGCGGTCCTCCCGCCCGGCTCCGTAGAATCACGGGACTAGAGTCCCGACCCCGAAAATCCCGGGAGACCCCCCCCCCCACGGGTCCGGCTGCTCTAAGGCCAGGCGGGTCCAGCCGGGTGGAGCAGGGAGTTTACCGGTTGCGTTTAGAACGGACCACCTCAGTGCCAGCACCTGCCTCCTTCCTGCGCGCCGCGACTCCCCCCACCCCACCCCCACCTCCCTCCACGCCCTTCACACCCGCCCCGGCTGGGAAAAAGTGAGCCGAGCACCCGGGGGCCCGAGGCTCCCAGCGCTGCGCGCGTACCCCACCGGGCCGGTGGCTAGCAGTGTGGGGGCGGTGGGGATCCTCCTCCCTAGGCTCTCCCCCTCCCCACCCTGCCTGCCGTCTCAGGCTCCCCACTGAGCACCGCCCGGGCCGGGCCCTGCCGGAAATCGCCGCGGGATACGCGGGGGAGCCCGGCTATAAGACTATCTCCGCATCGACCCAAACAAAGTGGGAACGGGGCTTATTAAAAGATGGAAAAAAGAAGTCCTGCTCCCTTCCCCGGCTGTCCCCTCACCCTCCCTACTTGTCCAATTCCCGCGTCTGGTCCCTCCCCCTCGCACCCCCCAAATAAAACACATTAAGGAAAACTCAAGACGTAAAGTTTGAGCGAGGCACAGCACGGAGTGCGCAGGGCACCGTTGCCGGGAGGCACCGTCGCGGAGATCTGAGACGCGCCAGCCCAGGTCCCAGTCCTTGCCCCTGTCGCGGGGAGCCGCCCGAATCCCTAGGAAACGGACCCGGAAAGTTAGGTTCCCGAGCAACCCGCCGCTCTCGCACCCACCCCTCTGTGTACGCGCACACACCCACACCCCTTTCTGGTCTCCATACTTGCCGTGGAAATTCCTTGGGAGAACGGTCGCACTTTTCAGGACACGGAGGGAAGGAGGCAGTGAGTGTGGTGCATGAAAAGTCCCGGGTGCGCAGAGCCGGCGGAGGCAGCGGTGGCGGCGGCGGCGGCAGCGGCAGCAGCAGCAGTAGGCGGCTGGCCCCGGGTTTGTGTTCGCGAGCTGCCTGGGATTGCATGTACAGATCAAGAGACTCGGTTGGTGTGAGAGAAGGAGCAGTGCTGCCTCTCAGCGCTGGCTCTAATCAGTGAATGAGCCTCCACTCTCCCAGGGACTCGGAGACACACACACACACACACACACACACGCACACATTCTCTCACACTCACACACATACAGGCACTCTGAGCACTGAATACATTAGGGCACTAAGGGACTCTGGGAAATGGAGTCCAGATCCAGGGCACTCCTGGAGAACAGACCTGCTGGCCCTCAGGAAAGAGCTGGAAAGTCTTGGGGTCGCTGGACATTGTGGTAACCCAACAGAGAGCGCTTGCTTTTGTTCACACTTCCCCCTCATCACACCCTCTCTCCCCCGCGCCCGGGGAGATCTCAATGAATTGTTTGGTGCTCTTCCTTTCTTGAACCCAAAGTGACCAAGAGTAAATGGTCTTTAAAGCTAAAATCTTTAAGGCTGACACCCACAGCAGCTGAATGACTCCCAAATCCTGGCTTCCTCATAAGCTCTGCCTTTTTCCAGAAAAATCTTACCTACTGCTTTGCTCCTGGAATACTTCTCAGGGTCTTTGCCTATAACAGTAAGATAACAGATGAATATAAATAAAACTACAAGTTTTAGAGATTGTGGAGAGGGCCTAGTTTAGCACCCAGAATCAAGAATTAAAAATTTTACCGGTATTTATGTTACACTTCTTTTTTTTTTTTAATCATCTTCTATCCTTTTTAAAAAGATTTTATTTATTTATATATTTGACAGAGAGAGAGAGATAGTGAGAGAGGGAACACAAGCAGGGGGAGTGGGAGAGGGAGAAGCAGGCTTCCCTCTAAGCAAGGAGCCCAACTGGGGGCTCAATCCCAGGACCCTGGGATCATGACCTGAGCCCCAGGCAGATGCTGAACGACTGAGCCACCCAGGTGCCCCTTTTCTTTCTATCATTTAAAAAAAAAAAAATTCACCAAGTACAGAAAGATAAATAGGGGGAAATGGATGGAGAACTAACATTCCCTGAGTGCCTTCTAAGAGCCAGGTGACAGGACTAAATGCCTTTACATAACCCCATTTAATCCTTAGATTAATTCTGGAGATAATATTATCATTATTTTATATATAAAATAGGAAACTGAGGTTGAAAGGGTTTTTGCAATTTGCTCATGGAATATGGTTAACAAGTCTAGGATAGCAGGTACTCCTAGCTCTGAAAGCAAAGCCCAACCAAAATCTAATCCTGGTTTAAGAAATCATTCCTTTGTTTGTGGCTCAGTTTCTGAAACCTCAGATTTCCCATCTGAAAAAAAAGTGGGGTGGGGGGCTGGGGGTATAGAGTACATACTGATAATCCACTCAGCAAAGAACCACATGGGATTACAAACTGTCTCTCTAAAAACACAGAGCCCTAAGAGTCTCATTCTTGCTATTATTGCATGGTCCTTTTTTCTTATGTTTAACATTAAGGTAGCATCTACACATCATGTATGTTTAGTTCTTAATTTTATTTTTAAAAATTTTTCTTTAATTTATTTTTAATTTTAATAAGCAATTCTTTAAGTAAATGATTGATCAATCTAGAGTTCTATGGTTATGACTATTTCTGTATCTGTAATTCATGGGATTACCGTTGTTTGTTTAGGAGCCTCTAAATCTTAGTCCACATTTAGTCATTCACTCACAGCAGGATTTATTATAGTAGGTGCTATTCTTCCCATTAGTTTATTCTTTCCTGCTGGAGTGTAAGCTTCCTGAGGGCAAGAACCATTTTTATTTTATTCAGCATTATATCCGCAGTATCTAACAGTGGTAATCTTTTAGCTGAATGCATATATGACGATATAAAAATAAAGTGATCAAACACAATTTCTGCTCTCAAAGAGCTCGCCGTCTGGTAGAGGAGACTAGAGGTAGAAGACAATTTGGTGGCTGCTATTGGGATGACCGTATAATTTATTGGTGTGAGACAAGTCTGATCGTGAAAAGGAGCACCATTCATAATTACGCTGTGATGGCCGGTGTGAAAAAGGACCATCCCCAGCTGAGCGGGTTGAATGGTCATCCCAGCTATATGGGGTGTTTCATTCATTCATTTAACAAGCATCTGTTGAGAATTCTCTTGTGTGATGTGTTGAAGGAACTATGAGCTGCTTGATTTCTCTAGAAATTGAAGCATGAGGCATTGAGCAGCAAGAGATAATCAGGACAAGTGGGACAAATCACAAAAGGCTATATAGTCTAAGTTAAGGAAAGTGGACTTTTTCCTGTAGCTGATGAAAAACCCCTAGAGTGTTTTTCAGGGGTATGACATGGTAAGATTTCTGCTCAAAAAGAGTACCAGTTATTGAGTGAGCATGGTGGAGGTTAGACAGGAGGCAGGAAGACCAGTTAAGATGTTTATGACAGGTAAGTCATTTGGGATCTAGTAAAGCCTGAATCAAGGTACTGAGGCAGTGTATGGAGAGGAGGGAACACATTGCAGTGAGATCGAAAGGTGAGATCAACAGGATTTAGGGGTCCCTGGCTGGTTTAGTTGGTAGAACATGTGACTCTTGATCTCCGGGTTTAAGTTGGAGCCCCACATTGAGTGTAGAGATTACTTTTAAAAATAAATAAATAAATAAATAAATGGCAGGGCCACCTGGGTGGCTCAGTCAGTTAAGCCTCCAACTCTTGATTTCAGCTCACGTCTTGATCTCAGGGTCATCATGAGTTCAAGCTCCCCACCCCCATTTGGCTCCATGCTGGGTCTGGAGTCTATTAAAAAAAAAAAAAAGACAATAGGATTTAGCACTTTCTATGGTAGATGAAGCAAAAGAAGACCCTCTATGAATCTGAAATAGCATTTTATTATTTGGAAGACAAGATGCTATCAGTCCTTTTTTTTTTTTTTTTTTGAAGTAGGCAGAGAGACAGGCAGAGAGAGAGGAAGGGAAGCAGGCTCCCTGCCGAGCAGAGACCCCGACTTGGGGCCCAATCCCAGGACCTCAGGACCACGACCCGAGCAGAAGGCAGAGGCCCCAACCCACTGAGCCACCCAGGCACCCCAGTACTTTAATGTTCATTAGTAGTTAAAGGCTTCCTCAGATCAGCTTCTGTCCAGTGGACATTCTCACGAGGAGATGATAGAAGCCCTATGTCAATCACCAAACCAAGCATTTTTGAAGTCCTACCATATTCAGTGCTCTGCACTATGATTCAGGTACTTAAGAATTAGATGAAATAATGAAAAAATTAAATCCACAAAATCATAGCAAAATTATATAATGCAAAATCGAATATGTAATACCTCACGAATTCGCAGGTCATTGTCCAGCAACCTCAGCTATCCAAAACACAATGGACCAGGAAATAAGCAAAAAGGGTCCCAGAATAGCCAAAATAAACATTACAAAGTCCTTGCACTAAAGTTAACACATTTTACTCCTAGGAGAATTCCTCAAGCTTTCACTCAGAGCCGATTTACTCTTTCTTAGGTACAATTCTAATAAGCTTGATTATTTGGCTTTCCCATTTACAGCTGATTAAGATTGTCAAATTAAAAGGGGGCAGCCATTAAAAAGGAGGAGATAGACTTGGATGAACTGACACGCAAGGATACCTATTGTATACTGTCCAGTGGGAAGACCAGCAAGTCATATAACAGCATACGTAATATGATCGGATATTTGTATGTACCCAAGTACGTACACATATTGACAGAAATGGCCTGTAGGGATATACATTAAACTGCCAACAATAGTTATGCCAGGGAGTGGGAGTGCGGATGTGGGTGGGAGAGGGGAGAGGGGGAGAGGGAATAAAGAAGGGGCTTTTTGCTTCAAATGCTTCTGTTTGTTTGTGTTTCAGTGAACATATATTAGTTTTGTAATTTTAATATCCATTAAAAAGCATATAAAAGGAGCAAAGGACAATGTGGTTAGAGCGAGCACATTCGCAGCCAGAAGCCGTGACCAATATACAAGAAGCAAGCACTATAAGTCACAAACTAGAAGACGATGGGGTTCTTCAGTGGGGAGGCAAGAAGCCCTATCCCGTCAGTGGCCCCAGAGGATGTCACAAATTCCAAACCAGCAAAACCCTAATGCTTGAAGGGCTAAATCATCAAGGAACACATTATGCTTAGTATATTTTACTTATGAGAGCAAGCAAATATGTAAAAACTTAGAAAAATAAATTCCCACCCAAAGCAGATTTTGATGCTTTAGGAAGTCTATTGCATTTGTCTGGAAAATATACATTCATGGAACACACCACTCCCTGAAAATGAGAAGTAAAGGAGATAATATTTTAGGTAGGAGCAGAGCTGATGCAGAATAAGGAATGGTCCGTATAAATAACATTCAACAGGTATTTACTGGGCCAGACACTAAGAAAACAAAGTTAAATTTTAAAAGAGTCCATCCCTGCCCTAGAGAAGCTTCCAATTCCAGCAGCAGAGACAAATGAGGAAGCAGCTGGTAAGCAGTGCTGCAGAATGTGAGCAGGGCTATAATGGAGATCCTGAGTAAAGGATGACCAGAGGCGTTGGCTCTACCTGGAGCTACTAAGAAAGGAGGCAGGGACTGAAGTGGGTGTTCAAAAAATAACCATTATAAGGGTGCCTGGGTGGCTCCATTGTTTAAGTGTCTGACTGGCTCCGGTCATGATCTCAGGGTCCTGGGACCGAGCCCCATGTCTGGCTCCATGCTCAGTGGGGAGTCTGCTTGTC
Organism: Lontra canadensis; assembly: GCF_010015895.1. Lineage (NCBI taxonomy): Eukaryota > Metazoa > Chordata > Mammalia > Carnivora > Mustelidae > Lontra > Lontra canadensis. The sequence goes on along the minus strand of NW_022631054.1, from coordinate 10,635,889 downwards.
TCTCTTCCTCTGCCCTTCCCCCTTTTTGTGCTCTCTCTCAAACAAGTAAAATCTAAAAACAAAAACAAAAACAAAAAAACAAACCCCCAAAACATTATATAGGATGACTTTTAAATTGTGTTAAAATGACTATTATAAGGAGGGGGCTCCTCATAATATGGCATAGTCAGTTAAGTATCAGACTCATGATCTCAGAGTCATGAGATCGAGCCCTGCAGTGGGCTCCATGCCTGCTTGAGATTCTCTCTCTCCCTCTTCCTCTGCCTTCCCATCCCACCTCCCCTACCCATTCTCTCTCTCTCAAAAAAAAAAAAAAAAAAAAGACTATTATGGGATGACATTAAGTAGGACATTGGAGTATTAAGTTTATCTAGGAGGAGAAGAGTGAGTTTACCTAGGGAGAAAAGTGGGATGAGTCCTCTAGGGCAAGGGAACAGCATATGCTAGGGCACAGAGACATGAAAGTTCTTGGCGCATTCAGATAGTGCCTTTCAAACTTTTCTAAAAGAAAGGGGTGATGGTGGATAGTGGTGTCTAAGGGCAAGCCTGAATTTACGTATCCGGTTTTATCTTGAAATACTTAATGGAAAATTTGCCTTCAACTCCACAAATATATTGTGTTTGAATATAAAACAGTGTTCTCAATGATTTATCAGCTGATAAAACTGATGCTCCAGAAAGATGCACCACATTTGTCCAGTACGTTCTCATATCACATGTGTAACACTAAATAATCCAGGGGTTATTTTTTCTCATTTGAAAAACAAAGGCATAGAAGATATAAAAGCGCATTGAGGAAGTAGATCAATGGATTGTGAAGGGGTATTTTTGTCTGTTAAGGATCTAAACGATGCACTGTCTAGCCAACTCCTACTCCTACTTCAAGCCTCTGCTTAGGCCTGGTCTCTTCCAGGAAGCTGCACCATCACCGGCCTCTTTTTTCCCCAATCCGTGTTATTGGAGCATGCTATGCATTTATCTATCCACTTACCACGTGGTGCTGGAATTATCGATTAAATTTTCAGGCACCTCCACTAGACTTTGATCTGCTTGAAAGCAGTTGTTTTGCATAGGACTTAGCACAATAGATACTAGTATCTGTTAGATTGAATTGATTAAAAGATAAGGACAAGATTCAGGAAGTACTACCTGGCTTTCCAGGACAGGACAAGGTGTTCCTCTATACACTCCCACAGAATCGTGTGCTTACCTTGTCAAAGCTAGTATTAAACTATACTGAAACTGTCTACTTACTTTTCTGCTTGTCTGTCTCCTGGTCTAGACTGTAAGCTTCTTTTATTTATTTTTTTTTTTAAGATTTTACTTATTTATTTGACAGACAGAGATCACAAGTAGGCAGAGAGGCAGGCGAGGGGGTGGGGTTGGAAGCAGGCTCCCTGCTGAACAGAGAGCTCGATGTGGGGCTCGATCCCAGGATCCTGAGCCAAGGCAGAGGCTTTAACCCACTGAGCCACCCAGGCGCCCCTAGACTGAAAAGCTTCTTAAAGGGAAAGACGGTTTGCTCACCACTGCATCCCAAACACTTAACAATCATGGTAGGTGATTGATGATTACACAGAATAAATGAATGAATGAATGAATGAATGAATAGCCACTACAAATTCTCATGACAGAAACGACATGATCAGATCAGAGTTTAGAAAAATAGCTTTGGAGGCAATTTTAAATGTAGGCTGGAGAGGGATAAGACTGGAGACAAAGAAATTGGAAAAAATTGAAAAAGAAACATAGGACATACTGGTAAAAGACTGTCCTTTCTTAATAAATGTCTTTCTAATTGGCTAATTTGATTAGATGTTTATATGTATTTTACAAGGCTGACCTCTTTAGTCTCTTAGGATTCCCTAAGGGAGGATATTCAGTTACCTCGTTGAGGAAGCCTTCCCTGACCCCAACCCCCACCGAGTTGGTGCCTTCATGTACATCTGGAGGTCATTGAGGGCAGTGACTACATCTTATTCATCTTAGTATCTCCAATGCCTAGGACATGCCTGCTCAATAAATGTTTGCTGAATGAATGAACACATAAATTGATCTATTAGTATACTGTACTCAAGCTCCGACCAAGACACAGAGGACCTAATGATCCCTAGTGTGCAGGTTTCTGGATACAGGAAACAGAACAAATAAAACAAGACTAGATACAGAGGTACACCTATTCCACAGGTAACACAGGGTAAATTTCTCTCTCTTGACCCCTCCATCCTCATTCTGAAGAATAACTCTCATTGAGTGAAAATCAATAAAAGTCATTTTAAGGGAAGTAGGTTTAGAAAAAGGCTCTGAAGGAGGAGAAAGGAGGAGGGGAACATCAAGTTCAACCAATTTGGGCTTTTTTTTTTTTTTTATGAGGACTTGTAAGCTGCAAAAATCCTTTACAAAATAAAAAGTCTGCTTTTCTCAAGTCCCTTTCAAAGGAACCCCCCCCATACACATACAAACGAATAGTCTCTTTGAGATTCCCAGTTTTGTAACCAAACAAGAAAAGTAAGATCCACAACAGAAACAATAATAAATCCTCCATTTCTCAGACTGACTTATCAATAAGAAACTTTCTGAAGTAGTTGAGGACAGTTCTCAGAGACGTTCAACCAATATCCGTGGTGAGATTGAGCCAGCAATCTTAAGCAACAAATACTGACTGCAAGCTATGGACAAGGCACTAGGAAAAAGTTTTAAAAGATATTTAAAAAGGAAGGAAGGAAAGAAGGAAGGAGGGAAGGAAAGAAGGAAGGAGGGAAGGAAGGTAGGAAGGAAGGAGAAAACAAATAAAAGGACATGAGATGTACTTCCTACCCCATAAGAAGCTTGTGGAATTGTGGTGTTAAGTTATAATCATAAAATAATCCTATGGAAAGTTCAAAAGAAAAGTTAATATTCTCAATTACAATGCAGAAAAAAATTCTTCAAATGAGTAACACAAACTGTTGTAGGATTTCGAAAGACAGAGAGACCATTGGGGTTTGAGGTATCCTGACGTGTTTAGGAAAGAAGTAGGATTTAGACAGGGCATTAATAGCGATAGAATTTGAATCTGGAAGAGAGCGGAATATCACAAGAATAGCGCCCATGGCATGTCAGGGAACATTTTACTCATGACCGCATCATGAAGAGTGTCTGTAATGTTTAAGAGTTAAAATCTGAGGGCACCTGAGTGGCTTGGTTGGTTGGGTGACTGCTTTCAGCTCAGGTCATGAACCCGGAGTCCTGGGATCAAGTCCCGCTTCCGGCTCCCAGCTCCATGGGGAGTCTGCTTCTCCCTCTGACCTTCTCCCCTCTTGTGCTCTCTCTCACTCTCTCTCTCAAGTAAATAAATAAATAAAATATTTAAAAAAGAAAAAGTGTTAAAATCTGAGATGGATCCATATAGCACTGCAGTTAAGAACAACTGAAGGCAGATCTGGGTTTGAATCCTGTTTCTACCACTGAAAGGTTGAGGGGCCTTGTCACATTCATTGTCTCTGAAGCTCAGTTTCCCCCATCTTAAAATGGGGACAGTATTAATTACACCAACCTCATAAAGTTGACATGAAGATAAAATGAAAGTTACTCTCCATAGTTCTTGGCAAATAAGTGCTCAGTAGGTGATAGTTCTATGATCTCCCCCCAGAGTCGCAGTTTGTGGTCTGAAACTTCTAGGGATTGAAAAAGAATTTTTAAAATTAAAAATACAGAACAAAACAGACCTGTATAGAACAGGCAGTCAGCCTTTTTGCTTTCCCTTCATTCAACAGAGCAGCGTTATCCCTGCTGATTCCCTTTTGGATCATGACTTTAGCATACTTATTGTTTGATTTTGAAACATCCTTTCTTGAAAGGTATTCTTCACTCTTCCTAAAAATACTCTGAATCCTGCTCACCTCCACTATCATCTCCATGCTTTTCTAGACAACAGAATGCTTCTGGAGGAAAACAGAAACTGTGTGGATTTCAGATTTGTGTTACTTGCATTTATTCATTCATTGACTTAATAAATATTTATTGAGTACCTATTTTTGAAAGATGAAAAGCTATCGAGGGGAACCTACTTCACTTCCCACCTCCTACCTGCACCTGTAATTCCCTTTCTTTGTTCTCTCCCGTTGCAGAAAGGGAAGAAGAGCCCCTCTTCCTTTTAAAAGCTGGACCCTCCACCTGTGCTTTGGAGCCCTGGCTTTCATTGGAGCCTTTTGCACTAGTATGGTCTCTTTCCTGTTTCCAACCTCGTCCTCTTTAATGGTTCCTTTCTAGTCAATATTTAAACATACTCAAGTATCCCTCATTAAAAGAAAAAAAAAAAAGATAAATCCTCCTTGTCTTTCATCCACATCCTTCTCCAGCTCTTATGCTCTCCCTCCCCTCCTTCCCAAAGTATTAGCCCACAGACTCTGCCTTGATATTATTAACCACCCTTTACTCCTCAACCCCATCAATCTGGAATTTGTTCCTGCCATTCCTCAAAAACTGTCTCAGTAAGATCATCAATTTTTATTTCTCCTTTTACTTGGCCAGTCTCTGTTTGAAATGCTTTCTTCCTTTAAAGTCTGTGACATCACACACTTCTGATTTTCTTTTCTCTTCTCTAGATGTTCCTTTTTGACCATCTTACATCTCTTTTGTGCAACCAATAAATGTTTCTCACATTCTGTGCTAATGCTCACATCTCTTCCTACTTTGGCTTTTACCTAAGGTAAATGGCTTTTTTTTAACCATTGGCATACCTACAACTCTCATATCCATAGTTTCACACTCACATACCCAACTGCCTCCATAAGCCCTCTACCTGAATTTTCCACTGGCACCTTAAACTTGGCATATCCAAATCTAGACTTATCATCTTCATTCCCAAACCTGGTCCTCCTCTGGTGTTTCTCAGCTCAGTACATGCTAGTACCAGCTGCTCTGAGAGTCATCTTCGACCATTCCTTTTTCACCATTCATTACAAATCAATGACTGATTTTGTCATTATGCTTTCTAGATATTCTGAAAACCATCTTCTTTTCCATTTTTACCACCATCATCTCTTATCTAAGTTACTGCAATAGTCTTCTTTAAAAAAGGGCTATCACTGTCAGTGCTTATGTGTAATGTAATGGTTGTCCATTGACTTTGGGATAAAGTCCAAAATCCTTAATATGGTCTACAAGGTCTTGTAAGTTCTGACCCCCGTCTGAGCATCCACCTTCATTCTATGTCCCTTTCCCCACTTCTCTCTCCCTAAAGACATGTTCATCTCCCATCAGTGCTTCAATGCATCATCCTCTCTCCTCTTTCACACCTATCTCTCCTCCTCTCTCCTAGCAACCTCTCCCCTTCACCTAACCACTCCTATTTGTCTTTTCAGGTTTTGGCTTAAATGAAAGCAGAGTTGGCCAGTTCTCCTTCTATACATTCATATTATGCCCCATTCTTACCTTTTCTAACACTCCTCACTTTTATATGGTCTACCTTCACTAATAGTCTCTAAACTCCAGAGTCTTGCCCTACCTATCAATGTATTCTTAGTGCATAGCATAGTGTCTAGCAAATTTTGGTAATAAAATATATATTAATATTTTCATATAGTAGTGACAGATCAGTTTCAACTTTATTTCTGCAAAGTCTTCCTTGACTCATTCAAGCGGAATCGATAACTTCCATGTTAACATAACCACTATACCAAAGATACTATCTGTATCTTATTTCTCTTTGTATCCCTGGCACTTCCACTTGGAGTCTGGAACCAAGTGAATACTCAATATATGCTTATAGAATTGAACTAACAGGCGTTGCCAACCAGCTGGATATGAGATCTGAGGGAATAAAGAAAGTCAAAGATAAATTCTGAAATGTGGGCTATCCTTTAACAGAAATGGAAAACTTGGTAAAGGAAGGTGGTTTAAAAAGTAAATATATGTAGTTCTGAGCATAGGTATTGATAGTCATAGTGACAGAGGGAAGGATTTACACAGAAGGTCAATAAAGCAATGGAGTCCTGAAATGGAAACGTGAAGATAATTCCCAGAGTAGGAAGTAGTCTGCTTTAGCCAGGAGAGGGCTAATGGATGGGATACATTCTAATTTGCTTAGGACAATCCCAGTTTACATCTGTTATCCTAGCATAATAATTGATGGTGCTGACCCCTTGTATGCTTATAGGTGTCCAAATAAATTAGGGGTGCCCAGCTGGCTCAGTTGGTAGAGCATGCAACTCTTGATCTCAGGGTCTTGAGTTTAAGACCCATGTTGGGCATAGAGCTTAGTTTAAAGAAAAAAAAGTGTCCAAATAAATTATATGACCAGCCAACCAGAAGACCACACGAATTTGTGAGAATAGTGAGTTAAGGGCAAGAACATTTAGGACAAGAGCATAGCAAGAAATTAGAGTGATTTCAAGTTGCAGACAGTGAAGGAATGTACTGAACTGAATGAGATTTTTTATTTTATTTAATTTATTTGACAGAGAGAGAGAGAGATCACAAGGAGGCAGAGAGTCAGGCAGAGAGAGATGGGGAAGTAGGCTCCCCACTGAGCAGAGAGCCCAATGTGGGGCTCAATCCCAGGACCCTGGGATCATGACCTGAGCTGAAGACAAAGGCATAACCCACTGAGCCACCCAGGCGCCCCTTGAATGAGATTTTATAAAGAGCTATGAAGTGAATGAGCTAGCCGCTTCTGGATGAGCAGTGTCACAAAAACTGCTGATAGGTGGGCATTTTCATCCATATTTTACAGATAAACTAATTGAAGCTTAGATTAAATAGCCCACTCAGAAAGTTAGCTAAAATGTAGCTTAAAAAGTAGAACATAGCACCTTTTTCTTGCTCCCAGCCATCTTGGTGGCTGCTCTTGGTTGGGGTCTGCCCACACCTAAGGCAGGAAGACGGTGGTTGCAAAGAAGACAAAAAAGGTACTGGAGTCTCTTTACTCTGGGCTACAACTCATTATGGAAAGTGGAAAGTATGTGCTTGGGTACAAGCAGACTCTGAAAATTATCAGACACAGCAAAGTGAAACTGATCGTCCTTGCCAACAACTGTCTTGCCTTGAGGAAATCTGAAATAGAGTACTATGCCATTTTGGCCAAAACTGGTGTCCATCAGTACAGTGTCAATACTACTGAATTGGGTTTAGAATGTGGGAAATACTGTGGGGTATGCACACTGGCTATCGTTGATCCAGGCGATCCTGATATTATTAGAAGCATGCCAGAACAGATTGGTGAAAAGCAAAACATGCAAAATTCATCTTTAATGAAACTGGCCAGAGCTTGTTTAAAAAAAAAAAAAAAGTAAAACATAGCTAGAAAGCAGAACTAACAAACTATAAAAAAGTAATTGAAAAAAAAAAGTCAAAGGGGGAAATAACTGGAGGTCACGAGAGGTCCCTTCTCTGATAACTTGTAGGCATTCTGAGTGGGAAGGCAGAAATAAGTATCAATATGATGACTTCCCCATAAAAGAAGGCAACCACTACTACCAACATTCTTCACTAAAACCTGCAAAGTTAGTGCTCACTAATTTTCTGGAGTCCTGAGCTTTGCTGAAAACCACCCCACCCTTTTTTTTTTTTTTTTTTTTTTTTTTTCTCCCAAGAGAGAAGCAATTCCAGGAAGTAACTTTAGTGAGATGAAAAATAGACACCTCTACCCTGGGACACACCTGACTTCAAAACCAGCTTGTAGATAGAGAAAAATCAAATATTCAAGGGCAAACCATTCTTGGCTAAAATGGATGTCAGAGAAGATATCATTGCAATGAAAGCCAAAGCAAGAAAGAGATAACCTAAGGAGAGGCTGGAAATATATGTGTAGGAGTGAAAATTACTCCCAAAGTCAAATCACAGTGAAGCAGTGGAGTGACACCACCGCGGTATGGGCAGAGAAGGTAAGACAAAGGAATATAAACATTTCATGAGGATGACTTAAAGGTTCTAAGTCAGAAAACGAGTTGACACTTGTGATCATACCTACAAAGTGAGTGAAAAATTGCATTTTACCTGTAAATATCCTTCAATCTTTCCCAAGAGCTAAATAAGGTGCTCTTTACTATGTAATAATAGGAGTTTCACTTTTTACTGCCTCCCTCATTGAATGGTGCCTACTAAGCAATTATATTTCAGCAGTGCTGCATCTTTTCCCTTTTCCCCTTCTTCTGAAGACTAGAAAGAGATGAATGCACATAAGCAGTGAGAATTTCACTTTAAGGCTATCAGTTTTAAGAAGCACTTTGCACAAGTGCACTGCATTTAAGAATGCTTTTGATACATCTGTCTTTCCGTGGGACAACCCAGCCTGGTGTGAAGAACAAGTACTATAAACCAATAAACCAATTTAGATAAATTTAGAATTTAGGTAAATTTAGGTAAATCTAAATTTTAAAAAAGATAAAAAGAACTTAGATAGAATTTAGATAAATTTCTCTATTATCCATTTTTTAAAGTTTATTTATTTAAGTAATTGCTACACCCAATGTGGGGCTCAAACTTACAACCCCAAGATCAAGTGTTGCATGTTCCCACAGCTGAGGCAGCCAGGTACCCCATAAAGTGAGTGGTCTTTTTTTTTAAAGTTATCTCTAGGCCCAATGTGGGGTTCAAATTTACGACCCCAAGATCAAGAGTCACATGCTCTACAGACTGAGACAGCCAGGCATCCCTCTATTATTCTAATAGTCACTTTTTTTCTATATATATCGTATGGTTGGTTGTTTTCGTTACTGTTGTTTGGTGACAAATTCTACACAAAAGTAAGGTTAGGTATTGTTAAGGAATGCCTTGTAAATATTAAATCCTTTTTAAGATCATTATAAAGGCAGACAAATTATTATGCTTTTCTTTATTCCTTTCCTCTATTTTTGTAACAACCTAACATTCTCTTGAATAAAAAGACTCATGAAACTTAAAAGTTTGAATAAATGCTGGAGGTCAAGTTAAAATTGGTATTTAAGAAATAATTCAACTTGTATGGCCTCTTCTTAATTTACATATTAGTCAATCAATAAACAAACATTTGTTCAGTGCTTCCTGTGTGTCAGGAATTATGTTAGGCTGTGGGAGGGGAGGAATCATCAAATCAAAGACAGTTTGGATTATAGGAAACATCTCAATTTTCTGAGCTGTTAAAATGTGGAAAAATATGCATCTAAGAAGTGATTTTATATGAGTAAAAAACAATGAGCTTCCACGGTGAAAAAACAGAATCTATCCATATCCAAGTGAGAGCTAGAAACACAAAGCATCTCCAGAAGTTTAGCGCAACGAGAGGTCCCAAGGAGCTGAGTGAGGGTAAGGAGGGAGGGGCCCTGTGTATTACATTGGCCTAGTTCTGTTAAAGCATTTTCTACCGATTCTATAAAGGCATTGGCAGGAAAAGAAAAAGTTAAAAACTAAGATTTATACTTTACCCCCTGAAATGGGACAACTTTAAGTTTTGTTAAGACTCCTGAATTCTATAGTTATACCAACCAGAAACTATGATATCTCTTGTGTTGGAAAATTTAACTTACCAACAATTACGTAAATTATGAATTAAGCAAATACATACTTTGCTAAAATAAGAAGGAAACTTGGGGGAAATGGCCCAAATCATTTCAAATTTGAGCTTGTAATAATGGATGAAAATACTCTGAGATCATAGTTCTGGGATCATTTCTATGCTGGAAGAGTGAAAATCAAAATTGTTCTCCAGGGGAAGTTCTAAACTGTATCTGCATTTACAGCTCTAGATTCGTTTCCCCAGCCACTACTAAGTCCCTGTTTCCCCACCCCCACTCGAAGCTATAAGTATCAAGACCTCCAACCTCTGTTTAAAGAGGACCCCAGTTGATGCTACACCTAAGAATTCAATCTTAGGACAACTGTTCATTCCTCCCCTCAAAGAACCTTGAACTTCAAGCTTCTTAGCTCCCACTACTGTCCTCTGCTGCATCTCCTGAGACTAATCACACTTCTGCATGAGACAAATACTTGCAGGACCTTCCAGATCACAGCCGACTTTTACTAAACCTTTGTGTCCACTGTTCTCCAGGAGTCAGCTGTGACTAAATCGCCAAGCTTCATTCCACTTTCCATAGTTCAAAGCTTCAAACAGAATTACCTGCTCTCTTCCCAAATTTGTCCTCTATGGAACTGTCGTTCCTAAAATGTTCTACACTTCCTTAAGCCTAGTGTAATCCCTCTCCTCCTTCTCTACACAAACCCTCCATTTACCTTCTGGAATTTCAACTCCTCTACACATTCAATCATTTCCCGGAATGTTCTTTCCACTTCGGTATTTATTTCAACCTAGACTTCTCTAGGCCACTTCCCAGGCTGCTCCCTCCAGTGAGGTCTGTTCATATTTTTCACATCTATTTAGTGTCAGGAGACCAGAATACTCCCCAGTGCTAGTCAGAGTCCACTGCTCCCCCACCCTTTTGTAAAAACCCCCGCCACCCTCTCCCTGATTAGTCACTGTAATCCACCTGCCCTGTGTGGACTCATTGCTCACAGAAGACACTGGCACTTGGTTACTGTGTTCTCTGGTATTGCAAGTCCTGCCGTCATCCTAAGTGAGTTCGAGTCCTCATGAAAGACCCACCTAATCGCCGAAGTCCTCCTCCAATACTATTTGACCACCTACCCCCCACAATCACTCATCACCTAAAACCCCTCTATTTTCTCTTTTCTTTCTTTCTTCCTTCCTTCCTTCCTTTCTTTCTTTCTTTCTTTCTTTCTTTTTTTTTTATTTTTTTTTAAAGATTTTATTTATTTATTTGACAGACAGAGATCACAAGTAGGCAGAGAGGCAGGCAGAGAGAGAGAGAGGAGGAAGCAGGCTCCCCGCTGAGCAGAGAGCCCGATGCGGGGCTCGATCCCAGGACCCTGAGATCACGACCCAAGCCGAAGGCAGAGGCTTAACCCACTGAGCCACCCAGGCACCCCTCTTTCTTTCTTTCTTTCATTCTATCCATTCCTTTGACAGACAGAGATTACAAGCAGGCAGAGAAGCAGGCAGAGAGAGAGGAAGGGAAGCAGACTCCCCGCCGAGCAGATAGCCTGACTCGGGGCTCGATCCCAGGACCTGAGCCGGAGGCAGAGGCTTCAACCCACTGAGCCACCCAGGCGCCCCTATTTTATTTCTAAAACCACTAATTCTTTTCCCCTCTCCCCTAGAATCACTAATTCTAATGGTCCACTTTCAGTTCAGTTATTACACCAGCCTGATGGCAACTGCCTTTCCCTCTGTTCAAGAAGATTATCTATCACTTCACTTCCTTTCTATCACCCCCTTCCTATCTTTACTTCTCCATTTATCTAGCTTAGCGTTCATGGTCTATCATTTCACTAGCTCTTAGAATTACCCTGAACTCTCTCCTTGAATGCATTCTTTCCTTGTCTTCTAAGACACCACACTCTCCTGGTTTCTCTTGCTTGTCCAGCAGCCTTTCACAGACATTTTTACTGCTTTCTCCCTCCTCTATTACTAAATGTTTAAATGCCAGAGTGTTTCAGGGACCTGTCCTAGGTGCTTTTCTCTTTTCATTCAATACCTTTTCCTTAAGTAATCAGCTCTCCCAATGGGTTCAATACTACTATCAGTATGCTTATGCTCTTCAAATTCATACCCGAATTCAGAATTGTTGTTTAAGCTCCAGATTGATGTAACTAACTGCTTACTTGACATCCTCAGATGAATACTTCCAAGGTGTCTTCAACTCAGTGTATTCAAAAGTAAACTCATCACTTTTCCATTAAAGATATTCTTTCCAGAAACCTGAGTCACCTTTGACATCTCCCTCTCTTACTTCTCCCATATTTAAGTAAGATCTGTTAATTCAATCTCCAAACTATTTCTCAAAATTTGTCCATTTTTCTCCATCCCTACCACCACCTCTCTGGTCCAAGTCATTATCACATGCCATGACCAATAAGTGCTAGAATATACAACAGCAAAGGGGTCTCTTGCCTGGATCACTTAAATAACTGGTCACATTGAAATCCCTTTTTTCCCTCCAGTCTATTTTCTTTGGAAACAAAGATTCATTCCTTTTTTTTTTTTTTTAAGATTGTATTTACTTGTTTATCAGAGAGAGAGTAAAGCAGAGGGAGCAATAAGCAGAAGGAGAAGCAGGCTTTCTGCTGAGTAGGGAGCCTGATTCGGGACTCAATCCCAAAACCCTGATCTCATGACCCGAGCTGAAGGCAGACACTTAACCGACTGAGCCACCCAGGCATCCAAAAACTTTTATTTTGTTTTTTAAATGCAAATCTGATTTTGTCATCTCTTGATGTGTGGATTAAACTAGATTATGCATGTAAAGGACTTAGTGTCTGGCACATGATAGTCAATAAATGCTAATCAGTGGATGTATGTTGAATAATTCAGTAAATGACTTTGGAATTACTGGCCAGCCATTTAGGAAAAAAATACAGCTTTATCCCTACCTCACTCCTTAGACCCAAAGCATGAGGGGGGCGGGGAATGAAACCATAAAAATACTTGAAGAAAACACAGGGAAATAGTTGTATAACCTTGGAGTTGAAGTAAGCTTTCAAAACATGTCCCCAAAGTTAGAAACCATAAAGAGAAACTAGTAATCCCATACCAGTGTTAACATTCTGCATGGTGAGAAAGGCCATAAATAAGACTGGAAGACAAATAGCAAATAGTGAAAATATTTATCATACTTAATTAAAAAGAGTTAATAACAAATATCTAACTAGCTCTTATAAATCAACAAGAAAATATTAACAACCCACTAGCAAAAGGTCAAGCTGCATAAATAGAAAATGCACAGTCTAAGATCTACAAGTGTCTAAGAACCTAAAGAAAATATGAGTAAAACAATAAGCTATTACATTTTACCCATAGGTTGGCAAAGATTAGAAAGATTGACTACATTCTGTGGAGGTAAGGAAAATGGGCAGTCACCTGCACTTTAGCATAATTTTGAAGAATCTTTCTGGAAACAGTTTGGCAATGGGGACCATAATATGAAATGTGTGTACCTCTTGGTACAGTAATCCCACTTCCAGAAATTTACTCTAAAGAGATCATTTAAATGGTTCAAAAAGATGTATGCTGAGAATGTTCACTGCATAATTTATAAAATTGGAAATAAATATTTATTGAAACAGCAATGGTCTTCCTTGGCACTGTTCATGATATGGGAGATACAGAAATTACAACGGAGAGATAAAATTCCTTTTCTCATGGAATTTACATTCCAAGGGTTAGAAAGACATTAAACTAATAAACAAATAAGATACTTTCAAGTAGTGACACATGCTTTGAAGACGTAAAACTGGGTGCAAGAACATGACAAATTAAAAAGAAAAGGTGTTTTCATCTATAACAAGAGAAATTTTTCCTGATGTGAAGATCTGAGGAGTACTGAGTCTACACATGAAAAGGACACACTGTGTCATAAGAAAACCAACAAAGAACAATTGAAACCAAGATATATCTTTATTAAGTTCTTCATCTTTCAGAATAAAGGAGGAATTCTTCAGCTATACAGGCAGAAAAAGCAGATCACTTATAAGAAGGAAGAATCAGGCTGGTCTCAGACTTCTCCATAGTGGCATTCGGTGGCTGCAAAGTTTCTAGGGCAATAAAGTGAGCCCAAGAATATAATATCTGGTCAGGTTGTCATTTAAGTCAATAAGCCAATAAGACACATTCTCAAACAAGCAAGAACTTGGGGGAGTAAGTAACATAAAATCCTCTCTGAAAAAAAAAACAACAACTTCAGATGAAATCAAGCCAACCAAGAGATGGATGAAAATGCTGGACTAAAAGTAGAAAAACAATGGAGCATGACTTCAAGGGTGTGAGGGGAAGCAAATGCAAGCCATGAATTTTATTCTTAGTCAAGTTGTTTTTCAAGTAAGGCATACCCTGTTTTATTGTGCTTCGCTTTATTACATTTCATAGTTTTTTATAAATTGTGGCGACCCTGCATTGAGCAAGTCTATTGGCACCATTTTTCCAACAGCATTTGTTCATTTTGTGCTCTGTGTCACATTTTGGTAAATTTTTTTTAAGGTTTATTTTATTTTATTTGAGAGACAGAGAGCATGAGCAGGAGGGACAAGAGGGGACAGGAGAGAGAATCTCAAGCAGACTTCATGCTGAGCAGGGAGTCTATGGTAGGGCCCGATCCCACAACCAGGAGATCACAACCTGACCTCAAACCAAGAGTCAGATGCTTAACCGACTATGCCACCCATGCGCCCCTCATTTTGGTATTTCTTGCAATATTTCAACCTCTGTCATTATTATTATTTTTCTTTTTTATTAATTATTTTTTATTAACATATAATGTATTATTTGCCCCAGGGGTAAGGTCTGTGAATCGTCAGGCTCACACACTTCACAGCACTCACCATAGCACATACCCTCCCCACTTTTTCATTATTATTATATTTGTTATGGTGATCTGTGGCCAGTGATCTTGGAGGTTACTATTGTATTTGGGACACCATGAACATTTATTATGGGGTGCCATGAACTGTGCCCATATAAGATGACAAACTTAAACCATAAATATTTTATGTGTTCTAACTGCTCCACCAACTGGCAGTTCCCCTAGTCTCTCTCCCTCTCCTAGTCCCTGAGACACAAAAATATTGAAATTAGGCCAGTTAATAACCCTACAGTGGTCTCTAAGTGTTTGAGTAAAAGGAAGAGCTGCACATCCCTCACTTTAAATAAAAAAACTAGAAATGATTAAGCATAGTGAGGAAGGCATGTCAAAAGCTGAAATAGGTCAAAATCTAGGCCCCATAAGCCAAATAGCCAAGTTGTGAATGCAAAAGAAAAGTTCCTGAATGAAATCTTAAGGGCTACTCCGGTGAACACATGAATGAAAAGAAAACAAGAGCCTTATGGTTGATATGGAAAAAGTTTGAGAGGTCAAACCAACCATAACACTCCTTTAAGTCAAAACTTAATCCAGAGCAAGGCTCTCACTCTTTTCAATTCTGTGAAGGACAAAGAAGGGAAGAAGATGCAGAAGAAAAGTCAGAAGCTAGGAGGGGTGGGTTCATGCAGTTGGAGGAAAGAAGCCACCCCTGTAACATAAAAGTTCAAGGTGAAGAAGCAAGTGCTAATGTAGAAGCTGCAGCAAGTTCTCCAGAAGATCTGGCTATGAGAATTCACGAAGGCGGCTACACTAAACAACAGATTTTCAATATAAGCAAAACAGACTTATATTGGAAGAAGATGTCATCTAAAACTTTCATAGCTAGAGAGAAGTCAATGCCTGGCATCAGAGCATCAAAGGACAAGCAGACTCTTTTGCTAGGGGTTAATACAGGTGGGAATTTTAAGTTGAAGCCAATGCTCATTTATTGTTCTGTTTAGAACATGGCTTACTGAATATTTGAGGCCCACTGTTGAGACATCCTACTCAGGAAAAAAGATTCCTTTCCAAATATTGCTGCTCTTGATGGTGCACCTGGTCACCCAAGAGCTCTAACAGAGATGGACAATGAGATGAATGCTGTTTTCATGCCTGCTAACATAGCATCCATTCTGCTGCCCAAGGATCAAGGAGTAATTTCAACTTTCAAACTTTTATTTAAGAAATACATTTTGTAAGGTTATAGCTGCCATAGAGAGTGATTCCTCTGAAAAATCTGGGCAGACTACATTGAAAACTTTCTCAAAAGGATTCACTATTCTAGATGCCATTAAAAACATTTGTCATTCATGGGAAGAGGCCAGAATAGCAACATTAACAGGAATTCGGAAGAAGTTGATTCCAACCTTCCTGGATGACTTTGAGGGGTTCAAGACTTTAATGGAAGAAGTAGCTGCAGATGTGATAGAAAGAGCAAGAGAACCACAATTAGAAGGGAGCCTTGAAATGTGGCTGAATTGCTGCCATCTCTTGATAAAACCTAACCGAAGAGGAGTTACATCTTATGGATGAATAAAGAAAGTGGTTTCTTGAGATGGAATCTCCTCCTGGTGAAGATGCCGTGAAGATTGTGGAAATGAGGGGCACCTGGGTGGCTCACTGGGTTAAAGCCTCTGCCTTTGGCTTGGGTCATGATCCTAGAGTCCTGGGATCAAGCTCCTCATCGCATCGGGCTCTCTGCTCGGCGGGGAGCCTGCTTCCCTTCCTCTCTCTCTCTCTGCTCGCCTCTCTGCCTACTTGTGATCTCTATCAGGTAAATAAATAAAATCTTAAAAAAAAAAGATTATGGAAATGACAATAAAGGATTTAGGACATTCCATAAACTTAGTTGATTAAATTTGGAAGGAATGAAATTTTGAACTTCAATTTTTGAATGAAATTTTGAATTTTGAATTTTGAATGAAATTCTACTCTGGGTAAAATGCTATCAAACAGCACTACATGCTATAGAGAAACCTTTTGTGAAAGGAAGAGTTGATCAATGAGACAAACTGTCCTATTGTCTTGAACTTATTGTATTGAACTTTAACCATTCTCAAATGTTTGTGAGACATATTAGACATATTTTCTGTAACTTTTCTAATTCATATCCTCTGCCCGTTCTTCTATTGGGTAGTCTTTCCTTTATTCATTATTAGGTTTTCTTCATATATTGTATCCACAATATATCTCTACTTCATATACCCACAATATATCAATCAATCCTTTATTATGTTACTTGCCAATATGTGATCCTAGTCTATCATGTCTTTCAAGTTTGTTGATAGTGTTTTTCTTTGTATAGAAGTTAATTAAGTCTTGTACCTAGTTAGATCTTTTCCTTTATAGATCGTAGATGGTATGTCTTACTTAAAAGGAACATTTCAACCACATGATTAAAAAATATATATATTCAGGGTGCCTGGGTGGCTCAGTCTGTTAAGCATCTGCCTTCGGCTCAGGTCGTGATCCCAGCGTCCTGGAACTGAGCCCCGTGTTGGGCTCCCTGCTCACCAGGGAGCCTGCTTCTCCCTCTCCCTTTGCCTGCTGCTCCCCCTGCTTGTGCTCTTTCTCTCTGTCAAATAAATAAATTTTAAAAGTCTTTTAAAATAATAAGCAAACAAACAAACAAATAAATAAAATATTCTGCTATATTTTCTCCTGTCTCATAAGTTTCATCTTTTTCACTAAGATCTTTACTTTATCAGATTCACATAAACTAAGATTGTCAGATTCACATAAATTGACCAGAATGCTTGAGACCCTGACAGAGGTGCCCTATCTCAATCTGTAAATACCTGAAAAGCAGAATTAGTAAACAAGCAGCCTGATGAGATCGCCAGATCTAGTAATTTAAAAGGGGGACTATTTCATCCAGGAGATCCAAGACGACAAGAATACTGAGTACCTTTACTGGAGACATAGAAGGGAGGGGGACTTCTCCTGGCCAGAGGAAATAACTAGCCCTGAAGCCTGAAATGTTCAGATTCTCCTGTTTCCAGTATCTTTCTTTATCCCATGGTCAGTGCTGGATGCATTCAGCTAACATTTATCTCTGCGGCTTTCCTCTATTTTGTGTTGTATAGCAGACCACATTGAAGCTTTCTTTCCTTAGATGTGACCATACCACTGATTAGTAATTAAGTAACTGTTCCCAAGGGCCTAGGAGACCTTGGGTTCTTTTCATCACCTGCCCATTAAGTTAAATTCTCTCAGGGGCAACCTTATTTTCCTTATTTGTAAGTTCTAAGTCCTAACTACAACAGTTTTATCTGGGAAGAGAAGTCTGAATTGAAGAA
Source organism: Lontra canadensis (assembly GCF_010015895.1). Taxonomy (NCBI): domain Eukaryota; kingdom Metazoa; phylum Chordata; class Mammalia; order Carnivora; family Mustelidae; genus Lontra; species Lontra canadensis. Next base: position 10,618,224 of record NW_022631054.1, on the reverse strand, counting down.
AGATTGCTGAACAGTTCAAAACAGTATATAACAGAGAATTGTGTAGTGTACGAGTTATCAAAGGTTTTTACACATGGAAATGAAGGAAATGATGCGGACAGGTCTGCCACTCACAGGGAGGTGGTGGCTGGAACCAGGGAACCGTGGGGGACAAGGAAGCTAGGGACACTAGTCGGGAAGCTGCTGTAGTAATTGGACAAGCCAGCTCCAAATTCTAGGCCATAGAGTCTCTATCAAATTCCTCTCTGGATTCTTAGCCCTTAGCGCAAAGTGAATTTGAACCTCCAGGTACTTTAAAATATGTTGCACCAGGGGACCTGGAGGCTCAGTTGGTTAAGTGGCTGCCTTCTGCTCAGGTCATGATGCCAGAGTCCTGGGATCGAGTCCCGCATCTGGCTCCCTTCTCAGTGGAGAGCCTGCTTCTCCCTCTTCCCCCTGCTCTACCTACTTGTGCTCTCTATCTCTCTGTCAAATAAATAAAGTCTTCAAAAAAATACGTTGCACCAAAATATTGTCTGTTCTATTAACTTATTAAACCTCTTAATTTGACTTAGCAATACCCTCCTTTATAATGACATCAGCCATTTATCAAGGACCCACATTGTGGACATTTGAACATTTTTCTGTAATCTTATAACAACCATATAACAATTTACAGATAAGCAAAGCGAGGCTCAGAGAGTTTTAAGACACTTGTACAAGGTTTCACAGATAGAAAATGACAGTCCACACACCAAATAACATACCATAAATTAAGAGAAGTGAAGTATTATCCTATCACTTTTCTGGAAAACAACAATCATTTTTGACAAAACCTGAGCCAAAGATAAGCTGAAATAGTGGTCTCCAAACTTCTTGACCATGCATACTTATCGGTAAAAAAGCACACCCTCTCCCAATATATGTATATTTATTTCTGAATTACTACCATCAGCTAATATCTCAAGACACAATATATACTTAGGGCAGAATTCATTATAATGTATGCAAATCCTTACTTCAAATACTCTTCTGAATAATTTCAAAAAGTTTTTGCTGACTTCTTATCAGATCTGATTAGCTTATGATTGTTTGTATCTGATAATCTGTCTAAGAGCTCCCATAGGAGAAGAAGTGATTGATTGTGCTTGCATTTTTCGGTATTATTTAAAAGTCATGTTTTCTTTGTAGGAATTTTTAAAAACCTCTGTCCGTTCCATGAAGAAATTTAGCTAAAACTAGTTAATATAATTAAATCCCTTAACTGGGCGCACATTAACTGCAACACATCCTAAGAACCTCTGTCAACCCCAAAGTTTATAGCAACAATGTCCACAATAGCCGAACCATGGAAAGAGCCCAGATGTCCATCGATAGATGAATGGATAAAAAGGATGTGGTGTGTATATATATATATATATATACATATATATATATATGTATATATATATATATATATACAATGGAATACTGCTCAGCCATAAAAAAATAAATGAAATCTTGCCATTTGCAACAACGTGGGTGAGACTAGAGTGTATTTGCTAAGCGAAATAAGTCAATCAGAGGAAGATAATTATACGATCTCATTCATATGTGGAGTTTAAAAAAAAATCTTTCTTTTTTTTTAAGATTTTATTTATTTATTTGACAGAGAGAGAGATCACAAGTAGGCAGTGAGGCAGGCAGAGAGAGCGGTGGAAGCAGGCTCCCTGCTGAGCAGAGAGCCCGATGTGGGGCTTGATTCCAGGACCCTGAGATCATGACCTGAGCCGAAGGCAGAGGCTTAACCGACTGAGCCACCCAGGTGCCCCTCATATGTAGAATTTACGAAACAAAACAGAGGATCATAGGGGAAGAGAGGGAAAAATAAAAGAAGATGAAATCAGAGAGGGAGACAAATCATAAGAGACTCTTAATCATAGGAAACAAACTGAGGGTTGCCGGAGGGGAGGGAGTTGAGGGGATGGGGTAACTGGGTGATAGACATTAAGGAGGGCACGTGATGTAGTGAGCACTGGGTATTATATAACACTGATGAATCACTGACCTCTACCTCTGAAACTAATAATACACTATCTGTTAATTAATTGAATTTAAATTAAAACAAAACAAAACAACAAACAAAAGCAGAAACAGTCCCATACAGAGCACAAACTGATGGTTACTCAAGGGGAGAAGAATGGGGGTGATGGGCAAAATAGATGAAGGCAAGGGGGAGATCTAGGCTCCCAAACATGGAGTGACTAAGTCACAGGAATTAAAGGTACAGCATGGGGAATATAGTCAATGGTATTGTAATAGCGTGTGACAAGGTAGTTACACCTGTGATGAACATAGCATAAGGTATAAACTTGTCCAATTCCTATGTTGTACACCTGAAACTAATGGAATGTTGTATGTCAACCATACTTCAATAAAAAATTCTACTGTGCATATATATAAAGAACCTTTGTTAATCTTCCATATTGTTGAATTCCCTGCTCCCCATCGGGATACATCGTTTCCCTTCATGACGGGTGACCAGGTGACCTACCAAGTAGAGAGCACATGGACATCTGGGCCTTTCTGTCCACTTGTATGGTGGGTGGGTCTGGGTCTGGAGTGTGGGGCAGGACGAGGATTTGGCCCTAGTCATCTCAGTTTTAAGGTTCCCGAGCTTATCGGTGTCATAACAAGACTGTAGAACTCAGGTCTGCTCCCTCATTTTCCTTTCCCCGACCACAAACTGAGACAGAATCTCATACAGGCTTGCTGCTGGAAGAGGCTTTTAGGGGAAGCTTGTCAGAGCCGCCCCCCGGCTCCCGTTACACTTTAGAGGGAGATGTGGGATGAGGTGCCCAAGCCTCCCAACTCCAGGACCTGGCCAAAGGTCAGGTTTTCTCACTTACTGAGCTCATCTCCACCCCATTACCACTCTGGGTCTGGGCCACGAACCAGGATGTCCTCTTTCCCGGGAGTGGTCACTGCTCCCTCATCCCCCTTGATTTTCTAAGAGGCCCAGATCCCGGAGGCAGCAGGGAAAGCAGGAGGAGGCCAGCTAATTAGCCCGTCACTGTGATTAGCCATGAGAGCCACTCTCCCTCCAAAGCCTGGACAGTAAGGCAGGGGCAGAGCAGCGGTGCAGGGCCACCAGCCCACTACACAGATGTCCTGTGCCTGGGACAGTCTCTGCAACCCCACCCCACCCGCTCCCCTGGCTGGGCCTGTATCCTCTTTCATCCCATTCTGTACCCCCTTCTATAGGTTTCCTAGACTGTGCTCACAAAGGCAAGAAAAGAGCCATTTCCCCCACTACTCTTAGGGGTAACATCTAGTTTTGTCGAAGGGGGTTCCAGGCTGTCCCCACTCCTTAATGTACACTGTAAGGTTGTGGGTCTTTAATGCCCTGGAACCCAGTCCTTTCCCTTCCACGACACCTATAGAGATGGAATTGTCTGGACTTCAGCAGAAGTCTACTTAGCACCCCACCGTACACACCATTCCTGCCTAAATCGCGAGTCCCTCTCCTCAACTCCCCTTCACTTTGAATGACTTAGAAATTGACTTTCGAACACCCAGTTTGGGCACCACAGGCACCCCTAGGCGCTCTCAAATCTCTTCCAATAAGTAACAGTAGCTAGTAACTAGTAACCCTCAAAGAGGACTTACTATATGTTCAACACTTTATACAGATTAACTCATTTAATCCTCACAAGTCTGTGAGGTCGGCACTATAGTTACCCACCTTTTATAGATGAGGAAATTAGATCACAGAGAAGTTAAGGCCCTTGCCTGAGGTTACCTCGATGATTCATGGTGAAGCTGAAGTTTGAACCCAAGCAATACAGATCCAGAGGTCTGCCCTTAACCACTGTATATGCACCAAGATAAACCTTATATAGACAATTAATGTTCTCTCCACTTTTGTAAAGTATGACCAAAAGCATCAGGAAATATTATTGATCTGCACCGTATAAGCTACACAAATTCAGCTTCAAGTATAGTCCCCCAGCTGCCTTCCAGTCAAATTGCTGCTACCCCAAAGGCCTTTCTACACAGAAATTCTGGAACTGCTGCTGCAAATGTCCTTCGTTTTGCTCCTTCTTGAGACCCTCGATATCCTGTGGACACCTTCATTGGTGGTCTTGTCTGCTTTCAGTGATATTCCTTTCCACTCCTCAAGGGAACACCTGCAGTGCTCCCGAGCTGAATGTTTACTCCTCTTTCTGGAAGGAAGATGAAAGCGAGCAAGGAGAGCTGGGTACACAGACATCCATCAACTGGGCTTTTGATCTCTCTGCCCGGGGAAGCAGATTTCACACCCAAGCCAACTGCAACAAGTTTTACTAGTGAAGTTTCCTGTAATACCCCATCCAGTCTGGAACTGAATCTGCACCGCAGCAAGTCCCTTCAACGCCATACCCCTTCAAGGGCCTAGGGCTGGCTCTGGTGTGGGTGCAGTAAGCTCACCATGGATGATATGACAGGACAAGCCATTGGTTCCTGTGGAGTTTGAGCAGCGTCAGGCCCCAGACTCAGAGTTCCTACTGTGTGCAGAAGCCATCGTGTGTCCATACTTGCCACCACCGCCAGCGTGGGAGAGAGACTTGCCAGACACCAAGGCCAGCCCTGCCCAGCCTCTTGCCCTTGGGCCCCTGAGTTCTGATGCAGGGTCAAGTAGGGAACCTGGGCACAAGGGAAGAAACTGTCTCCCGGCTCTCGGACAAAAGAGATTCGGTGAACAGATGCGGAGGTCGCCACGAGGGACTGCCAGGTGGCTGTTGGAGGGGAAGAGAAGCAGTCAGTGCAGGCAAGAAAGGCAGGGGACCAGCTGTGGCAGAGGCCAGACAGCTGGCCGGCCAGAAGAAACGCTTTAGGATGTCATTCGGGCCCGAAACGCGCCCTCGACAGGGGAAGTTATTGCGACGTCCCTGCAAATATAAAGTACTGTACAAACACTAAATCTAAAACGGCTAATAATTTTGTTATGTTAAAGCATTTGTGTCAGGTAATTAATGTACTCATTGTGATCATTTAATTTTATGGCAGGTAGTGTAGGGCTGGACAGAAATAGGGCTCTTTGGCTCAGTCCTCTCATTTCTCGTTAGATAAGTCAGCAGCACAGTCTCCCTGATCTTCTGCACCAAGGTCCTGCTGGAGGGGCTGCTGCAGGGGTTGGGGTGGGGTTTGTGAGACCCGACCTGGGTCTCCAAGCTTCTGGGATTTAACGTGCCTTGGCCCCTGGTGCCTAGAGGCCCTAGTGCCCCCTGGTGGTGCCTGAGGTACCACCATTTCCGCAAAGGAAATTCCTAGCTGAACTGGTGAGGAAAAGAGAATTGTCCTCTCCTAATGGAAACTTCTCTCTTGACAAGTATGCCTCTAGGCTACCAGGTGCTGTGCCCAGTAAAGAGCGAGCTGGCATTGCTGTGTGGTGTTCCTTGCGGGGGGCGGGGGGGTGGCAGGGGTTTTGTAGCAGTTGGGAGCTCCTGGAGGGAACCAAGAAGCCCAGCCTTCTCGCCTCAGAGAGCCCCAAAGGGAAGTGGTTGAGGCTCCAGCCCCCAGTGCAGGCCACCATGGAATGCTACGGAGAGAGTAACTCTTGCTGCTCTTTGCTCAGTCTACCGAGGGTCCAGCTTACAGCAGTGACTCCATCTTCCCTCTGCTCTCTGTATTCCTTCTCCCTGCCTCTCACCCCCTCTGTCTCCTCAACATACCCTGGGCCAAGGCAACTACTCTCATTCCTTTCCCAAAACCTTCTAGTAATCTCTTCCATGGGGAGCCCTTCCTGGTTAAGCAGGCTCCTAAGAAGAACCTCATCTTCTATCAGTTCTCAGTCCCATTCAGCATGCCAGCCTGGAGTGGGCCTCAGGAGGGTGTAAGGCTGGCTCGCTTTTCTTTGCCCTGAAAGAGCCCCCCAGTCTCAAACACTCCTACCTTTGCACAAATGCACAGAAACCTATCTCCATCTTGACCTTCCCATTGATCCCTGTGTGCTGAGACATGGTGACCAGAAGGCTTCTCCATACTGGAAATATTAAGATTGGCTTGGCTAGATACTGAATTATAACTTACAGAATCCTTGAATCTTTGAATCCTTGATTGTGGTCAGTGCACACTCTTGTTTCTCTCTCTCTCTCTCTCCTCTCCCCCTATTCTCTGCCGGACTTATCTGTCATTTCAAGAGACTGTGGGTACAGCTTGCCCAATAACTAATATATTTATTGCTGACCCAGAAAGATTTGGGATCTATCCTTCATAGTGGCTTTCTTTGCTAAAATCAGCAGTAGCTGCTTGGATAACCCATAAAGTCCAGGTTACTTGTAACCAGGTGGGCAGGGCCACAGGGAAGACAGCGAGTCCAGCCAGTGGACCATAGCCTTGCCAGTCTCAGGATCAGCATATGCTTAGGCAGCTCTCTGTGTGGTAGGACCCTACCCCACTCAGTTGAAGGAAGGATAGGACTACTGCCTTCCAGACCTGTATTTAGCCTAGAGCTCCATGGTCATTAGCCTAAGTCTGACAAAGGAAAATCACCATACTACTCTCACGGAGGCATCACCATGTGCCAGGGACTGTACAAAAACACTTTATAAATATTTTCTCATTTCATGCACCCGAGTTTCCTATGTCATGAGTGCCATCTGTGGCTTCATTTTACAGATGCAAGAACTAAGTCTCAGAAAGGTTAAGGAGCTTACTTAAAGTCCTATGGTTGCTGGGGAGCAGAGCTGGGATCTGAACTCAAGCAGTCTTTGGCAGGAATCCACATGTAAACCACTACTCTGTATCGCCTCCTTTCGTGCCATGTCATCTGCAAGTTCTGGCCTTCCATTCTGAAATAATTATTGTTGTCTACTCTATGCTGGGCCCCGCGCTGAGCCCTTAGGAGGGATGGGCATTATCTAAGAATGACTGATGGGTTGAGGTTTCCCATTCGCAAGTTCCTGTTGTAAGTTGTACCAGAAAGTCATCTGTACCAGAGAGTGAACAGCTGCTCCATCTACAGATCCTTGCTAGGAGAAGGGCCTCTGGGTGCTTCCTTCTGCAGAGATGACCGTGCTCGGCGTCAAGTGACTTTACTACTCTGACCACAGCTAACTGGGTCAGGGCTGGACACGTGACCCAAAGGCAGCCAATCTATTTGTTGGTCAGGAGTCCATGAAGTGGCCTAGCAAGGAATTCTGCTCAACAGAGTTACGGACTGGGATGTGGCCAAGCCAATTAGATTCTTTCCCTTGGAAAACAGAAACTCACGTTAATTTTAGTGCTAGGTGCTGCAGAAGCAAGGGCAGAGTACTAAGTGACTGTATGGGCAAAAGACAAGATTGGAGATCAATGAATGCTCACTCAGAGGCAGTAATGAAAATACCTCATTTCTAGAATTACACAGTATCCTGACCAACAGTGTTCTCAGAGTTTCTAAGGGCTCTGTGAAGTCTCATGGTGTGGCTCTGTCTCGACTTCCTTATTACTTTCTATGTCCTCACAATGATCCCCTATTACCAACACAATTTCAGTGTGTCCTCATGGAATTCATGATTAAGTGGGTAACACAGACAGACAATGAAGCAATTATGGCAGAGTGTGATAAACACAGCCATGGCGGAAGCCCAGGAGGCTGTGAGAGCACAGAGGAGGCACCAGGAAGAGCACATCTAGTCAGAGACAGTCAGGGAGGGCTTCCTAGAGGAAGATGAATTAGATACAGTTCTCATCTTACTCAAAGCACAAATCATCACCCTTAAAATCACCCTACATTATGTGACCCTCATTGCCTTTCCGTTTTCTATTCCTGTCATAGTATTCCCCTTTTGCTCATCCTACTCTATCTTCACTGGCCTTCTGGGTGCTCCTGAAACAAACTGGCTCCCACCTTAGGATCTCTGCTCTTCTCTTTACCTGGAATGTCTCCAAATACTCACTTGTTCAACTCCCTTACTTCCTTTAAATTTTGCTGAAATCTCATCTTCTCAATGAGGCCCACTTTGGCATCTGAGTTAATACTGCCGCCTGTCTGCCAACTCCTGTACCCAGACTGTACTGATCTCCTTACTCCACTCTTTTTCTTTATTCCTTAGAACTTATCATACTTACCATCTTCCAACATACTTGATGATTTACTTACTTATTCATTTATGGTTTTTTCCCCCAGGTCCCCACTCGCCTGCCCCAGAATGTAAGCGCAACATGGATAGAGGTCTTATTTTGTTTATTGACTGTTTCCCCAGAAAGCAGATTTTGAGACAAAGATTAGTATGCAAGATGTTTAGTAGACTGCTCTTGGGATCAGCACCAATAGAGGCAAGCACGATTAGGCAGAGGGAGAAGCTGAACTAGGAAGCTTCTAGGAACTTCTAGAAGCTTCAGAACTAGGAACTAGGAAGCAGTCCCAACAGGACCTCAGCCAGTCCTATAGGAAGCCCTGGAGCTGGGATGATCTTTCAAAATTACCCAGAGTTGGGACAAGTGGATCTTCATGCCCCAGTATGGATGAGTCATTGATGCAACTGCCTTTAGAAAGAGGCAGGACCTTGGGCAAAGAAGTTTTCTTCAGCTGAGCCATCCTCCAACAAGGCCAGCCATTGAGGGCTGCTAGCAGCGCTCCCAGCAACTGGTGGAATCAGTCCTTCATTCCTGAATAGGTAGCGAGGCAGCAGATGACTGCATTCACTGCAATTGACCCTGGTATCACTTAGATTCACTTTCTCATACTGGTTCTGAGAGCACCTCCTCCAGGATTTCCGCAGGCCTCTCTTTCCAGGGGAAACTTAGAAGAAGAAGTTTCGAAGAATGAACAGCAGACCCCACTGTTGGATCTGGTCTCAGAGTCGCAGATTAGATCCATTATACTCCTCCTCTGCTCAAAATTTGCGATTCCTTTTGCCCTCAGCTAGCGCATCTGTTGGTCTTGATAGCTTAGCCGATGGCATGATGCAGACTCTCATCCTTGGGGGAGATCTCAGATTGGTTACTATTCCCTTCTCAGGTTGAGGTTGTTGCACTTGTCCTTATATCATCAAATTAGAAGAAGGGAGTACCAATAGATCAAGTATCAAGTGGATTGCCTGACTATTCCCATTGTGTAATTGCAGCCCTGCTGTCTCCTGATGATCTGAGCCAATTACCTCTGCCAAGATAGAGTGACTTTTCTTCTTGCCTGTTGTCCATGGCATGGCGAACCTGAAGAACCCAGGCAGCAGTTATAGTATACAGTTTAATGGGCCTCTTGCTGTGTCTTCTAACAGAAGTGTTCCCCTTTGGGTATTAGCTCTTCTAAATTTGCAAAGCCCAGCATGGTATATTTCACACATAGATCCTGGGAGTAATTGTAAATGAGGCTTTGGTTTCTGGACCCCACTGGGGACACATCTCCACATAAAGATCTTTGATTTTAAATGTATACTGTGTCCTAAGGGGCACCTGGGTGGCTCAGTCAGTTAAGCGCCTGACTCTTGATTTTAGCTCGGGTCATGATCTCAGGGTTGTGAGATGGAGCCCCACATTAGGAATCATGCTGGGCGTGGAGTCTGCTTAAGATTTGCTCCCCCCACTTGCCCTCCTAAAAAATGTACATCATGTCTTAGAACAGAGTTTCTTAATCTTGGCACTATTGACATTTTGGGATGGATAATCCTTTATTTGGGTGTGTGGGGGAGAGAGAGAGGTTGTCCTGTGCATTGTAGAATGCACGTCCCTAGCTTCTATCTACTAAATGCCAGTAGCACTACCTCTCCTTCTCCCTTCCTCTAGTTGCAAAAATGAAAAACATCTCCAGATATTACCCAATGCCCCCTAGGGGGCAAAATCATCCCTAGTTGAGGGCCAGTATCCAAAAACATGGTGCCCCGTTCTCAAAGAGTATCATGTCCTAGCTGGTGTTTCAGCTGTGCCTTCAAAGAGCCATTTCATTGTTCAGTTAGGTTAGCAGCTTCTGGATGCCATAGCATGTGATAAAACCAATGGACCCCTTGTTATGGGCTCACTCTTGCACCTCCATTCCTGTAAAGTAGGTCTCTTGGTATGACATGGTAGATAGGATATGAGATTGTATGCTGATGGTTCAGATATTCTGTAAGCCTTCATTTGATGGTGCTGGCTAAAGCTCTAGAAGCAGGAAAGGCAAACTCATATCCAGAATATGTAGCTATTCCTGTCAAAGTGAATTTATACTTCTTCCAAAATGGAAAGGGCCCAAAATAATCAACTTGCCACCAATGGGCTTATTGATCTCCTCAAAGTATGGTGCCATCCTGGGGACTTAGCATTGGTCTCTGTTACTTCTAGGCTGAACATTGCACAGTGGCAGTGGCTAGATCAGCCTTGGTAAATGGAAACCCATGCTATAAGGCCTGTGTGTAACTTCCATCCACCCCTGCCATTATTGTTACTCCATCCATGCATTCATTGTACTGGCGCTGGGGTAGCCAATGACAGAAGCTGGTTGATGTCAACAGGCTGAGTCATTTTATTGACTTGATGGTTTAGTTCCCTTTCCAATGGTGGATTTTCACTGGTGGGCCCTAACATGTCATACAAAGATCTTCCCACTTTGTGTTCATTCTCTTATGTCCGTTCACGGTCTACTACCCCAGACCTCCTTGTCTGTGATCTTCCAGCCGCCATAGTCATTACCCACGGCCCTTGAATCCATAAATATTCTATCCTTGAATCTCCTTTCTTTCCACATAAAGTGGGTGACCAGGGGACTTTGCTCATTGAGAGGATTTTCCCTCACCACTGTTTCAGGGTAGCCACTGTCCATTTCTGCTTGTACTCACACATTGCATCAAGCCATCCATAAATTAAGGTAGGGCTTTTCTCTCCTATTTCCTCATTATAAGGAATCTTTCCATACAAGCTAGGTGTGAGCAGAGGAGAGGCACTGGCACACCAGTGGTAGATGACATGGGATAATACACTGTAGCTTGCTTGTGCACTCCATTTTTGCTCATGCTCGACCTCACATGGAGTTCTTCCATCTTAGGATGGATTCTTACTGGGCCTGCCTAACCCCATGACTCGGTGGATCTCAGAACTCAGTTTGGGTGAAAGGATGAAGTTTTAGGACCTGCCTGAGAAAACATGCGGCAGCAGGGGGAGTATGGGCCCACAGGGAAAGTTTGAAGGGACACAAAGTGGAGGTGAAGGGAGAATCAAGATATTTTCTCTACTACTGTTTTAATTTTCTCTACTGTTTTAATAGTAATTCTTTCTGTGTAAGTCTTTCTGTGAGCCAGGCACTGTAGTAAGTCCTTCATATGAACTGTTATGAATTATGAATTTAATCCATACAACATACGAGGTGGGCACAATTCTATTATTCACATTGTTATTATTCCCATTTTACCGAGGAAACTAGGACTTGGCAGGGGTTAAGGAGCACAGAACTGGTAAGTAGTGGAGCAAAGTCTGAATCCCAAGACAGTCTGACTCCAAGGCCTAATCTTTAAATAGCCACAGTATCAGCCATTCTCTTCAGGCCAGCTGCCTTGAGATAGAATGAAGAAAGAGGGTGTGTGTGTGCATGTGCGTGTGCGTTCTTGTGTGCGTGTGTGTGTATGAATGGTGGCCAGGGAAGATTTTTCTAGCTCTGGCTGTACTCTCCTATGCTGAAGAGCTTCAGGATTTTTACTGGTTCATCCATTCCTTCATCCAACAAACATTCAATGAATACCTAGTTACTACAGAATTATAAGGAGTGAAGGAGATGTCTTGCCACTTGCTACTATACCCTTAGGGAAGGTTCTCCTACATGGAGAGGGTGGCTGCTCAGGACAAGAGTACAAAAGGGAGGACCTCTACACGGAAGGCTGTACTCATTGGCCCAGATAGCTCTGAGAGCTGCAGGAGGAATAAGGTGACTTGGCTATTTGGCCCAAAGATGGAAACTGCTTTCCTCTGCTTTAAGAGCTGCCCCTGATGGGTCTGGTCAGAAGTGTTGATGGTCTTCAGAGTTCCTTTAGTTATAGCCTATGGATCATCTTCCCTTTCTTGGGGCTATCAGTCCTGATGTCTCAGCAGCACCCTGCCCCACCGCATCATTAGAGTAATTGATTACTTTCCATCCCATGGGTCCAGGTTTCTACCTGTTAAGTAACCACCTGTCTGCTTGCTCCCTGCATGCATTCTGGAGCCCCAATCTTACCCTGGCTCAGGTTCTGTTTTTTGTTTCTTTTTCATTCAGCCTGGAAATATTAACTACCAAAATAATCATAATTTACATTTAGTAAGCGTGTACTGTGTGCCAAGCCTTGTGCCCAAAGCTCTATGGATGACATCATTTAACTTCTGTGTCAACCCTTTGGGGAGGTCCAGGCCTACTGTTAGAAGTGGAACATGAGGTCAGCATGTAGAAGGGGCTCTTCTGGCCAGGACTATGCTGCTCCTGGGCCTGTCCTGCACAGTCAGACCACTACAGGACCACCAGAGCGCCTGGGCCCACCGGCCTCACCCAACACCCAGTGTCCTCAGCTGAGCCCCGTGGTGGGGTACACAGGGCTTTTGGCTGGGTTCCGCTTACCCCTTCCCTTCCGTGAACAGTCGTCTCTGCCAGGTCAGCTCCCTTTCCCTTGGCTTCCTTTGTGCTTTTCCTGGCCTTGGCTCATGCTGTTCCTTCTGCCCAGAGTCCCTCTTTTCCTTTTTCTGCCTGGCAAAATCCTTATTTTTCAAGCCTCGCTTTAATGTCATCCTGACCTCCCTGCCCTCCCCTGTCAGAATTAATTGCTCCCTCCTTTTGTGTTGCTCAACAGCACTTATCACAGCGAACTGTAGTTACTTGTTCCACCACTCAGCCTCAGGGAAAGAGAGGCAGGGGCCCGTTTCCATTCACCTCCTGGTCTCTGGGGCTCAGGGGCCGCCCAGTGTTTGCTGAAGCCCACTGGGACTGGGGCAGGGGTCTGTGAAGCTTGACTGGGGACACCCCTGGGACGGGACCTGTGTTCTCTCTGAATCCCTGCTGTCTCTCTAACCTCTTTCTCTCTGGCTGGCCCAAACCAGATTTCAGGGACTATGACAGGATCCCCCCCTGAGCAGGAATATGTCTGTCCTCTCTCCCCTCCAGATGACTCCCCTTCTTCAGTGGCCAGCCAGCCTGCCTCCTGGCACCCCCTCTAGCCTGGTGCTCCCCGCTCTCCCCATTTAGCAGCATCTGCGGATTTCATTAACTTGCTACTTAACCCCTCTCGCTCGGATCAGCTCTGAAGATGATAAATCAGGCCCAGGGCTCATCCCTGCAGCGGCCAGCCTCTCCACAGCCCCCTCTAACGAGGCTCTGGCCGCCCCTATTCATCACTGGCCACCCTCCCTTTCTCCTGCGGTTTCACTGCTCTTACCCCACCCCCACCCCAACCCCCGTGCAGACAGTGTCAGTAGTGTTACAGCCCAGCCACTTGGGGTTGCATTCTGGATGTAGATTCAGGACAGACCCTGGAGCTGATGAGCTTCCTAGGCCAGACTGCTCTTGTCCCTGGGGGGCTGTGGGCCTTGGCTTCCCTGGGCAACTGGGGTTAGCCCAAAGGCAACACCCAGGGGCTGCAGGAGATGGAGGCCCTGGCCTGGAAAAGGATGGGAGGGCTAACGGAGCAGAGGGCTCCCTTCCTAGCTATAGGCCAGCCTTTATTTCTGTGTAGGGAGGGGCTGGGGGTGGGGGGCTTAAATGGATGGACCTGCCTTCTCATTCCTTCCTTTCTTCCACAAGACGTTCCACTCCTTCCCTGCCTAGATCTTCCCAAAAGCCCTCCTTTCAATGTCCTTCTCTGTGATGCTGCCTGTCTCACAGGCCCCCCACCCTCTCCTTACATCCTCATAGAGCATGGGTGGGAGGAGGACTGCTGTAGCAGTGACCCAGCGGCAGGGTGTGCAGAGCAGCACCCAGACACTTCCCCAGAGAGCCCCCCTTCAGTGGCAAAGCTTCCCCCTGGGACTCCTTTCTCACCCTCATCTTTCTAGCCCCCCCTTATTTCTTGAGGTTCCTCTGCTTATGCTCAACCTGTGACCCCTCTATCCTATCACCACCTGTCACTGAGGCTGCCATTCTGCTCACCGGATGGATCACCTGTGCCTCCGTGGCTGTCCAGCAGTGTGGTTTTTCTCCATTTAGCAAAACAGCCCTTTTCCTCCCACTCTCCCCCTGGCCGCTTCTCTAAGCCTTGCCTAAATACCATCTTTAATTTTCCTTTCTCTGTACAGTTACCTTTCCCTCTCTCCCTCAGGCCCCAGGTCTCTCTTCCTGACTTCTCTCTCCTTCCCTCCCATGACTCTTCTCCTGTTCCCTTCTCCCATTTATAGGCATAGACTCCCTAAAAGGGACCACCCCAGACTTGTCAGGGATCTAGCCGTTTTGTAGTTCTAATCAGGGTCCTTCTGGTTTTCTCTGCTTTTAGAGATCTCTCTGGGCCCCTTCCTGTCACCTCCATCTGCCCTCATTGTGTCCCCTCCAACCACCATTCTCACCTTCAGGGGACAGTGTCTTGCCCTCAGCCCCCACCCCCATCCCAGTTCCCTCCCTACCCCTTCCCAGGCCCTGCCATGATCTCCTGTCCTCCTCTCCTTCAGCATTCTTCTTCTGAAGGGGTCAAAGCCATTGGATGTTCACTCAGCAACCCCGCCCCCCACCCCCACGTGTGCTTTTGTCAGGTGCTATTTCTACGATGTCTTCATTACCTCCTAATTGGCCAAATCTCTTTTCTTTATTTTTCTTGTTAAAGACAGATTTAAGGAACGAGTTCAGTAGCTCAGCCATTTTCAGACCATCATTAATTTCCCGCCTTCTTATTTATTAATGGAGCAACTTCCTTGCTGGTATTTCTTGTTCCCTGGATATCTCTGTAAAAGCCTGCCTGGCTCATGCAGCCCCTGGGACCAGTGCTAACTCACTCTGACTTTGTGCTGCCCTCAGCTGCTCTGGCATTCCCTCCACAGCCCCCCTGCTCCTGCAACCCTCCTTGCTCAAGACCCACACCCCCTGCATTTAGGCACAGAGCCTTCCCTCCTACACATGGAGAGGCCTGAAACTCCCAGTTCTCTCCTCCACCCCTTCTCCCTTTCCACAGTGTTTCAGGTTCTACTCTAAGCCAAGCAAATGCATGCATGCTGTCTCGTTGACTCCTCAAGATCTTAAGAATGAAAGAACAAACTAGAGCTCTGGGAGCGACACTGACTCTGTCAGGGTCACTTTGCTCAGAAGGGTAGCGCCAGGATGTGAACCCAGTTTTACCTCGCCCCACGGCTACGGCTTTTCCTCTTTGCCAGCCCACCTCTGGGAAGCCCACAGAGAAAGGTCATGTTTAGGGTAAGTGGTGATCCAGAGGGAAATCCCGGGATCAGGGAGAAGGCAGCAGAACAGTGGAAAATAGAAGGCAGTGGCCCGAGCATTAGCAGGAGTGTGGGCAGCAAGCAGTATCGGGTGAGCAGTCTCCTTCTTCAGGCCCTGACCTCTCTGGGTTCCACTTTCTTAATCTCCACTCCAGTTAGCTAAAGGACTCGCGTTCTAATGGGGACATTACTAACACGTGGGAGCAGCCATCTGGGGACTCTTTCTATGCCTCTGAAGGCCGGGTCTGTGCCTTTGCTCTTTTGGAGGCCTTTTGATTCCAGTTCTCCGGGAGCCTCAGCCCTTCTCCCCAGGTGAGGGGGTTGGTCCAGCTGTCGCCTGCCAACCTCTGCCCATGCACGGGTGTAGGTGAGAATCAGTAAGCACAGGGCTCCTCGGGCAGACAGCTACCACCTTAGAACCCAGGCCCCAGGTCTAAACATATGCTGACTCCGCCAATGGCTCCTAAGCCTTCTTGAATATGAGAGATGGGGACTTCTGGTATGGTCTTGTTAAGATCTTTTCATAATCAGGAATATTCCGTAATCCCCTAGGCTCTGAGCCCAGACTCGGGGTGAGGCCCTCACATGCCCAGGGCTCAGTGGCTAAGGCTGTAGCTGCTTCCACAATGCCAGCGAGAGGTGAGATAGTGATGAGGATGGTGATCCCAAGTCAGGGTGCAGGACTCGAGGACCCCGTGGCTGCAACTAACTGCCAAGTCATTGCTCTTTTCTTTGGAAAAGAAAGCTCTGGGCACATAGCAGGATCCAGGGAAGGAAAGGGAGAGAAAGAACTCAGGACTGAAACTTCCTGTCTGATCCGGGGCCTCAACTAGCCCTCCGGTACCACCGCAGTCGTAGCTGGGAGAGCAGCGCAGGGAAGGAGTCCCCTGAGGCCAAGCCCTGGGAGCCATGTTTTTACACTAAAAGACCTTGTTTCTTGTCTCGTCCTGGTCATAACCCTGCTTAATAGAGACATTAAGATGAATGATTGAAGCTGCCTCTTTCCCTGCAGCCAGAAGGAGGGATAGCCTGGGTGACCCTGTACAGAGGGGACACTGTGTGGGATGGGATTGGGGTAGGAGGGGATCCACAAAGTATCCCCCTCCGACGCAGAGCCTCAGGCTGAAACCTCCTGTCCCAAAAATGCTCCCCAAAGGCTGCCTTCTCCAGCAGCGCTTCTCTGCACTGACCTCCAAGGCTGCCTCTGCCTTCCCAGCATTAAGGAGGGGCTGATGCCAGCAGGAAAAAACCATCACAGGTGGATAAGGGACGACCGAGACAGAATTTTGTTTATATAGACTTCCAAGAAGGCTTTAATAAGCTTCTAGACACACAGGTTTTCATATTTACAAAAACGGTGGCTAACAGTGATTGGATGTTCTCTGCCTGTTTCAGGGGCTGTGTTTTATAATGCATTGTCATACCGACTCTCACAACAGCCTCGTGATACAGAAAGAATTATTATCCCCAATTTACGGATGAGAAGACTGAAGCTTAGAGACGTTAAGCCACTTGCCCAAGGTCACCCAGCTAATAAGTAGGAGGGTTGGGCTATGAATCCAGAGAGTCTGACTTCAGAGCCTGGGCTGGGAACCGCTGTCATCATATACTGCCTCTAGTCTTAAAAACTGTCATAGCCTGGGATTGGGAGGCGGGCCGGGAGGATTGGGGTTTTTGTATCAGACAGGGAATTGATTTAGAGGTCAGAGACAACCGTTAGGGATAAACAGGCTCATCTATGGATGGGGCTACAGAGGCGGTGGGAGCCCCAGGGAGAACCACTGAGACAGGCCTCATTTACCATGTTTATGACAGGTCTGGCAGAGGGCAGCTCAGGGAAAGCTGCCCCTTCAAGATGATGCCGAACACTTTTGGGCAGGAAAATGTCTTGCTTTTTATTTTTCCCCAGTCTCCTCCCCCCACCCCCTGCAACCCCCTCACCTAGTCCTAAACTGGGCAGGCATGGAGCAAATAAATATTCAATAAACAGCTTCTAAAAGATAGCGGCTACTTAAAAGCGAAGAGCCATAGCAGACTTGGACCATTTTCCGTGGAAAGGAAAATGCTCTGTGCTTGCAGATGTAAGCAGATGAGTGTTTGGGGAAGGTGGGAAGGTGGGCCAGAGGGACTGCTACTCTGTGTGTGGCCTGAGGGCCAACAGCATCAGCATCACTGAGGAATTTGTTAGAAATGCAGAATCTGAGGCCTTTCCCAGACCCCATTATCACAGTTTGCATTTTAACAAGATTCCCAGGTGACTGGAATGCACGCTTAGGTTTGAGAAGCAATGATCTAATACAGAACACACCGAGTCACTGCTCTGCTTTAAACCCTTTGGCTCTCCATTGCTCTCAAACTCAAGTCCAAACCCATCAAGAAGACTAGGCATGGTCTAGCTTTTGCTTCCTTCAAACTTCCCTTTCACCACAAGCTCTGTTACACTTTCTGCTCCAATAGCACTGAGTTTCTTCCCATCCACATGGGAGTCATTTCTTTGCCTCATGGCTTTGCTCAACTTACTCTCTTTGCCTGGACGGGCCTCTCCTCTTCACCCTTTTCTCCCTGCCCTTCCCCTTGGCCTGGGAAATTCCTACTCAAAAAACACCTGACTTCAATGCTAAACCTTTCCAGCTGTGATCGGTGCCTCCTCTTCGAACTTTCACTGCAATTGGTCTGTCTCTCTGATCACAGTTATCACTCTGAGTGACACACTTCTTTATCAGTGACTCCCTCATTTCAGTGTAAGCTCTAAGAGGGCAGAACTGTGTCTATTGTTCATGATCTTGTCCTGTGCTTTCAAGGAGCCTAGCACAAAGCAGGAATTCAAAGAATGTTGTTGAATCTTGAAAAAGTACACACTCTGAGAAGGATGAGCTCAAGCTCTTAGATCAGCTGTGGCTGCTGGAGGAGATCCCCTGAAGGCTTCAGATGCCTCCTAAAAGCCCTACAGCATTCTGGGGTCCTGGGAGGTGTGGTCAGGCAGTGCCTACAGTATAAGAATGCTGAGCGGTGCCTGGCTGGCTCAGTTGGTAGAGCATGTGACTCTCCATCTCAGGGTTATGAGTTCAAGCCCCACGTTAGACACGGAGTCTACTTTAAAAAAGAAAAAATTCTGAGCAAACCCTTGCCCTGTTCGTTAGTGAGTGCCACACTGGGCAGGACACACAGATGGGGCTTGGGGGCTCAGAGGAGGGAAAGGAACAATCATTTGGGGATCAGGAAATGCTTCCTGGAGCAGGGCACATTTCTCAGGGAGTTCAATGGTAGAGACGGAAACAGGGAAGGCACTCTTAGTTGAGAGGCTACCACCAGCAAAAAAAGTCTTGGAGGCAGAGAAGTGCAAAGCACCTTGTTGAATAATAATTAGTTCTTTTGGCCTGGAAGAGAAGGAGAGGTAAAGAACTACTAGGAGGGGCGCCTGGGTGGCTCAGTGGGTTAAAGCCTCTGCCTTCAGCTTGGGTTGTGATCCCAGGGTCCTGGGATCAAGCCCTGCATCGGGCTCTCTGCTCAGCGGGGAGCCTGCTTCCACCTCTCTCTCTCCCTGCCTCTCTGCCTACTTGTAGATCTCTGTCTGTCAAATAAATAAATAAAATCTTAAAAAAAAAATAGAACTACTAGGAAATAAGACTGGAAGTGTAGGTTGAAGCCTGAGTGTAAAGCACTTGAAGGCCGAGTCGAGATCAGGAAGGAGGAACTATGAAATCACAAGGGGTCCACTGGAAAGACGAGGCTGTATTTGTCTGGGAAAGCCAAGGAAAGGGAAAGTAAGTACAAGTTTATTCATTGAATCCTGGGGAGAATATGCTGTATAATGGGGGTCCTAGTGGGTTGAAACTGATACTGGGCTACATCCACTATGGGGAATTAGGCAATATCCCCTGACTCTATTTGAATCTACTGTTTTACATGGAGCTACAAAGCCAAACAAATATATTTGAACCAAGCCTGAACCATGCTGGACCAGGTATATACCAGCATGATTACGGTGGGGGTGTGTAGACAACCCAATGGATCCCAGATTGCCAGAAGAGCCAGCAGAGCTTGAGAGAGACAGAGGCCTAATGATAGAGAAGGGAGGAGGCTGGCAGACGAGCCAGTTTCCACAGTAAGGCTAATGGGTGAAGAGGACCACGGCTCTGGTTCAGTATGATGGTTCTCACATAAACTTGCCCAATCATGGCTACTCTCATGGTAGTGGGTTTGCAGAATGAGAGGAAAGAGTAAGTTGAGTAAGTGGAAAGAACTGTCTGTGAAACACTTAAGAGCTCAAACACCCTGAGCTGGGCTTCATGTTCTCCTAGCTGAATGTAATACGGAGGGATTCTTCTTACTTTGTGAAAGACTGCTGTGCTCACACTGTCACGGTATGAGAATTGAGCACATCAGGCAGAGGTATTCAAGGCCAGCATCTATGGTGCACTTAGCAACAGAAGCCAGTGGAGCACAGTAGCTTGGATGGAGCCATGGGCACAACTGGGGCTTTTTAAAGAAACATTGCCAGGGACTGGTATTTCTATAGGAGCAGGTGGGGCTAGCATTAGCAAGACTGGTATAAGAATGTGAACATAAACTCATTGGTACTGCCAGCTGGAAAAGCCTTGCAACAGACAAACTATGAGGCCAGCTAGGGAATAGAAACAGAACCACCAGGAGGCAACACTTTGTGAGTGGGTTTGGAAAAACTGAGGGAGTCTGGCCTGGAGGAGAGGAGACATCAGTACCACTCCAAAGGGTCCATGTTGAATGCTGGCATTTGATCAGTGATGAGAAGCTCTAACAGGCAAACAGAAGAGAGCTGAACTTGAAGCGGAGATGGGAACAGGCAAAAGGCAGAAGTGGGAGGCTGATGGCCAACCTGAAGAGAAACCTGATGAAGGATATTTGACTCACTGAGCATATACGTTATGGTGCTTTCTTCGCTTTATTGGTTACACAGATATTATCTCCATTTCTGAGTGGAGGAAACAGGCCAAGGTAAGATGACTTTGCTTATTCATCAAATATACACACTTAGAATATAAAGATGATTAAAACACAGTCCTCTTCTTTGAAGACCACCGAATATTGCGGATGAGAGATACAGGGGCAGACAAGGGCAGACAGAAGCACGAAGTACAATGACACCACAAAGAGGTTCCCCAAGTCACAGAGTCATTAAGTATCAGAGCCAGGATTCAATTCCTGGATTGTCTGGATTCAAACCTTAGCACCTGCCACCACTTTAGCCACATGGCAATAGTCTTTGGCTTAGTCAGAGCCCAAGTTCTGAGGAAGGGTGGGAGCCCATGCTGCTGGCAGGGAAGTTGTAAGAGCAAGAGGAGGATATTGGGAATTGGGATGGGACATGTACAGGTGACCCAGCAGTAGCTCAGGTCCAGAAGAAGAGATGATGGTGGCCTCAGGGTCACCAGGTCAGGGAGGCTTTCCAAGGACAGGACTGATTCCAGCATCTAGAAGTGGCAGTGTGTGGTTCTAGTTATGGGAGCCACTGGAGGCAACAAACCAGGCTGGTTCTTAGAGTGGCAGATTGGGACTAGAGAATGGGGAGGAGAGCTCTCAAAAATCAAGTTGGGATTGAGAAGAGAGGCCATATTGGGAGTGGCTAGTGGCCGTGGGGAAATGGGAATGAAATCAGACAATTTGGGAGCTGGAAGGAAAACTTGCCCAGTTTCTTTTTTGCTTCTGTTGAATTCAATAGATCCTGACAGGATTGTCTGTCCTTTTGAAAACAACTCTTTTGCTTTAAAAACGTGTCTTTTCCCTCCCCTCTGAGCCCCAGATTCCAAGAGGTCTGGGGCCCCAGTCTTTTCTAGGGATGCTTTTCCTCTGACTAGAGTGACTGGATAGCCCAAGCCAAGCTTCATAGTTGGGGTGGGGCTTTGAGCCACACCTCTGGGCCATGTGAATCAGCACGTTCTCTGGAACAGTGGACAAGGCAGGGAGAAGTCGGGACAAGAGGTGGGGAGGCTAGGACAGAGAAGGCAGAGTGGAACAGCTTGGGGAAGAGAGCCTCCCTGGGCAGGTGGCTCCATTTGATTTCCGATTTAAAGGGGAGGCTTAGATGGCCAAGAAGAAAAAGGCTAATAAGAAAAATATTAAACTGCAGTGTGTGTGTCCCCAGGGACTTCCTGTTGCCATGACTGACCTCCCGGAGAGCGCCATTCGTCCCCGAGCATGGCAGCTTTATAGGCACTTGTAGGCCTGCAAAGAACACCAATTTGCTGCTGCAGTTTGTTTTGATAACTGAAACTTTCAATAAATCTATATTAAAATCAAAGGGAAAATTAACTAGGCCCCAGTGAGGGGCACGGAGATAAGGGAGCACATTACCACCCTGGCCTCAGCCACCCCACATCCATCTCTTAGTTCAGATTCAGGTCACCAGGGAGATGAATGGCTCAGGCTCATGGGGAACAGCCCTGGGGAAAGCAGGGCAGAGAAGGCATGGCCAGGTCTGGCTCCCACTGCTCTTGCAGCAGAGACTGTGGGGGGCAGGGCATGGGGGCGTGAGAAGGGGGGGTGGCTGTGGTCATGGCGGGAAGAGGAGTTGGACAGAGGCATGGAGGAGGGGTGAGAATAACAGTAATAACAGCCAATATTTACTGAACTCTTTATGCTGGATGCTATGCTGAGCATGTTTGTATTTAATTCTAATAAGTAGATACTAGTATTATCGCCACCCCACAAATGAAGAAATGGAGCATCAGAGAGGTATGTGGCTTGCCTAAGGTCAGAGATGGAGTCAGGACCCCAGCCTGAACAGGCTGTCTCTATGCTCACACTCCTACTAACTGCACGAAGCTGTCTTATGCATCTTACAGGGACTGTGAATGGCAGAAGCATTTCCAGTTCTCAGATAAAATAGTTTCAGACCCAATCTGGTTTCTCTCAGCTGTGCCAAGTCTAGGGGCTGCCATGCTTGCATTGTCCTTGGGTCCTGGATTCTCTGCCCTTACAGTGCTGGTTAAGGTACCAGCTTTGCTGGCCATCTTGCTATTTTCTCTTGTGGTTTCACAGGGCAGCAGAACCAACTTGGCCCTCTCTTCAATTCCTGCTCTGTGTTCACTTTAGCTCAGTCACTTAATCCATCAACCAGGGGGCACCTGGATGTCTCAGTTGGTTAAGCGTCTGCCTTCGGTTCAGGTCATGATCCCTGAGGCCTGGGATCAAGCCCCACATTGGGCTCCTTACTCAGTAGGAGGACTGCTTCTCCCTCTCCCTCTGCCTGCTGCCCCCCCCTGCTTGTGCACACGCTCTCTTTCTCTCTGTGTGTCAAATAAATAAATAAAATCTTAAAAAAAAAAAAATCTATCAAGGGTGCCTGGGTGGCTAAGCGGGTTAAAGCCTCTGCTTCAGTTCAGATCATGATGTCAGGGTCCTGGGATTGAGCCCCTCATTGGGCTCTCTGCTCAGCGGGGAACCTGCTTCCCCTGCCCCCTCTCTCTGCCTGTTTCTCTGCCTACTTGCGATCTCTGTCTGTCAAATAAATAAATAAAATCTTAAAAAAAAAATCCATCAGCCAGGAGGCTGCCCAAGGTATATCTGTGTCTGTGTACCAGACTCAGTTCATCTGCCTCCAAAGATTCACTTGCCCCATCTGTACCCCCACCCTGGGCCTTGGCCACCAGTTTTTTGCACAGCCCAGCTGCCATTACCATCATATTATTTACTGACACATCTGGTTGTCTTAGCCTCCTCGGGAGGGGTTAGGTTTCGACAGAGCTTCCATTGTGCCCACCATGATGGGACTGCAGTGGGCCTAATTTGGCCAAACCAGGGGCTATGACTCCCCTCATCATTTCTAGTCTCAGATGCACTACTGTGCTTTAGGGTGTGGGATCTGGCACCCTCTGTGGCTACCAGCGAGGTGGGGGTAATACAACCTCCTTTTCCCCTTATAAGTGATGGTTCTTTTTTTTTTTTTTTTTTAAGATTTTATTTATTTAAGTGATGGTTCTATAAGGCCTCAATGACTAGCTGTGTTTTCTATGAAACTCTGGTCAACTTTATTATATACAACCTTATATTTTCTTCCTTTTCGTCTCTGCCTCACTTCCCTTTACCTTTTCAACTCTTGCTGCCCTGGGATTATATTTCCTAAAGAAGTTTTACCACATAAGCTTTACCTCAAGCTCTGTTTTCTACAAAATCAGAAAACAGAGGGAAACACATCAGAGCCAAAGGCTCGAGGGAACCTCGAGCAGTGTTAGGGTTAGGCAGCAGTGTAAGGTACCAAATATATATCGATCTCTTAAACTGTTTATTATTTGAATACATTTGGCCTTGTCTTTGTCCAAAAAGAGCTTATATATAATACAGTCTGGTGAGGTCCTGGAAACTGTAGGGGTGAGCTCTAGAGCACCAAGGAGGAAAGAGCACATTTTGGGCAAGTTATGAGCACCATGGAAGACTCCATGGAGGATACTGGTGCTAGGCCTTAATGGAAGCCTCCAATCCATACAGTGTAGATTGACTTCATTCTTAGAGCCAAAAAGGTTGGTTGTGCCCTATTCCCAGGCCAGACTCAGGACACATGAAAGCCAGGGTCAGGAGAGACCATCTCAGAGCCTCTCATTTGTCTAATTTAATTTATCTATTTACTTATTTGTTTATTGTCTGTTCTGCCTCTACCTTCCCCTTCCCAATATAAAGGCTCCTCAAGGACCAGGTTTTGGGTGCCTTATTCACCAATGCATCCTTACATCAAAAACAGTTGCCAACACCTAGCCGAGGCACTATAAATATATGTTGACTGACTAATCAACTGGGATTAATGTCTAGATGACATTAACGGGAGGAGGAAGACCCAATTCCAGCCCCAAGAATCAGAGAGGAAGATGTGCTTTACTGACCTTGGGTTAAGTGACATCTGTCCCTACTGATGTTTATTTCCTCATTTGTCCACAACCATTTACCAGATTCCTGCTTTATATTCAGAACTGTGCTGGGTATTACTCATACACCATGAAGAATACAGAAATAATGCTTACCTTAAATGAATTTACAGGCCTGGGGGAGAGACAACAAGGAAATAGACAATTATAAAACAATGCAATAAATTCTGTAGGTGCAGAGTAGAATCCCCTAGCCCATTACATGGGATTAAGGAAGACATTCCCTAATATGGGTATTACCAGGCATTCCCAGCTCAGGCAGGAACCATTATGTTAACATCAGATCTCACAGAAACGGCAGACCCAGAAATGACATCATTTTCTTATGTGAAAACACACAAATGGAAGACAGAGGGCTTGGTGATCAAAGCTGGGACCAGAAGATGGTTCCTGGCTGACTCGGAAGCTGTCAAAACCATCACTGGTTTGGCCAGGGTGGGGGCTTCCCGCCTCAGAACCTGTTACCCATGACTTCCCAACGTGCCATAAACCAGTTGAAGAAACACATTTCTGTCTTTAGCCAGACTTCTCTCCAGATGACAGAATAGACTGTCTGTGGTAGCTCCTTATAGTTGAGGCCAGAATCCTTTCAACTCTGACGTTCCCTCCGGAGCTGACCCAAACAAATCAGTTCCCTCTTATGCAGGAAGCAGAAATCTAAGAATTTTCTTCTTAGCCTAAAATCTGCCTCCCCTCAGCTCTCTCCAGGCCCACCTCTGAGAGTGGATGGTAATAATGACTTGTTGAATGAACAGATCATGAGGAGTTATCTAAATACAACACGTCATCTTATGAGCCTATACTCACCTCATGAGTATATTGGGAGGTGGGAAAACGGAAGTGGGGGACCTGGGTCGCTTTAGGCCTTAGAAAGTTTTCGTTATTTAAAATATTTCTTTCCCAGCTCGGAAGGGGAGCTCCCCCTTCACTTTCTTCTGAGTACGTACCACCCCAAAACTACAAGTCCCATAAGGCCAGCCGCGGGGAGTCACCATCTTGATACACCTTAGCGCGCATGTCGGCGGTAGAGCGAGCATTTGGGGAGAAGAAGCCCCGCCCCCCTAAAGCCCATTGGTCGAAGGAGCAAGCGGCGGGCTCAGCGGTTGGCCACCGCGCCCGCCCGTCAGTCGCGTCGGTCGGGGTCAGAGTGCGCGGAGGTGAGTCGGTGTGTTGTGGACTCGTGGTGCTGGCTGCCGCTTTTGAGGCGGCCGGGAACGGGCGGTGGGGAGCGGGCGGAGCTGGCCTTGCCATTGCCTGGCCGGCGCCGCAGTTGGCGCGGGCCGCGCCCGCCGCCGTAAACTGCCCTGAGCGCCTGCTGAGGCCGAGGGAGACGTCGGGGCCTGCACCTGGAGGGAGCCTGCCGCGCTGGCCCCGAGGAGGGGGCGTTGCCATGGCGACAGCCTCTCCCGCCGCTGACGGGGGGCGGGGGCGGCCCTGGGAAGGAGGGCTGGTCTCCTGGCCCCCTGCCCCTCCCCTTACTCTCCCCTGGACTTGGATGGGCCCAAGTTGGGGGCAACACCCTGGGGTGGGTGATGCGGAGAGGCCCCCCAGATTGGGCCCTCTTTAATGCATGCGGGGTGAGGGTCGCGGCGCGCAGTTTGTGCAATCTGGGGTGCTAGCCCATGTGCTCACCCTGGATGCATGATCTACTGAGTAACGTTCTGGCCGAGAGGGAGCGGGGCAGGGCTTTGCCAGACCGACTGGGTGGGGTGATTAAGGGTACTGACTTTTTACTTGGGATTACTAGGGAAGAGGAAGAGAGGTTTGACCACAGGAGGTACAGAAACTCAGCAAAGAGGTAGTAGATAGAATAAGCCCATTCCTCCCTCTCCACATACACAAGGTTAGCGCTTTACCTCTTTGTAAATCTGTAGCAGTGGTAGTAGCAGTGATGGTGGAACGAGTGAGTAATGGGCCTAACCTAGCTAGCTTTCTGTTTGCTTTTCCTGCAAGTGTTCCAGCAACAGGTGGTTCTCTTAAAACAAAAAAGTATGAACTTGAATTGAGGCTTGACTGTGAATTCTTGCATAATGTAACTTTTCCTGGTTGACTTGGAAGATGGTGCGTGTGGCTCCTTCCTGGGGGTTTGGATTCTGCCCTTAGGTCTGGATTTTGCAAACGGATAATGCCCATCATTGTCTCTGCTCTAGGTCTCTGGCCACCTCTATGGGATTAGCTTTTTTCAGACATTTTATCAATCTTGGAGCTGAAGGGCAAAAAACCACGAATCCCATTGGCTAAAGACTGTACACTATTTGAACTATAGTAGGTTGTGATTGGCTGAATGATTTTTGATTGTAGAGTTTCTACCAGAAATTGGCTTCATCAAATTCTGCTTTATTCTGACTTTATCATACATGGCATGCCTTGTTTTAGTGGGTTCGTTCCTGGAGCTTAAGTATATTATACCTGAATCCCCTAGCATTTAAAAGCCAATTTATAAACAGGGACTTGGAGTGTGACTCCACTAATGTGTATGTCTGTGATCTTGGTTAGAAACCCACTTGGCTGCCTTTCCTTAGAGAGGTGGGATGTGGGGGAAGGGAGCTGCCGGGAAGTGATTGATAAGGTTTCCTTTATGGATTCTGTGGTGCTTCACTGGAGCTCAGAGCACTTTGGCAACTTAAGCACTCCAAATTAAAAGCTCATTAACAATTCCTGCCCAAAGATCCTGTAAATAATCGGCTAGCTAGGTCCTAGAGCTTGGCTGAGAGCTCTCCTTCCAACTTGAAATTTCCAAAGTGCCTTTATTCCCTTTCATTTTAAAAGTGTTTTCTTTGTGGTGGGGTAAGTCTGTAACTGGTCTTTCCCAGGGGATCTGAGTAGCATAAAGTCTTAAATGAGTAGTGTGGCAGACAGGAATAGATTGGTTCCAAACAAGTGTTTTCTCTGCGCCAGGGGCATTGCTAGCTTACAGGAGCACCTCTGCAACTTCTACTTTTTTGGAAAATCTGAATTAGGTGATAAATATAGGTGTCCATTAATGTTTTGACTTAGGGTTTGGTTACACTTTGACTTTCTTAGGACTGAGGTAGACCTGGAAGTATACTGTAAGCGTGTAATGGTTTGTTTGGCCATTTTCAATGTGGCCTCTGGGTTTGTGGCAGCCAGCCTCTCCCCCAGTCCTGGTCTCAGTTCCTGAGTTCTGAATATTGTCAGCCTTACCAGTGTCTCCTCCTTTTTTTTTTTTTTTTTTTTTTTAAAGAAATTATTTTTTTTTTTTTTTTAGCGATCACAAGTAAGCGGGGGGGGGGGGAAGCAGGCTCCCTGCTGAGCAGAGAGCCTGATGTGGGGCTTGATCCCAGGACCCTGAGATCATGACCTGAGCTGAAGGCAGAGGCTTAACCCACTGAGCCACCCAGGCGCCCCACCAGTGTCTCCTCCACTAGACTAGGATTCTGGTGTGATCCCAAGAGACACCATTTCACGGCCATCTTTCTTAGGCCAAGCTCAGCTATTATAAATGTTTAGTGTTTCTAGGAGATAACCTCCTTAGGAAGAAAAGTGTGCTATTAGAGAACATGAAATTCATCGTTCCAAAAACATATAGTGCTAGTAGCTTCTGAAAGCTCTGTTTGGGTCTTGTTCTTCCTCATAGGTAACTGTTACCCCAAAGTAGTTTGAGTTTAGGAGTTTGAGGTTTTGGGTGGTCCTAAAATTGTTTCAGATAGCAGCCGTCCCTTGGGGATTTGATCCTTTATACTGAAATAGACTTGTTGCAGAGATGTGTATTTATCCACAGCATTGGGGGTTTCCAGCTCTCACAGAACCTTCAGCATCCCCAGCTGGCAGTCTTGGCATCTTCGAAGTAAGGAGAGGTGAGAATCTTGTTGCATGGTCAAGTTTGGCTTGACTTCTTTCTTATGAGTATTTGGGTTTAGAGGGTGAAGGGGTGGTGGTTGGTGCAGACTGTGTTTTTCTGTAGTTTTATCTGATTAGACACCATGTGCTCAAAGACCAGTGAAATGTACCCAACGCCTATAAAGTGGCAAGGATTAGAGGTGGGGTAGCCATACTCTCAAGTTCTGTTAGGATTTCTCTGTGGGCATTGCGTGAGCACCCTACAATAGGTTCAGAAATAATCCTTCATCCTGAGAAATACACAGCTTAAGATAACCGGAAGAACACATTGATTTGGCTTCTGATAATGCATTTGACCAAGGCCTTTGGGATCTTGGTTTGATTTGGTTTGGGAGTCACAGTTGGGTGGATAGTGAATCCCAGCCTGTCTCCATTTTGCAAGGATCAGGGCTGGCTGAAAAGGCAGACTCTGACTAATTTCCCGGATCTCAGAGGCTGTTCAGTAACAAAGGGCCAGACACTTTGCTAGGACCAGAATTGTAGTGGTGAACAAGACAGCCTCTGTCTCTGATACCACAGGGCTTACAAATTCAGGGGAGAGATGGGTAGTAAAGAAGCAGTTCTGATACACTCTGGGAGTGCTATAATAAAGTAAATCTAGGTGCTTTGGAAGTACTCAAAAGGGTCCACAACCCAGACTTGTAGGCTCCTCATCTAGAATTAAATGAAGACATTAGGGACCAAGTGTAAAGGTCAGAGTTTTGTTGCGTTTGAGAAACTGAAGTTCAGTGTGATGAAACCGCATATTCAGTGGACAGGGGTTTAGAGAATATGGTGAGAAATGAAGCAGGAGAAGTAAGTAGAGGCCAAGGCCTTATCGGCTCTTAGGATTAGGTTAGACTAGATCTTTTTCTATAAAGGACCAAATAGTAACTATTTAGGCTTTGTGGTCTCTGTCACAGCTATTCAACTCCATTCAACTCTGCTGTTACAGCACGAAAGCAGCCATAGTATGAAAATGAATGAGCGTGGCTATGTTCTAGTAAAACTTTATAAAAACCAGCGGCAGCTGGATTTGGCCCATGAAACATAGTTTGCCAATGCCCTGATCAGATGATCATAAGAGCAGTAAGAAGCCATTAAAAAGCTTTAAGCTGTGGACTGATAATTAGATTTGTGTTTTAGAACCTTAAGAATGAACTGAGGGGACAATACTGGAGGCAGAAACCAGTTAAAGGAGCCAGTGACGGTTGCATGGTAGCATTTTATATTTAACCCTTTGAGGCAGTATTTTGACACTTAAAAATTGGACACAACTGAATTTTTACATAATGTGTATACTGGTTATCTTTATTAATTTCCCAGCTATCGACTAGAACTTAAAGCGTGTCTACCAAAGAATTTGTTGGTAATACCAGCTCCTATTTTACAGACTAGAAAAGATGTAGGAAGGGAAAGTGTGGAATGAATGAAAAGGTTTGGGGAACTCTTTTCTAATCAAAGAAGTAGGGAATAAATGGAGCGCTGGTAGGAATGTTGGTCTTCGGGCTCCTAGCTTAGTGTCAATTGCTTTAAAAGTTTTGAACTATACAAACAGAGGAGGACACAATTTCATAAGTTTTCCAGGGAATTGTCCTCATTCTGTTACATGCCCTACTCAGTCTTAACTTTCCTTGTTTGTAGCGACCTGATGCCCTTTTTTCTGTTTTGGGTATTGTCTCCTGGTTCAGGTATGCTGGTATATGCCAGGCACAAAAGCCAAAGTGTTTGTTGAGTGTCTGATGAATTGTCTTCCTCCTCCTGCAAGCCTACTTGCCTTGTTGAAGGGAAGCCTATAGGTTTCTGATAACCCACATTAAGGTGTTTGTGTAACCTTGGGCAAGTGACTTACCTCTCTGAGCTTTACTTTCCCATCTGTAAAATGCAGATAATGGGACTTAAGACGGTCGATTAATGGATTTAATGAGATAATGTATGTAAAGCTCTTAGCACAGTGTTTTAATAACTTTAGTTACTAATATTATTTTACACAATAATTTTTTTTTTTTAAAGCAGCCCACAATTGGGTGAGTTGGCCTTTGCCTTCGTATGTTTTGGGTCCTCACAGTTGTCATTATGGCTGTATGATTGAAACATAACCACTGGTGGTGAGAGCCAGTAGACAGAAGGGAGTTATACCTAACAGAAAGGGCCACTCTTCATAATGGAAAATTTTCAGCCATCAGGAGTCCAGAAAATCAGAACTTTCTTCAGGGTGGACCTTAGCCCCAGTACCATCAGTGAAGTGAATTGAGTGAGCAGCTGCCCGAAAGAAATTCACCAAAGTGTGACCTGTCATTTCTCCCAGTTGGTCAGGGTCATTTATTAGTGTTGCCACCCTTGTGGCCCTACATCTTTGTAAAGTGCCTCTTGAATTTTTTTTTTTTATTCCTTTTCACCATCACTCTGGGAATGAGTTAGGTAGTCAGTATTATTGTCCCTGCTTACCCCTGTGAGGAAACTGAGGCCCACAAAGGTTAAGTATGTTGCTCGAGGACACGCTGTGAGGTACCATCGGAGCTAGTGCAGATTTGCCTCCAGAAGAAATTGTGTTTATTGCTGTGATTTCTCTTCCTTTGAGTGAGAGATGTGTCGTCATTGCGGAACTGCAGACTGATGCATGCTTTGTCCAGATGTGCTAGGAGTGATTTGGGTCCCACTTTATCCACTTGGTCCTGTTGGGTTTTAATTGACAATTGCTTGGACCAGGGAAGCAGATTCCCTTTGGGTCATTGTTTTTAGCCCCTCCTCCTTTGGGGACATTCTTGGGGGAGCCTTGGGTTACAAGAGATTGCTTTGATATGTTCAAAATTGTGCGTTGTGCCCCACAGCTACAGGTAAAATCAAAAGGCGGATAATTTATGGGAGTGTCAGAGCTGGCCGCTGGCACCTCAGGAGGCCATTAGTATGCCTGTTCAGACCCTCTGTGTCCTTGCAATTGATTCCTCTTTGCATGAGCTTGATTTGGGAAGCTGTAGATCTGGGGGTAGTGATTGGATGTGACAGTCCAAACACCGGTCCCTAAATTAATCCTTTTAATAGTATTCTAGCACCAAGGCAATGTGGTGTCTTTCTCTCTTTAACTGGGGAGGACAGAATGGGGTGGGCTAGGAAGAAAGAGGGAAAAAAAGAAGCTTTGCTTGGTGCTTAGGGTCTGCTCTGTTCTAACATGTTCTGATTCCAGAGCAGTTGACATTGGGACTTCGGGCATATTCATTCAGCAAACACTGATTCACACTAACTTTGTGCCTGGCCCTGTGCTGGGTGCTGGGAATACAGAACTGATTAAAATGTGGTCCTTGCCCTTAAAGATCTATGGGAATCTCAGTGTTTTTCAGAGGTTTTAAACTCATGCATGTGAAAAAATTAATCTGATGCGTTTCTTTAACGCTACTTGAAATTTAAAAATACATCAAAGGGTCTTTAAAAGAACAAACCAAAGAAATTATGCTTTTTTTTACACACACATGCACACATACCTCTACCTGCTATCTTACAGCTTTCTCACCAAACGCTCTGAAAATTATAGTAGGAGAACTAGATTAAAATTTTAGAATATAGTGAAACAAAAAGTTATGTACAATATAGTGAGACAAAAAGTTATGACATAGGAATAGAGTGTGTTACTGGATCACACTTAAGTAATTAACTTTCTGATGGAGTATTGGAGAAAGCTACTAAAAGGGAGTTTGGAGTTGCATTTTGAAGAAGGAGCCTGGTGAAAATGGAAGTAACATTCCAAAGCAGGGGGAGTAGCATTTGCCAAGACATAGATTTGTAAAAGGAAACATCACATTTGGGGAAGCATCACATTTGGGGACCTGAGCAAGAGCTAGTGGTTACCCTGGCTCCTGCCAGTTTCTCTGCTCTTTTGGGATTGTGTTTGTGAGGAGGCTTTGAGTTTCTTGTGCTCCATTTGTTTTAGTCCAATGCAACCCTTCCTTTTCCTGCTTTTTTGTACCCAGGGCTGCAATTTGTTTTTCTTGTTAAAATGTTGGTAAATGTATTATGAGAACAGATTTGGGTGATTTGGACAGACCCGATCATTGCTTATGGCTGAGTTATTTTTAGTTAAAGTCACACCTTACCTCAAAGGAAAAACTGAAGTTGATATGTGTTTTTAGCCCTTTTGTGGATAGGGGACTCAATCAAGTGGGGAATGTGGGCCCTCAAACATGGGAGAGAACAGGGCCCCGAAGAGCTGAAGACCTCTAAGGCTTAGTTTTCTCGTGTGTAAAATGGAAATACTGTTCCCCCATTTTGCTTGAGAGTTAGGGGGATGAAATACATAGATCACTAATACAGTGCCTGGCTTCTGGCTTGTAATTGTGTTTCCCTCTCCTCTTTCTCATGCATTACTGACAGTAGTTCCCTTCCATTGAGTGCTTAAACTGTACAAAGTGCTTTATATACGTTGTGTGGTTGCACTGAACCCCAAAGAGATAGGTATTGTTATTATAGCTGTTATTATTAAAAATATGTGGTAGAGGGGCTGGCTCAGTTGGTAGAGCATGCAACTCTTGATCTTGGGGTCATGAGTTCAAGTCCCATGTTGGTGTGGAGCCTACTTAAAAAAAAAAGAATATGTGGCAGAGTCAGGATTTGAACCTAGATTTGTCTGATTCCAGTGTTTAAACATCTGGGCTGTGTAACTCCTTGTTTCTATACCAGTTCCATCTTGGAAGCAGGGGAATGGCAGGTTCTTGGTACCTCTCCTCTGGGGTCAGGTGCTGTCTACAAGTGTGAGAGGTGCTTAAAGGGATAAGAGTACCATACTCTGCCCTTTGGTCATTTCTGTCCTACTTACGGTGTGTTAGAAACAAACCTTTGTCCCCTCTCACATGCAATGGACATCACAGCTGACTTGTAGGACATTGCAAAGAGATGTCTCCCAGCTTTGGCTCCTCGAAGGAGTTTGCCCAACTAGTGGTGTAGTGATTAGTTAGCAAACAGCAGGCAAATCACAGTCACTTCTTTTTAGGTGCTGCCTTGAGCTGCTGAGACGGCTAATTGAAAAGGAGAGTAAGCCTCCTGTGGCCTGTGATGTTGCCATCGGAATGTGGTGTTCCCAAAGGTCTTTAGTGACTGTAGCTCTCCTAGTAATTTAGGGTTAGCAGCTGCTTCTGATGCTGAAAATGTTCTCCCTTGCTCCACCTTGGAACAGAAGCAGCTGTAGCTACTGGCCAAGGGAGTGACAGGTTGTAGAGAGCAGGAGAGTGTTTTGCTGAGGTGACGACAGCTTTAGAGTTCCTGCTTCCATTCTACTTTGGGGCCATCAGGAAGCTGTGTAGAGAGGTTCCAGGGCATGTCAAGCTTTGTTCTGCCTCAGCCTCTAGCTTTCAGCAGACTAGGCCGAACCCTCAGGCCCCCAGCCTCCACGGTGAGACTGCAGAGAAGCTTGGGAGGTGAGCGGTGAGGCCTGCTCCTTGTGTTGGGGCAGTGGTCTGAGACCCTGGTGTGGGAGTCCGGAGCCCTGAGTTCTGTTGTTACTTGCGATGTGAGTCTTGGGCAGTCCTTTACTCTTCTGGGGCTCCTTTTCCCTGGCTGGCTGAACAGTGTCTCCCCTTAGGTTTTCTTTCACCTTTAACAGTCTGTGATTTTCACAGAAAGTGCTCTGGCAGCAAGGATGCATTCATTAGCTGGAAGATGATGACATTTGAAGGCATGCGGTTTATTTAGATTTTTCCCGGGCCATTTTTAGCTGCCTAATACAGAGCCTGTGACTGAGTGGTTCCGGACACATATTACTGTGCTCTCTGCTGATGCCTCCGTGCCTCAGGTACTTGAACCCTTGTGATACTGTCAGTCAGATTGGGTCAGGGACTTGCCCTGGACTGGGACCTCGGGAAGCTGTAGCTCTCTCAGGTGCTTCTAGTTGGCTGGACTCAGAGCCTGCCTCTAGTGCCTTAGAGTTTCTCTGGCGTGTGCTTCTGCCTCCCAGTCTAGTTTTTAATGGAATGGATTGAATCCAGGGATGGTGCCAGCCTAAACCCTCCCCAGGGATTCCAAGTACAGTTGACCCTTGAACAGCATGGGTTTGAACTGTGCAGATCCAACTTACTTGTCGATTTTTTTCAATAAATACAGTACAGTACTGTCAGTGTACTTTCTCAGGATTTTCTTGACATTTTGTTTTCTCTACCTTTATTTTAAGAATTCAGTGTATAATACATATGTAAGATATGTATTAATTGACTCTATGTTATTGGTAAGGCTTCCAGTCAACAGTACTATAAGTAGTTGTTTCTGGAGAGTCAGAAGTTATTGGCGGATTCCTCTCTGTATGGGGGAGTCAGTGGCCCTAACCTCTGAGTTGTTCAAGGGTCAACTGTATGGGCCGTTGGGGAGATGGGGTGGGTGTAGACCCCATATTTCATGATGGCCCTCTCTTCTTTCCTATCCCCCACGTTCCTGTGGTCTGTGTATGTGGATGTTCAAGGATGGCCCCCTCCCTTTGCTCTCTCTTCCTCCCTCAGTAATGGAAGGCTGTAAAATGTCTATTTACCCAAGACACCAGAATGACTCCTCTGTGGTTGCACTAATCTGGTGATTTGGTGCTTCTCTGGTCTCTCAGGTAAATACAGATTGAGGCTTTTTATAAAGGCATATTATTTCCCTCATTAAATGTGTGTTTTGGCACATGCGTTATTTACCTGACTGACAGTAATGGCTGCAGAGGAGCCATTGGTGTCTGTTGTGTAAATACTGTGCACAGAGACCGTCCTCCAGGGGCTGTGGCGCAGGCCTGTTTCTCCAAATCGGACTGGCCCCATGGCAGTCCCTATTTACCACTCCCCTGTCTCAGTTGGGGGCTGGTCCTTTCATTTTGAGGAGGGAATCATTTATTTTCCTCCTTGCCATGGGCTACTTACTACCTTTAATTGCTAGGAGAAGAAAAAGGGTGTCTGAGAATAAAGGTGTGTAAGTCTTGGTCTCTGATGAAAGATAGCATGCAGAAATACATAGAATCATAAACTGTTCCTTTTGAATTCTGCCCCTTGACTAGATACTTGAAGTCCCAGTTGATGATACAAGTTACAGGCTTAGAGTCTACAAGCTTGGGACGAAAGTATAAAGCAGCACTAGGAAAGGGGCATCCCCAAGAGGCCAGAGGGTGCAAGGCAGGTGGATGCCCCTGCAAGGGAGTGCAGGGCTGTTTCCTGAGAATGGTGGCAGGAGTGCCCAGTGAGGAGGCATTGAGTGGGGGCTCTTAGCATTGAGACTTGATGCTTTAAGGACTGGCTTTGGCTCTTAAGGTAGACTGTAGGCTGTATGCACAGCCTACCTTTCATGGGCAGTATGGAGAGATTGAGCCCCACATACCATCTCTTCTCTCTCTCTCTTTCCTCCCCCCACCCCTTTTTAAAACTGCATTGAAGCATATGGATTAAAAAAAATTTTTTTTAAAGATTTTATTTATTTGAGAGAGAGAAAGAGAGAGAGCATGAGAGGGGGAAGGGCAGAAGGAGAAGCAGACCCGCTGCTGAGCAGGGATTCAGGGCTTGATCCCAGAACTCCAGGATCATGACATGAGCTGAAGGCAGTAGCTCAACCAACTGAGCCACCCAGGCGCCCCTAAAAAAATAATTTTTAGACAGTTTGGAATAGGCCAAATTTACATGCAAGTTGGAATTAATAGTACAGAGAATTTTTTGTGGAACAATTTGAGAGCTAATGTTAACTTAATGTCCCATCACCCTGAATACTTTGAGTGTATTTCTTACATGCAATGACATTTTCTTACCTAACCATTGTACAACCAGCAAAACCAGGAAATTAATATTGCTACCTTACCTCCTAATTCTGAAATTCCATTCAAGTTTGCCAGTTGTCCCAGTGATGTTTTTTGTAGCAAAATGATCTAGTTCAGAATGTGCATTGCATTTAGTTATCGAGCCCCTTTAATCTCCTTTAGATTTTGCTCAGTAAAAGTTTTTTGACATTCATGACCTTGATACTTCTGAAGATTATAGGCTTGTTATTATGTAGACTGTCCCTTAATTAGGGTTTGTTGGATATTTTCTCATGATTAGAGTTAGATTATGCATCTTTAACAGAAATATCACAGAAATGATGCTTTCTTCTCATGGCCTCCTATCATGTGGTGCATGATTTTGATTTTTCCCATTGTGTTCATTTTGATCACTTGATTAAGGTGATGTCTGCCAGGCTTCTCCATTGTATACTTCCTGTTACAGTTAATAAGCATTCTGTGGGGAGATAGTTTGAAATACGTGAATATCCCTCACCAGACTTTAATTTATTAATTAGTTAATTAATTTGTGTATTTCAGATTCATGGTTTCCTTTTTTATTCAATGCAGTGTAATCTGTTAATATCATTATTTACTGCCAGTGGGAGCCCCTTCAAACTGTCTTCTGCATCCTTTTGATTAATAATTCCCATCATTCTTTTAGCGTTTCCTTGCTTTCTGGCCCCAAAACAAGATGTTCTAGATTCATCTTGTACTTTCCCTGCCATAGTTGCAGAATTAGCCATTTCTCTGAAGAGTTCTGGTTCTTCCACTGAAGAATGTTATTTAGAAGGCAACGGGTGCTAGGTGTGCTTAGTGCTGCTGGAGTGTTGCTCTGCTTCTTGACCCTTCAGTAGAGCTAGAAAACAGATGTGTGTGTGTGTGTGTGTGTGTGTGTGTGTGTGTGTCCATATTCACAGTTATGTCTAGCTTATTTATTTATTTATTAAAAAAAAGATTTTATTTATTTATTTGACAGAGAGAGACACAGTGAGAGAGGGAACATAAGCAGGGGGAGTAGGAGAGGGAGAAGCAGGCTTCTTGCTGAGCAGGGAGCCTGATGTGGGGCTTGATCCCAGGACCCTGGGATCATGACCTGAGCCAAAGGCAGATGCTTAATGACTGAGCCACCAAGGTGCCCATGTCTAGCTTATTTTTATATATTATATATCAGAAACCATGAGTTCACACTGTTTCCTCCAATTTCAGTTTCACTCCATGTATTTTTTTTCTTCATTCCATATTTTAATTCCATCCTGTAACAGTGAGAAACCTGGTTCTCATTACCCTTAATATATGCCCTTTGATCAATCCCTCTGTATGTAACCAATCTCCCATTTGTTACCATTGCTCCTTCCCCATCTTGAATGCCTCTTTTACCTTGCCTGTGACTCCCTACATCAGGCTTGCTCCCCTCTTCCCTATACCCTCTACACCCCACATGGGCTCTGACATGCTGTGTCACACCTTCTTGCCTCTATACAGATGCCTTACTTACTCTGCTTGGGCTCTGATACCCTCTACCCCCATGGCCAGACTCGTCTGCTCCCCCCATTTCAACTTGTAGATACTATGTTCCTCTGCCACAACTAATGACTCTAAAGCCATAAGAATAAATTTTTTCAGGAAGGGAAGAGGAAGAGCTGCCCTCTGTTTCTTGACTTGAGTTGAACTTGATTTTTAGAAGTAGAGGAAGTGTGGAATCCAGTGATTACTGACATGTGGAGGATTGGTCTCCTACTATTGTCTATTCTCAAGATTTCCTGTAAGAGAAGCTTTTTTTTTTTTTTTTAAAGATTTTATTTATTTATTTGACAGACAGAGATCACAAGTAGGCAGAGAGGCAGGCAGAGAGAGAGGAGGAAGCAGGCTCCCCACTGAGAGAGCCCGATGCGGGGCTCGATCCCAGGACCCTGGGATCATGACCTGAGCCGAAGGCAGAGGCTTTAACCCACTGAGCCACTCAGGCGCCCCAAGAGAAGCTTTTTGATGTGGGTGAAATCAGTTGAGAAAGCAAGGCCTGCAGGCAAGAGGACTCCTGGTCATTAATGTGTCATTCATGAAAAGGGATAGCACACATATAGTATGCCGTATGGGAGGCCTGGAGCATTCTGGGCATGCAGGAGATTTGGCATTAATTGGATATATAGGCTTCAAGTAAGGGGGGGGGTGTCCAGGCTTGGCCAGGCAGTAGTAGTATAGAATAGTAGTAATAGTAATAATAGTAAGCTATATTGAGCCCCTATGTGCCCAACACTGCTCTTAATGCTTTACATGTGTCCTCTCATTTCATTCTCACTTATGGAATAAGAACTATTGTTGTCATTTTACAGGTGAAGGATGGAAGAACAGAGCTTGGCCAAAGGTGCCATGGCAAATGAGTGGCTCAGCCAGGATGCAAACCTGGAAGGCCTCCTTAATCATGATGCTTAATTGCCGGTAGTGTTTGGCAGATGGGGTCTGGTTGACTACATATACTATATACACTCGCTGTGAATATTGACAAATATTAGGACTCTCAAAAGTCCTTATCCATACAGCCTGACTTCAAGGAGTTAGAGGAGCATTCTAAGGCCCTGAGGGACTTTGGGTCCAAACTGTAATGCATAATCTGAACAGAGTGGCTCTCCCATCTCAGCAAGGCTTCCAGTACTGTTCAAGGCAGGGGGACGTGTGTGTGTGTGTGGGGGGTGATGTGAAGTTATTTTGGATTCTGGTTTTCAGAGGGATGTTGGCCCCTTTGCCTTTCCAAGGGATTCCATAGTGAAATCCAAGCCAGCCTTTGTCTACCCTAAGCTGAAGAGTTGGGGCTGCGTTTTTGGCAATGCAGTAAAGCCATGGTGAAAGCAAGCACTGTGCTCTGTAGGATCCATGAAAAACTTCAAATACTTTTCAGTCTTAGCACTTCTGAATCCCCATGGAATCTCACTACGGGGATGGGGAAATCGAGGACCCACATGTGTCCTAGTAAATATGCAGACAAGTTATTGTAGGTCATTCAGTGCGTCAGGGAAGAGCCAGAAGGAAAAGTGATACTTGGCATTGTATGCGTCCATTCAGGTAGTGGTCACCTCATTGCCTCCGAGTGTGTCCTGGACTTCACAGGCTGCTACCCTCCTCAGCCCTGCAGGAAGGAGCCAGTGCCCATCTGCCGCCTTTCAGAGGCAAGCTTTGGGCTCTATTAGAACGGGGCTTCGGAAGGCATAAACTATGGCCATTTCTGCATTGAGCAGTGAGATATCTCTTTTCACTTTGAGGATTAAAGCTGAGGGAATTTGAATATTGGTGTAAGATGGGTAAAAAAAAAACAAAAAACCAAAATTTCTTTGTTCCTTTTTTGTTTTTTGGTTTTTTTTTAAGGAAGCCTGAGTTATTTGTGAATAAAACTTAGGTTTTGGTGTTTAACTTTTCTTAGCCCTCTAAAGAGCAGACATTCTGCAAATTTAAAGGAAAAACTTGAAAAGTGATTTGGATTTTTTTTTTTTTTTTTGCACATGTTCACTCAGAAAACTTTACTAGACCTTTTTTTCTTTTTCTTTTTTTTTCTTTAAGCAATGCTCCCATTACTGCCACATCTGGGTTTTCTCTTTTTCTTCCCTATTTAAAAAAAGTCCCGCAGTCATTTAGGGTCTCTAGTAGAGAGTGAGTCTAAAGGCAGCAAACGGGAAGGGAAGGCCTGAGGCTGTTGCCAGCTGTGCTCTCCAGGCGTCATTCATTCCCCCAGGGTGCTACTTACTGGTATGGGGGCTGGGGAATCACCAGCACATCAGGAGCAAGCTCCCCGGCTGGGCTGCGTTCCATTTCACCTTGGGAGACCAGAGGGAGGGAATGTGGAGGTGTGCGATATGGACTGGAAACCCAGGGGCAAATGGCTTGTCATGAGCTGAGGAGAGAATATTTGGCATTTTCCACTGTTTGAGGCTCCTTAGCTCCTAGGATGGATTGTGTGGCTTTGTCACCTCATGTTACTTTGGGAACTTTAGCTTTACATTAACTTTTGCCACCCGAGAAATGACCACAGAATTTTTCTCTCTCTCTTTTGAACTTTAGAGCTCCGTTTAAAGATGAAGGCCAGCGTGGCAGATTGTTCTGAGGATGGTCTTGGAGACTCAGAGCTGTCATAATGCTGCGGGGGCCAGTATTAGGGTCTTGAACTGCAGTAACGAATACTGTTGATTTCGAAAAGGGGTCCGGAAACACTGGGGAGTGGTTCATGTTGTGGGACTATTCCTGAAGACCAGATGGAACAGGGCCACCGTGGGAGGGGAGTAACCCAGGCTCTTTGTTCTTTTTTTTTTTTTTTTTCTTTTCTTTTTCTTTCTTTTTTTTTTTTTTTAAACTTTCCTCCCCTAAGTTTTAGATGCTTCTGGATGTTCAATGCTAGCACCTTTACAGACTGGAGCAGCTCGATTTTCTTCATATTTACTTTCAAGAGCAAGAAAAGTGCTGGGCTCCCACTTATTTTCTCCCTGTGGTGTCCCGGAGTTCTGTTCCATATCCACCAGAAAACTGGCGGCCCACGGCTTTGGCGCATCCATGGCGGCAATGGTGCCCTTCCCTCCCCAGAGGTATCACTACTTTTTAGTGCTGGACTTTGAGGCCACGTGCGACAAGC
This sequence comes from Lontra canadensis, assembly GCF_010015895.1. Lineage (NCBI taxonomy): Eukaryota > Metazoa > Chordata > Mammalia > Carnivora > Mustelidae > Lontra > Lontra canadensis. The sequence goes on along the minus strand of NW_022631054.1, from coordinate 10,577,852 downwards.
CACAGATTCATCCTCAGGTAACTGTTGCATCATTGCTTCAGAAAAGGGGGGGGCGGGCAAGGAGGGAGGGAAGTTAGTCTTGCTTTCTGGGTTCCAGAGGAACTTTCTCATGTCTTCCTGGCTTCTAGCTACTCATCGGGAATTCCTGCCTAGGAAGCTGGACTTGGTTCAGGCGTGCTTTAGGGTAAGGTAGACCTGACAAGTCTCTGGAGAGAATTGGGCATATTGTTTTCTCTCTGGTCTCGGCCTTTGGAAATCGAAATATTTCCTAATGTCCCATCCTTCCTCTCTCCTTTCCCTTCCCTCCTTCCTTCTCCTGCTATTGCTGCATGTTATTTTGAGGAATATTGTGGAAGTCAGCCCCAAAGATGGCACCCAGTGACCCTTGCCTCCTGCGATTCCTAACCCTTGGTAGTTTTTCTCCCACACTGAATTGGGCTAGCCTTGTATAACCAGTAGACTAGAGAGGAAAAGCCATAGTGGGCTTTCTGAGGCTGAGTCATAAAAAGCGCTGCGGTTTGCCTTGCTCTTTTGGATCACTTGCTCTGGATCACTTGCCACCATGCATCGAGGGCTCTCAAAGCGCCTGGGGAGAGGCATGCATCTATAGGAACCGAGTTTCTTAGCTAAAAACCAGTACCAGTGCCATTTATGTTTCTTGGTGCTATCTCGGAAGTGAATCTGACTTCAACCTCAGGAGAGACCCTGAGCCAGGCTGGTCCACTGAGCCACTCCTTCCTGGCTGGCAAAAACTGTGAGTTAAGAAGTGATTATTGACGTTTTAAACCACTAAGTTTGGGGATGATGTGTTTTGCAGCATTCGAGAACCTGAAAAAGTACAACTGTTGGTTTGTTGGAAAGGAAAATGTTTTTGCTTGCTTTTTTTCCTGTCATCAACTGAGTTCAGAGACCTTTTACCTTTTAAGGTAGTGCTACTAGGAGGTTTGGATTAGCACAGAGGCACCTGTGCTTAGAGATATTGGCATGCTTGATGTCTCTTTAGGGGGAACGATTGGGGGCTGATGTGGCAGTTCATTGTGCTGTGGGGGCCTTTAGTATGCCCGGCTCTAGGACTGTTACTCTTCCCTGTGGGCCTGGGTTATTAGGAGTGTAATTTTGGGATGTGTAGACATGTTAGTCTGGAGCAGCATTCAGTGGTAGGGAGGAGGGGGCAAGGGGGGGGATGGTAGCATCAGGCACTTGGGAGACAGGGAGGAGTGGGGTCCATTCAAAGATGAACTGGGTTCATTTCTCATGGTTGTTTTTTTTTCCCATGAAGAGGTTCTGTCTTTAGAATAGTAGATTATTTTCCATAAAGCAGATGCCACCACCCTTTTACCTTCCTCCTTCTCTCTTTTCCTGTTCTCCCTTCAAGTAGTGGTCTGTCTTTGGGAGCATTGGAATTAGGCCTGTGGAGGTTTGGGAAGACAGGAGCAAGATGAGGAGAAGGTCCCGAGGGGAGGAATTTTGCATAAAAGGAATATAGCTTGGGTGCTGCCTGAGCCACACTTACTTTCTCAGCCTCTTGCTCCTGCCCATTCTCTAGAGTCTTCTCTGCCTCCCCAAACTATTGGAGATTCTTTGCTGGCTGTTTCTGGGTGGTGGGTGGGAATTTTGGTTACGTAGATTCTCCCAGCTTAGGAATCAAGGATCCAAATCATCACACACCATATTATTTCCCTTACTGATGTAGATTTCAGTTATTGAGTAAGCCCTAGTGGACATGAGTCTAAGATCCAACACATCCCGATTGCCTATGATTCATCCCTCTTCTCAACTCTTAATCACTTGGCACCTCCTTTGTGGCATTTTCTACATTCTGCTTTCTGGCACATGCTTGTATATGCTTATTTCTGAACTTTTCAATTAGATTGTAAGCTCAGATAATTTTGTAGCTCTGTTCTCTTGTCCTACAGAGAGTCCCATCAATGTTGCTGAAGGTGAAGCTTGATTCATGTCTCAATTCGGTCTGTCAGGATCACCTTCCATCTCTCTTTGAAGGGCATTGTTCTTTTTAGTTATTTATTGCAATGCTAAAGATGTAATGCAATACAGATTTAAATCACTCGTATCACCAACTTCCCACCCAGACTTAGGCACCAAGGCCTTCCTGACCTAGGCGGAGGTAGGACTTCTTGCCGTTTACCAGGTTCTGGGCCTGATTGAAGATTATCTCCAGAATCAATGAACCCTGATGATGTGATTCCAAGGGCACTTAAAGAATTGGCTGCCCTAGTTCATTACTAGAAAGCATTAGTTGTTGCTTTAGAGAACTCAGGAAGAAGCATTCGCTATCTTGCTTATCTTTAGAAGGGGGAATACGAATGATCTTGGAAATTATAGACCCGTTAGTTTACTGTGATTCCAGAGAAGATACTTGACCTGATCGTCAGATAATCAATCAGCAAACAGCTAGAAGAGCATAGGGTACTGAGTAATAACTTACATGGGTTTGCGAAGAAGAGCAAATCCTGTCAGATCAATCTAACTTCTTGCTGTGACACAGTGATGGATTTGAGTGGATCTGGGGTAAGTGATAAATGTAATGCATCTCTACTTCATTAAGCCTCCACAATGCTGTGATCAACAGGTGGGAAGGTGAGTTGGGGCCAGGCAGCTCTTTTGGACTACCCATTGGATCATTCTCAGGAGAAGGATGGGTAGCTCAGGAGTGATTTGAGAGTTGTTTGTGGCAACTTAAAGCCTATCTCTCTTTGGAAAAAAAAACATCTTCTCTAAAGTTTGCAAGTAGCAGGATCCTGACAGGATTCTGAGGAATCTTGAAGATGGTTTGGAGAATTTCTCAGTCCCACATAGGCTAGCGTCCTTCCACTGAGGTTATCATAGTCATGTTGTCATTAGAGCCTCTGGGCTGTGTAGGTCTTCCAGTCAGCAGGGGCAGTGGAGAAATTGGAAAAGCTCAGATTAAGAGGGGGAAAAAATCATTAGGGTACAAAAATAGGACTTAGAAGAGAAGAGAAATTGAATATGGTTTTAGTGACTTATTTCTTCACATGGGAGGTGTTCCAAGGAGTATACTAATAACTTGCTCTTCATTTTAATAAGGATAAAAAAAGAAATGAATTTAAATGGAAACAGATTGAGATTTGGGATGAGAATGAACGTTTAGAAGAGACTGGAAAAAATGGGCTGCTAGCTGAATCCAGCCCTCTCTATTGCCCTCTCAGAATAGCTTAATGGCTGTCCACTCGACAGAGATGCTTTATAGGCAAGGTCTCTGTGCCTCCTGGGGACGAGCTTGGAACTGTGAATCAGCCTTCTTCCTCCCTGGCTCCCAGTTGCTTTGAATACTCAAGGCATCTACACAGTACATTTCCAGTCCTTATGAGAGTGTGCCGCTACCCCTTGGGGGTGGGGTGTAGGAGGGAGAAACAAGTTTGGGTCCAGGATCTATCTGAATGCTTGTTACGGGGCTCATTTTTCTGATCCATCTTTGGTCTTCAGAAGTTCCTGACTCAGCATATTGAGACTTTCTTAAGGAATGGTACCGTGAAAACGAACACGTATAAGCTCTGTTGTACTTGGGTGAGTAACAGTATTGGTTATAAATGTGGTAAAATACCTGGTACTTTCCGTTTGTCATCATTTTTGCTGTTTATTTTTGTACTTTGTTCAGCTAGGTGTAGCTGGAGTGGTTGGTTTACCAGTGATAGGCTTCACTTTTCTGGGTTTTGCACTCATTTTGATTTACATTTTAATTCAGATTAACATGGTAGATACTGGCAGAATATGAGACTTTCACATTTGAAAACATTTTTCCGCTTAAATGTTAATTTAGATGGTTTAAATTGCTTTAGAGACTCTAAGTTTGAGGAATAGGATTCCTTTCTTACTTTAGGAGTTGTTTCCTGATAGGGAAGTAGGTTTTTATCTGGTTTAGGAGAATTCTGACTCCTTTCTCCTGGTTAGCAGGAATTCATGTGCTCATTTTAGTGTGGATGTGCATCGAATAGTGGTGGTTGTGACCCTGAGGCCCAGGGAGCAGCCTGAAAGCTTTGGTGGGATCTTTAATTGTCCATCTTTAACCTGGGGGCAAGTTCTCTCACCACCTCACTGTTTAGAAAGGAACAAAGCAAATGTGAGGACAGTGAGGTGTAGGCCTTAGCGCAGAGGAGAAGGAAATAAAACGTCACCTATCCGAATGGCCAGGGAGAGGGCCGCCCTGCTCTCCTTGTCTGTGGAGCAAAGTCCTGGCCACTGCCTCCCGTCCCTCCCTGAGTTCCCTCTGGCCGTCCATCAGGCTCCTGGGTATGGTCTTTTTCTCACTGCTCTGCAGCAGCCCTGTGACTGTTTTCCTTCTCATCTGTATTCAAGTGCCCATAACTTTGGAGAAAAATGACCTTTGGGGTTGAGGTTTTCTAGTGTTTGTCCACAGGGGCTTTTCTTTCTTTCTTCTTTTTTAAAGGAAACCTTGAAGAAACTCCATCTGCATTTTGAGTTAGAACTATGAGTAAAGGGGTTTCTCTTTTATAGAAGATTGTCCAGATGCTGGGTTATTTTGGGAGGGTAGGTGGAGGAAGGTTAATGGTGACAGGAGAAGGAATAATACGGAAGAGAGGCATTTGGAGGATTTCAGTATGACTTAGAACTGGTATATCATTATTAGTCTTCTGTGAGAAAGACATTTTGGGAAACTTTACAGGAAATTGTTAAGCTCCCTACAAATCAAACTGTGTCAATTCCCTTCTCCATTCAGGGCTAAAAAGCAGGATCCCCCAATCCTTTCCCCCTGCTCCCAACCAGTGTGCACACACATACTATCTTCCTATGTAGTCACCTTTCCTTCTCCCTGCTCTTGGTTTCTGCACCCTCCAAGTGGACGGAAAGGCAGTTCTCTAGAGAAAGAACCCACCCGTCCTGCCCCATTCACTTGTCCCAATCCCAGCTCCTTCAAGTAGGAGGGGTGCAGCCAGGCTTTCTATTGGGAGGGCCCAATTGTTGGGTTGTGGGCCATCCGCCTGTGGCCCCAGTCAGCCTGCGCTTTTTTTCTCTACAGACAGGCGAAGGCGCTGACGCTATTCTTCTAAACTGGGAAATGAAATGCAAAACCGACGTTAATGTAACATTATGGTTGAGATTAAATGCACCAAAATCAGGAAATTCAAAGTTATGCTTCCCACAGCAACTATAATTCAGCCTCATCTGGCGTGTGTAGTATTTTGTGTTAGTGCGGATGGTGTTATATGTTAAGACATTAAAGTTAACACCATAAGCAGAGCACAAAATGCTTGAGGGGGCTGAGTTATGACGACTGTGTGAGCTGTAAGTGTTCTTGCACAGGCTCCTGACTCCTGGTATAATTTTTCCCCTGCCCATCAGACCAATTATTGCCTTTCTTTTTAGTTATATTTCTGCTTTAACACATATCTTTTTCCAGGGTCACCATAAATGAATTCCTCTATTGGTGGCCAGTGATGGTGGTGGGAATGGGACAGCCCACTAGGCGCTTTTGTCCTTTTTGTTGCTGCCTCCATAAAAGTGGTGCTTCCCCCTCCACCTCCAAAAGCCCCCCTCCTTCACAGATGGCTGTTCCCTGGTGGTCCCTTACAGGGATCCCCACCCCCCACCCCCACCATCCCTTCCCTCTGACTGTCACTGTGGCTCCTCACAACTGCTCCCTGAATGGGAACAAGCATTTGCTGTGTCCGGGTCTTGGCCTTGTTGTAACTTCACGTGAAAGCCGAAGCGCCCTTCTTTATTTGGAGCAGACATAGCAATGTCGAAGTAAAATATACATCCCGGGAGTGGAGCACCGATGCGTGGTGGTGCTGCCTTATGTGTTTGGCATAGCAGAGGCAGAGATCGAAGTGGGTTTATTTGCTCTATTCACACTGCTTCTCTTTCTTCCCCAGGGTTTATACCTTTAAGCTGCTGTGGTGTGTAGTTAGGGCTGTGGAGTCGCCTGGGGGTGGGACCAGGAACTTTCCTTGGGGAGCATTGGGTCATTGGTAACAAAATCACCACATAATTTAGTACAAATCAGGAAACCTCCCCCTAGCCTCTTATTATCCTGGTGGCTTCCCCAGGGCTGAGACAGCTGTTGGAATGCAGATTTTGTTAGACACTGGGCTAAGGTTGGTGGTGGGGAAGAGCTGTAAAGAATAGGGCCATTGATAAATGATGAATGAAATCAGGGACTGTAAACGAACAGTGACACTGAGCTGCCTTTTAAAGTTTTTGTTGGATACGACAAAACCAACCAAGTAAGCAAAGGAATGGGGAAGACCTCATTATAACTACCTTAGAGGCAATGAAAAGGCCTCTTTTTACGCTTTGGATAGCAACTTCAAGCTCCGTGTTAGATGCTGGGGACATAGAAACAAGAAACAGTCCTTGCCCTCAAGGAGCTGGTAGTCGAGGATAGACCTGCATGTAACCACTGTTAAGCATTTGATTATATCCTGTAGATAAGTACTTGGTGCAGTGGGGGCTCAAAGGAGGGGAAAGATCAACTCTGCTCAGTGTGGAGGAGGGGTCACATAGGCCTGATGTTAGAGAAGTTTAGGAGATCCAAGAGAGCCAAGTCAGCCTATGGCCTCTAGAATTGTTGTAGCAGGAATGAAAGAAGGTGCTCACAGAGTAAGCCAGGATGAATTGACCCGAGTCTGAAAAACTGACATGGATTGCAGGGTTGTTTGTGGAAATATTGAAAATGAGGAAGAGATAGAGTGAAGGCTTTGAATGTGACAAATATTTCACTGTTTGTTTAGTAGGATTATCTGTGTTGGTTATGTGGTATTTCTCACATTCAGCCGAGAAGGTGGTTTTTGTTTGTTTTGTTTTGTTTTTAGCAGCAGAGAGGGGCAGAAGGAGACTCCCTGCTCAGCCCGATGTGGATCTCCATCCCAGGACCCTGGGACCATGACCTGAGCTGAAGGCAGACACTTAACGGACTGAGCTACCCAGGCGCCCTGCGGGCTAGAAGGTCTTAGTGGGATCTGTGAGAGTATGAAGGCTAGCAGAGGTTTGAGAGAATTTTAGCCAATAAAGTGTGGGCAAAAACGTAAGGATCAACAAAAAAATATGTAAGCTGAGGCCTTGAAGCATTGCTGGGGAGGGCTAATCGGATATCCCGGTGCTATTTAAGGTAGCACGGGGTTGGGCTACTAGGCCTTCAGGGAAAAAGAAGGGCTAGAGAATGACACGGTGGCTCCCTCTGACCCGCACAGAACTGGCAGTTTGGATCTGGATCTGCGAGACATCCTTTGGGAAGAAGCTACCTTCCTTAGACCGGATCCGCCAAACAGATAAGCTGGCTGACTAACACCGAGAGATTAGATGGAAGGGTTAAGGAAGAGGCAGGCGGGCCTGGGTAACAAGAGAAAATGTGCTAGAGCAGAAGTGTTAGGATGGGGGTAAGCTTTTCCTCTGAGCAGGAGCAACAGGTACACAGCCATAGAAAGAAAACAAGTAGTTTGGGATGGGGGTAGTGAAATGAAATCCAGAGGAGTATTTAGCTAAGTCCATAGGCTTCACTTCTTCCTGCCTCCATCCTGTCTTGTTTTTTCTTCTCTCCGATATTGATTACATTTCTTACTTTGTAGACTGATCTCAGTTGTTTGACATGAGAAAACTGATACTAGGAGATGCTTTCTCCATCCCTTTATCTTGTTGGGGAAAAGAATCCTACATCATTTTGATTAAGATGCCACTGGGGTGATTATTTTTTATTTTCTTAATGCTGGGTGTTCACAATACTTGAAAAAAAAAAAAACCAACAAAAACCCCACAGCTATACATTTATGTGATGAGTTTTGAGCTCTAGCTGTGAAAATTGAGTCATAGCCTAAAAGCCTGAAACAAGAGTGTTCCCAGATTGACACTAGCCCCCCAGGCTGGCAGGTCTGCAGCAAAAGGGTGAGTAGGCTAGGACAGGCAGACAAGGGTTTGTAAGTGTAGAGTGCTGCCACGGGCAAAGCCCCATTCGGCACTGAGAGAATCAGAAAGGAAGTAAGTGGACCCTGGAGGGAGAGACAAACATGAGCAAAGCTTTTAATCTGATGTGCAGGTACCTTGGAATAGCCTGCTGTTTTGGTCATATCCCTATAGGTAGTGGCCAGTGGACGATCTTGGTTTGTGGGCAGGAAAACACATCTGTTATGTGATCAGTCCACTTCTGTTCCAGTACCGTGGTCAGTGTCTAGTCCTAGGGAGGCCTTTCCCAGCCAAGGGTTGGCCTAAAGGCTGAATGCTGGCAGAGGCTCTTATTTGAAGATGCTGATGTTTCTGAAAGGAAGGGAGCATACAGGGTCCCACGGTGACGCTGGGGGAAAGATGGTGAGCCAGAAGAGAAAGTGTGAAGGTGTTCTTGAATGGAGTAGAAGAAACAGAAGGAGATGTTGCAAGCCAGAGTTCATGGGAATGGTGGGGAAGGTGTTCGAAGGTTTTAAATAGAAATGGACGTGGGGAACCTGATTAGGAGGCATTATTTGAAAGAGTGGTTCGTAGGCTGGACTAAGGTAGTGATGGTGGAGTTGGAGAGAAAAAGTTACGTGCTGTAGCTTTTAGATGTGCTGGGAAAGAAGTGAGCTTGAGAACCATGCTTTAAAGTAGCCGGTGGCTTCTTTGGATACTGGTGGGCCCCTGAGGATCAGTGGCACTGAGATTTGGCAAGGAGTAAAAGTGGAACCTATGGTGGTTGTAAAAGGGGTGCTCCGAACTGAAGATTCCTATCAGGGAGCACCGATAAGCTGAGTTCCTTAGTGGTGTTGTAAGTAGGATCTTTTTGATGAATCATTTGGCCAGAAGCCTAGGGGAGGTAGGTAGTGATGATTAGGTAGATAGCATGATAACTGGAAAGAAAGCTTGGAATCTTGCTCTCCAGAAGCGTGATAGAAACTGAGAGTCATAGGGCGCCTGGGTGGCTCAGTGGGTTTAAAGCCTCTGCCTTCGGCTCAGGTCATGATCCCAGGGTCCTGGGATCAAGCCCCGCGTCGGGTTTTCTGCTCAGCGGGGAGCCTGCTTCCTCCTCTCTCTCTTTGCCTGCCTCTGCCTACTTATGATCTCTCTCTGTCAAATAAATAAATAAAATCTTAAAAAAAAAAACAAAACTGAGAGTCGTGGCTTGAGATTGTGGTGTTTTGAAAATAGAGTTCCAGGGAGTCTGTCTGAATTGTTCATGGGTGCTTTTTTTCTTTCCCCAGTCTTAGCAGCATTTGAATGGAAGGCCAACTGATGGACTGAAAGGGATTGGTAGTTAATTGGGGACAGAGGAGGTAGGCATTGAAGAATGGGTATGAAACATGCCATTTTGATAAGGTCTACTTTCACTGGAAGGGTAAGTGGCTAGAGAAACAAGGCCAGGGGTAGACCTTAAAAGGGAGTTCATGGTGATGGTGTAGAATGTAGCAGTTGGTTGATGTTGGTGAGGAATCCCCAGCTTGGTACCTCGGGATATTTGTAGGAATTGCTGGGATCCTGTTCCAGATATGTGCCCACAGTTAGGTATTTCTCAAGAAGTCTTCATTGGAGAAGGATCCAGAGCTGCTTTTTGATTCATTTGGACAGAAAGAAGGTGTTTTTTTCTGGAGAGGAGCACGTATTGTCATGAAAGAAGACCTCTTATTGGCTCCCTAGCAGAGAGTTGCCAGCTTGCTCAGTAAAGCTCTGGGGTGTGACTTGCCAGTTTTTCTCCCCTGGATTGTGGCAGCAAAGAAAATGAAATGTCTGATGGCTAGAGCCAGGAGTGGTTGGCAGAAAAGGGCTTGTCCCAAGTGTTTGAAAGTGGGCCAAGTAAGGGTTTGCTCTAAGAAAGGAACTAAGACTTGTGGCACAGATTCTCACTTGGTCAGTATGAGGAGATAATCTCATAGATGTTCTAGACTAAACCTTTGTTTGTCAGTGTGGTGGAAGAACTAGCAGCATCCTCATCATGTAGGAGGAGCCTGTTAGAAATGCTGTTAGAATATCAGACCCTACTCCAGCACTAAATAGAATCTGTAATTTGACAAGATCTTTGGGTAATTTGAAGTCTGAGAGACACTGCTCTAGTCTAGACCAGTGGTTCTTAAACTTAGTCAGAATAGTGATCAGAATTAACCTGGAGAGCTGGTTAAAACATGGATTGTTGGTCCCAACCTCAGGGTTTCTGATCCAGAGTCTGGGTTAGAGGCTAGGAATTTGCATTTCTGGTAAATTCCCTAGTGATGGGATGCTCCCTGTGAGGGAACATGCTTTGAGGCCCACTGACCTCCCAAGCTTTTTCGTCTATAAAATAGGTCAGCGATTCCTGCCTGCCTTACAGAGATGTAAGATCAAATGAGCCAATGTGTGACAAAAGTGTTCCGTGCATTGTAGGCAGGATGTCAGTCTGTGTATTGCTTGCTCCATGGTCAGTGATTTTAAAAATCTGCTGTCATGCCAGCACAACGGTTTTCCTGTCCTGGCTTCTGGCCAGCAGCTTTGTACAGAGAGCAGGGAATCTATGAAGCACCCCATGGAACTAAGCCTTCTGTGAAGAGACCAGTAGCCCTTTCAGGAGCAGGGCCTCCTGAAGCCCAGCCAGTTTCTCTGGTCTCCTGCCCAAGTTGCCTGGCCAGGACCTCTGTCTGCCTGAGTGGGCCTGGGCCTCTCCCGATCACCTGTTACTCCAAAGTACTGGATCTTTGGTGCAGTATTTGCACTGATTGGGAAAATGGTCTTTGACTAACCAAGCCTCTGATTCGTCTTGTGATCCTGAGCATGTTACGTGACTTTTCCTCACCTTACTGGTTGAGTAAATGAACAGTCATTGGCTGCATGTGCCCAAGTCCCAGAATGTGGACCCTGGATCCCCAAAGTGAGGGAAACTGAGGGAGAGGCTATTCTGATGAGAAGTAATACAACATAATGGTTCAAAGCATAGATTCCAGAATTGGACTCTGGATTTGAGCCCAGTCTCCACCACCTACTAAGTACAAGTTACTTGTACTCTTCATGCTTCAGTTGCCCTACTGGCAAAAAGGGGTTAATAATAGCACCAGTCTCATAGGACTGTTGGGAGGATAAAGTGTAAGTGCTTAGAACAGTGCCTTACATGTCATAGCGATAGGAGTTAGCTCTTCCTAGTGGAATTAGTACTAGTAGTCTTCTTAATCATGGCATCATTGCAGGGTACTGAGATAGAGCAGGTGGCTGGGAAGAAGGCCCTGCTTCTGGAAGCGTAGAGAAAGCCTTTAGGCCTTCTAGCAACATAGTGGGTAGAGCTGAAGCACCACCTACAGATCCTTTTTTCCCTGTACTGGAATGGTAAGTTGGACTTGGAACCCTTCCATTTCCATGCCCTCCCTTAGTCCTGCCTCTGGGGGGGCCTCTCCTTCACCCGGCCCCGAGATTTGCTTAAATTAATTGTATGACCAATATGTATCCAGGTAGCTACAAAGGAATCATTTGGTTGTTTGCTGCCCTGGAGGGTTAGGTTCAAAGAGGCCACTAAGATCTGCAGTTATTTACAACTGAGTATGTAAAAATGCTTGAGCTGAGGTGGATCCAGAGTCGCGTGAAGGTAGACACAGACAGGCACACTCCTGGGTGAGGATGCAGTTTTGAAAACTTTTGGGCCCCTTCATTTAGTGGTATTATTATTTTTTTAAATTCACATTATAGTAAAAGTGGATTATAAATCATTCTGCACACTGCCCCCCCCCCCCCCCCAGTAAAGAATAGCACTATTTTCAGCCTCTTTTCTACATTTTAATTGCTTTGGGGTCTGTAGGGATAGTGAAAACGGACATGTAGGTGAAAAACCAGCCTTTTAAAGCTCCGGTTTTTTACCCTTCCTTGTCCTGAAACTTGGAGCATCAGCTCTCATCTGTCAAAGTGTAAATCAGCAATTAAAACCCAAACAGCCAAATGCCAAAGATGACCTGAAGCGCAAAGCAACTGACAAACAAGTCCGGACAAATCGACGGGTAATTTATAAGCTTTGCCCTAAAATCTAATTATTTGGCAATTCGAATTTGCAGCCAGCCAGGGCTCGGCAATAAATTTAAACCGCCATAAATTATTTAGGAGCAGGCTGTGGTGTAAATCAAAACCACGAGTGTTTGTTTAAGAAATAAGCTCCTTGTGCATAAAATGTCTTTTTTTTTTCCCCCAAGGGAGAAACTGTTAAGCAAACCATGCCCTGTTCGTTGCCCAGTGTAGCCCTCACTTTCCCCTCTCAACTTCCCCTCTTCCCTGTGGCCAGGAGGCTCCTTGATCCCTTGAGGAAGGGCCTGCCTTTGCATGGGACTTGTAGGCAAAACCCAAGTATTTGCAGAAAACTCATGTTTTTGCCATGTACTGCTTTTTCTACCTTGTGGTGCCATGTCGCTTTTGGATTTATCAAACCTTTCCTTGCAGGTGTGTTGCACAGTTTGGTATTTTCTTCTGAGGCTGGAGGGAAGGGGTAGGTTAGTTGTTACCATCTCTGAATTGAAGGAATGCCAGTTCCTGGGTTGAGAGGAGGAAGCCATGAATAATGATTTGCTGATTCCCTTATTTTAGACAGGACCATAGGGCCATCAGCTCAGGCAAAGGAGAAACTGTGCTTTGGAGAAAAGGTCTGTAAGAACGTGACACTATTAAATCTTCTGTCCCATTGTCAAGAAATTCCAGCAGTCTAACCTAAGTCCCTTCTCCTTAAAAATCCTTTTGTTATTGTTGTTCTATCTTCAAATATAATCTTATCACTGAAGACACTTTAGTTGAAGGGAATTTGAATACCCTGAAAGCAACCTACACATTTATTTCTTGTAATTTGCTGATTTTAGGTGTGAAATTTCACTTGAGATGCTATTACACTTTTGTCCTCAGTTAATCAAGACAATCTCTGGTGTCCCTCGTTGAGCAACTAGAAAGCAGCTCTGTCTAAAACCTTTGCTCCAACTTATATCTCTGCTCACTTAAAAAGGTAAAAGAATATTTACTTAGTTCTTCCTTTTTATCTGTCTTCTCTCCCCTTAAAAAAACAAAGAAAGGTTTGCTGCTGGCATTTTATTGAGGGAGACAACAGACACAGTAGGTTTGGAACCCTGGATACTTTGAACAATTCAAGTTCTGAGGCTTTTGTCCTGAGTTGTCAAGTTGTGGCTAATTCCCGTCCACCATCAGCAGACCAGCTTTTGGGGACTATTATGCTCTATCCTTGGACAACCTAGTGGTCCAGGTGGCTTGTGGATAGTGAAGGGTGACCTGCTGTCCCAGTTTTAGCTCTGAAAGTTTTGTGTTCCAGGGAACCCTGGGTCTGGACAGACAGAAAGCTGGATGTTGGTGGTTTGTAGCAGTTGAGGGAGGATGAGAAGCCGCTTAAAGATGAGAGACAAGGTGCTTTGGGGTGTTCTATGTCTGCATTTGAATTCTGTCTCCACCACCAACTTTACCCTGTTTGTCACCTTCAGTAGATCACTTCATCTCCCTGACCTGTGGGAAGCTGTGTAAAAGCTGAAATGTTTCTCTTAGAGCCAAGTGCTTGGCTTCTGCCTTGCCATTTACGGCCCCCTCTGGTGTTACTCATCAGAAGCGGAGAGAGTGAGGTCTGTGTGCCAGGACAGAGCTGGGTGCTGGAGATGCAGACCTAAGGCTCCGGGTTCCCACTGTCCCTGCCCTCAGAGCATAGTGCCATCTGCGTCCCTGTCCAGCAGTGGTCCTCCAGGACTTTCTGCCCAGGAAGGCTACATTCTGTGCTCTGGTAACTCGAGAGCAGTCTCTCTTCCGAGGAGATAGCAGGCCAAGCTTCCTAAAGACAGCCTTTCAGCCTGGAAGAATCAGCTCTTGAACTGTCAGATTCTGAAAGCTGGGAGCCCTGTTCTCTTAAGTCTCCTTTCCCCATTTGGAGTCCCAGCTCTGTCCCTTACAAGGAGTGTAACCTCGAGCAAAGCACCACTTCTTTTTGGTCCTGAGTTTATCTGTAAAATAAAAGATCTTAGTGATTCCCACCTTCTGAGTTATTAGGAAGCTTCAATGAGGTCGTTCCTGTTAAGCATCTGGCGGAGGGTCTGCTATGTAGTAAACAACAAATGGAAGGAATGAAATGATTCCATTTTCCATGTGGCCCTGAGGGTGTTGGGGCCAGCTCCTCTCTACCCTTTGCCCAGACTCCTAGCCCCTCAGACAGAGGAGCCACATCTCCTTATATTTGTCTCTATGTCCACACCCAGCCCCTGCCTGGTAAATAGTACGTGCTTAATAGTGTTAGTTTATGAGCTGCTGCTGCCGCTGATAGGACCTATCTTCCAGGATTAATAAGGGTAAGATAAGAAAATGTATTTGCAAGCACACCTGTAAGTTGAAAGTCCTAACACTCAGTATGTCCCTCCTCTAAGATGTTTATCGTAGTGTGTTGTTCATTAGTTGTTCAGTATCTTCTCTGCTCACTAGTCTGTGCACTTCTCCAAAGCAGAGGCTACATCTTCCCTCTAAATCCCCACTCCCAACACCCATATAGTGCCCTGCTCCCAGTAGATGCTGCCCAGGTGGTTTAATTGAATGCACATGACGTACGCATGTAAGGAATTGGGAAACTGTTAGAGGAGGAAGAGAGGGCTGGTGCACACACACTGGTTCTTCTTTCCTTCCAGGTGCTACCTCTGCGTAAGAAGACACTCAACTACTCCTAAAAACTTCCTCCCAGGGGAATGAGGAGATTGAGGGAGGGAAAAGTAGGAGGGGCAGGAATAACAGTTTGATCATCATCAGAGCGCCTGCCTCCCGAAGCTAGCACGGAAGCACAGCTTCCCAAGCGCCTGGTTGGAATTAATGTGATCAATGTGTAACTTTGATCTTACCTTTCCGATCCTTATGAGCCAAAAACTGTTGGCCTGCTCTGGGTGCACTGGCTGCAGAGTCATGCCCCCTTGGTAGAGATTAGGGTTCCTCTCCCATGAATGGGCTGTTGGGGCCAGGATTTTGAGGTTCTGGGCTTGGATGGGTAATAGGCGAGGGTTAAGAAGTACCAAAGTGAAATTCTTTGTGCTCTGACTCCTCAAAGGGTCTTCTGTCAGAAGCTCTTCTTTCCATCCTCATTGGCTTAAATGAGGATGCCAGTATGCAGGGTCACTGACACAGCAGCTACTGATGGTGCTGAGAAGGGGTGCATGCAAAGTTGTGTTCTAAGATTGGCTCTTGGAAGTCCCTCTTCTTGGGCTTGGGGAGAAGGCCTGGTTGATGGACCTCTGGAGAGGTATGTTTAGGATAGGTCCAGTTCGCTGTGTCCCTGGCCCCCAGGTCTCTCTGGGATCTCCCTTCTCAGTTTGCTTAGAGCTGAGGCTAGCTTCTTCTTCGTCCCTGGAAGGGTACTACTGAGTGTGAGCACGGGTTAGCTCCATTTCCCTCGGGGTGAGGGAGCCAGCAGCAGGAAAGGTGGAAGAGCAAGCTGCGGTGGGGAAACCCAAAGGCCGTTTTCAGAGAATCTACCGGGGATGCCGACTTGGTGCTGGTCAGAGCAGGAGCTGAAGCGCTTACTATTTTATAATAAATACTAATGAAATTCTAGATCTGTAATAACATTTCAGATATCTAAAACAAACCATGTGCTTGTAAAAAAGTGGAAAGAGATCAACTTTAAGCCATAAATTCTTGGTAATAGAAGGGTTTTTTCTATTTATGTTTGATAGATATTTTTGTTTCCAGAGGAATGTCAACTCCTAATTTCATAATGTATCATGGGCTTAAGAAAATTGAATTTAATAAAAGCCAGAGATGAATGGCATCCTTAAAGGTCCCAACACTTGTCTTTATTAGCAGGACAAACTGCAGGTCTCCAAACACTGCTTCTCTCCAAATGAAAGTTTAAATGAAAAGTACAGTTGTGTCACAGGTTCAATTTCATTGTGGGCCAAGCTAACATTGTTAGTGAGGAACTGGCTGTATTTGTTTCTTTAGACACCAGGGCAGCCAAACTCACCAGGCTGTGGAGCTCCTTCTGGGGAAGTGCTGCTTCTCCGTAGCAGGAGAAGCAGGATACATCAGAAATTCGGGCATCCGGTGAGCCCCGCTTCAGAGGGAGTGCTTGGAAATCTTGGCTGTCTGGTTTTTCAGGGGGATCAGTATGTATTTTTGTGTATGTGTGCCTCCATTTTATTTTTCAGCACAAAACTGTCTTCTGCCAGGTCTGCTAAGGAGTGTTTTGTGAGGAGTGAGAAAGACCCAGGGGACTGGGGGAGTCTCCTCGTCTCAAGTGGGGAGGAAAGGTATCACCTAACCTAAGCAAAAGCTGGGGCCTCCTTGCCATTGCCCCCTCTGCCTCAGCCTTGATGCCCTTCCTATCTCAGGGGGCTCCTGTCAGCTTCCCCATTTGGGGGGATCAGCTGGGGAGGCCAAGCAAACAGAACCTCTGGGTTTTTCTGTCATGAAATCTCACTGCCTTGATTGGGTCTTCAGTCCTGCTTTAAGGTGTTGGGTAAAAATAGATGCTTTAAAAAACAAGCCCGATAATCACAGGTGCGTTTGAGGGAGAGGCTCCCTGGCTGCCGTGCGACATCAACGAGATTGGCCATTTCTCCCATCTTCCCACTCGTCCACGTCCTGCACATGGTCAAGTGTCAACAGCTTCCGTACTGCTCCTCCAGGCTGTCCCTGGAGAGAACCAGTTTGCCTTGACTTTAGTGATACTAGAAAGATCCCCTCCAGAACTGGGAACCTGGGGTAGGGATGCCGCTGGAGCTGACTACTGGGGGCACAGAGTGGGCAGAGCCCCCCTTCACTCTCTGCAGTGGAGGCCTTTTCCACATGCTAATTTTACTCGGAGGATTTTGCTTTTATTTATTTTTTTTATTATTTCCTATTTGTCTCTTCCAGATGTTTTCAGGGCAGTTTTTTTGTGTTGTAAACTAATTCCATTCATGTTTTAAAAATTTATGAAAGCGCTAATAAAAATGTCAAAGTGGTAAAAATGTTAGCTTTTCCTCTGCTTTGATTAAATTTTGCAAACTGTTTTTGAATATTAAAAAGCAATAATTTTTTTTATTCTCTCTCTTCACTTTCCCTTTTCTCTCTGGTGCGTGTGTGCTCTCCTGCCCTCTCCCCCCTCTGGTGCATTCCTCCCTTCCCAGGAGCGATGTGGGAGGCGTGCTGCACAGCCAGCGTTCTGCAAGCCTGTTTGCACACCAGGACCTTGGCGCTGTGCATCTCTATTAAATAACGGAGACAAATTAATCTTAGAGACACCAAACAAATTGTCACTCCTCCTCCTTCTCTTCCATTACGTTCCAGTGGACTGGGAAGGGCTGGCTAAGTGATTGGGGGGAGCAGGCTGGGGGAGGGTGTACTGCCTGAAAGAAAGGTGGGAAGCACTAGCTCCTATTACTCTTACTCAGTTTTCTGCTTCTCTTTAGTATCCCCTTTGGCTTTATTTATTATTTATCTTTTTTTTTTTTTCTGAAAAACGAATGAAGAAACTCATCGGTTCTGCTTAAACTTCAAATGCAGAAGGCTCTGATTGGTCTTATGGCTGGTTGTCTAGGTGACTGGAGATCCAGACCCATCCAGGGCAGAGGCCTGGGCAAGTGGAAGCAGTGGGGCTACTTTTGTGGGCTCCGGTAAATAGGCCTCTGGCAGAGAACCAGTTGGGGAAACTGGGGCAGCTTGTGCTACTGTCTTCTTTCCTCTTTCCAGAGACAGTGGGAGTGGGGTGTGTGTCTAGTCCCTGTTGCCTGTGAGGGTAGTGACAGTGGGAAGGTTAGGATGGAAACTGAGCTGGTGCCATTTCAGTCTTGGGTCTGTTCTGTCAGGAGTTTAGGAGTCCAAAACAGTCCCTCATTCTTGAGTTCCTTGAAATGGTTGGTTAAAAAAGTGTGTTCTTCTTTTTCTGTGTCTTTGCCATTCCAGGAAATCATCGAGTTCCCCATCCTGAAGCTAAATGGTCGGACCATGGAGATTGAGTCTACCTTTCACATGTATGTCCAGCCCGTAGTCCATCCACAGCTTACTCCCTTCTGTACAGAGGTAAGGGCCCTGGAGCGGGGCAGCCCGGGCTGCTGGGACAGGAGTCTTGGGTCACTGGTTCGCTGTCCCTGCAGCTTAGGGGCAGCTTGAGTCTTACTGCTGGTTAAGGGAGATGAGCATGGGACCTAGCCATCAGCTGGCGTTTTACAAAGTCTGCCACTCCACTTGCACTGCTGTGGTCACTGGGGACCCAAGAAGTGGCACAATCTGTCCCAGCTTCCCCAGCCTTTTCCCTCCCTTATTGTCCCTACCCCTCCTGGTGACCAGCACTTGGAGTGCTGCCCCCCTCGAGGGTGGTACTTCCGGGGCTCAGTTTCTCTTCAGTTCCATTTCCCTTGGGGCCTCTTGACAAGAAGTAAAGATTTCAGCTTCTTGGAAGGAGAGGTTATGTTAAGGCTCTCTTAGCTTCTGGTGATGTTTTTCTGTCCTGGAGCAAAGTGGCCCTGCTTGAGTTTGTGGGAAGCACAACCCTATCGTTGAGGAAAGAGAAGGGTGGTCTAAGTGGTATATGAGGCTGAAATGGCCTTACCCTTATGCTGTGCTGGTATTGGACTCAGCCACTTTGCCAGCAGGTTAGTATTGGCCCCATTCTGCAGATTGTGAAACTGGGCTAACTTGAGATCTTGATGCTTGCTAGAGGCTTAAAAGAGCTAATAGCGGAGAGCAGGTGCCCCTGCAGAGTTCTTATTCTCAGGATCTTCTGTGACTGGTTTCCCCTGTGACATGTCATGTTTTGCACTCTGTGGTAGCCACAGGCTGTAGTGGAATCATGGGCCATGTATGTGTGGCAGCAGAAGGAATGGGAAGACATGAGTGTTTCTGGAATCTTTTTTTCTTTTAAGAATTTGGGGCTGGGGTATATTCAAGATAGTGTGCCTTTGTTTAGAGATCTACTTTCTGCATATAAGTGAAACATGAGGAAAAAAGCTCTTGAGTGACCCTAAAACCATTGTCTTGGTGTGGGGAATGCTGGGAAAGGGCCTACCTGCCACTGATGGGAGGGCCCCATGGACTCTGAGGTTGACTCATCCCAGATACAAAGTTTCCAGGGGTTGCTACTGGGCTTGATGCCAGTGTTTCACGCCCAACCCAGATAGGCCTTTTGGTGCAGGCATCCATCTCCCAAGGTGTGTAGTCTCTCACCCCCTTTGTTCCCACTAATGATGTTGAGATTCTTGCTCCCTTGGAATCTGCTGTCTTTTTCCCCCCTTGTCCCCTGGAAATTACCTGTACCACCAGGGGGCGCTAATCTGTTCTTTTTGCCCCTTTTGGGGAAAAAAAAAAAGTCACCATTTTAATGGTGAAAATCCCCTTCCTTGTGGAAAGGGAAGATTTTCCTTAAGCAAGCCACTGGCCTGAAAATGCAAAATCCTCTTGTTCCTTCTCTTCCTCCTGTCTGTGTGCAGACTCCCGGTGGGGGTTCCAGCTAGGCTACCTGGCACAGCCGGGCAGGCCCAAATTTGGGAAAGGTTACTCTTGTTTTGGCATGGAGCAGTGCTGTTGGAGCTCAGCCCTGGGCAGGAGTGGGTACCTGAGAGTATTGGGAAAAGGGATTTTTTTGAGATCAGGGCTGCTGCTGCTTCTTTTGGGGGGTAGAGGGAGGAGGGATTGTGAGACTATGATGAGAGCTATTCTTCTTTTTTCTGGAAAGTTTCACCCCAGGACACACATACATAATTTGGAGGGCAGGAGGCATGGTGAGGTTGGGACCCTTGTCCTGAAGCCTTATCTGAAAGTGAAGATGTGTGAGCTGTGGCACCAAGGGTGCGATTTCGCCTCAGGCTTCTGGAGCCTCTAACTCTCCTTGACCTGGTCCTGGCCTTTTGTCCAGCCTCACATTTTCCTGCTTCATGCCCCACACTTTGCTCACCTAAGGTCGCCCCCTCACCATCTCCCTGTGCCTGTGATGCTGTTGCCAGTACGCTGCTCCCACTCTTGTCCTCCCCCTCCCCACCCCCAACACTTGTCCTCTAGGACTTTGCTCAGGGTCACCTTCTCTGGGGAGCCTTCCCTGAGCCCATGGCTGGTGCCACCACCCAAAGCCCAGAGCAGATGCATTAGACTGTATTTACTTATGTGTCTCCCCACTAGACCGTGAGTTCCTTGAGGGCAGAACCTAGGTCTGATCTATCTCTGGCCCATCATTGGAGCCTGGTGCCAAGTAAGCACTTGACACGTGTTCCTTAAATGAGTGAATATTGTCAAAGAGTATTCAACCACACCTTGCTGCCCGCCACCCTGCCCCTGCCCCGAAGTAACTGTCCTGCTCACTTGGTCTTTGCGAGCAAGTGAAGTCTTCTTTGGAAAACCTCAGATCATCTAAATATTGCCCTGTTTCCATTCCAAGTGGAGTTGGAATATAGAGAAAGGCATGGGCACAGGATGCAGGCCGTCATTGTGCGACCTCGTCCTGTGTGGCAGTGGGCTGCCTTTGGGGCAGAGAGAGAGATCTTCACGGTCAGAGAGGATCTTTCTTCAGTAAGGATTGTGCCTAAGCATCTCCTCCAGTAGGATTCCCTCTTGTGCACAAGAAGTTCTTAAGAACCCTGGCCTGTGTGTGTATGTGTGTGCACACACATCGTGACACATAAGTACACATATGAGCACATGCTCGTGCGGGGAGAGACAGGCTCTGTGCTGGGCAGCCAAGAAGAGGGATGCTGCCTTAAGTGGGTCTGTGACCCACATACAGACACTCTTACTGCTCTCTGTAATGGGCATGTGAGTAGCTTCTTCACATCCTTTCTTCGTTCCAGTTCATAGTCTGACTTGTTTCTAACAGAGACAGGATGGGATAAGTTTCATTCCTTCCCAAGCCCTTTCTCTCCCACATCTAGAATCTGCTCCAACCTGTCAGATCTCTGCTTCTAGCAGCTGGGTTGTTGCCAGAGTCCCTGACCATGTGTAGTCTTTTTTGTTGTTGTTATCATTGTCTTGGGAAAAAAAAAAAAAAAAACAACAACTAGAAAAAATACCAATTTTGCTAAATGCCAGTAAAGGGCTTTGTCTTGCACCTGTACTTATAAAGGGTGAGATTTATTGGTCTCTTTGTCTGAGGAGAAAGAGTGGGTCTGATTATCAGATTGTACACCAGAGACAAGTGCTTATGTAATCAACAAACTGTCTTGGTGTCAGAATACGATTGTGTTGGAGATAAACTGTGAAAGGAGAAAGCGCTGGATGCTGACATGCTATTGGCATTGAGTGTCCTGGGCTGCTTCCTGTAGTGGCTAGTGTTTATGATGAAGCCAGCTCATTCCCGGACAAAGCCCTTGTGAGGGTAGGGGATCTCAGTAACCAGTCATGTTATCAGTCAGGGTCAAAAGCCCCTCGCCTTGTGGTTTCCGAGTCTGGAGAAGCGGGAGTTAATCTGTAATCCCTCGGTGAAAGGAGCCACAGAGCACACATTAATTCTTCCTCTCACCTCTCCAGCTTTAAGTGGTTAAGGTCTTTGAGCTCTGTTTAGCCTGTGAGCCCTGGTTCTCAGCTTAATAATACTTGGCTTTGCTCTAGTACCTTTCATTGTGAGGATGTAAAAGCTTTTTACAAATATATATTAACCCAAGTGGGATTGGGTTCAAACTGCAGCATGAAGGATTTAAGTTATGCCTAAGGTAGAACTTTCCAGTATTTATTAAATTTATTAAATTAGCTTTCATGGCTTCTGTTTTAAGTCTTAGAGATGTCTTAGGTTGTATCAGATACAGGGACTAATTTCTTAATTTCACACTCTTCTTCAACGAGTGCCTTGGTGGAGCCAGTAAGATGTAGTTTGTCCTTGGAAGGATTCATACAGGGGAGTGAGGGCTTCCCCTGGAAGGGTGCCTCTAGCTGAACCAATAGTGCAAGCCCCTGTGTCTCTGGAGGTTGAATTCAAGCCCTTTAGGAGGTCAGCTATAAGCTGTGTCTGGCTGAACCACGAGTGGTCTAGGAAGCAGGGAGAGAGAAAGGGAGCTGGCCACACTGGGCTTCTCCCAGGCTGATGATTCCAGGCTTGCTGACCGCTGGATAGGAGTGTGAGAAAGCCCCAGGACCCTGGAGCCCTACTGCCTACCACCAGGGTGTAAAAGGCGGGCCTAGTCTGTAGTGAGAGGTCGTGCAGAGCAGTAGTGCCCTGGTTTTCATTTATAGTGCAGTGACTTTCTTTCCCCACATTAGTGAGTTTCCGGGGGCCAAGAACAGGTGCTTGTGGAGTACATAGATGCTGAACCAAGACCCATCTCCAAGGAGGGAGGTCTCTTGACAAGGGTGCCATTGGTTTTTTCTGTGAGTGAGCCTTTCTGGAAACCCTTCAGTGCTCAGCTCATCTCAGTGACCCTGGGTATAAGGAGTCAAAAGAAATTGTAGACCTAACCTTACCCCAGAAGACTCAGATGAGACATGGGAATGGCACACTGACCCCAGAGCTTTCTAAGAAGCACGAGTGGCTATAGGTTTTCCAGGATAGTCCTTACCCAAGTCTTAGCTCCAAGCTTGGGGGTATGGCTTGGTCCTGGAAGAATGAAGCCGGAGAGAAGCGGGGCCAGGAAGAGCAGTGGTGGGTGCTTGTTAGTCACCTGGTATTGCACCTGGAGTCAGCAACAAGCCCACTCTGGACTCTGCCTCTGTGTGCCTGAGACAAAACACAGGGCCGCTGCCTGCTCAGGGTGTGCTCTGGAAGGTGCGCAGGCTCTGGGTGCTGGCAGGGCTGGGCCTAGAAGGGGCTGCCAAGAAGAATGCAGATTCCGTGAGGGCAGGGATTTCAGTTTTTCCTCACGGCTGGATCCCTCGTTCCTGGAATGGGGCCCAGTACATTGTAGGCTGTCCATGAGTAGTTGTTGACCAAATGAAAGGAGGAGTGTTAGCTCTCGAAGATTAAAGCTGCTGACCCAGAGGTCTTCCTCACCCCTCACCCCCCAGCCCCACCCCTAGCCCTCAGTGGACCAACTTTCCTTCTCTATGGCTCAGGCCCTCCCTCTGCTGGGCAGTTCTTTGGTCTCCCAAGCAAGTAAAGGGTGTGGAGGGGCCAGCCGGGCGGGCCTGCTGTGGGTTAAAGCCTTGCGAAACAACAGTGTAGTTAATCTTTCTAATTTATTTTCCTTTTAGACCATGGGAAGTCTGTAGGCAGCAGCTGTTACCCAATTAAAATACAGATTAATATAAAAACAGTTTCTGGAATATAAAATAGAGTGGCTGTGTCCTTACACTTCCTTAAAATACCACCTAATAATGACTTGATGAACTACAGAAACCCACCTAGAGGAACTCAGCGTTCTTAAAATGAAAATTTCTTCCCTAAAAGGTGTGTATTACCATTCCGTGTAAGTCGCTATGAGAAAATAACCTTCCTTCTTAGAGCCAGCGGTTCCTGTGAGTTGGGTATTTGATATTCATTAAATGTAATTATAGTTTAATTGGAGTTTAATCCCCCCCAACACACTTTAAAAAAAGGAAGAAGAAGAAGTTCCCCAGCAAGCCTGAGATGCAGCTCTCTGTAGAAGTAGCCCTGGGCACATTGGGCATGGTGATTTCCACAAGGTCCAGGTCTGTGGATAGGGGCCTCCTGCCTCAGATCCCTGAGGCAAGCAGTCTTCCTCTGTGTTCGAAGGATATTTTCACTTTAAACAAAAGAAAGCAAAGCAACAAGGCTGTTTGTACCTAGGTCTGACGTGGGTGGAGCATAGACCTGTGAGTCAGAAATTCTCTAGACTAGGTTCCTTTATTAGGCCTTTGCATCTGTGTTTCCCTGTTAGTTAAAGATGTCTACTTCTTGCTTGCCTAGTTGGTATCGAGGACCCAGGTGTTCAGGGTAAAGGGTAGATGCCTGTGGGGTTCCCCCGGCTCTTCTCTGATGTTAGAAGGGAAAATGCTGGATATTGAGACCCAGAGAAGGGGTGGACTTGAACCCAGGTGTGGCTGTCCTGTGTGAGCATTCCTCAAGGTCTACAAGAACTTCTGTGAAGCTTGGAGGTGAATGTATTTTAGACTATAATTTGTAGGGATTTATTGGAGTTTATTGAATACAAGACACATAAAATCTTTTTCCTTTTTTTTTTTTTTTCTTTTCAAAGTGAAAGCTGAAATAGGTACAAAACATACCCTGTGGTCAGCATGGATGTGTTTCCCCCTCTTGGGGCAGGATGTTGTGGAGAAAGTTCACCTTATGTCCTGGGACTATATTCCCAAGGCCTCTGGCAGGTTCTGAGCCAAAAGCAGTGCAGGCCAGTCTTTTATGGCAGAAGGAGAAAGGAGAGGATCCAGTCTGGCTTTGAGACCCTGTGTCCTGCTGTTCCACCTATTGGCTATTTCTCTTTCCTTTCAGCTCACTGGGATTATTCAAGCCATGGTGGATGGTCAGCCGAGCCTGCAGCAAGTGCTGGAGGTAGGTTGAGTGACCTTTAATTCCTGACCTCTGACCCTTTCCCGCTGCCTTTCTCTCCCTCCCCTCCTGAGAATGTAGCCGTGTAATTTGACTATGATTATGGCTTGATTAGAATAACATTTGCTGTCACATCAGTGACATGCTGTTGAGAGTATTGAACCATTGATCTGTCATCTCCAGCTGTTCCCGTCAGGGTTACTGGCAAGATGTCCGAGTGCTGCCCTGAGTTCCACACGGGGCCTCCACCCCCTCCTGGCCCCTGGCCCTGGGCTGGGCAGCACGGGCGGCCGGCGCTGGGTGCATCGGGGAGGAGGGGAGCCGAGCCGTGGCACCGCAGGACTAGCCCTGGAGACCGAAGGTGTTTTTGTTTAGCTTTAGTGTTGGCTTCTTGTGGCATGTGAGCACTTCATTAACTCACCCAGAACTCCCCATCGATGGCTTTTGTTTGCTGTCAGCTCCTCCAGGAGGTGCGGCTGGGCCCGCCGGCCCCACTGCAGCTTGCCGCTGGATGCACTGTGCCTGTCGGGGTGCAGAGGCTGCACTGGGTAATGGTTCCTAATCAGAATAATTACAACAATTGCCTATGTGAGGGAAATCAAATTAAAGGCTTTAGAACCCTTGGCAGAGACCACACTTCTAGGATGTTCTCCTCAGGGAGCTGGAAAAGGTTAAGATGCTGCTGCTTGTGCTCCAGCCTGAGGGAATAAGCAAGGGCTGTGCTTGGCCTCAGCTTTTCTCCCACCCCTTCTGGCCTAGGGGAGGGAGAAGGTCCCTTTCCCCGCTCCCTCCTCTCTAGGGGGAGGGGAGAAGAGAAAAAGCCCATGGATCTCATTAGGTGCTTTATTTATCTTTAAGACCAGTAAACCCAAAGCTCAGCCCCTATCGAAGCACAGGAGGAAGCAGAGTTGGGGGTGGTTAGCAGGGCACGTCTACATTGGAGGTAGTCAGCCTAGAGGAAGTTGGGGGGGTAGCCTGGGGAGGGAAGAAGATCTAGAGGCCCTGTCCCATGGGAGAGAGAGATGCAGACTGAATTTCCTGGGACTCCTCAGGATGGAGTCGGGTTTAGGCCCACCCGGTGACAGGTATGCTCCCTGTCCCTGGGAGTGTACAAGCCTGGGTTCTCTGATCAGTCAAGCTCTGGGTCGGGTCGGTGTTAGGGTACTTGCATAGGTTGGGAGAAGAGAAGATGAACTGTGAGGTGTCTCACAGCCCCACTGACCCTCTTTTTTTGAGGGAAGATTGGCTCCTATGATTGAGGGGGCACCTCAGCATTGATGCTTCCTATAAGACCAGACTCAAGGAGAAAGAGGGGACCAACCCATCCTTTCCTATGTCCCAGCCAGGGCCTAGCCTCTGAGGGAGGCCACACGCTCTTTCCTGAAGTGTCTCCGGCCAGTATCCTAGAAGAAAGACACCTGCTGTAGTCCAGCATCGAACCAGAGCTATTGAGGTTATGGGATTTTTTTTTTTTTCCCTCAGTGGTGCTGGTTGAGGGAGCTATGGTCTTCAGGAGGCTTCCTCCTGCTAATCTCGGGCCAGCCTGGAGCAGAATGCTGGGGGGATTCTGAGTCTTATCCATGAGGCTACTTTCTGCTACTTCAGCATACTTTGTGGGTGAAAAGGGAAGACACCTGGCATCAGCCTGAATAGGGAGTCTCTGGCCAGGAGACCAGAATGGGCTCTGCTTTGTCTCATTAGCCCTGAGTTGGTCAAATAGCTAAAAAGCTGACTTCCTGTCCTAACCAAGGCTCTGAGCGAGTGGTCAGCTAGATGTTTGTCTGACTAGTTTGGTTCAGGTAGGACTCATGCTAGACCTTCAGTAGCTGGGAGGGTGGCCACAGTTCATTGGGGATTGTCTTGGTAATTCCTCTAACTCTTCGTCCATTTAAGCAGAGAAGGGAAGGAAAAAGACAGGCTTTATTTCAAATATAGTAACACTTCCCTGGACCGCTCACCCTAAAAGGTTCTCACTAAACATCTGTTGCACCAGTGAATGGGCTGGGTCCTAAGCTTCCAAGGAATAACCCCATGGAATAGTAAGTGCTTCTCATGGGGAAGGTCCTGCTGGGCACTGGCTCCTGACAATCCTGTCTTGCTGTCTTTTCCAAGACCACTGTGTAGGAGTTGGGGCATTAGGAGCCCCCGCATAGCAGATAGGGCACTTACCTTGGGGATATAAGGCCAGTGAGCTAGAGCAAGGTTGGATGACACAGGCAGCCCTAGGATTGCCTTACTTCTTTTCTTACATAAAGTCGTGGGAAAGGATACATGAATGTGAATGTGTCCATGTCCTCTGTGCAAGTGGGCCATGGAGGCTGGGGAAACAAGCCATTCAGCAGTGGAAGTTCCAGAATTTAGCTTGCTGGGGAGACTCTTTGGCTGAGGGGAATTCTTTGGTGTGCAGACCGTGAGGAGGGTCTGCACAGTTTGGCTCAAGGAGCAGCTCTGACCCCCTAAGAGGTAGGACCACTCTAGCCAGAGAATGACCTAGGACCTTTGGCCCTACTCAAAGACTGCTTTGGCGTGGACCAGGCCTCCAGTATCTCTGAGATGTCCCAGGAAGCCAGCCTACACTTGCTAAGAGTTAGCTTCCTTCACGATTTCAGTGGGCTCTCCTTTACCCACTGGAGTCTTCACAGTATGGCCCATGTATCCCCCAGTGTCATTTCCTGTCCTTCCTTTCTACACACTGGACTTCGGTCACACTATTCCCTACTCATGTTTTAGTGAATCAGCAGGAATCTGTTGAGAGGACCCTGCTGGGTTAAGGATTTACACAGTGAATAAGATGAATGAAAGTCCCTGCTTCACGGTGCTTCTAGTCTGTTGGGGGAAGCAGATATCGAGCACACAATTGCTTCTCAGATACAAAATGATTTCACCTGTGCTTTCCTTTGCTCTGCTCTACCCCGTCATGCAAACCCAGCCACCAGGTCCCCTAGTTGGGAGAGGCGTCTTTGTGAAGCCTTCCTTTCTGACTCCTTTCTCTGTCAAAGGTAGAGCTGGTCACCTCCTCCTCTTGGTCCTACTGCATTCTGGTCGCTTCTCCGTGGCTGCATCTATTTTATTGTATTTAGATGATTTGCCTTTCTCGCCTTCTCAGCTTACTGTCTATTTTGTGGTAGGCACTTAATACATTATTACATTTAATTCTCAAAACAACCCCGTAAGGTTAGTCATGCTACCTCATTTTATAGATGAAGGAAGCTGAAGTTCACAGAGGTTAAATGACTTTTAAATGACTTCCCATCAGTGACACAGCCAGGATATGGAAGAGCCAAGGTTAGCACCCAGATGTGTCTGACTTTCAATTCTGCATTTGTAGCGACTTTGCAATGTAGCCTTTAAAAACGAATCCTTCTGTGTGAGTGGCACGGTGGTCATCTGCTGTACTGCCACCCCATGCCTGGATCTTCTGAAAAATAGGCAATGCTTCAGGAGCACTTTATGATAATTCTCTCAGTATATACTGATT
This sequence comes from Lontra canadensis, assembly GCF_010015895.1. NCBI lineage: Eukaryota > Metazoa > Chordata > Mammalia > Carnivora > Mustelidae > Lontra > Lontra canadensis. Next base: position 10,550,094 of record NW_022631054.1, on the reverse strand, counting down.
TTAGTATCTGTACTTTCCATGTGAGTGCAAATACTGAAACTGATTAAAGGGATGAAGGGAAAGAAGTACTTGAAGTGTGTTTAGGAGCAGTTTTTAACCCTGTCTAGGCATTGAGCTCAGCTTTGAAAAGATTCTCCTGAATCTGGATTTGAATCCTCAACCAGGAGAGGGGAAACATAAAGTCTGGGGCCAGTTTATGAGCTTTCAAGAGACCGAAGTGGGCAGTGCCACCCCAGGGATCAAGGTGGAGTTCCAGCCCAGCAAGGGAGCTTTTTCTCCTAGACTCACAGTGAAGATTAACTTCATCCTCATTTGGGAAATTCATAAATTTGGTTAATAAGCCTTTGGTGGGAGGTTGAAATGAACAGGAATGAATGAACCTGTGGATTGGAGTCCCTGCCTGGGGCCTCCTTCCCGCCTGTCCTCATGGCCCAGGGCATCCTGTGCCTGTGCTAGGCTTTGCTTTTGAGGACCGACTTACCGGTATATGTCCTTATCCCGTCTGGGGTTAGGTTGCCAGGCATCGGGGCAGTGGAGGGGCTCCCTTCCCCCACTCATTCAGGTTTGTGGAACTTCCCTGCAGGGATCACCCTCCCGCTGCCCACACAGCCCTGAGCCAAGGCTGAGAGCCCAGAGCAGAGCCATGGCCAGATAAGATTACATTTTTCTTCTGCTCTGATTACAAGCAGCTTATCTGCGTTTCTTTGGTGTGGCTCTTCACAGACTTGGGAAGGAAAAAAAAAGGAAAATCTCATCTGTTCTTGTGTACTTTTCAGAGGGTCGATGAGTGGATGGCGAAAGAAGGCCTCTTAGATCCAAACGTCAAGTCAATTTTTGTCACCTGTGGAGACTGGGACTTGAAAGTCATGTGAGTATGAGAAGGACTGCTTTACTGGCAGGGCTTGGAAACCATGGGACCAGGTCATGCCTTTCGCAGGCCAACATGTCCAAGCCTACAGGGCAGCTGGCTCAGCGAGTCCCTGGATCTTTGGGGCTGCCACGGTGTGAAGAGGGCTGGGAACCCCGCCTTCTGACTCTGGAGCTGGGAGTAGACCAATCAAGGACCCTACTAGGACTGCAGTTGTCTGGACCTTCCTGCCTTTGCCAGGTCCCACTGCTCAGGACAGCCCTTCCAGTTGTGGGGCTCCGTGTTACTGCCCTGGAAGGAAGGAATTAAAAGAAGATCCTTTTTTTTTTTTCTACCAAATGTATAGTGTTTACTACCCTTAATGCTTTAGAAATAGTCATTTGTTTAATAAATCTTGGTACTTTTATTCCTGTTTTATAGATAAGGGAATTAAGGCACAGAGAGGTTAAGTAACTTGCCCAAGAACACACAGAGCCAGGATTCAAACCCAGGTAACCTGGCTCCAGGGTTCTGTCTCTTAACCATTCTGCTGTGCCACCCTTTTATCTGGGGTACAAGGCCCTGATGATTCAACTGCAGGCCCATTGGTGGGATGAGAGAGGGCTGCTTCTAGGGAGCTACCCAGTTCCCCAGCCTCCTTGTCCCTCCTTTGTCCGCACTGCTTTTTCTCCTTTGTCTCCGGGTCTTGCCCTGGTCATGGAAGACAGAACTGGTTCCGTTGCTGGGTTGACACTTTTGCCTCTTGTCTGTCCTCATGGATACCTGGCTTCAGACAGCCCCCAGGGAGCTAAAGCGGGGTGGAGGTGGTAGGGGCACTGTTTGCTGAGGATTGATAGAATCGATACCTCTGTGTTCTTTGTGACCAAAGGCAGCTGCAGGCATTCTGGGAGTGTGTGTGTATGTGTGTGTGTGCGTGCGTGCACGTGCGTGCACACTTGTGCGCATAGTTGGGGTGTTGGTGGGGGGTGAGGAATAGTGACATTTCCTACCAAATTAGGCATGATCTTCTCACCAAGGTCCTTTTTTATGCCTTTTGGATGCTGGGTATTGAGGTGAAGTTACACACTCAGGTGGATATCAAGCCTGCTGCTGGACACTGACTTGAGACAGGAGGAGAAGCAAATCCAAAGCACATAAACACCCACTCACCTCATGTCCACATCCCTCAGGTTGTGTACACACACTGACTGGATACCTCTAGGTGTATGCACAGGACTCCCAGAGCTCCAGAGGATCTGTGTTCCCAGACGACACTCATGGGGCAGAGAAATGACAGAGGCTGGATCTGGAAGCGGATATGAATCGGGGAGGGTTCTGTGGGGAAGGTGAGGAGGAAGAAGGCTCTTGCTCTTATTTATGGCATCTGGGCCGCTCTGAGTGCCTGAAGCAGAGAAGGGATTTAGGTGGAGCTCCGTAGCCTAAGAGAAGCTGTTTGGGGTGGGCACGGTTCAGGCCATACCCAGCATCTGGGGCTCATGTAACCCAGTCCAGAGGCCCAGTTTCTCCAGATAGCCTCCCAGGACTTCCACTCTTCCAGGTGGATTTTGCTCTTTGGTGTATTCATATCCCAGACACCCATATTCCAGAATCTTCTGCATTAACTGGGAATGGCATGTGCGTGTGTGTGTATGAAAACGTCCCTGTGCATCCCTGTGGGGACTGTCTGGCCAGGTCTCCTCAGTTGGTTTCTCCATGAGACAAAGAGGGAATTTCAGAGGGTGTTCTCTTTGGGTCTGGCCATTCTGACCTGTAGCACCAGATCAGATTTATTTTAGAGAGAGAAAGAGACAGCATGAGTTGGTGTTGGGGGATGGGGGTGCGGACAGCAGACTACACACTGAACACAGAGCCTGAGATGGGGCTCCATCCCAGGACCCTGAGATGATGACCTGAGCCAAAACCAAGAGTCAATTGCTTAATCAATTGTACCACCCAGCCACACTGAAACCAAATTTTAATGAGCATGTACCATATTTCATTTGGTCCTCCTAATTATATTCCCTTTTATAGAGGGAAAAAACAAAACAGAATTCGAAACCGAGGCCTAAACTAGTAGACTCGTAGCTAGACAAAATTGAATTCTAAGACCATGTTGCTTCTAAAAGAGAGGGATTGGGCAGACTTTGGTAGCTGGTTTGGGTTTGTATTGAAAAGACCAGTGAAGCTCTGAAAAAGAATATGCAGGAAGGAAGCAGATGTCAGGTGGCAGGAGCTGGGGGAGGAGAGCTTTGTGGCTGCCTTTTAGAAGCAGGACTCCGCATAACTGCTGGGAAGGCTCTTAATTAAATGTGTAACAAAATAAAAACAGCCAGAGAGGAAACCTAAGTAGTGTTTCGTGACAGTGCACAGCTTATCGGTGTTCCTGGAACCTCTCATCAGATGGCTCTCGTCAGAGCCATCACCTTTTTATGCGCCTGGTAAAGGCTGCTGAGGAACCTGACAAGGGTGGTGGTAAATTGACACCCGCAACTTGTTAGTATGGGGCTCGCTTCTTATTCTGACATCCATTTTCAGATTTAACTGAGTCTAAGGAATTCAGCAAATATTTTCATTTCCCACTCTAGTTTCCCGGAGCCATGGCTTTTTCTCATTGCTGCTCTTCCCCTCTCTCCCAACACCCACCCCCAGCCAGCTTCCCATCACTTTTGTTGGAAAGGGCCTGATTAGTGAAGCACTGAGAAATGGGAACTGAAGTGGCAGCAGAAATCCCACTGGAGAAAAGAAATCTGCTCCGGTCCCGACAGAATCATTTTGTGTCCATCTTTTGTCAAAGTCAGATGAGTTGATACTCTGTGGGCTTTTGATGCTGTAGTCACAGATCCTGCCGAGGTGGGTTTTAATTTAGTGGTCACGGATTTAATTTTCCTTCTCAACTTGTTTAAGAAATGACACTTGTTATGGCTTTGGCCCTTGGTCAGCTTCCTCCCCTACCTGACCTTTCTTTTGCCTTACCTCATGGTTCTTAAAGCTCTTCATGGCGTTTAGTATTCTTTTTCCAATTTTCTCTCTTCTCTGCCTACCCAGGCAGGGAATGTCTCTGTAAAGGGGTTCCATCTTTGACATGGCAGCAGAGATCCTGCTGGGGAAAAGCAGTGTGCCCTATCTGCCAGCTGAACTCCAAGCTTTGATATCCAACTACCTATTCTGTATCTCCACCTGAATGCCACAGGCCCCTTAAAGTTCAGGTGTCCTCCTTCTCCCAACACTTCGTCCTCCAATTTGCTCTCAAGTTGTGACTGGAACCACTGTCTGGTAGTTCTGTCAGAAATCCGAGACTCATCCTTGATGCCTCTTCTCTAGCCACAACCAATTAACTGCCAAATCTTGTTGATTCTTCCTGCCAGAGGTTTCTCAAAGCCTTTGTCTTCTTTCCATCCCCACTACGGCTGCCAGTAGTTCAGGTCACCAGGTGCTGCCTTTTTTTTTTTTTAAGATTGATTTATTTATTTGAGAGAGTGAGAGTACGAGCAGGGGGAGGAACAGAGGGAGAAGAAGAGAATCTCAAACAGACTCTGCAAAGCATGGAGCCTGACACAGGGCTCGATTCCACAGCCCTGAGATCACAACCTGAGCCGAAACTGAGAGTCAGACTCTCAACCGACTGAGCCAACCAGGTGCCCCTCAGGTCAACATATTCTTCTTGGATTACAAAAGTCTTCTAAGTCGTCTCTCTGACTCTAGTTTTACCTCCTTGCCATTCTGACTATAGCAAATTATGTCCCATACCCGCAAAACACTCTCAAGGCTTCCTCTTGCCCTCAAGGCAAAGTCATGTTGCTTAATGAGGCCCTTGCCTACTTCTCGAACCTCATCTTCATAACTTTCTATGCACCCTCCACCCCCAACCCCAGCCAGATGCTCTAGCTGGCCAGTTCCTCATGATCCTTTGGAACATCAATTTCTAGGTGCCTTCCTTTGTGTTTCTGGAGCACATGTACTTATCTATATATGAAATTGTATTGTGTCTGCCTCTACTTGTCTGTCCCTCTCACTAGACTGTGGGCACCATTATAATCTTGAACAATGTTTGGTATGTAGTGGTTGTTGAATAAATGTATGTTGAATAAATGACAGCTCAGGAATGGAGTGAGCCTGTGGAATCTGTACTCAGGAAGAATGACAGAGGATTAATGGAAGGTAGATTCAGGGAGAATGGAACAGAAGAGGAAATCTTGGGCCTTCCTGCACCAAGCTGAGTATGAGGGGTTGAAGAACTATGCTGCTAATGCCAGGAAGCTCCTGGATTTTCTCACTGCCAGCACAGGGTGTTGGGTCTTCCTTCCATGGTGGGTACTGGGTGAGATGGCCCACAAGCCTGGGCCATGGAGGAATTTGGTCCTAGGAGCTGGCCGAAGGGCTCTCTGAGAGTTTGTGCCTTCTAAGACTGAGGGCTGGGATTGCGCTGGAGACATTTACATTAGATAATAAAGATAGCCAGCATGTATCAGGCATGTATTACATACCAGGAGTCCTGCTGTTCTATTTATACATTATCTCACTTAATTCTACCACAGTCCTATGAAATAAATTCATTTTATAATTTTTTTTTTTTTAAATAAGTGATGAGGAAGCTGGAGTCCAGAGAGGTAAGTAATTTGTCAAGGGCACACAACCAGTTTGTGGCGGGGATTTGAACTTAGACATCCCGATTCTAGAAACTGTGTGTTTAACCACTGTGCCATCTGCCCTTCGTGGCCCTTGGCTTTGTGATATGGTGGGGATTCCCTTCCCTCTTTCCTTTATTTACACTGAATGGCAGGTGTTCTCTGACACCCTAGGCTGCTGGTACCTGATCTGGTATTGGTGGAGGTCTGGACTGTTAGGTTTATTTTGATATGGGGTCGTGGTTGGCCAGGTGTTGTGAGGGATGGTTTGGGGTGTCTGAGAGCTTCCTCGATGAGCTACAAATGAATGAGTCCTCAAATGTGTTCTAAGGAAACCACTGCCAGTGTCATTTTGGATACCTCTTTCCTATAGTATGTTTGGAAGCATGTAGGGGATCTTATCATGTCACTAAGCTCATGAAAGCCTTGCCCCTTGCCCATGGGTGTGCCAGTTGGTCCCAGCTCTGAGCTGCATCACCTCTGATTAGCAGCCTGCTGGAGGAAGGGCCTTGAGTAAGAACTCCCTGGCAGTCCTGACTTGTCTCATTTCCCGATACTTTTATCTGTCACTGCAAGTGCTTGGGCTCCCCTCCTGAACTAATTAAGTTTGCATGTGTTTAGACACATTGCCAAATAGGGCTTAGCAAAGCGGAACTGAGCTACATCTCTTTCCGAGTAGGGAAGGAAGGGTAAATGAATGCTCTTCCACAAGGGCCAGGGAGAAGCGTGGATGACATGGAGTGGGTGTGCGTACAGATGATAGGCGTTCTGCCTTGGCCTTCCTAGGGACGAGGCAGGCTTGCGGAGCAGCCTTCTGATTGGCTGGCAGGGGCAGGTGAGGGTCCACTCTCCAGCTCTCTTAGTGAATTGGGCATTTCTAAGAGGGCTAAGGATGGTTAGAGGACAGGCTCAGATGTTTGATTTTTATCCCAAGCACAAGCAAGACTGGATGTCAAATTCAGTGGGATTTACAGGGCGAGTTTATAGGGCTGTGTGCTGTTTGCTGCCAACCTGAACCTACCTAGCCCCCAGGCCTAGAACCACCTATGTGAATAGCAGCGCGCAGGGTAGCTTTCTGAGTCTCTGAGTACGCTGGACATGTGGATACCCTTTTGCCCTGAAGACCCCACGTCCCCGTGCTCAGTCTTGTGATCCCTGTGAGACGGCCTCAGAGGGAGGTGGAGACGAGCAGTTTTGTACAGAATCTCCCCACCTTGGACGCTTGGAGAAGTGATAGCCGACAGCATGTTTTAGTGTCAGACCAATGCCTGCCTTTTCCCTGGGGCTGGGTAGCCTGAGGTCTGAGATGCCCTGTGGCAGAATGTTCTTGGATCCTGTCCAGACAGCAGATATGGGGGCATTACTATGTTGTGCACTTGTCCTCTGAAGTAGGGAGGGAGGGTGTTTCCTACACAAAGTAGTAGGAAAGCCAGCCTCCAGCCGCCAGCCACGAGCAGCCCTCTAGCTCACAGGCCAGTGTGTCAGCTTCCTGGCTGTGAAGAGGCTCTCAGTGGGCAAGACGAGCTCAGAGTCAGGCCAGGCTCTCAGTGCGTGTGTGTGGTGGTTGGGGAGGGGGTTCTGGAGGTTGTATAGGAATTCTGGGCCTTCGAGCTATAGCCCAAGCCCAGAGAGAACAAGAATCAGACCTTCTGCCCTCCCTTCAGCTTCCCTAGAGCCCTCTCGTCAGCAGAGGTGCATCGGGTTAGCCCCAAGAAGGCAGCTGGAGTTGATGGGGTCATGTTTCAGCTGCAGCTAATCCAAGTCACTCGATATAAATCTCTCCCCGCTGCCTCTCCCCTCCCTCCCTCCCATCCCCAGCCCACAGACAGGGAAATGAATCCTGGCCCTCGCCCTGAATACATCATGGCAGGCCTGCCTCTAATGAGAGAGGGCCATTCATTGTAGGGTGAAGCTCCCTGCAGAGCCTGGGATGCCATTAATTAAAGAAGAGCCACCTGAAGCCAGTCGTGCGGCGCAGCCTGCCATGCTCAGATGGAGTGGCGGTGGGGTAGCCTCGTTAGCCTGACAGCTCCTTGGGCCGAGAGTTCTTGGGCTCCGAGGAGCGAGGGGTGCCCCGCCTCCCCCTGAGAGCCTGCAGGCCTCTGGGGCCAGCCTACTCACAGACAACATGAGACTTCCCTCCGGCACGTGTCCTGGTGCCCAGCACTAGTGGTAAAAGGGCTCCTGAGTGTGGGCTTGGGATGATCCCCTTTCCTGTGGGCAGGCCCTAGGGCAGGAGCAGGTTTCTCTGGAGTGCTCAGGGGACTCCTAGGTCCCTGCCCGAGCCCCCTTTCCATTCTTCTCCATGTGGTCCTGGAGCCGCATGTCAGCAGGCAGTTCACCCCGTGTCCTTACCTGGGAGCCTGAGTTTGGGGCAGTTGGTCTGATCTGGAAGGATTTTGGACCTGGAGGGGCACTGGGGAGAAGCTCTGTTGTCTGATCAATAAGTTTGGCCCCTCCTTGGCAGGCAGAGCATCTGGTGATCCACTTTCTGGGCACTTTTCGGCCCAGTGGTGGTACTGTAATGTTGGCCTCCTCTCCTTATCTACTAGGAAGGTGTCCGAGGATCTAAAAGCACTCTGGTGATTTTTTGGAACCCCTAGAATGGAAGGTTTGCTTGGCTAAAATCCCGATAAAAGATAAAGACGTTTGTGTGGTAAGTGATGAGGCTCTGAGGTGTGTGTGGTTGGGGCAGCCTCGTGCGGGGGCGGCTGCTGCCGGGCCGCTGACCGGATGGCTCTTAGCTGCTTCATTGGTCCTGAGGCAAGAGCTACTGCCCAAGTACTGGCCCCGAGTTACACTCCCCTTGACCATCTGTGAGGGTCTTACCACCTCCTTCTCCCTGACAGCAGGGACTGTAGGCATTGAGACCCAGAGTTGGGGTAGCTCAGCCAGTGTCTGCCTGGCTTCTCAGGAAGACAAATTGGTCTTGTGGCTCTTGGAGACTGTCTCTGGAAGTCTGGTTCTATCCTTTGTGGCAGTCTCTGACAGGCTGCTTCAGAGAGCCTCGGAACCAGCTGGAGCCGTGGCTTGACCATATGTTCCCTCTCTGCTTCCCCGAAGCTCACCTGGTACGGAATAGAGGCTGTTACTGCCTGCTAGGCCAGGGACTCGGGCTGCATTCCTATGTGTTTTGAATATTTCTGAACCTTCCCAGGCCTTGGTCACTTGGGCTCCTCTGTCCTCTGGCAGCTAGAGAGTGAAGGCTGGAGGGCCTATTCCCTGAACTCCCAAGGAGAAGGAGACACTGTTGCTCCTGGAAAACGTTTTACTCTGGGTGAGATGTTTCTGTGTTTTAAAAAAGAAAAAAAAAAAAAACAAAAAAACAAAACCACAACTCTGTGTGACTCTTGAGACCTAACCTTTTTTTTTTCCCTAATATTTTTAGAAATCTTGGTATGAAATAGGCACGTCGGGTACATAAAGCATACAAATGTGGAATGTACAGCTCTATAGGGTTATATGCAAATACACACCTGTGCAGCCGCCATCCATCTCAAGATAAAAAAAAAACCCTTTCCGTCGTCCTAGAAATCCCCTTGTGCCACTTCTCAGTAATGCCCTTTGCTGTTAGGTAACCGCTGTTCTGACTTCTGTTACTTTTGGTTCGTTTTGCCTGTTCTTGACTTCCAATGAGTAGAATCCTACAGAATGTAGTCTTTTATGTCGGACTTCCTTTGCTCAACATAACATATGAGAGAGTCTTCCATGGTGGTTTTATGTATTACAGTTCAGCCTTTTCATTGCCGTATAGTGTCCCCTTGTATTTCTGTACCGTACTTTATCCCTTCTCCTTTTGTTGGACTACATACCTTCTTTAGCCCTTCGGTACATGGTTGTCAAATGAGTATGGGAAAGTTCAGTTCGATATGAGAATCTCCCAAGGCCTATCCAAATCTCCCTCATCCTTTAAAACCTAACGCCAGTCCTTTGGATATGTGGCCTCCCTGTCTCTTCTGGAATCTGCGCTGGCTTCCCTCTTCTCTGAGGGAGAGGCTGGCCCCAGACCTGTGGAAGTGGCCTTTGAGCCATACTGACCCATTTAGTTACTCTTTCAGCAGATGTTGATTAAATACCCACCCACTCTGTCTCACACTATTCTAGGTGAGGAGCAAAGTTAGGAGATAAAACTTCTACTAAAACATTCCGCCTTCATAGAGTTTACATTCCAGTGCATGCAGCCAGCCCTGCCCTCTGCCCTTTGGGCCCTGGTGCCAGAAGAATCTTGATTTTGCCCAGGCTCCTCTATCCTGTGGGGCTCCAAGGGAGCTGGGTGGCAATGGCCCTTGCCAGCTTGACAAGGCCTCTGTATGGCTTTTGTCTCCCTCTCCTGCTGTTACTGCTTGGCAGTGAAAGGGTTTCTCAGTATTGGTGCTTCCCTTCCACTGTCCAGGAGTCTGATTCCCTCCGTGAGAGGAGAGAATTAATCTCCAACTTTCCATGCCTGTAAGGTGAGTGACCTCTGTTTTGTCAACGCTTGCCAATCTGTCCTCTAATTCCCAGCCAGGGTAATGGAGACATTACTCTGTGCTAAAGCAAACCACCAGTTCTTGTGTGGATACCGGACCAATCCAGGCAGGCACTAGGAATGACGGGCAGTCTGTGGGGATCTCCTCACAGGTGCACAGGCGTCTAGAGACTGCAGGGGCATTGACTCCGGAGCAGCTTTGGTCCTGAACTGTGGTTGCCAGGTTCAAGGAGGGGAGATGCCCTGCCATCGTGTTCTCTTTAACCACTCTCTTTAAGCAGATGCTTCACTTTGGTCTCAAGTAGGTTTCCTGTGTTGGGCTCCTAACAGCACATGAGAGGCTGCAAACACCCCAGTGGGGGAGAGGAGTCGGGAGGCAAGGGTCTTGGAAGATGAAGGCTGGGGAAGTTGAAGCTGCAACTGGCGTAATGGCCTGGGCCTGTATGATCTGTGGACTTTGGGGGCTTAGCTCAGTAGGGCTTGGGAGAGATGGCTTTGAGTGGGTGGGGTAAATTTTCAGTGTCCCTGGCTAAAGAGTGACATACTCGGACTTGATAGTTCTGTAAAACTGTTTCTTCCAAAGCCTGCAAGGATGTTGGTTTGGGGAAGAAAGCCAGCCAGCCCAGAGAATCCCGGGAGCCTGACAGGCCTTTTTCTCTGCGATTCTTTCTTGCAGGCAGCCTGAGGCAGCCTGTCTCTTTGTTAACAGAGTGACAGCAATGTGACACCATGGAAATAATTACTAACAAATCACGGTGCTGACTGCAAACAGCTCTCTGTCTTCAGAGGCATGTCAGGGTGCATTAGAGCAGGACTGGAGGAGCGACACATGTGGGGGCCGAGGTGCAGCCAGCACTCAGATGCCCTCCTCTTCTTCCCCCAGCCTGACCCCTTTCTGCTATAGCTGACTCTCCTGCCTGTGGCCTTTTCCTAGAGGTCAGCTGAGGAACCCGCTGGATAAGTGACAATGTGGCTAGTCCCACGTCCTCTGGGCAGGTTGCTAGGACTCCCATCTTTGCTAAGGAACACCTGGGTAGTGATGAGATCCAGGAGTTTTTCAATTAGGAAGCCCCTAAAAGGTGGAACGATACACCATTTCTGATTTACTCTGCCAGTTGGGACCAGCTTCACCTGCCAGTGGTCTTGGGGTGTTGGGAAATATTTGCTCCAGCCAGACCCAGAATGTGGGGGAAGCCTTGCATTTCAGTCTTGGCTCAGCTCCCTTCCCCCACAGCCCTGGTTTCTTCTTCAATTGCCATAGTCAATTTTTGGTAAGTCGACTTTGTCCATTCCCTCTTGGTTAGCAGAGTGATTGCTCTGACTGTCAGGGCTGTAAATAATGTTCCTGGTGTGTGTGGCTGGAGGCAGCCGTGTGGGGTGGGGAACAGAGTGGAAGGAGGAGCAGCGCTCTGAGGGCTCCCTCTCTCTCCCCCCCCCTCCCCTCTCATACAATATTTATCCAGGGATGGGAGTCAGATGCAGCGACCTCAGGGGTCACCCAGTTAAATAGCTTCTGAACCTCCCTGCATTCTAATTGCTGCAGTTGTCCTTTGCTCTGGAGACTTCTCCTCCCCATTGTCTGCTGAGGCACACACTAATGGCTCTCTTCCCTGGCCCTGCTGGGAGGCATATTGGGGGGGGGGTGGCGTACAAGGGAGAGGGCTCATTGCTACCTTCCTTTCCCCGGGGATAAGGGAATCTAGGGCCTATTAACAAGTGGCTTTAGCTAGGAGGAGCACAGACCACTGCCTCCCTCCTGCCCCTACCCCAGAGCTGGCTGGAGGAGGTCAGGCAGTGGGGTTGGTGTGTGGGGCCAAGGGGCTTCACCCATTTCCAGTGCTACAAGCAGAATTGTGGGACTAGTGACTCTTTTCCAAGGCCACAGACCCCGAGTACTCAGCTGATGAGCATCATCTTATGTTTCCATGGATGGTCTCACATTCATGGTTTGGAAACTTCTAATGAGTGATATTTCCGGTTGGAGTGTCTGCATTTTGCCTAAAGATTGGCCATTTGTGAAAGTCTCTTTGGTTCCCCCAAAGGTCGATTTGGGTGATAATGATGGCAGCGGGTGTGTCCCACTTGGTGATTTAAGAGTGACATATGCCACGTGTCTTCACTAGGACCTTCTTTGTGAGTGTCAGTCCTCCTCCACTGCAGCTCTTTTTCAGAGAAGTCTTTCAGAAACTGCTCCTGAAGGTGCTGACCACTGTGTCTGCTGGAAGTGCTGGTATTCCGGCAACAGCCCAGAGTCAGCCCCTGCTGAGAGCCGCTCCGGCCGGAAAGTCGGGAAGTCCTGTGCTGGGGACCGTCAGCGTGCACGTGACTAACTATAGGCTGAGTAAGTGGAGGATGGGAGCGCTACAGAGAAGACACAGAACAAATGCCGTGAGAGCCTACAGGTGCACAGTAGAGAGACTGAAGGAGTAGTATTTTTTAGCAGGAAACTTTAAAAAAAAAAAAACAAATATTAAAGAAATCCCAATATTACAAAGTGTATAAAAGTTGAACTGCTCTGGTTGAAGCTAGGGCAAGACCCTGTCCTTCTTCCTCCTGTTTCCCCGGTCCACAGAGTTGCCTCATGTCCCCTCTAGAGTCCTAGAACCCCATTGAGCACAGTTTAAAAACCGCTAGCCTGTTCTAATGCCCACCCGGAAGTGTGACTCTGTGTAGGCCAAGTGGTTACCTGTTTTAAGGGAGCCAGGGGAGCTGGGGTCAGGGCAGATATCAGCCAGAGGGTAAGGGGAACAGCTACGTCCTTGTGTATCGCAGCAGCGATCAGTCTACGTCCCGGAACCTGGCCGCTTGCAGGATGCCTCTCCATGGAGCCTCCAGAGGGCATTGTAGGCCACACAAAAGCAGCCCAGGCAAAGGGTCAAGATGGCCACAGGCCAGGTAGAGATTGTAGTGGGGGACAAGTGAGATGTCTTGGAAACAGCTCAAACTGCTAAGGAGCTCTTGATTTCCTTGGCCAAAAAAGAGAATAGCTCATCAGCTGAGACACTGACCAAAGTGCCCTGGAAACCTCCTATCACCTGCTCCCCCTCCTCCATCTACCCTCTTCCCTGCTGCCTGCTGGGGCCATTCCATCTGGGAGAGAGCTCTAGCCAGGACCTGGTGGCAGCTCTGACACTTCCCATAGTCACAACAGGTGGGGCACCGTGCCCTTTACTTGGAGGAACTGGCCTTGGGGAGACCGTGGAGGGATGCTTGTCTTATTGTTTCACTGGAGAGGGGATGGGGAGTTAGAAGGTATTTGACTTCCTGAACTGTTTGTGGCACAGGGAAGTGCATGTTATACTTCTTATACATCTTAAACACCATAGGGTGCGTGTGGCACTGTGGCACTTGTGTGCTTGTGGTCATTTCTGTGGGCTCCATGGGGGAGAAATGGTGGGCCAATGGGCCAGCAAGCAGCAGAGCCGGGAGAGCCGTTTACATTTCAGTGCCTTTGGAGGCTTTGAGCAACTGCTTGGCAATGGGGATTTGAGGTTGGTTTTCTCAGGGATGACCAGCAGCCTGGCCTATGGGGTGTCCCTCCACTCTGCCTGTGTTCTGGTTTCTGTTTGGGAACTCTCCAGAGCAGCATGTCTGGGAACACTTCCAGCTGTGCCGCCAGACCCAGACGCAGGTGACGGCCTTTCGTCTGTACCATAGGGAAACCAAGAGGAAATTAAATGTCATTTGCCCCCTGCACAGCAGGTCGCTGCCAGATCAGACACTGCTGATCAGAGCTGTGCAGAGGGTACCCAAGGGAAGGCTTATGCCTGCAGCCATGCCCTCTGAGCTGTGGAGACTCCCAGGTGATGGCCTGGCTCACTCCCAGGGCTTTCTCTGCCAGGCTGGGTTCACCCTGGCCTGGAGCCCAGCCTGTGCTACATGGCAGCTGCGGCCTATGCCAGGCCAAAGGTGCATGTGTACCAGTGGGAGGGAATGGAGGGGATGGGCAGGGCCTGGGAACAGAGGACACACAGGAGGCCATGAGGTGATTGGCCCTTCCTCAAAGAACCTGCATAGTGCTGTGGAAAGAGATGGGCCTTTAGAATTAAGAGACCTGGGTTCGAGTCCTGACTCCATTACTTAGTAATTGTAGGATCTTGGGAAAGTCACATTCCCACTCATCCTCCATGTCCTCATTTGTAAAATGAAGATTACGATAAGCTCTGGATCCTGCCCCCTATGGGGGAATACTTCCTGTTGGGACTGGTGCCAGAGTTTCCTCCCCCTACCTCCCCTAGATCTAGGAGATCTAGAAGCCCCAGCAGTCCCTTGCCCACGGGCCTCCCTGTGAAATGAGGATGCTAAAGTTGATGGGGAGTGGGGTGGACAGTAATTCTCGTCTGGAAGACACAGCTGGTGATATCCCTCCACCTGAGGCCTTTCCTTCCTGTCCTGGTCCTCTGAGCTAGGCAGCCCAAGGCCTTTATAAGATGAGCATGGGTGGGTCATGGTGTTCACCCTCCCAATTTGCAGAGCCCAGCTGGCCCCCTCCAGCCTCACACTTGGCATTCTCCTTCTGTTGGGAGGACCTTAGGGCTTGTCCCTACCCCTCCCTTGCCTTGAAGTCCTAGTGGTAGGCCGCAGTTCTCGGCTCTGCAGTGACATTTGTTAACAGGGCTTTGGGAAAAGATGTTTTAATACTGCGAGGTTCTCCCTAGAAAACTCCCCACCCCCACCACATCCCCCCCTCCCAATCTGAAGCATGGCTGCTGGTGGTGAAATTCATTAGTGTTCCCTGACAGGCAGTGGCGACAGAGGCGCTCGCTGTCTGCTTCCCGCTCCCTCGCTCTCGTGCTCCTGCTTCACGCACACTGATATTTAAAGCTGATGGGCTGCTTATAGACTTCTTGTACCATGACAAGTTTGGGGAGGGGGGTGGGGGAGGAAGAGACAGACAAGGAGCCAGCTGTCACGCTGGTATTTCAAACAGTACTCTCTCCTGACCCTTTGCAGGCTCCAGCAAGTGTATCATCTTTCTGAAGCCTGTGGTTGGAATTGTAACCTGCATCTGTCCCAGAGGATGGGAGCAAGTGTGGGAGCAAAGTGGGCTGAGAAGTAGGCACTCTCCCAGGGCTGTGGGCAGGCAGAGAAGAATGAATGGAGGGAGAGAGAGACAGACAGACAGACTGTGTGTGTGTGTGTGTGTGTGTTCTAACAGGGGACTAAAGCGGAGTGTTTGTAAGTGCTCCCCAGCAGTGCTGTCCCATCACCAAAAATAGGATGGCCCTTTCTGCCGTTTTTCCTGGAGTGATCATTATGTTTCATGTTGTGATTATCTTCTGGGTGGTCTTAGAAGCTCCCTGAGTCTAGGAATCAGGCTTGATTGGCATCTGCCCTTGAGGGTCCTGAGTGTCAGTGATACCCTTAAGTCTGTAGTGTCAGTTGAGGTAGAATGTTCTTCAATTTTGTGTCTAGACTGTGGCCTTGATTTTTGTTCCCTCCTGTTTGTGTGCTGATTCTTTGGATTTGGAGAATGAGTCCCAAGGTGCTTCCTTCCTTCCTCCCCAAATGAATTTTTGGAATTCATTTTTTGAAATTATTCAGTGGTTTTAGAATATCCCCTTTCTGTGTCATCCCTAGCAGAGCTTCTCCAGGGTATTTTTCCTGAGCCAGGTGCTGTCTTCTCGAGGCTGGTGGCCTGGAAGCCTCTCCAAAGGCTATTGTAGGTTTGGTCACAGCTGACCTCTTTATAGCCAGATTCACTTGTACAAGTGCTCATGTAGGAACGTGTTTCCCTTGGCTGGCTCCTACAACCTTCATAGAGCAGGGCGTGTGGGCACTTGCTCAAGGACGTGTGGACACTTGACCAAGTTGTCTCCTCGTGCAGCAGAGCCATGTGCTGGCCAGGGGTTGTGCTGCCCTCTCCCGCCCCCCTGCCCCCTTCTAGCTCCAGGGTCTGCAGTGGGGGAGCCACTGGGGAATGGGCCTGACTCTATTCCTGCTCTGTCATTGCCATCAGTGCTGCCTTTGGCTTCCTCAATTTCAGCACAACTCTGTGTGTGTGTGTGTGTGTGTGTGTGTGTGTGTGTGTGTGTCTTATCTGTCAGGGGTGCAGAGAGGGGTTACAGGACACCCCTCTTAAAGCACCTTGGTTATTGGGTAGAGAGTGGAGCCAGAATGCTTCTTCTGTCTATAGACTGAAGTATATTCTTGAATTGTCCAGAATCATCTTTAATGTGATTACCTTCTACTGCCCCTTCCCCTGGCCTACATCCTTTACCCCACCCTGCACTCTATCCTCTAGGCTTCTTCTTCTTTTTAGATTTTATTTATTTATTTGGCAGAGAGAGAAAGAGAAACTGAAAGAGGGAATACAAGCAGGAGGAGTGGGAGAAGGAGAAGGAGGCTTCCTGCCAATCAGGGAGCCTGATGTGGGGCTCGATCCCAGGACCGTGAGATCATGACCTGAGCCGAAAGTACACCCTTAATGACTGAGCCACCCAGCACCCCTGTCCTGTAGGCTTCTAGAAGGGGTTGTTGGCATGGGGCTGCTGTCTTGGGCAGCACTGTTGTCTGCCTTCCTGACCCTGCTGATTCCCACGTGGTCTTAAAGCACTGGATGCTCATCCTGCAAGGGTGGCCTAGGTCATGTCTTTTGCCATAGTGCGTCTCGCAGGTGAGATGGAAACTAACCGGCTTTGATAAGTAGGAGGCTCCAGCATTCATTTTTTTTAAACATCAGCAGTGGCCAAGTGAGTGAATTCAATTATGAGTCTGCTTTCTGTCCACCCTCCTCCCTCCGATGTGGTGGTTCAGAGCAGAGACTAAGGAACCTGTTGAAATGAGAAACCCCTATTTCCTGGTTTGACCCCCTCACTAATTCGGGTTAAATTGCTACGCTGTTGCAGTGGTGACACATTGTGCCTGCCTCTGTTTGTACAAGAGGATGCGGTGGGGGAGGAAGGACCAATTTGCACAGAGATAAAGGTGTCGTGGCAGATAACTAACGTCCCAGCCTTGTGCCCGCTCTCATTGTAGCTCAATTTGCTCTGTGTGGAAGCCCAGCCTTCCCCTCTTTCTTCCTTCCCTCCCCTTGCTCATATTTTACCTCGATGCCACAGTGTAATGATGCCCTGCATAGTGGGGGAGGAGATAGGCACCTCTGGCTGACAGCCCTTCCCGATAACCAAATTCCAGCCCATCCATCACTAGCTACTCTCCTCAACTTGAGGAAAAGTGATCGTGAAAGGCGGGCCGTTTATCACCCAGGGTCTGTTTATCTCCTCTGGTGAGGGGGGACTGGAAACAGGAGAGACAAAGAGCTGTGTCCCTGGCTAAGTGCTGCCTCGCCTGGGACAGCCTGCCTGTGCCGGATGCAGACTCATCGCCCCGGCCATGAGGTCTCCTAATGGGTGCACTTCCCAGACTGGGATCTGCTGGAAATGGGACCTTTCCCGAGGCCTCGGAAACATGGCAGTTCTGGAACACAGGACAGCCAGCATGACAACACTCCACGTGCACGTTTGTATCAGAATGAGCAAGCGTAGAGACCTCACATGGAAGCAAGCCCCACTCCCTCTCCAGGGTGTCACTTTGGCAGGAGCACCTGGCTGATTGGCTTTGTCCGTTCGCCTACTCCTTGCCAGGCTGGGCCTTCTGTCCCTCAGTACCCCCCCATTTCTGCATATCTGGGACAAAACAGTGTGCCTTTGCAGGTGAACAGTGTGTGTCTCCTCGAGCTTTTGGACTCCAGGACAGACGGCCTACATTACTTCAAGATCTGGGTCTCACGGCCTTCCTAAAGAGGCAGGAAGGGATCGCATGTGGCTCCAGATCTGGCTGGCCTCGTGCTCTTTCAGGGCTCAGGTCTGCTAAAAGTGCGAGTGACCCTCCCTCGTGTGGAGTTGCTCCTTAGACTTAGAGAGAAAAGCGCAGAAGGAATTTCGTGCATAACCTTTGCCAGCACTGGTGCCTTTGCTCCTGCTCATCCTGGCTGTTGGCGTCTGTCCGACCTCCACGGATGTTGCTGGCCTCCTCAACTCAAGGCTAGCAGTTCTAGCAGAGCCCCCAGCTCTGCTTCACCTAATCTTCAAAGCTGAGCGACTGTTCTCAATGGCTTCATCCTGCCCTTACCCATTAGCGACGGTGGTGTTCCCTTAATGAGCTAGTCCCCTGCCTTGGCTGGCGCCTGAGCTGGTCACACCTGTTTGCCATCAGGGCTGTCTGGGCCCAGCCCAAGCGCTGGGCTGCAGGTGGTGGGGCTGGATGAGGGGTGGGTGGGGAGGGCTGGGTTCCTTATGCTTTGTGCCCTATGCTTATTGGAGGGGGCAGTTTCTTGTACCCCTCTTCCTCCCACACTGTTCTAAGTGGGGGAGGGCTCTCTGCTTTGTTTTTTGTTATTTGGAAGGAGTAATAAGGGAACTTGAAGAATACCTCATCTTTAACTCCTGCCTGGAGTTTGAAGTAGTGAAGAGCTAATCAGGCATCTTTGAGGAGGGTTTGGTGTTCTGTGCTGCTGACCCCAGGGCCCGGTGTGATAGGAGCAGCATCACATGGTGAATGCAGAAGGCGTACCCCTCTCCAGCCCTAGGCCCCACAGTATTTGGAAAGCGATCGTAATCCCTCGGTTTAGAGCCCACGGCAGGACTGGGGGGCCCTTCCTTAAAGGGAGCCCTTGCATTCATGAAGCTGAAGGAAGTTTTGATTTGGTTGAAAAAATCTCATTCCTTTTTATGGCCTGGACATAATTGGTTCTTTTCTATTGGCCATCAGTGATGTCATTCCGACCCTCATAAAGAAGGGGAAATCACACCTGTGGACTCGGTGCATAAAATTTCATTGGGCAACAGTAATAAGCATGGCCAGATGATGTTTGGGCAGTTGAGGAGCTCTGTGCCCAGTGATTCCAGCTGCATGGAGACCTGGGCACCATAAACCTGACTGCACGTTCATGCCCGCAGGCTAGTCCAGGGCCCACTGCCAGTGGCTCTTTTCCTGGGATCAGTATCTGGTAGGAACTCACGGCTTTCAGACCCTTTATGCCAGGGGGACTTTTGCCCTCTTCCTTTCCAAATTCGTGGAACCATGTACCCCTTGTTACCCACGGACCGTAGCCTTAGGCTCCTAAGAACCCTGGAGCCAGGTGTGACCTTGAGCCGTAACCACCATGCTTACCATGCTACCTGCCTCTCTGAGGCCCCAGCGCTGGCCTTCCTAGGGACTGTAAAGAAGTCCATGTGCATGTGCGTGACTGATGCCTTGTGCAGTCGGAAGCCTGAGGTCCTACTTTTTGTTCTCCCCTTGGCTTGTTGTGTGATCAAGCAAATCCTTTTTCTTCTCTGGGCATCACTTTCCTATTTTATGTAGGGGATGACAACTACTCTGACCTACCTTTCTCACCCAGTTTCTCTTGGTGCTCTCTCTGAGCTGGGTAGGGTTCTGTCATAGAAATGTGTAGCTGTCTTCCCATGAGGTAACTGGAAGTTTAGGTTTTGCATTTGGCTCTGTGTCTCTTGTGGACCTGGGCCTGGACACTGCTGCATCTCAGCTGCTTGTGCCTTGGAGTCACAGGGCTAGGACCAGCCACGGACTGAAGGACTCCGCAACCTGAGTGCCTGTGAGTCTGCAGACTGCATGTAGACCTGCAAGTCCTGGAGCCTGAGCGAGAATTACAGTCCCATCATGCCCTGCCTCAGTCAGCCACGGGTACAGATAACGTGCAGGGCTGCCGCTGAGCCGTATCAGAGGTTGACCAACCTGCCCAACGGTCTGTCTAGTCTGTCTTTGATGCGGCCCGTCTGATAGAGGCCCTCCTCCAAGAGGGTCAGGTAGGATTCTACTGTGCCAGACCTTCCTACCTGGGTAGAAATGTGTACCTTTTAGATCTTGCTGAAGAGGGAGCCACCACCACCCCCATCCCTCCCTGCGCCCCCCACCAGTGTAAGCCACAGCCAGTAGGACTCCTGGTCCATGTCATCCAAAAAAATCAGGGCACTGGGAATGGCTAAGGGAGAATATGATAGGTAGCTCAGGACCCCTGCCTTTGGCTGGCTGGTCCCCCAACCTAGTCCTTTGCAGATTCTGCTACTTCTGGTGGCCCCTTCACTTACAGACTAATGTGGCTTTTCAAAAATAGCTGAGCTCAGCAAACATTTTCACAAATAACAAGGATAAGGAACATAAAAGAAAAATGGAAGGAAATGAGAAAGTTATCCAAACAATACAGTTCTCCTTAAGCAATCACATTGTAGCTCCTAAGGCTATCTTTCAGCCTTCAAAACCTTTCCTAGTATCCTTATATTCTTGGTCCTCAGTTCCCACGTGGGGACGGGCTGTGTGGATACTCCTTCATCATGGTCTCAACCAGAACTTTCTTTCTGGGAAATTGACTGGTTGTAGTTAATGTTCTGTGCCACCTGGATATTTGAGAGGGACCTCCTCTTCAACTAAGGGGAATTCTTACTGTACTGCCTTAAACATGGCTATCAGTTTCCTGTCAGTGTCTGCCAAACAGTGGAGTAATGGAGGGGAAGCTGGACTGCCCTGGAACTTTCTAGGCTGGAACCAGTCATCCTAACTGGAATCTTAACCAGATTTCCTCAGGAAGGACTTTACACTGTGGACTCCACTTTCTTTTCTCTTACTCACCTTTGGACATGTTGCATGCTACCTTTTGCTCCTACCAACACACTGATGCCAGATTCATTGGATTTTTCTCAGCTGTCATCTTGCTTGACCACTCTGTGGCATTTGACCCTAATGACCTGTAATTTAAGCTCAAAAATCAGTTATATATATTCCAGAAAAGGGAAATGTGCTTTTAGGTTGTTTAGGTTGACCACAGGTTGACACAAATTGAGGTCAAAAGTACATGTGTAACTCTGGGTATCTGGTACCCTGAAAAAGGTCCAGAAGCTCTGCCCTCTAGAATGAGGGTAAATTGGTTGAGTCCTGATTCATGGTACATTATCTGCTGTGGAATTCTGGAAGGGCTGAGAAGGGACCCCTGGGGGAGGAGGCTTCCTGGGCCCTCAGATCTTGGGAATATTCTGTAAGGAAGAGATGGAAGTCTCTCTGTCCAGTTTCTAAAGACTCATGGGCAGAAGTTATAGAGAGAGATCTTAGTTCAGTATCAAGAATGGATGTTCTAGAATTGAAGGAGTTCAAAACTACAGCTGATTGCTACGTAAAGTAATGAGTTCCATGTGTGTGGCGATGATCTTCTGGGGAGACCTGATTGCATATTTGCTCAGTAACACTTTCGAGACATTAGCCTGGGCCCTCTGCTTATCCTCCTCCATACTCTTCCCTGTTGATCTGTTCTCGTGGCTTTAATTTCATTTAAATTACATTAATGATTCAGCAGTTTATATCTCCAGTCCAGACATCTGCTCAAAACTGAATATGCGGCCACCTCTGTAGATATCATTCGCCTGCCACATGTCTCATGAGCACTTTGAACTCAGCAGACACTGAGTGCCCACCATGTACCATACATGTACGTAAAGCTGCATTCCCAAATTTGTGCCTCCTTCCAGCAGTGCATCAGGGGTGAGGCAGTAAGCAGTGCACCGTGATTTGGGTAGAGAATTTAGAAACAGCTGTAAAATTGACTAAAATACTGATTTGCTCTGGGTGTCTGATAACCTCTCTCTGCCCCTGCCTCCCTCTTTCTATCTGATTCAGAGAGTAGCATGAAGCTAGCCAAGCCACAAACCTTTGAATTGGGCTCTAGACCACTTTCTCTCATTGGGCCCCACATCCCATTTGGTTGCCAAGGCCTCCTTCACGTCTCATATCTGTTCCTTGCTCATTGTTTCCACAGCCTCTATCTAGCTCTCGGCTACTATCCAGCTTTTTCAGGGTATTGTTTTTGTCGTCCCCAGATAAATCATTGTAAATCACAACTCTTCGGAGGCTCTCCATTGCCTAAGGCCAAGCTCTTCTTTTAGCAAGAAAATCCTATGTTCTGTCCCAGCTAATATTTCTGGTATCTTCCTCCATGTTTTCATGTATCCCAGTGCTCCAACTTAAGGCTGTTTAGTCTGTTTCTTTTATTGTCCATCTCACTGAACAGATTGTGAGCCCCTTAGGGGCAGGGGCTGAGACTTTCGCTTTGAGCCCTAGGTGCCTGTCTATTATTAAACTTCAGTAAATGATTGGTTGAATGGATTTATGCAGGTACAACATCCTATTTACAGGGAAAGACCATTTATAAATTACAAGAAAAAGTAAAAACGGGCTTTTGGTTTAAATTCTGACCTCTTATCCTTTTGCACGGTCTCTTCTCTGTCGGCAGAAAACCTCTTGCTAGAGACTTAAACGTGAACTGGAGCCCCTGCCCAGGTATCACCAACTCACATGCTCCTTCTCTCTCTCCTCCCATCTTAGATGCCTCCTCTCTGCTGTAACAAAACAACTGCAAACTGGTACATTGGAAAGAACATAAGCTTTGGGGTGAGATAGACCTGGGTTCAGTTCTTGGCACTGTCAGTTTTTAGCTGTGGGACCTTCGGTGACCCCTCTGAATTTTATTTTCTCATCTGTAAAAAGTAGGCAATGGTACCTCCCAGTGCCGTGCTGAGGAATCACGTGCCCGTGCAAGTAAGAGCCATAGCGTTCTACAGGCCATCAGAAAATAGTGGCTGCTCATGTTAGTTCGAAGAGAGGCTCCAGGTGCTCACATGTAGATCCGCAGCCCGGTGTCCGGGGTGCTAGAGGTGGGGTGCCTTTCCTGGGCAGGGTGGGACCCGTGGCTAATGGGTTAGCCTTCCGAGGAGGTGTGTTTGCATTTCCTAGATGCACACTCCATATCTGGGACATGGACGTTCCCAACTTGTTCTCTTTTCCTTTTCTTGTAGGCTCCCAGGCCAGTGCCAGTACTTGGGCTTGCCAGTGGCGGATTACTTCAAGCAGTGGATTAATCTGAAAAAGGTACTGTGTCTGAGCCCCATTCGGGTGCTTCCTCTGGGTCTCCTGTGCCTTAGATCCCCTCCCCCCTTGCTTTCTTTATTCTACTCATCTCTGTTCTCTTTTTGTTGTCGCCTTTCTCTTTTTCTTTTTGTTCTCTTTTCTCAACATCCCTCCTTCCTCTATCCTAGCTAACATGCACTGGAAGTGGACCTTTCTGGAAGTGGGGAGCTGTTTGGGGTAGAGTATAACATTGTCCTATGGCGGTGTCATCCAGATGTGCGGAGAAGTCGCAACGAAGGGGACTTTCTCAGTTCTTGCTCAGAACTGAATCACTGGGCTGAGCTGCATTGTCTTTAGGAGAGATGTGGTGCTAGCTGACTGTCTAGGAAAGTATCCTCCTTTGATGTGATCATGAGTGTGGCCTCTGACCATTCTGAGTGGCCCTGGTATCTCCCTCTGGTTAGGAGGTAGAATTGGTTCAGGCTAGCTTTGGTCCTGCATCGCCTCAGCAGAGCCTTGCTCATGTGAGAAGGACCGTGGAAGCTGGAGCCCAATTCCCTTCGAGTATGAGGAAGGAGTCTGGCCCTAATATAGCACCAAGTCCCTGGGGAGTGCATGCTGGGCCTATGGGTTGGGAGGGAACCCCAAGTGGCTACAAAATTAGAACCTGGCAGAGAATGAATTACCCAGAAAACTGTACTTTTCTAATATGTGCTATACTTCTCAGGTAAGCAGAAGAAAGGAGGTGTAGGAATAGACTCCTAAGATAGGGATTCCCATCACTCTGTTGGGTTGCTTCCTTCCAGAGCCCCAGTCTGCTAGAGAGACTCACCCCCATAATTCTCAAGTAAGGGCAACAGCCCTGGAGCAGCCTCAAGAACCCCATGCCGCTGATCAGCTTAGTGACCCCCAGGAAATCAGAGAAGAGAGAAGACACCAGGGGTCAGAGTAGTGGCTCCCAGGGGGGCTTAGAGAAGAGAGAGGTCATTGAAGGGTAAGACTAGGTATTGCAAGGATTTGGGTCATGAACTGGGCATTCAAGGCAGGTGGAATATGAATCTGAAGAGGAAAGAAGACTTTCCAGGCGAGGGGAGCAGCGTGCTTTTGGTGTGTGTGTGGGCTGGAGCTGAGTGAACACGTAGAGGAACAGTAGAGGAGAATGATCCTGGACTTCATTCCGTCCATCTCGGGGCAGCCATTCTTTGTGGCATCATTTGTGAACTCCTTTGCTTTCCTCTGGTACTCAGGTCCTTTACCCTTGGTCCTTGTTTATATTTTGACCTTCACCCACCTCTCCAGCTGACCTCCCTTGGACCTGAGCAGTAGCTACTTACTGCCTTCCATCTGTGGGTAAGGGGCCAGGCTCTGTCCTACCTTCAGGTCTTGGCCTGTGGCCTTACCTCTGCCTGGAGTGCCCCTGGTCACCTTCCTAAAGTGCATTTGCTATTCTTGAGGATTCAGCTCAAGCATCATCTCTTCTGAGAGGTCAGCCGTCAGTCTCTAGTCTTGAGACCCCTTGGCCCTTTAGATATCAGTGACTTTTGAGTATTGAAACCGAGTCCCTCTGTGTTTCCTCACAGACCTGTCCATCTGGAGCACGGAGACTGAGGCTGCTTCCTCTCTGTGTCTGAGGCGGCCAGGCCAGGGCTAGGTACAGAGTACGTGCTCAGCGAATAGTGGCTGGCTGGCTGGCTGATCTTTGAGAGCTGGCTCCACAGGCCCTCTCACGCAGGGCTTGGCGGGGCTCTGCACGGGGGTGTGGCTGGGTCTGCGCTCCTGAAAGACAGCGTGCCAGCTGTCAGCGCGCATCTGAGGCTGCTTGCTGGCCTCAGCAAATGCAATGTGAAGGCCCGGCCAGGCGAAGCGGGCGCTGACCATGAACAATAGCTCTGTGAAGTTCATTAGACTTTTTGGTGTCCAGATAGGTCCCTGCCTCCAGGTTCCTTGGCAGAGAGGCAGGAAAACAGCCGACCCGTGTGTTACCATTGCCACTCGAGGCTACCTTGATGCTGCTGGTGTTGGAGGCAAGCTGTTCTGAGCCTGTTCAGCGTGGATCTCTTTGGACTGTGCCAAGCTATAGGAGGGACATGGGTACCAGTGGAAACTGGAGACCCTGTTCCCAGTTGGCCTTGTGATTGTGTTTAGGTAAACTGAGCAGGTCTAGGAAAAACAAAAGTGGCATGAGGCAAGTGGCATTAGAGAGGCCTAATCCCTTCCTCTCTGCCCTCTAGCCACATCATGTTCCAGATGTACCTGAGAGCCCAGCAGGAGAGATGACTCAGTTCCAGACTTTGGGCCTGTCTTTGCCAGCAGCCATTCCAGACAGAGGGGTTACGGGGCCCTGGAGTTCCAGGGGCATGTTGATCTTTCTGACCTTTTTACAGCATGAGTTAGTGCAGGCTGCACAAAGATTCCTGCTCCCTTAAAAATAGTAACAATAAGAGCCAGCCAGAGAGGTCATTGCCTGGGTTGCATGGGTATTGTGCAACGTATTACTCCGTGCCCTTCTTTCCCCGGGTGTGACCAGGCCCTTACTGTCTCCGGGGCCCTCTCCTGTCCTTGATCTGACTCTTTCCTCCCCACTTTCCTTCCTTTTCCTCTCCTCCTCAACTCCACAAGTAGAACTTTACCCATGGAAAAAGTAGAGGGGTAGGGGTTGTGGTCTGTTTGGCTGCCAAGACTTAGCCATTGAGTGAACTGGGACTGAATTCACCATCCCCATTTCCTAAAGCCTCTCCTGTCCAGAAATGGTGTGCACTGCGTCAGGGAAGAGCAGGTGCTCAGTGGCCAGGCTGCCACACTGCCTGCCTCCACCCACTTCCCTGTAGCAGAGTGAAGCAAGCCAGTGTTTGCTGACATTTGGAGTGTCATTGAATGATCTTACACTCTTATTGAACTGTCAGCTTAGAGAAGACTTGGGGCCCTGTTCCCAGCTCCCTCCAGGAGGTCAGAGCTGTCAGTGAGGAGCCAGAAGAACACACACACACACACACACACACACACACACACACACAGGTGCATGAATATACACGTGTTTACTCAAGTGAATGAATAAACCCAAGTAGGCATATCCAAAATTGTATGTATGTTTCCATTCATACAGATGGGTATAAATATATAGTCACATATTCACCCTCAGAAATATATGGAAATATAACACAGGCACGAATGTTTATACATACTTATTCATAAAGCATGAAGACATGTGTAGATATATATATATAAAAACATACACATCTTCATCAGTAAACACATATTATTGAGTGCCCTCTGTGTTCCAGGTACTGTACTAGGTCTGGAGATACAACAGAAAAGATGGATATTAAATAATTCTAATTGTGTTGTAACACTGCTAAGTTCCAGAGTCATGGCATCATTTCATAAGGGGGCCTGACTTAGGGAGGCAGAGAATGGTTCCCTGAGGAAGGGTGTCTAAGCTGAGATCTGAAGGATGAGTAGGAATTCGCTAACAAGCGTGTGGCAAGGCCCTGAGGTAAGGAGAAGGCTGGGAGCTTCATGGAACTAGAATGTGAATTCCATGAGAGTGGAGAATTTTTGTCTCTTCTGTTCACTGTTCTGTCCTCATCACTTTGAATAGTTCCTGGCACACAGTGATGTTTAGTCATTATTTGTTGAATGATTGACTGCCTGGAGCATAGTGAATGTGGGGAAGAGAGGAGAGTGGTGAGGGATGAAGCTGGAAGGGGAGGCCACACTTGAGATTTTGATCCTTATCCTTACGGTAAAGGGAAGCTATTAAAAGCTACTAAACGTAGGAGAGGTGTCATCTGATGTGGATTTTGAAAAAGCTCTTTCTGGCTACAGTGTAGAGAGAGCTGAGTGTTGATATGGGGGATCAGTACTGGTTTTTCTTAATGGGTCTATAGTTGGCATCTTGGGGTGGGAGAAATTATGGACAACATTGCTGAACTTGTAGCATTCTTGTCCTGCTAGTAGTGCCTTGCTCCAAGTTGTTGCTCCAACCAAAAGTGCTCCATCCCCACCATATGCACATACATTTCCAGTGGCCTAGACAAGGGTGGGAGTGGGGAGGTCCTGTCCCTGGTTGAGAACCACAGAATTAGGCCGTTGCTACAGTCCAGGTAAAAGACGATAGTCACCAGGATTGAACTGATAGGAAATGTAGAAAAATGGATTGATTCTAGAGTGTTAAATGGTACAGTCAGTTCTGCTATAATGCAACATAGACCTTCTTAAAAATCACCGTGCTATGAAAAGTTGTAATAAAAAGTTGCAATAAAAATGGGGTTAGGAGCACAATACTCAAAAACTTCATCAGTGACGAATGAAAAAAGGTAAGAACCTAATAAAAATGGTAGCATAATTTTACACATGTTAAATGGCTAAGAAATACATAAATACTACAAAAGATATGGCTCTCTACCTTGAAAAAAACCATGAAGTTTGCTTGGCAGTAGGCGTGAGAAAGGTTGCAGCTTGTGAGTTATTGCGAAGTGGTAGAAGGAGAGTTCTCTGGAATTGGTTGGAAAGTTGAAGCCAGATGGATGCAGCTTATGACACATGTAGTGTTCTAGGAAGCTACGATATGTTTGAAGTGTAAGCATGTGTGCATTCTGCATATTCTTACACACTCTCTTCAGCTGGGTATACTTTCCTGTGCCTATCTGGTATTGATTATGGACAAAATCACACATAAACAAAGATAAAATTCACAGTCCGCCAGACTGTTTCCTAATACAGTGACTGCATTGAAATGAATGTGCTCTTGCAAAACGGGTGTTATTGCAGAACAGACTATACCATGGACAGGAAAGAGTGACTGATTGGCTGTGACGGTTGATGATGAAGGAGGAAGCCACAATGACTCTTAAGGTTTATGATTTGAGCAACTGGATGAAATGGAAGGAGGAGAAGTTTGGGGATCAGAGGAGAAGATCAGTTGGCACACATAGAATTTAGATGCTTTCAGATGTTCTTGTGAAACTACAGAGTAGTTGAATATATAGGTCCGGGGCTCAGGGATAGGGTCAGATTCAGGGGAGTTGTTGGTATAGGAATGCTCACCGAAGCCATGGGAGTGTAGAATATACAGGGCGAGAAGGAAAGAGGGCCTAGGATGAGCACTGAGAAACGCCAGTACTTAATAGAGGAGAAAGAGTCAGACTAGAGAAGGAGTGGTCACTGGTGGTAGTGGTAAAAATTCTCATTTATTGATTGCATTTTGTGTGCTCTACCTGTATTGTCCATTATAGTTGCCATTTTTTTTTTCATTTTAAAAGTTTAGTTAACTTATATTTATATAAACTTTCCTGAAGAATTTCAAGTATATTTAGAACAACCTATATTGGTGAGTTTACATTTTCAACTGTTAGCTGCTTAAAATCTAAATAGAGATCTAATATTTCTAATGAAGATTTAGCATCTGAATTGATATACTTTTTTTTTTTTTTAAGGTTTTATTTATTTATTTGACAGATCACAAGTAGTCAGAGAGGCAGATAGAGAGAGAGAGGAGGAAGCGGGCTCCCTGCCAAGCAGAGAGCCCGATGCGGGGCTCGATCCCAGGACTCTGGGATCATGACCTGAGCCAAAGGCAGAGGCTTTAACACACTGAGCCACCCAGGTGCCCCTGAATTGATATACATTTTAAGTATAAGTTACATACTTAAATACAAAATGATTTATTAATTTTTTGTTCGTTAGTAATTTTTATATTGATTACTTCTTGAAGTAATCTGTTATTATTTGCATATCTCTATTTTTCATGTTTTAAGGTTGAGAAAACAGGTACTACCTTGTTGAGAAAACAAGAGAGTGAGGATGCAACTTGCTCAGTGTCCCGCATTGATACCTGGTAGGGGTAGAACTGAAATTTAGTTTTGCCTAACCTTTTGTGCTAAAGAGAGGGTAAAAATGAGAGAGTAAAGAGTGGTAGAAAAGGGGTAGACCAGATGTGGTGCCACAAAAGCCACAGAAACAAAAGAATTTTCAGAACCAGAGGACGAGTTGGCTCGCAGGGAGCCACATAACAGAAAGACTGAACCCTGAGCGCCTAGGACGGAAGGGCTCGGCGACCTTGGTAAACATTCGATGGCGTGAGAGGAACTGGAGCCAAATTGGAGTGAATTGGGGAGTAAATGAGCTGATAGAGATATTTTAACCTTTTCCGAAACATAGCTTTGAAGGAGAGAGAAAGGACGAGAACTGTGATGGGGCAAGTGTGGGGTTGAAGCAGGTGGCATGTCCTAAGATGGGAGATGTGCTTGGTTGTAGGCACTGTTAGAGAAGGAAAGTTTAAAAATATAGGAGTGAGAGAGGTCTCTGAGACGATGAGGAGGAGATGGGGTGGAGAAAAGGATGGAAATTGGCTCTCTGCAGGAGGAAGACCTGCCACGAGGGGGAAGGGGAAGGTAGGTGTGGTAGAGGCAGAAGGCATGCGGATTTGATGACAAGGTGAAGTAATTCCCATCTGATGGTTCGTTTCCCCTATGAAGTAGATGAGCCACTTGCTAATAGTGGAGGACTGGGAAGGTTTGTAGAAAGTGGAAAGGATTGCTGTAGATTTAGCAAAGAGTAAAGAGTAGAAGTGTGAGCCAGCTTGAGAAACAGAGTAGGATTTCTAGGCAGTATTGAGGGTCTCTTTGAGGTTGTTGGCATTCATCCATGGTGGAACCACTCTCTTCTGCTGTAGGACTTGTCTTTAGAGAGCTCAGCTGCCTGGTTGTAGGCATGCCAGCAGCAGACACTTAATTGATCCAGGGTGAAGACTTTCCCAAGGAGTATGATGAAAGGAACAAAGGAGTTGAAAATACTGGCAAGACGGTGGTTGCCAAGATGGACTAGGAGATCTCAGCTGGATACTGAGGAGAGAGAAGACAGCAGGGGGCCTGATGGATATGGAAGAAGTAGCTAGGTCCCAGTAAGGCGAGGAAAAGTGTGTCAGGTGTAGTTGAGCATGCCACATGGAGAGATAAGATATTATGGTTAGCATAGGATGTGTGATTTAGTGATTTCAGACATGGGGCAGTTCTCCATGTTGGCAGGTTCCAAGGTGTACCCATGGGAGTGAGTAGCTAAGATTGGGTGGAGGAAAATGTTACTGTAAACAAGAGGCTAATAAAGGGATAGGTCAGATGCGACTTCCATAAGGAAGTGAGTATGTGGACACACAAATGCACACATAATGTATATATTCTCTCTGCATATGTATGGACGCAGAGGGGTAAATGTATATGCAAAGATATGCCCGCATGTATGCATATACAGTTCGCATACATTCAGACCAAGCCAGGTAGGTGCGTGCACATACGCTCACAAATGGTCTGGAATTCCCTCTGGGCCTGTTTAGACGGGCTTTGGGGGAAGCAGGCAAGTGTCTTAGGAGGATTCTGAGCACTGACAGACAGGGCTCAACCAATCACGCTCAGAAGTTGTAGGGAGGGAGTCACCTAGAATTTAACAGACCCAGATGTGCCAGAGTGTGAAGACTGTTGTTCCACTTTGCCTGTGCCATCTGTGCTCTCAGCCCTGCTGTAATTTCTGGGTGCTCTGAAGGGGGTGGGGTTGGGGCCAGCTGTGAAAGAGAGAATAAAGAGAAGGAGACCTTTTTGGGTCCCTCCAAGAAGCATTTCTATCTCCCCCTCCCCTGGGAGTGGACAGCAGGAGAGACTGCTGAAGGGAAAGTTGGTGTCTACGATTGAGCACTTTTCCTGACCTTGGAGCATTCAGAGTCCCAGTCAGTGCAGTAATAAATTAAGGGCTTATGGAGGAATAAATTCTTGGCCTTAATGAAGTTCTTTGCTGGGGGCCATAGGCAGGTCAGCAGGTCGGAGTGATGCAGATTGGAGGCCCCAGCGAGTAGACTCAGCTAGCTGGGAAGCCATCAGGAGTGAAAAGATCTGAAACTCTGTTGGTCAGGTCACTATTTTGGAGCTCTGGGAATTAAGCTGCTCAAGTGATAGGCAGCCTGACAGAGGCTGGGACTCTATAGAATGGTGGCCACATGGTGCCTCCTGCAGAGTCCCTCCGTTGGGGTTATTCACAAGCTAATTAGGAAAAAAACAGAGCAAACAACTAAAAACTGAGAGAGGGGTATGAAGATCTAGGGGCCCTGCAAGGTGTTTTATTTTGGAGGACCGAGAGGGTTTGCATCAAGACAGATGCTTCTGGACCACTCGGTGGTCAGAACCAGATGTGCTGTGGTCCAGGTCTTTGGCATCATCCAAAGTACAGAGCATTGTGTGGGGCAGTTATGGGCCACTATCCTGGTGGGAGCCAGCTCTGAGGCCAGGGCCTCTGGCTGTGTTGGGGAAGAAATATGTACACAGAGGACAGGACACAGAGCACCAGGTGTAAGTGAGGGAGAGGTGGGGGCACAGGCGTGGGACAGTGAGGGGGCAAGTGAGAAAACCTGGAGCTTTTGCTGCTGGGTTTGATGCTGAAGCCCTGGGAGGAGCCAGTCTTGGGGGCTGGAGGCTCCTGGATTGTAGAGCTGTAACTAGAACCCAGGCCTCAAGACTCCATGTGCTGAACTCTTTCTCCTTTCATCCCACCCTCTGCAATGTCTGCCCTTGGGTATGAGTTCTTGGGATGTGGTCCAGAAGGAGCAGAGGGAACAGTGCTGTGTTTGGAATCAGGGGCAGCTGGAGCTGGAGAGAATGTCTCCTTTCTTCGCATCTCCCTGCCCCCATGGTGTAGTGCCCTGCCCAGCTTTTCCTTTAAATATGTCTTACAGCTGTCTGAACTCTGAAATTTCTTTCACTCCTTCCCTCGCCTTGTTAACATGTGTTGCCTTTGGGGTAATCAGGGAAAAAATATTATGTCCTTTTACAATTACCGGGTTTTGGAATATTAAAATGTCTCGCTGCATCGGCACTGTTATTTTGATTGGTATTCTAACCTTTGACTAGCCCATAAAGCGCGCCGCTCCTGAAGCCAATATTGCAGGACTGAAATTTAATTCCGAAATGATTCCAGATAATAGGGAGACAGATAATATATGCATGAAGGATATTATGTTTGGACTAACTGCAGCAGGGCCAGGGCTGGGGAGCTGAATAATAGCCCAGAGTGAGTTATAATCTGTGGGACAGAAATGCCTTACTGTCAGGGCCAGGAGAGGAACTCTTAAATCAAAGGCACAGGAAAGGGTGCGATTGCAGTGTGCTTGTTTTGACAGGAAAAGCACTGGAGCCAAGAGGGTAGGTATGGAAAGCTGTGGCCCATCCTTTCTCTTGAGCAAAGTACCCAAGGCCCTTTGCAGCATCCCTAGCTTCGTCTCTCCTGTCCCTCTAACATTCTGACCATATCAAACTTCTTGCCATTCTTCAAATACACTCTTCAAAAGGGACTGTTTCACTTCCCTTTGCTCATTCTGTTCCCTTTGCCTACCTTGCCTTTCCCCTTTTAGTATGTTGAGAAAACTCCTGTTCATCCTTCAAAACCCTCTTCTGTGAAGGCTTCTGACCCCTGGTAGAAATAGTCAATCACCTCCTCCTTTGGATGGTTTCACACTTTATAATGAGTGTATTGCATGCTCTTGCAATTATCTGCTCATACGTTTGTATTTCCTAGTAGACTGTGAGCACTTTGAGGCCTACATGCCACCCATCTCTGTATTTCTGGTGCTTAGCACTGGACGGGACACACACTGGGCATCAACAAGAACTACTTGAAGCCACACTGAATATAGGGCTGGACTAATGAGCTCAGGAGTCCATGCCTAGTCCCCTGCCAGATCTCTCAGACAAATAGGCTTGGAGAAGTTAAGTAACCTATCTGAGGACACATAGCCAGGAAGAGGTAAAGCTAGGATTTGAGCCTGGGTGAGGTGCTCTTTTCCCTGACCATATAACTTAGGCAGGTGGGCAGGGAAGGAGTTGGAAGCCAGGGTTGGAAAGACAGACTCACTTCTCTGACTCCTTCCTTCCTTTCCTAGCTCCAGACTTGAGTCCCCTTTGCTAGAGATGGCATTGGTTCTTAGCATTCGTGGTCTCAAGTCCTTGAAGGGATCGTGCCTCCTGTCCCTGCTAAGGACTTTTGGACTGTTACTCCATACAAAAGACACTTCTCTACTGTGTGCTTGTAACTAACGATGGGGAAAAGTGCCTTGACAAAGTTCCTGCCTGTGGTTGCAGAGAGCTCTTAAGTCGGTGAGCAGGCAGAGTACCTGGACCTCTTAGTATTGTTGCAAGACTTCACAGGCATTCTTCCCCGCCCACCCCTCAGCACTTGGTGGAACTGATATTTTGGGTGTTTAAAGACAAGATAAGGCAAGTACTAATGGAAAAAGCTTCGGTGAATGGACTTGTATTGTTGATTACAAGGCTCTCTGCATAAACCTACCTAAACATCAGGCCTGGCTGTATGTGAAATGGACCCTTCATTTAGTCTTCAGGTGATGCTTGGTGTGGACACTGGTCCCTGGGGATGTTGCTCACAGGCTGGAAACCATTAGTGCAAGAAAAGGAGCTTTAGAATCAGATGAGTCTGGCTCAGACTTCTAACATTGCTCCCAACTAGCTATGTGATCGGAAGCAACTTCCTGAACCTCCCTGAACCTGTAAAAGACAACTAATACCGCAGAAGCAGGCTCCAGAGTCCAGTAGGCTTGATTTAGAATCTTGACTGCACTTACTAGCTGTGGGGCTTCAGGAAAGTCGCTTCTTTAAGCTTCAGTATCATTCTTTATAGAAGAAGAAAAACAATGCCATCACTCCTAGAGTTGTCTTGGACATGAAAGGTCCTCCCCTGTCCTCGTACTGACCACTAGGACCGAGGTGACTAGACATGGGGGGTAAAGGAGAGAGGAGCTCAAGGCAGACTTTGTGCGTAGGAGCTAGGAAAAAGAGGCCCCCTGACAGAATTCATGGGGGTACAGGGAGGACGAGCCTCATGCCATCTGTGGACGAGCTCACCCTGAGTGTGAAGGCAGTGAACGGAGCTGTCCATCTCATCTTCTTGGTTCCAGCTGCCATCAGCGTGGCTGGTGTACAGTGGAGTCCATGGTCACATTTACCCTCAGACGATCCCTGGCTCTGTCACTACCTGCGTTATGACCTTGGACAAGTTACTTCCCTTCTCAGAATCTTGGTTTCCTCCTTTGTAAATAAAGTAGAGGCCATTAATAAAAATGAAGAGGTACTGGTCTAAATACTTAAATGAATTAGGTCCCTAATCCCCCATTCTAAGAGCTAAGCACTGGCATTGGCATCTTACAGATGAGGAGACGGAGATCCAGAGAGGCTGAGCACCTGGCACAGGGTTCACCTGCTAATGAGAGCCGGAGCAGCCTCCGAGTCTAGGCGGCAGGCTCCAAGACCTTGCTCTTACTGCTCTGTTGCCTCCAGCGCAGAGGAGGGAGGAGTCATTTTCATCTGGGGGCAGGAGACAAAGTCAACAAAGATTTCACGGGAATATTTGACTTGGGCCTTGAAAGTGTTGGGGAGATAGGGTGGGAAGGGCATTCCAGGTGGAGGCAGCAATGTCCACAGAGGCCTGGAGGAGTGCAGCAACTTGCCGAATTGGGGACCTGCAAAGTAGTTTACAGGGTTTTTAAGCTACTGATGTGGGCCAGCCATGTGTATGCCTTCTCCCAGAGAAGCTGGGAGAGAAAGGACAGGAAGGTACCATTGCCCAGTGTCTCGGTGGAGCTAGCCTAAGCTTCCTTCTAAGAATGTGGCGGTAGCTCCAGAAAAATGCCACGTTTATGTCCATGTGTGGGAAGAAAGAGTCCACAGGCGCAGGATAGCAGGATGGGAAAGAGGGCACCATGCCTTGTAGCATTATCAGCTCTGGGCAGTCTGACACTGCTGTGCCAGAGGACCTCCATATCCTTCCAGTAGAAGGTGGCAAATTACAGGGAGGAACCGGGGTACCTGGTGGCTCAGTTACTTATGCATCCAACTCTTGCTTCTGGCTCAGGTCAGGATTTTAGGGTTGTGAGATCAAGCCCCACCTCCACGCCCTGCTTAAGATACTCTCTCTTTCTCTTCCTCTGTCGCCTCCCCACTCTCTCTCCCTTTCTTAAGGAAAAAAAAAAATGCAATACAGTGTGAGGAATCAATTAGGTGATGTGTGTAAATCTTTTAGCATGTGCTGGCACTTGGTGCATGATTGGCTAGCCTAGCACATTTGCAGCTAAGGGGCCAGCCCTCCTTGTTCTGCCTCCCCCATGAGTGTGGCCACAAGGGGAAATGGAACGAATGAGGGAGTCCGCTCAAGCCAGCCGGGATTCCTTCTCCCTCCATGAGGGAGCAAGCAACTCTGCCCT
The DNA here is from genome assembly GCF_010015895.1 of Lontra canadensis. Taxonomy (NCBI): domain Eukaryota; kingdom Metazoa; phylum Chordata; class Mammalia; order Carnivora; family Mustelidae; genus Lontra; species Lontra canadensis. The sequence goes on along the minus strand of NW_022631054.1, from coordinate 10,515,049 downwards.
GGAGTTGCTTGTAGTGGCCTCCATGACAGGTCTTTGCAATGAGGCCCACTTCATGGTCTGCCTCTTGCTGGCCGTGGCTCAGAGTCTGTGTTCTGTCAGGTGATGCCACCTCTATCTCCTGGTCCTACTCTGTAGCGCCTCTTTCTCTTGTGTCTTTGAGGAAGTGAATCCTGAGAACAGGGGAGCGTGTGAGCTCTCCTGGATCTGTGTGGGGCTTGGATTTAAGCCTAGGCGTCCCAGCTATCAGCTGCACTGTAACGCTCAGGCTATCCTCTAGGTTATTTTGCAGTGTAACCCAAGGGCCATGCCTCTTGGTTATTTTATGTGGCCTGGTCTGTCCCTGTGCAGGACCATGAGCCGCTCAAGCATAGGGACTAGATCTCATTCTTGAACCCATCAGAATTCTCGATCCACAGAGCTAGGCCAGCAGAGGGGATGTCAGGAAGACCCTGTGGAAGAGCTGAGGGCTGCTAGGGAGATAGGCGAGGCGAGGGAGAGGTTGACCCATCTACACTCCGTGATAAGTCTGAGAGAAGTAAGGGAACTGAGTTACTCTGCCTTCTCCCAAGTTTTTGTTTTGTTTCGTTTTTTTTTTTTTTTCTTTTTGTGTTTTGTTTTGCTTTGTTGTTATTGTTACTGCTACTCTGGACCCTAGAAACCAAAAGGAGTTACAGAAAAGGAGAGAAAAGGATAAGGAGACTTTCTTGAAGGCAGGAGGCACAGCCCTGCCTGCCTCCCTTGTCCCTCCCCAGTTGCCCTGCTGCCACTCTGGAAAAGCAGGGCTGACCACGTCTGTCACTGTCAATAACAGAGCACCAACGTTCGGAGCCCCAGCTGGTGCCAGCCTTCGTACTCGGTGCCTTACATACGTTCATTCATTTCGTCTTCACAACTATGCAGCAAGGGAGGGCTGTTGTCCCTGTGCTACGGGTGCTGAAGTAGAGACTCAGAGAAACTAAGCTTGCCCAAGGCCCGATGACCAGGATGTAAATTCAGCTTCTCCCCTTTCATGGCCTCTTTCTTGTTACTTGTCCTGTAACAGATACTACCTCAAGGCAGTTCTTCTGGTCTGGCCTAGTTGGAACAGGAGCCTAGGGCAAACACATAGCTGGCCATTACTAGTTGTATGGTCAGTGAAAGGCAGTGACTGGGGAAGGATAGGGATTGGCCTCATGATCCAGGTCTCTTGAGAGTGGCACTTACTTAACGGGGACCTATGTGTGTGTGTATGGGGTGTGCCCAGGTATACGTGGATATCTATCTGTATTTAAAGAATTGTGTTTGTCCATGTGGGAGGCTTGTGTCTATGTATACTTGGGTACTTGCACATGCCCACATGTAGGGATATGGAAAGTATGTAAATATGGGTTCTGTGGAAATACATGTGCACCTGAAGGTGAACAGATGAGGCCCTTATCTCTGGAGGACAGCATGGAACAATACAAAGACTCCTGGGCCGAACTTGAAGCTGGAAGATTAAAGACTCTGGTGTTGGGTCTGGTGTTGGCTGGGCTCTGGTGTTGGGTCACTTGCCTTTTCTGAGCCCGTAGTTTCCTCATCTAACAAATAAGGGGGCCAGAGAAGGCAGTCTCTTCTGCCTTTGTTTCCTCTTTTTTGTTCTCAGTAAAAAATGAGACAGATGTAAGGAAGGTGAGAGAAGTTTCCCTTAAACTCATACCTACTTTGATCTCCAGCCTTGGGACTGTTCCACTATCCCACTAGGAGAAGCTGAGGGTCCAGGGAAGGCAGAGCATTGCCTGGCATCAGCTCAGAAGTGCTGGGGCTCAGGTATTGGATAGCTGGTCCTGTCACAGTTTGGGATGGCCTAGACTAGAGTTGAGTGCTGTGGAGGCTTTGGACTTCTCCATGAGAACATGGGGTGAGGTGAAGCTTGTTGTCTCCCTGCTTCTTTAGGGGGGTGGTGGGAAGGGGGGCTCTCGATACCTTTAAAGACAGGGTGCAGCCCAGGCCTTTCCTCTGGCCTTTGATCCCCATTGTTGATTGTCCTGGCAGGTGCAGAGTGATGGTCAGGTAGAGACCAGAACAAAGAGCTGGATGTGTGTTCACCTTCATATGGAACTTGCTGGTTCAACCCAAAGCCTTTGTGTGAGCTCACTTGGCCTGCTATCAGCTCTTTTGGGGGAAGAGTGGCTTAGGGTTGGGTGCTTTAATTTCCCCTGACTGATTCCTCAAAGCTGATTTGGGTGGCTTCGAAATATGGGACCTTTGGCCATCTCAGTCTTCAGATGGGATTATAGCAGGGTTTTTGTCTATTTTGTCCCATGAATTAGCCACCAGCTCCCTGAAATTTCTGAAATTGACTGGCTGGGTGGTCACTAGAGAAGGAACAGGCATTGTGTAGACTCACAGTGAGGTGTCCTCGGTGCTGGGAGGACGTTTGTCTGTAAGCTAAGCTTAGATCAGCCTGAACCTGGTGACCTGTGCCCTGCCTGCGCCAGGACCTCTACATTCACATTGAGCCACCAGTCACTCTCTAAAGTCCTGTGTATCGGGCATTTAGACTCTGAGATGAATCAGGTCTAGTCTTTACCTATACAGGGCTCCCAGTCTGGCAGGGAAAATGGGGAAATATACAATAGAGGTAGTTAAGTACAATAATAGGAATTATGTGTATGGTATGTTTAGGTGTGCTTTTAAAAAATAATTTATTTTGAATTCAGCTTTGTATGAGTTAGAATGCACAAGAGAGAGAATCCATGTAGGCATGTCTTTGTGTTTATATGTCCCTTGCCTGTGTGACTCAGTAAGCTCAGAGCTACCCAGGTGAGCTCATCCCAGCTGCATCTGGGCCAGTGACTTTATCAGGGGCCTTAATCCAGGGCCCCAAGAGACGCTAGGCTGCCCTACGTGGTAAAGAGGAGTGGTCCTTCTGGGAAGATGCGGTCCAGGCTAGCTGCTTGGGAAGTACTTCTGTATGGGTGCAGACAGCTGCGGCTGTTAGTGCATGGGCATGAGCCCAAGTGTGCATAGGGCAGCAGCCAGGGGTCCGTCTTCAGCACCACGACCAGGGCTTATGGCACTAGGCCTGGGCTTTGCACCTACTTGGCTGTTGGCAGGAGGACAGGCTGCAGGCAGATCCCAGGGCAATCCTGAGGCCTCCCCAGTGGTGTGTTTGCTGTGCCTAATTACCCAGCAGTTGTTTAACTATGCAAGCTGCATGCCTGCCTTTATTGCGCTGTGATTGCCGAGCTGCCTATGGGGAGTGTCATAAAAAGATATAAAATGCCCATTATCTGTCTGACGCCCTCCTCCTGGACTGTGGGTGTTTGTGTTTTATTTTATTTTTATGGCTCAAGGGAAGCTCTGCAGGAAGGAAAGGGAGGGAAGAACAGGGAGGGGAGGGAGAGGCCCTACAGGAATTGGGGGCTGGGAGACTGAGGATCCCCCTTCATACTGTGGTCAGCCGTGAGCTAAAGGGCTCTCCTGACCGGAGGAGAGGAGTGGAAATGGTGGATCTCTGGGGTCAGGGCAGGTGCTCAGGAAGTAAGGCCAGACCTTCTCCTCCTCATCTACCTGCACACCCCACAGCTTATGTTCCCACCTTATGTCTGTGCTGGCCCCCACCCTGCTTGGGGGCCTTGGGTGCAGGATAGTTTGCAGAGGATTCTGTGAATTCCCACTCAGGTCCTCACGGGCTTTGATAACTGGAATTGCCTGCTAGCTTCCTAGATCGCATGGCTTGCTGTGGGACAGATACCTTGGGTACCACCACCTGCTCCTGAAGCCTTGTACCCCGACAGCTTCAGCTCCCCTTTTCTTGTCCTCCACTGCAGCGTGTTTGTGCCACACCTATCCAGGAGTCACAGTGTCTGAGGGAAACCTCCCAGACCAGGAGAGGGAGAGGAATTAATACAATTTGAACACTTGCCCCGTTCCAAACAAACTGTGAGTCACTGAGGCAGAGATCAGACAGGGACCCTGCCCACGAAGAGCTCACACTGCGTAACCAGTGCGAACTTTGCAGTAGATGGTAAATCAATGTTTGTCAAATGGGACTGGATTCAACATACTCATTCATTCACTTTCATTCAGTAAACAGCTGTTGACCACCTACTAGGTCAGGCACTCTGCCAAGCACTGGGAATAAAATAGCAAGCAAAATAGACAAAATTCCAGCCCTCAATGGTCATTTGAGTTTATTGGGAGAAAAATTGAAGGATTTAAATGCTGGACATGTGACTCCAGAAACCATGGCCTTTCACCTGTGACATGTTGTTTCCCATGCCTAAACCGTCAAAGCCCAAGCTATTCCCGTACTACTCTTGAAAAATCTTGACTGCTAGGTACAGTACAAGCTCTCTAGCCTACCTCTTGTAACTCCTTTGGGTTTTTAGCTGTACGAAGACGGCCTGCATGGTCACTCACAGACCTTATTCATACTTGTGTTCTATTTATCTAGAATGCCCTTTGCTGCATTTCTGCCTCGTGAACTTCTACTTACCCTTCAAGACCTAACCCCTTTATGTGCTCTTTGAAGACTTGTTGTGTTTCCAATTGGCAACTTCCTGCTCTTTCACACACCTATTCATTAAGTGCCTATGTGCCTTGGTAGAGCTTTCTGGCTTTGTTCACTTAGGTGAGCCTGCTGTGGGCTCTTGGCACTTCTTCTGTGGTAGAGTACTTAAAAAAAAAAAAAAAAGTTCTGTTGCGCTGTAATTCACATACCGTACAATTTACCCACTTAGAGTGTACCATTCAGTCTTCCTTAGTATATTCCTAGGGTTGTGTAGCCATCATCCCCGTCTGAGTTTAGGACATTTTTGCCCCCAACACTTAACCATTTCCCCAAAATGCCCCCACCCTAGCCAACCACTAATCTACTTTCAGTCTATGAATTTGCCTATTCTTGCAGTTCTGGGAATTTTTTTATATGTGGTCTTTTGTGACTGGCTTCGTTCACTTAGCATCATTTCCAGGGTTCATCCATGTTGCATCGTGAATCAGCACTTCATTTCTTTTCATTACCGACTAATACTCTGTTGCATGGATATATCACGTTTTATTCATCCATTCATCAGTTGGTGGACATTCGGATTGTTTCTACTTTTTGGCTGTTACGAATAATGCCGCTATGAATATTCGTGTACAAGTTCACTTTATTATTTTTGCATTTTGGTGTTTTGTTTGTTTGTGTTACACCTGTCTTTCAAGTAGATTGTGAGCTCCTCAGAGTAAGGGTCACACCTGTATTAATTGCTGTATCCCCACCACTTATCCGTGGCTAGCTCTCAGTAAATATCAGTGAATGAATACATGCATGCCTTCTAATTCTCTTCCCTCTTGGGATATAATAGCAGTTCCCTAAGCCGCTCTGTCCCCTGTATCTATATTCGCCTATCTGCCACCCACACTGAGGTGTAAGCTCATTCATCAGTGTCCCAGACCATGCCCTTCTCATTTCCACTGTTGGCCTCTCTGGTGTAAGTTCTTTGCCCAACAACAGCTAGTCCGAGAAGCTTTCCTAAGTTGCCCCCTTGATGGCAAGTAAGGTCAGTAAGGTCTCTGGCTAACTCAACACTGATGTAGAGGCTGACTCTACCCACTCCTCTCCCTCTTCTCCTGAGGGGCCCCAGATTGTTTTATACAGGGAGGGTAGGATCTGTGGAAAGGCCCTGGAGGGGCTGTTAAGCTGGGTGGCCTCCTGGCTCTAGGCCAGGCTGGCTTTGTGACAGCTCCAGATACCTGGGTATCTGAGGAGAGGAGGTTGCCTCTGCTATTCTAGTCAGTAGCCCGTATGAACCAGCTCTATAAAAGAAAAGGAATTTCTAGAACCAATAGCCTCTGAGAGATTGGTAAAACCAATATTTTTCTTTTCTTTGCATTTACTCACCCTAATAGTTTGAGCCCATAATTAGAATTGGGCTTTATTAGGCTAATTAGGAGGTAGGAATGATGGCAGGAGGGCATGTGGAGATGCATCAGGGTGCTGGGCAGTAAATCTAGGGTTTTAATAGGCTTGCTCCATAATCAGGTGGTCTGAAAGGCTGACTGGGTGGCTGGGCCCCCTCCCCTCCCTTCCTTCTATTCCCATCACTCCTTGAAGTGGCCTTCACACTTTGCCGTCCTTGTCCTCGATACTGGCAGGAGCGCTGGGATATGGGGAACTCAGGAGGGAGGGAGGAGACCCCACCCGGAGCTTCATTGCCTATGCACGCGCCGTCCAGCCTGGCGGCATGATTACCTTGCTGAGAAATCCGTCCAGGCGCAGGGCTGCTGATAGCAATCATTGATTAAGAGGGTAATTGTCCTGAAAATTCAGATTGATCAGAAGGCAGAAATGATAACTTGTGTAACTGTGTTTAAAGCCACGTCCTGTCAATAGACGAGACTGAGATGTATCGCGCCAAGAGGGGGGCAGAACGGATGGGTGTGTGCGGGCGGGCGGGCGCTGCCATCCTTCTCTCAGGGCTGAGCAGGATGTTTCTTGTCAGTAACCTGGACTATTGGAGATTCAATCACTTTTATCTCCCCCTCTCTCTCAATCCAAATGCCTTTTCATATTAGGAAATTAGAATCGGCCCTGCTCATGCAAGATTTATTAGCTCTGCTGAGCAGTCACACCGAAGAGTAAATGATTTTGCTTTGCTGGAGCTTTTTACACATTAGGACCCAACTTCTTCCTGCTCTGTGCCACTGGCTGCCTGGAGGAGTGGGCTCTAGAACTGGAAACTTCGGGGGTGAACTCTCCAAGTCCGGTTCAGGGGAAAAGCATCACTGGGATCTAGCTTCCTAACCTGACAGAGACCCTGTTGTGTCTGGCTGACGTCCTTCTATCTGCTCCCCAGACAGGTCCCTTACTGGGATCTAGGCTGTCCCTCTCAGTTGAAGGAGTCAAACCCCCTGAAGGAATGAGGTTCATCCCTCAGAGTTGGGTACGTGGTAGAGTCTTACCTACAGGGGTGGCAGTGAGACTGTGTATTGAATAAGGATTGGCAGCAGAAGCAGAGGATGGAGGGGCTGCCATGACTTGACTTCTCAGACTCTGGGGTTGTCCTTCTGTCTGGGGTGGGGCTGCAGCAGCTAGAGCATCTTTCTGAGCCCCTGGGAAAGTTGTCCAGGAAGTTGCCTGGGAATTTAGAGCATGGGAGCTGGTTAGAGCAAGTTTAGGGGTGTCTGGACCTGCTGGTTGCCTGTATCTAGAGGGCTGCATGGGGGTTGACTGGCTGAGGCTCTCTGATCTGCCAGTAATGTGGGCTCTTAGGGAAGGGAGGGGCCAAGTTCCATGTTTCTGGAATTCTCCGGTGGCCTTGGGCTTGAAAGCAGTATGGGCCTGTGTGCCAGCTGCACCTAGCCTGCTCCGGAGTTCAGGGTACAAGTGGGCTAGGTTGATTGTAGGGAGGACCATTCTCCTTCACTGAGACTGTATGAGTCCCCCTCTTACCCAACTCCTTGGGTCACTTGGACCCATGGACAAATATCAGTCGCTATCATTCCTTCACCCTGTCTGTTGTAGGTGTCTGATCTTAGAGGTCTGGTGGCACAGGTGAGTGCGGAGAGTCCTGACACAGGGCTGAAGGAAGGTTAACAGGTTCTCTGGGTTTTTTTGTGAGAGGGATATGATCCCAAGGACTACCCTCTGCCTACTTGTTTCATTTACTTAGCCCTGTGAAGCCTCCAGTTCTCCAGTTCTTCGAGCTTTTTCAAGTTCCCCAAACCTGAGGGTTGGAGTTAGAAGTAACGGGATCCCTGGGAATGAATGGTGGGGGTAGGTAGCAGCCATTTTGATCCAAAAGCAGGGCTGTGTTTGGGAGCAGGGAATAGGGGGAGGCTTTTTAGAGGAAAGTAGCTGACAAGTGTCTGCAGGATATTTCCTAGATAGGACTTGTCTCTAAGCAGACCACAAGGCCACCATCTTTCTACTGAGGCTCTGCTTCTCTCTACCACCAACTCCATCCTTGGAGAAGCCTTGACTTTCTTGGACGGCTCCTCATACTAGGCTAGGTTGGGCAGGACAGGCCTTTGTTCTGTGCACACACCACCCACGTCCCACCATAAGAGTATACTAAGGGATTGAGAAATCTGAGGAGCTTAATGTAAAAAAATTTTTCAAATAGATAAAATGTATGTGGTACAAACATAAAGTTTTCTTTGTAAAAAATTCCGTACAACTTTCTGTAAAATACCTATTCTCATGTGGCATATTCTAATCAGGTTTAAGTCATTAAAGTCTTTGGATTATTTAAAAAAAAAATGCACATTGTCCCGTCTGGTGAGTTGTGAAAGAAGTGGGTGCGCAGAGCCAAGAGAGTTTCCCAGGGCCTAATGCCTCTGCCCCTGCCTCTCAGCTAGGCCTGTGAACTCCCTAGGAATACTGTGCAGTCCAGAGGGAGGGTCAGCTCTTGTTTGGCTTAGTTTTCTGCTAGCGCTAGTTTGGGCAAAGTCAAGAAAGAGCGGAAATGCCATGGGTAGCTTGCACCTGGGAACAGAGAACTCGGAATGCTGAAAGACTCCCAGTGGAGTGAGGGAGACATTCACTACAGGGTGATATAAATGGTGTTGCTTTCCAGAGCCCCGAAGAGGGAGTGGCTGAATTCTCCTGGAAGAGCTCAGACTGGCATCCAGAAGGGGGGGTCATGGGAAGAAGGGGGGCTCTTGAACTCATTCTTTGAGGAGGATGGGGAGTGTGCTATGGAGACAAGTGTGGGCGAGCCTCTGGGCAGAGAGAACAAGGAGAATCGTCACAGATCAGTTGTGTTAGGCCTAGCGCTGGGACCCAGTGGGATTTATTTTCCCAGCACACTTCTCCATCATAATTTGATTGTATGGGCCACACCTCAGCTTTAGCAAGCCTTCATGGGGCCTACTTCCACCATCTAGCTGGGGCTGGGCTGCTGGGGGCTAGGAGCCTTGGATTGGGCCAGCCAGAGCTTTAGGTCAGAGAACTGTACAGGACAGAGCCTTAGGAAATGGACCCTGGAGCCTCCCTCTCCTCCGTTTCCTCTCCTGGTCAGCCTAAAGAGCAAGGCAGGGGGCCCGGCTAAGGCAACAGCTCTGGGGAAGCTTTTAGGCCAGCTTACCCCTCCCTTGCTAAACCCATTCCAGCCCTGCCTGGGCCTAGATCCAGCCCTGCTGCCAGGGGCCCGATTGGTTCCCTGGGCCTGGTAGGGAGGCTGGGAGGAGCCCGGGAAACCGCGAGACTCATTTTCACTAGAATTTGACCTAAAGCAGGATTGGAAGGGAAGAAAAGAATCTGAACAAAAGTGCAGGCAGGAAGGAGCTGTTAACGAGCCTTTCTTTCTCTTCAGGGACGGAGCGGAGCGCATAGCGGGGCGCAGCGGCCCGCTCTCCTCAGCAGCTCTCTGAGGTAGCTGTAGTCTCCGGCCGCTGCCTGCTCTCGCTCGCTCTCCTTTTTTCCCTCTCCTCTTTCTCGGCTCTCTCTATTATGGGGACTTGCTCCAGCTCTTTCTCTCTCTTCTGTCTCTCCTTTTGTTCTCTCTTTGTCTATTTATCACACTGTGAAGGTTGAAAGAGATGTTATTAATCTGGGAGAATGAAGGCAGGATTAGTGGTATGAATCGGATTTTGAGAGGTGTAATGATAGAAAGACTCGCTCGGCTGGCGGCCTGCGTGAGCTTGATAAATGGGGAGCACTCCAGACTGACTTGCGCCTTCCCCGCGCTGTGCGCCCTGCCCGCTGGGGCGTGCCGCGCTCTCAGATCTGCCAGCCGGCCCACCCCGCTCCTACCTGAACCGGAGCAAAAAGCCAAGGGTAAAGCAGACACAAATATCTCCCATCGCACTTGGAGACATCATTGCTTTTAGCACCCTTTTCAAGTGGAGGCCTGTCGAGTTCTCAAAGGACTGTGGGCAGAGGGAGTGGGGACCCAGACTTCTGCCTGCCTCTAGGGCCTGCAAGAGTGGAGCTCCCCGCCTGCCTCTGAAATGGATGTCAGGGGTCAGGGAGAGACAAGACAGTCCCCAGACCAGTCGAGTGAGAGAACCAGACCCCTGTGATATGTAATTAAGTAAAGTGCTGTAGGGAGAACCATAGTATGAACTGTGGAGGTCAGGGTGGGACATGGGGGTGGGAGGAAGAGAAATCAGGACGGGCTTCCTGAAAGTGGTGTCCTGGCAGACAAGCAGGATTTGGAGAGGGTGGAAGAAGGCCAGTGTTTTGGGGGTAAAATGGTGTAAGCAAAGATGTGGGATCAGAAATAAGCCTGACTTTTGTGGGAGTTTCACCTCAGATCCAGTTAATTTCAGATCAGGAAGAGACCTAAGAAGTCAAGTAATTAAGCCCCTCACTTTCCAAAGCAGAGACAGGGCAGGGGACTAGAGTTGCCTGAATCATGTCCTGGGATGATTTCCTATTTCAGCCCTGTTGCTTATTCTAAAGGTGCCCCTTCCATCATCCTGGGATGATAGAGTGATCCTTTCCCTCCTCTGTCCTCTGTAGCTTTGGTCACATCCTTCCAACCTTCATTTGTGCAATCAGAAGATCCTGGCTCAAGTTCATTCCTGCTTGGTATCCAGCCCTTTCCTGGGAGCCTTGGCTCAGGGTCCTCCTCACACTGCCCAGTGTGCAGTCTGTGTGGGAGTGCTTGTCCCAGCCAACCAACTGCTGCTTGCAGTGAGGAGAGGACCAGGAGGCAGCACACGGATTCCGGGCTCCAGATGCCTCTGGGCCTAAGCACTTTCCTCCTTCGTAACGCTCTTGCAGTTCTCACTGATCACTTTGTCACAGTGACTGGGCGCTTCATGGCATCTGTATTCATTTTCCTGGGAAGGACTGTGAGTTCTTGAGGGCAGGGTGTACATGGGATTCAGTTGAGGTGCCAGGGTCTGGCAGGCCTTCAGTGACTGTGTGAGTCTTCAGTGAATAAATGAATGAGTTTAGCCGCTTGTGCAGTTTCTCCCTCTCCTTTCAGAAGAAAATGGTCTTGGTTCTCTATTAGCTTTTCCCGGGCCTGACTACCCTTAGGAATGGGGAGGGGTAGGTGTGCACAGCAACTAACTTTTGACTTTGGTATAGCACCCTAACATCACATCACATGACAGTGGTAGACCCTCGGATGGCTTCCTATCACCTTAGGAAACAAAAATGAAGCTCTTTATTGTGTCCTCTGAGGCCCTACATGTCTGGGCATCTCCTGTCTTCCTCATCAGCCGCATCTCATACTTGTCTCCTGTGCTCCAGAGATACCAAGTGTTTGATTCCTTCCAAGTGCTGTTACCCTTTGCCTAAAGGTCCTAGCACGCATCATACCCTTGACCGCAAATACCTCTCCCTCCAGTCCATCAGTTCCTGCTTCCCTGTCCTCAGGGAAGTGTTCCCCATCTAGGTCAGGTTTCCATCTTCTATCCTGTCTTAACAGCCTACCTTTCTTCTTTGAGTCCTTACTATAGGTCCTTAGTGGTTATTTACATTGCTCTTTAGTTAACATCCGCTTTTTCCGACAGACTGAAGCTCTCTGAGGACAGTACTGTGTCTCTATTGCTAATGTATGCATGTGACCTCACATACGATAGGCTGTCCATAAATGTTTGTCACGAGCGAGTCAGTGTGATTGCAGAGCCTGCAGTCCTCCGTTGAAACACATCTAGGCAGAGCAAAGGTGGCGGTGACAAGAGCCTACAGGGGACAGGATGGTGGGCGTGTCCAGAGAGGAGGCTCTTTGGGTATCAGTCCTAGAGGCTCTAGGGTTTCAGCCTTCCATCTCTCAGCCTTTCTCTTTTCTATCCAAACATCAAAGAAGAGAGGGCCTCTTGTGACCCTCAAAGGTTTTTATTCTCTTTCTGGGTGATCTTAACCTACTCAGTTTCAAGTGCCACCCCTACACATTCTTAGGACTTTCTTATCTCATCTCAGACCTCTGAACTGAGCTCTAGGCCCACATGTCCACCTTCTCTAGGCACCCTCCCTTGGATGTCCTACGTCCTTGGAAGGCCACGTCAGTCTTCTAGCTGATTTCCCTCCAGGCCTGGTTAGGGTTTTTGCCTCTTGTTACAGGATCTAAGCTCCCCCTACCACTGCATGTAAATTTCTGTGTTTCTCCTTCTAGCTTGGACACTCCTTGAAGGCAGTGGCTTAGTCCTCTTGATCTTTGTGTCTCCAGCACCTAGCACAGAGCTTGGCACGTGGTCATTACTCAGTAAGTGTGTGTTATATGAGCAAGCCAGTGAAGATGCAGAGAGCTCTGAGATGAAGGTTTTGAACGCCCTTTTCATTTTTCCCAGGGAGAAGGAAAGCGAAGGTGTATGTGCTATGTGCAAGCAGGCACATGCTTTCGTGTGTAAGGGGTTGGTGGTCGTGGTGGTGGTGTCACATGCTCAGTAAAGGATTATATTTTAATTTGGAAAGCACTTTAGAAACTTAAAGTGCTTTGCCTAAGTGCTGACTGCTATTAGTGTCTCCTTTTTATTAGGAAAAAGGACATGATTTTTCTCTTTTATCTTCAGGCCTGTCCAACTTCTGAGAGTCAAACTTAGCAAAATGCCTGCCCCTCACTGAGGACTAGTTACATGCCAAGTTCAAAGCTTTGGACTTGAAACACAGAATTCTGCTTTCAGACTGGTTCTGACACCCCTGAGGGGATTAGCCCTAACAGCTCAGTATCAGGAAGGGGGGGAGGAAGGTGGGAGAGTCAGGGTCATTTGACATAGTTCAAGCTGCAGTCCCAGGCCCCTCCCTTCTCCGTATAGGTCTGGGTGGGAGGACGTAAGAACCTGGACTATTCTGGGGGATGGGGGAACAACCCCAGTGGTTATCAAAAACCCCACTTGTCATGCAATATGAAGGGACAGGCTTCAGAGAAAGAACTGGGGAGGAATGGACCCAGGGCAAATTTGGTTTGTTCAGCTCAGGGATTTTAGGACCAAGAGGTAGCGACATCACAGCTGCTGGACCTGGTGATATTAAGAGCTGCTACCACAGTTGGCCAGGTCAGAGAGAGGGAATGTGTGTAGCAGTAGCAAGAGGAATTCTGATCTAGGAGACCGTGAGGCAGGAATTTGCCTTGTGCCTTGCAAGCACCTTTGAGAACCTTGCTGGTTGGAAGGAAAGGTAACACCCCTCCCCATGGAGAAGATTTGGTGCTGCAGGAGCAGGAGGTCTAGAAGGCCCAGCTGAGCCTCGTCATTGGGCCTCTCTGTGTGGCCTCCACCCCAGGCTCTTTTCTGAGCGTCTGCAAGATGCTCCTGGTCTCAGTCTATCCTATCTCTGCCAGCCCTGGATGCTGAAGGCTCTGCCCATGCCAAGGCACTGGGAGGTGGAAGCTTTGGCCCGTCATGTTGGTGCCCTGCAGTTCCCAACTCCTAATCGGGCCCTAATCTGGGGAAGCTAGGGCATGGATGGGGTGAGGGGAGTACATTGAGCCTTCTGCCTTAACTGAATTTCCATACCTCCTGTTGTTAATTATAGAGATGTAATAATGCGATTAGTGCACGATTAAAAAAAATCCCTGATATGATTACCATGGATTTAATATCACATGATATATCATTATATCGTTATGCAGTGACAGATGTAATTGAAATACACTTATTGGAGCCGGGGGTGGTGTTTCATTCAATCCCCAGCACCCCGGGGAGGAGAGGACTGGCTAAAAAGAAGCAATGGGAGAGGAAATTGTAATGAAAACAAAGAAAATTCACAAGGTAGCTCTCACCCTGGGCAGCTGGCTGAGACCTGCTGCCTTTGACTCTGTGACAGTGCGTGTGGTGCCCCAGAGAGGCCAGCCTCTTCCGTGGGGGCTCAGGCAGCGTGGCTCAGGAGCTCCTTATCTGGTTCTCGCCTCAGAAACCTCGGTGTCCCCAAGTCCCCTCTGACTCAGCAGTGAAGCAAAGGCTCTGGATTACTCCACCTGAAAATAGACTCAGGACCCTCATGGGATCCAGCTAAGTTGGCAGCTGTCCTCCCAGTGCTGCAGCCCCAGCCTTTGCTGTAGTGGTGGTCCAGCTCGCTGGAGGCAGCCGTCCTGCTGTGGGCCGAGTGGAGGAAGATTAAGTACACAGAGACAATAATCATCCCACTCAAGGTCTGCTGATGGACAGAGGTGGCGGCAGCTCTGGGACCCCTGACCAGGGAACACTGTGGACATACTATCCACTAGACATAGAGAGGATGGGATGTGTCAGCTGATGTGAGTGTCCATCCTCTTGCTGCTCTGCTGGGTCACAGGAATGGAGTGGGAGCTACCCGTAAAGCCAAAGAGCTCAGAAAAAGAGAAGGAGGGACAGGAACAGTCTTTCCTTCTCTCCTAACACAGACAGCTGAGCCCCCAGTTCTAAGGTTGGCTTTGGGGAGATTGCTGGTCTGCTGGGCAAGAACAGCAGTGGTTCTCGAAGGAGACCAGATAGGGTCAACAGGAGCAGCAACTCTGAAAACCAGACTTTCCCGCTTAGCAAAATTAGGCCCAAAGAGAGGTCTTATTTTCCCATCCCCTCAATGAAGATCATTTAGAGAAACAGCAGAGCCAGCCCCTGACCTTAAGAATCTCCCAGCGCCATCGTGGGGTAACAGTTACGTGAACAAATCTGGTGTTACAGATGCTGTTCAGAGTGTGGATGGGTTTAAAGAAGGGACAAATCAAGGAGGACTTGGTAAAGACTTTGAGTCAGTGGTGAAAGAAGAGTACGTGTTTACTAGGACAAAAATGGGAGAAGGCCAAGGGCATTCTAGGCAGGCTGAAGGAATTGCTCAAGTCAAGTCTTGGAGGCATGAAACAGCAATCCCAAGACTCAGGAGGCAGTAAAGAAGAAAAAGGACTTCTGATAGACCACAGAAATGATAATCACTGGGATTTGGGAACCCAAGAGAAGGATAACTTGGGAGAGGAGATGTTGGAACAGGTTTTTTTAGTTTGGGATTTTTTGTTTTGTTTTGATGTTTGAGAATGAAGTACCTGGGTGAAATCCAGGTAGAAATGTCAGGTAGGCAATAGAAAATATGTGTTTATACTCAAGTAGTGGCAAAGATGATCGATTTGGAAGGTGGGGAGGTGGAAGACAGGAAGTTGAAAAAGTCACCGGGGGAGAGGGTAGGTAGATAGAGTGTAGACAAAGACAGGAAGCGAGAAGATCTGAGGGCATGAGGAGAATGGTCTGCACTCAGAGGGGACTACTGGGAGAGTATGAGGAAAGTGGCAGGGCAGAGAGATAAGAGAACTCAAAGAGAACCAAAGGAGAAGAGTGTAAAAGCTGAAGCAGGCTGCAGAGAGGCAGGGACAGCAAAGCTCTGAAACTGTCCCTAGGTGTGGACAGCATGAGGAGGACTGTTGGCTTTAGCAGGAACTGAATGACACTAGTCAGGCCAGAAGGCAGATGGGCAGGGGTGAAGGAGCAATGGGGGAGGTAAGTGGAGGCAAGTGGAGATAATCTTGAGAAGTTTGGTTGTTAACAGGAAAAGAGTCAGTCGCCAGGTGGGGACCTGGAGTGAAAGGAGGGCTTTAAAAATAATAATCTAATAGTGACATAAATTTCAGAGGGCTGGGCATTGTTTTGAACATTTTACACACTATAATTCATTTAATCCTCACATCAGTTCTATGGGATAGAAACTGTTATTGCCCCCATTTTATAAAGAGGAACCTGAGACATAAATTCTGTAAAGTTGATAGAGATTCAGACATTTGCTAGAATGTTAGTGGTAAGGAGCCAGCAGAGATGGGGAGGTTAAAAGATTAAAAAGAAAGGGGATCCCAGATGGAGGAGGACCAAGCAGGCAGGAGAAGGGTGAGATGTCAAGCACAAGTACAGGATTGGCCTTAGACAAGAAGCGACATGTCCCTTCTGTTGGAAGAGCATTGGTAGAGAAGCAGGTAGGGAAGGGTACAGACGCATCTGTAGACGAGGGGCATGCAGTTGAAAGAGTTCTGCGCCACACCTTTTATGAGCTTTGTGAAAGTCAGAGAAGAGTAGGAGTGTTGCATACCACTGAGAATTGCTCAGTTTGTGATCTTGGACCCACTGTGGCCACTTTCTATGCATCAGAGTGACTTTTTGGCATCGCTTAGCTCAGGCTCAAGTGTGGAGAAATGGAGTCACCATTGGGTTTTCTCAGGGAAGATGTACTTGGATAAGTGGGCAGGGGGCTTGAAGACCGTGAAGTGGGTGCTTGAACTGGTAGATCCTGGGGCCTTGTTATCAACCAGAACTGCTCTCCCTCAGAAATCTTACAATGACAGATTCCACTCTGACCCCAGCCTCCTATCCTGCCAGCTTCTGTACCTTCTCTTGCTCTTTTCCTAGTCTGTCCATTCCCTTCTGGTCTTGATCCTCTGTCTACCAGGCCTGGAGCCCTGGGATCTACCACTTCAAGCACCCACTCCCTATGGCTGGCTGAAATAGATAGAAGAGAAGGTCATTAGAGCACAGGAAGTTGAGAAACTGAAAGGCCAGGTTCATGGCTGGGCTGTCCTGTAGATACTAAAGTTACCCAGTATGATGATGACCTGGAATGGAGTCCCAGAGAGAGGGGAGGAATAGTCTCAAAGCAGCAAGAAGTTGAAGGGGTTTTGGCAGAGTATATCCAGAATTGCGTAGGTATTGGTTTTCTAGCTAGTATTGCTGCATAATTAGTCACCCCTAAATTTAGTGACTTAACACAATAGCTATCTGATTTTATCTCATGCTTTCTGTGGGTCAGGAATTTAGGAGGGGCTCAGTAAATAGGTTCTGGCTCAGCTTCTCTCATTCATTTGGGGGTTAGTCCTTGGAGCCAGCATAGGGTGTGATTGGATCAGCTGGGAGCTGGCTGCGGGCATCTCTCTTTCCTTGCTGTTCTCATGGCTTCTGTATGTGGTCTCTGCACAGACTAGTGTGGGCTTCCTTACAAGATGGCTGCCATGGGGCCGTCTGGCTATGTACGGAGCCGCTCAGGGTTCCCTGGCAAGTGTTCTAATGAATGAGGAGGAAGCTGCCTCCTCTATTTCTGAAATCGCCTTTAAGTCGCATAGCATTACTTCTGCATAACTCTGCTAGTTGAAATAGTCCCAACAGCCTATGCTGTTTGAAAGAGAGGGGCATAGACTCCCTCTCTTGATAACAGGGGAGTCAAAGTCACATTGGAAGAAGAGCATATGAGATGGGAGATGGTGTTGCAGCCATCCCTGGAAAACAGTCTGCCACAACTGGTGCTTGGCTGAGCCCAGGAAAGGGAGAGGGAACCGCATTCTCAAAGGCATTTCAGGTGACAGCGCCAAGAATATCTGGAGGTCGCAGTGGGAGTGGATGTTCTTAGTGACCTCAGGTATACCCGGAGAAAGAACCGTCCTCCCATGTTATAGTATAGGGGACTGAGGCTCAGAGACATTTGGTAACTCCTCCCAAGTGACAGTGCTAATAACTGGCAGACTGGGAACTGAATTCATGCTTGTCTGACTCCTGAGCCCAACCACACTGCCTTTCTCCGAGGCATGGGCTGCTGGGTCTGCCATCCTCGTATTTACCTCTGTCCTTGGTACTTGGTTCACCAGCTAGGAGAAGTGCTGGCCAATTAGATAAGGACTTAAGTAGTAGTTGTGTCTGTCAGGTTTTCTCTCCCCCATCGTCCAGAGCATCCCCCTTACAGCTTCATCTGTTGGGTGTTCGTGGGAATGGCAGGTGATTTGATTGACTTCCTCATCTTGGGAAATGACCCATCAGCCTTGGGTCCACCAGGTGACATGTCACCCAGAGGTTTGGTTAAAGGCCTGCTCCTCCCCCCATCATGAGGAAGCTGGGTGGGTCCCACGTGCTGGGTGCAGCTTGGAAGCTCTGGGTTTTCCGGAAGTTACAGAGCCGTCTGTGCTTCTGTGTGCAGTCTGAGCTGGGTTCTAACCCCAGCCACTGCCCTGCCCACTCAGTGGCCACCCCCCCTTCAGGGCCCTGGCAGGTAGTGAGTGGGTGGGCAGAGGCACCCTCGCAGCCATCGATGCCTCGTCCTTCCTCTTTGAAGGATCTGATGCTGCTGCCGATGAGGGCTACTTCATCTATTAAACCCAATACACTTGTCGCAGCTGCTAAGCCCCCATAAGCCGCCGGGCGCCGTGTTTGTGATGGGACTGACAGTGCATGGAGGAGGCTGATTATACACGATTCCATTTCGCGGGCCCAGCAATGTAATTTCACAGGGCGATCAGCGTTTGCATGTAATAGCAGGCTGTGCTGAGGTGTCAGAATATTAAAGGCGCTAATGGCAAAGCTCCCTGTTACACAGGGGGCCACCCGCCGCGCCTACAGCAGGGCTGCACGGCAGGCCCGTCGCAGATGGCTGGCCACTAAGCTAATGGGGCAGCAGCCAAGGCGGGCAGAGCCGCGAGAGAGAAGAGCCAGCCGGGAGCAGCTCGGCACCTGCTTCCCCGCGCATGGAAATTACAGCAGCCCAGGGGACGGGAAGTGTGTGTGCCTGCCTGGCACAGGGCTGCGGTGGGGTGGTTTGGTAGACCCAGCATCTTTCACCCCAGCTCCACCTGCCCCACTCTTTGGCCAGGAAGCCACAGCTGGGCAGGTGGGTCCTGGTGGCCAGGAGAGGGGCAGCTGGGGAAGTGGCACCCCAAGAATTTGGAACCAGTATGGAAAAGGGGCTCAGGCACAGGCTCTTGGTGAGAGCTCTTAAAACATTTTCCCACCCCTTACTGACTGAGGTCAGAAAACTCCTAGGTCCTTGCAGGCTGGCAGGAGAGAAGGAGGGAGCAGGGAAAAGGAGCAGGTGGAAAAAAGAAGATGGACAAGTAATAAGGTCCCTTGATTGATGCCAGTGTTGCCATTGGAACACAGAGCTGGGAGACAGCACCTGAAGATGGGGCTGGCTGCCCCAGCCACACCCAAGCCCTGGTCTGTGCTCTCACCAGGCCTGCTCCTGCCATTCTCCTTTGTCCTTGCTGTGTCTCCTGCCTGGAGTGCTGTCAAACCCCCGCCCAGCCCTCCACTACCACTCCCTCCAGGAAGTTTTCCTAGCTGCTTCCAACCCCACACAGGCCTGCTTCTCTGCAGTGCCCCTGGGGCAGCCGCAGGGGATGGCCTCCCTGATTCTCCTGTTCTGCTGGTCCCCTAGGTCCCAGCCTTGGCTTCTCAGCCAGAATCTCCGAGACACAACCCACATCACCTTGTCCTGAGTGGGGCTCCTGGGCAGGCTCTGCTCAGATTCACAGATGGACGTAATCTCGGGGAGGATGTCTGGAGGGAGTGGGGAGTGGAAGGATGCACCGAGTAACCCAAGGGAGAGTTTGGTGCCTGTGCGGTGTGCGCACTTGATGGTGTATGTATCTGGCAGGGAGGGACTTCAGAAGTGAGTGCTGGGGGTGGTGGGCGTGTGGGTACAGGTGTAGAAGGGTAGCAGGTGTGAGGATCCAGACCACACACAAGTAGGAACACAGATTGCTGTAGGGCCCTGTGTTCTCTGGGTGGCTTTCTGCATCTGCTGGCTGTGGCTGAGGGGTACCTCAGATGGCAGGAGTTGGAGGGAGCTTGTGAGACTGTGCCCTGGGACTGTACCTGTGGGGGTTCCTTGAGGCTGGTGGTCACTTCTGAAGGTTCAGCTCTGCAGGGTGTGTGACAGTACCTGGGGGAGACGTGCCAGGGTTCTCAGCAGGGGCAGCAGCGGGGAGAGCCCAGGCTGAAGGAGAGCAGTTTTAATTAACCGTTTTTAATATCATTTTGGACTTTGGCTGGTATGTGAAGGCCCCGCTGGAAGCAGCATTTGTAAAAATTAAATCCCTCTTATTAGGATCTTGGCAGACCCATGTGCACGTGCTGCCCCCTGCCTCCCGCCTGTGCCCCCCTGAGGAAGTACTGCCTGAGGCCGTGTCACCGCAGCGGTTGGTTATCATGCCTTATCTGGGAGTATGAAACTGGGCGCATGACCCCGCGGCCACACTGGAGACGCCAATTCATCTCGGTCTCGCTCTGACAAGCTAGGCTGCCCTTCCTGAAAGGCA
The DNA here is from genome assembly GCF_010015895.1 of Lontra canadensis. Classification (NCBI taxonomy): domain Eukaryota; kingdom Metazoa; phylum Chordata; class Mammalia; order Carnivora; family Mustelidae; genus Lontra; species Lontra canadensis. The sequence continues at coordinate 10,495,172 of NW_022631054.1, read as the reverse complement.
TCCGTCAGGCGGGACTGGGGCCGCTGCCTCGCCTGCTACCTCTGCTTCCCTGCCTGGGTTTTCCGCTTGCCCTCGTCCAGCCAGGCTCAGCCCGGCCCGCCACCCCCCTTCCACATGTCCCAGTCTAGGGGAGATCTTGGGGAGTCATAATTACTATAATAATCTAATCACGGTGAGGTGTCGGGGCAAGCGTTATCTGAAGTGGTCTTCCCGCTGAGCTGCGATAAGACTTGGGGTGACGGGCAGATAACAGAGCTGCCCTGTCCCCAAGCCGCGAACAGCGCAGAGGGGCCTCCGCAGCCCGTTTGCCCGCCCGCCGCTTTAAGCCGGGAAGCGGCAGCACCTGCTAATGCAAGTGTTTAATATTTGATGGGCTGGGATAAAGCAGGATCACCTTCGAATTGAATTGAGTGTCAGCCGAGAATCTATTACTGAAATTCGGGTGTGATTTGACAGCAAAGTAGACGATGTTATTCTTCACTAGTTACTGCAATCTTCTCCCCGACATCACTTAAATATTTTTTTCTTTGCTTGAGTAAACACACATTATCCTTCTTTTTTCCCCCTTCCTTCCCTTTTTCCTTTTTAGAGGGGGAAAAAAACCCATCTAGCTCGCCTTTTCCAGGCTGATAGGGTAGATTGTTATTTCTTTATTTGTCCTATTAAATGGAATTTCTGATCGTTTAATCCGGCCTTTGTAAGTGATTTTAAAGTACTTGAAAGCCGGCCCGCCACTGCTCTCTGGCCCACTGTGCTCCAGCCATGGCCCTGACCAGGCTTAGCAGCTCATCCAGCTGTGCACCACCCACCGGCTACTTCCCTCGATGCCTGCCTTCCCCCAGCTCTGCCCTGGCCACAAGCCAGTGTTCTCTCCCCTGCCCTTGAGCCTCACACTCAGCCCCTGATTTGGAGGTCCAGCTGTTGCCTGGGAAAGTGTGGAAGGGTTGTCTGGGACGTTGAATTGTGGCTGGTACCTCTGTGGTCAAGGAAAGCGGCTCCGGAGGGTGCTCAGGTTGAAGGACTCTGAGGACCAGGGCTTGGTTCCCGCAGCTGGGAAGGAAGGGTACCAGCCCCTTGGCCTCAGCATGGACTCTGTGTCCAGCCTCCTGTCTTTGGTTTTTGACCCTGTGTTAGGCCCTCCTTGCTGTGAGGGAGCCTCTAGTGGGATGGGGACCTCCAGGCCGGGGCATGGGTGGGGACACTGCAGTGCCTGTCTGAATGTGGCTACAGTCCCCTTAGTTCGCCTCGTGGTCTCCACACTGAGCTTCTGGGAACTCCCCCAGGCTACACTCCTGTTGACCACATCCCATATGCTTCCTGCCACTGGGAGCAGGTTAGCCTGGGGTTCCAGGACTTAAAAGGTGAGGGGATGGGTAATGTCTGGAAGGCCAGCCAGCTACACAAGCCCCCTGGTAGAAGCCCAGGACTTCGCTAGCAGGTGGAGCAGGAATTCAGCTCACACTAGGCCACTTAATAGCATTCTAACCCTTTCAAGTCTCTTCTTTCTGGGCCTCAGTTTCCTCATCTGTGATGTCAAGTCTGTTGTGCCTGTAAGGGATTGTGAAAGGAAAGTGCCATCCCTCGTCCTGCCATGTACCGCCCCCCCCCCCACCATGGAGGTTGGTGGCGGCCAGGTGGCGCGAGCAGGGGATGGAGGGGGGCAATGAAGTGCTAGGGGCCTGAGCAGATCGATGCCCCCAGCACTTCCTTCCCCAACCCCAGGAAAACAATTAAGTACAGATCGATGCGTGGCCGCTTTGAATATGCATAAGTGAGCACTTGACCTTCAGCAGAGATCTGTTCCCCTTACCACACACACATTCTGGTGTGCACACACACGCACAAACACACACACACTCTCTCTTCATGTGTTCCCCTCACAGCTGCTTGAGTCGACCAGGTGACCTTAGCCCTCCTCTGTTGAGCCCACGCATGGCATTCAGCCTTCCACAGCCTGGCCTGCCTCTCGGTCTAAAGCAAACAGACCAAGGGCAGGTGGTCAGCCCCCTCCTGCTTCAGTTTTCCTATACAGAGTGCAGTTTGCATATGTTGGTCTCCAAGTACTTCCTGACACCAGGCTTTGTGACCGGCAGTACTGTGGGGAGGGGCCCAGCACAGTGCTGGGTACCCTAGGAGGGTTATCTAACAGGGCTGCCTGGTGAAAGGGGTGCCCTGATGATACGATGGTCCTGAGAAGGAGGGTCTTAGTAAATGGGAGCTCTCTAGAGGAGACTGGTAAGGGGGTATCCGTTGGGGGCTGGAGGTCTCTGATGGGGAGATGCCTAGGACAAAAGGACCTCTGAAAGAGGAAGGGATTTTCTGGTGGGGGCCCTGGTGGAAAGGGGACCTAGTGCAGGGACTCTCATGAAATGACATAATGAGAGTAAGCCCTTAGGGGGAAGATTTGGCTGGAGGGTGGAGGTGGTGAGTCCTGGGAGTCAGTGCCTCTGTTAACCATTCTTGCCTCCTGTCTTCCAGGCTTACAGCTTCGCCATGGGCTGCTGGCCCAAGAATGGACTTCTAGACATGAACAAGGGCCTCAGCCTTCAACACATAGGCCGGCCCCACAGCGGCATTGGTCAGTCCCTCCACATATACCCCCTGGCAGCTCAGTCAGCCCCCTGCCCGCATGCCCCAGTCCCCTGGCACACAGAGGGGTTCTGTGGCTCATCGTGTGCTCTAACGGGGTGCTTTCCATAGCTGGGGGGAGTGGGGAAGGAGGGTGGTGTACCAGAAAATGGAACCAGACCACTGGAAAAGATCTCTCAAAACACTGTTTAGGAGGAGACTGGGGTCTGGGCTTTGGGTGGGTCACAGGTGGCCTTGGATTCAGGGCAAGATGCCCCCACACCTGCCTGCATCTCTGGTGGGTGATGTCCTCAGAGGGGTGGGCACATGTCAGCTTACCCCCCCCAACCCCCCCTGTGGAGCTAGAGGAGGCTGTTTAATATTGTTTCAAGTCTGTGGCTACTAAACTGGGCGATCAATGGGAGTTAAGGAGATGAATTATTTAAACCTCACCAGCTTTTAATTAGTCGGGGTCCTTCTGACCGATGGCTCCGTCCACAGGGTATTGACTCCCCCGCAGGAGCGCAGCCTCCATTGAGCGGTGCCTGGGTTGGGAGGGGCCACTTGGGGTACCAGGTGGGGGTGCATCCTCAGAAGGATCCCTGCTTGGAGAGGGCTGGAGTGGCTGTGATTCTAGGCATTGGAGGCTCTGCTAACTTCAGATATATCAGTATTGGGCGGGGGTGTGAGTGAGTGTAATGATATATCTGGGTTGATTTTCCTGAGGGCATTGGTCTGTATATGGAAGCGACCATCAACCTGTATGTGTATCCACCCGAAAGTGTGTCTGTTCATTTCTGTGTATCTGATTTTCTGTGTGTGAGCACACGTCATGCAAATGCTTTCAGGTGGGGTACTTGACAAGCACAGGCTTTTGTTCCTGTGGGGAGGAGCAGGGGCGGGGGGTGGTACTCCTGGGAGGTGGTATAATCATAACCTGTGTACCTGTGGGGAGCTATGGTGGCAGAGGCACCAGCAAGATACACCAAAAGGACCCAGTCACCTGTCACAGACTAGCCCTTCATCCTTTCCACAGAGATCACTGGTACCTATTGGGTGCTGGGCATGATGAGTGGAGATGCTTGTCCTCAAGGAGGTCACATCCTAGGACAAGATGGAGACTGAACTGGGTACTAAGGGCTGTGATAGGAGTACCTAGGCTGTCCCAAGGGAGGATTCCCCTGTCTTCAGGGGCCAAAGTGACTTCTGCTCATTTATGTACATATCACTGACTTCAGGGATGCCATGTATCATTCTTGTTGGGACACCAGAAGGCCCCTCTGGGGTCCAGGATGAGGGAAAGAGGAATCAGTCAGCAGCTCTAAGGAATTAGGGGTACCCCACAGCAGCTGCTATTCCCTTCCGTAGGAGTTATCCCATACAACCTGGAGGAGACCCCAAACCTAGCAAGGTCATATGTGTGGGAGCTCAGCAGGAAGTTTCCTAGAGAAGAAAGACTTCTGAGTCAGGAGACCCTTGCAGGATGATCAGGAGTCAGCACGCACTGCCAGTAGTTGAGTCTCGTTGCCAGAGGGATCATGGGGCTGGATCGGCCTTGAGCTGGGTGCCCTGTGTCTGCGGATGTGTCCCAGGGTGTGTTTGTGAGAGGAAGAGCTTCCTCCTCCCTCTCTGTTAGGAATCCTGAGGTGTTCCCTCTCTAGGGGACAATGGGGTAAGTGCTTTGGAACTAGAAGTAGTTCTGGCTCTGCCACCCAGAGCCCTGTGACCTCAGACAAGGGACAGTGCCAGTGCCTCTCAGGGCTTTTGGGGAGATTCTGTGAAGCTGCCTATGTAAAGGGCTGTGCTGTGCCTGGCCCGGCACATAGTAGGTGCTCAAGCAGCTCCCCCTCCCCCATGGCCCTGCCAGCACCATGGCCTCCCCAGGGCCCGTGGGGTTCCTTGCACTGGGTCTTTGTATCTCTGAGCACAGAGGGCTGCCCTGCTAGCTCCCAGCTGGCTCTGAGGTGTGGGTGAGGGTGTTTGGAGGGGAGGGAGGATGCAGGGCATTAATTGGGCTGGGAGAGGCGGGGAGGGGAGGCGTTGGTTTTGAGCAGTGAGGTTAATGGCCCTCGCACCAAAGAGACAGCTTTAATGAGCTTCAGCTGGCGGTGCCCCGAGTTACTGTGCGTGCTAAAAGGGTCGCGCTGTAAGAGTTTGATGTGGACTGTTTCCCAGCCCTGGGGTCAAGGGTCAGCTCCTGTCACTGGCCACTCAGGCTGGTCCTCAGTGACATAGTGCTAATTAACTGTGTGAGGAGCTGCCAGCCTGAAGTGGGGAGTGGTATGCATATTGGGGGGGGGCGGCATTGGTGATGGGGGCCAAGGGTTCCACAGATCCCACAGCTTAGCCATCTCTGGGATCCGCTTGGCTCTCCCATGATGCAGTGTGGGGGTGGGTAGGCAGTTTCTCTGTGCGCAAATCACTGATGATCCTACGACCTAGAGAGAGCTCCTGAGCCTCTTTTTAAGGTATGGGTGGCAGGGACAGTTTGTGGGCCTACCTGGGTGGGCTGAGCGCCCGGTGTGGTGGTGCTGAGAGAGAGAGAGGGGCAGGCGTGCTAGAGGGTTGGGCGGCCAGCCCGGGGCTGGACGGTAGGCTATAGAAGGGGAGAGGGCCCGCTGGGATGAATGTGCATGGCTGAACTGTTTGCGGGGGAGCCGGGGGGCATCCTGGCAGAGCAGTGCCCTGGTCAGAGTTGGGCTGCAATTCGAGCAGTCTGAGAGGTTTCACGGGGAGGACTAGCAAGAAGAAACTGCAGAGGGGGTGGTTCTGTAAGGTTCATGGAGGCGACGGTTCATTCAGAGCCAGCAGGAGCCATGGGAATGGAGGCAGAAGACCCGTCAGTGAATGTTTACCTTGCACCTGTTATATGTGTCAAGAGCCGTGGTAGGTGTATTGGTGAGGATGTCAGAGTGCCCTGCCCCCACGGAGCTCAGGTACGGTCGTCAGCACAGGTCCTGTTGGCCCTGGCTGCGGAGGGAGAGGTGGTGGAGCTCCAGGCAGACAGGGGTGTCAGGGGCTGTCAGCTTGGCGTCTGAGTCAGGAGAGGGACATGTCCTCCTCGGTTGGTGGATTTGGCCTTGCGAGCCCCATGAACAGCATGGTGTGGAGCGGGGTGTGGGTGAAGAGGGACCACGTGTGGGGGACTGCTGACGCCTGGCGGTCCGCGGACTCCCGTCTGCACCCTTGCTGTGGACCAAAGGCTTCGGGGCAGGGCGGCCTCCGCAGGTGGCTTCGGAGCGCTGTGTGGTGCTTCTTGTGTTTCTGCAAAGGGTCAGCAAGTATTGGGGGGTGCTCTTTATTAACGTAATTTTCACATCAGTTTTATGGAAGGCAGGCATTAGCATTCCCGTTTTATAGACTAGGAAGTTGAGGTCACAGCTGGTTGAATTGAAGAGCAGGGCTCAAACCCAGGTCCGAGTGCAGGCTCTATGTTCTTACTGCTGTGCTGAACTAGGAGGCACCTTTTTGGTGTTGGGCTTTGTGCTACCAACAGAGACATGAGGAAGAACACAGGCTCACTTCCCTCATTTTCCTCAATCAGTGTGAACAGACAGGCCTTGACGAAGCCTTGTCAAGGAAGAAAGGAAAGGAGGCATTGCCACCCTTTCACACCTGCTACAGTGTCCCTCAGAGCCAGAGTCCAGCAACTCTTGGCTTCTGACCTCCTTCTGGCTCTGACAGTTCTTACTCTGATTTGTTTGCTCTCTACCTCATTCACCAGGAAAATCCTGCCCCCTTTCCAGGGGCCACCTCTTCTGGGAATCTTGTCCGGACTTCCCAGTGTGCATGTACAAAATACATCCTTGGACTGCACTCACAGTTTGTCAGAGGTGATGTTCAGGCTCTCCATACTTGATATCTCTAACAGCAGGTCCCAGAAATCTGCACAGGAAATGTCAGTAAAATCTCACCTGTTTTGGGGACATGGAGGCCCCACAGACTGCTGATTTCAGCTGGCTAAGAGAGTAACTGGAAACTTCCCTGATGCCCACTGGGTGGTCCTGCCCTGGTTCCTTAGCTCCTCTGCTCAGGGCCTGAGGAGGGTCCCTCTGAGGCTCATGGTAAGGAGGAACAGCCAGACACCAAGTGGACTCTCAGGAGGTCGTTGCCTAGCGTGGTTTGGCAAAAAGAGCTGGGCTGGCAAGAGGCAAGGTGGGAACCTGGCCCCAGGGGGGCAGTACTGGCCTGTGGTCTCCCCTGAAGGAGTAGGGTGTCTATCAAGAGTCCAGTCAGAGCACATTAGCTCTGTGACATGGATCTCATTAGCTCCCGCGAGAGGTGTCACTGCAGGAGAATCGTCGGCTCAGGGAGATGCTTGTACCAAAAGGAAGAAAGGACAGTGACAGCCTTTTCTCTGCCGCCTCTGCCGCCACGCTCCCTGGGCCGCCCGCCCTCCTCCTCGTGGGGGTGTGGGGGTGCTGGCTAATGAGCTCGTCTACAGTACAGCTTTGCTTTCCCCTCCTTGAAGTTCCCCAGGTCCCTCTGAAGACCTCAGGCCCGGGATTAGCACACACCAAACGCCAGCCCCCCTCTTGCCCAGCAGGGAGTTCCTTCTGATCACCCTGCTCTGCTGCCATCGGAGAGGGAAAGGAGGTGGGGCCAAGACAGAGCCACTGTGGCTGTCAGGGAGGGGGTTTTCACCCTTGGAAGGCTCAGGCCCCTCTTCCTCCCTTGACAGAGTGACCATGTTCACTTCTCTGCAGTGGGTTCTTTCTTTCCAGAGTTGCAGTCTTATCTTCCCCTCCCCCTTACCGTTGACATCTATCCAGGCAGTGCCCCATCCCTATGGGGCACCCTTCTCCCAAGGCACGGAAGAATGTGGGGACAGTGGCCGAGGGTTGAGCGGGTAGCATTTAGATCTGGTCTGATCTAAGGCTTTCTGGCTGAGCTAAGGGCATTCAGAATCAGCTAAAAACCAGTCTGGGCTTTGGAAGACCTGAGGGTGGTGAGTATTGATATAAGGCCCCTGCAGACCTAGTAGCCCTCTCCCTGGCTATCCCAGAGAGGCAGAAAGGTGCTGGGTGCTGCTCAGGCCACCCCCGAGTCCCTCCACTTTGGCCGTCTTCAGGGTGGGTTCAGGAGGGGGCAGAGAGAGCTTGAATATGTGCCTCCTTGGCTCCACCCCCACCCCCCACTCCACCTACTTGTTTCTGGTGTGGCCCAGAGAAAACGAGCAACTGGGGGATGGGTGGCTATGAGAAGGGATAGCTCTCTAGGCATCGATGGGCTCCACTGGGCTGCCTGGAGGCAGTGTTCCCCTGGAAGGGTACTCCTTCCTTCCTGAGCCGGTGCCCTCAGAGCCCCGGGGACGTCTGAGTAATGGGTCCTTGCCAGACACCAGGCTCTGGTCTTCAGTAGCAACCACAGGTGGAAAAATGGCTGGACAGATGGACAAGTGGACTGCCGCATGGATGGGGGAAGGTTCTGGTATATGTGTGTATATGTTGTGTGTGTGTGATGCACTGGGAAGTACAATCTTTGTTTCCCTACCTTCCTAGCCCCAGGCCCGGCCTGGCCTCCCCTTGTCTCTCTCTGTATCTCCTGTCAAACCGTCGCACACGTAAATGACAAAGAAATCAGAAAGACAGATCAATGCCGGCCAAATTAGCACTTGCAGATAGACTGTGCGGGGATGTCAGCGCCCTGACCCCTGGTGATCTTGCAGCCTCCGCTGCTGATATTATGCAAATTGCATCCATCTGGCAGGACCTGCGTGCTGGCGGCTCCTACTCAGAGGAGTAATGGGCTGGGGGTGGGCGGGAGTGTTGGAGCAAGAATCGGTGGAGTGAGTGTTTGCGTGTGTGTGCATGTGCGAGCATGTGCTTGAGTGTGTGTGAGGGTGTGTGGTGCCCACTGAGCACTGGGCGGTGATGGAGTGATTGACAGGGCAGATAAGGGGCTGCATTGGATTCCTTTGGGCTGGGGGATTAGGAGCAGCCACAGATGGGAGATAACTGGACTTCATTTCAGTTTATTTTCCTCCTTATCCCTGCTCCCCACCTTCACTCCCCGAAAAACACAATCTCTCTAGTTTGCGTTTTCATCAATATTTGCAAGTCATTACCACTGGTTTAAGGTGAGAGACAATGTCAGGGCCCAGACCAGGCCAGCCCCTCCCCTGATTGCATCCAGGTCTGGCACCCTGGAAATGAGTGCTGTGTGTAGCCAGACAGCCTGCACTCTGATGGTGTTCACGGCAGGCCTCCTCCCAGGCTCTCAGAACTCCTGGGTGGGGCCACGCCTTATGGCCCAGCCCCAGACCCACGTAGCTGACCTAATGCCCCCCAACAGTCCTTAAGCTGGGCCCTGACCTTGCCACCTGAAGCCTCTGTGTGACATCCCTGCTCCCAAGCATCCAGCATCGGGTGCTTCTGCCCCTGGTATTAGCCCCTTGCCCACAGTTCCTCCTTGACACCTTGTGACCAGGGCCCAGACCCCTCCTGGGCACAGTGGGGCTTTGGCCTGTAGAGGGGGCACCTTGGTCTCAATCGCCTTCCAACACCAGTACCCCACATTTACTGAGCGCCTGATGTAGTACAGAGGAGTTCCCAGCTGTCATCTCATTCCCAAACCCTGTGAGCTAGGGGCTGTCCGCACTAGCATATGTGAGCACACTGGAGCTCGGGAAGGTTCCCGTTCACCCCAGGCAGCAGAACAGGGACGTGGGAGAGCCGGAATTTAAGCATGTATCTCTCTAAGGCCAGAGCTCGAAACCACCAAGTTCTGTGGCTTCACTGCTGTGGCAGCAGACCCAGACACTCCACACGTCAGCATGCCTGGGCCTGTGGAAGGGAGCCACCCTTGTAGAGTGGGCAGACACGTTCCTTCCGCTCCCAGCCTCTGAACACAGACCCTGACCCAGACCAGAACCCCTGCCGGGCTGAACCAGACCAAAAGGGACAGGATTCAAACACATGCCGCCCTCAGGAGCAGTGTGTCTGAGACAGTCGGGCTGTAGCAAGAAGGACGCACAGAGGACAGAACGCACCCAGCGGCTGAGCCAGCCCCAGGATATGTCACCACATGTGGCATCCAGGCCCCTGCAGCTCAAGAAGAGGGGCTGAGCATCTCGGTCCAGGCAGCTGTGGTGGCAGAGGGTAGAGCTGTCCCAGGGGCCCCTCCAAAACTGGGTCCCCACTGTACCCTCCCACCAGGCAGGGTTGGAAGCCGAGAGTGCTGGGGACATGTCCGGGGACACGTGTGCAAGGGGAGCTTGTCCTAATGAGGAGAACATGGCTGCTAGTTAGGCGAGGGGCGGGCGGGGAGCCGCAGAGCTGATTGAAGGCAGGGGCAGGGGTCAGACAATTAGGCCCAGATCCGGCCGTTTGATGTGAGTTCTGAGGCCTCAAAGCCTCCCTTCAGCCCGCTCCCTCCACTCCCTCCTCTCCCTCCTCTTTCCTTTCTTCTTCTGCCCAAAGGCAGGAAGCATGGAAACGCTTACTCTCACTGTTACTATTATTAAACTCTGCGGCAGGCCAGCCAGACCCCAGGACTCCTGCCCACAGGGGGCACCCCAGGCCCCCAGGAGGCTTCTTGGGCCCCAGGGGGCATCTGGCCAGAGGCCAAGACCAACCTGAGGGCAGGGATGAGCTGAGCTCCCAGCACAGGGTAACCTTGCGCCCTTTCTTGCTTCTGAGGCAGGAATGAATAGGGCTGCCCAGTGGAGATTTGGGCCTAGGGCTGCTTTGACCATCACCTCCTGCAACCACCTAGTTCTTGTCTGTTCTGTCTGGGTTTGAGGGTGAGGGTGTGGTTCATTCACGCGCATGCCCCACCACATAAATAGTTGTCTGCAGCAGTCACACCAAAACCCTGCTCTGCAAGGTAGAGCAACATAGCCCAGCGCCTCAGCCCCACTGTACTGTCACACTCACACACCGAAGTAGAGTGTCTCTCCGGCCCTCCCCCCCCATGTCATAGTCACACATACCATCACAGGGACCCTCACTTTCATCGCACCCAAGGTCTTGCACAAAACCCCTGTCTCCTGCAGCAGGGTCCTTGGAGCTGAGCCCCTCCCCAGAGTGTCTGGGAACAATAGTCAGATCCCGTGTCCGGAGTGGGTGGGTGCTGGGCCCTTCCAGTCCCCCATCCTAGGAAATAAACCTAGAGAGCAGGTACTGACCAGAGAGTAGGAGGAAGCCAGATTGGGGGGGCAGTGGGGAGAGGGAGGGTGGGAGCAGAGATAAATGTTAGCTCATTTCTTCCGTAATTAGTTACTCCCTCATCCCCGCGTTGTAATTGTGAACAAGCTGTAATGTTTAATTAGTCTGTAAATGAAACCCCAATTTCATAATGGCCTGGCTGACAGGGCTAAGTGAGCAGGGGAGGAGGCAGCAGGGAGGTAATAGGAGGGGTCGGGGGGGGGGGGCCTTCAGTGGGGAATGGCTTGCAGGATTACCTCCTCTTCAGCCCCAGCCTGGGTCTAGGGCTTGCCCTCCCCAACCCCCACCCCACACCAAGGTGCTCTCCTCCAGCCCTCCTTACGAGAGAAAAGAGGAGCAGGGAAGAGGCTGGCACCCTCCTTCCCCACTCCCTGCCTGCCCTCCAGTTCTCTGTGGGGTTACCACAGTCACAGCAAACCTATGTGCTTCTGGTTGGAGAAGCTGGCTCTGGGGCCCAGGCCTTGTGACTCCAGCGAGCACGATGCTGCCTCCCTCCGTCCAACTTTCTTCCTCCTCAGGTCATCCTCCTGAGAGGCCTTTGCTCCGCACCTGGACCTCAGGATCTGGTCCTCCACCTGAGGGAGGCAGTGATGGCAGGGGGTAGGCCCCTCCTTGTCCAGTCCTGTGGCTAGGCGGAATCCAGCACCTGTGCCAGGCTTGCACCCCAGCCAAGACCTTGCTCTCCGTGGGTCTCACCACAGACTGTGATAAGCTGGAGCTGCCGCAGGGGGGAGCCCCCGGCCCCACCGCCGGCTCATCGGTCTCCCTGTCTCCCCCACAACATCCTCACCGCCTGCACACGCCCCCGCCCCGCCTGCTGCAGCCATAAATCTCAATTTACGAGGGCGGCTCTGGTGGGGGAGGGAGGCAGCGCCGCTAATGACGGCTCCTCAGCCGGATTTTTCATGTTGCACAGTCATAAATTTTTAAGAACAGCATGGGCAGCACGTTAGCAAGTTACCGAGGCTGCCTCCGTGCCGGCTGCCTAGCTCCGAGAGATTGCAGAAGCAGGCAGGGCGGGGGCCGCATTTGGGGCAGGGGTGCGGCCCAGCAGCCGAGCTGGTCTGCCGGCAAGGGTACTGTGGGGCCCAGCAGGCGGGCCAGCGTGAGCCTTTGCCCTGGGCGGGCTAGTACTGCCTGAGCGGCCGGGAGCCAAGGACAGGCACGGGGTAGGAAGAGGCATGTGGGCACACAGACCATGGCGTCGGGAGGTGCTGATGGATGCCTCTGCTCCAGGACTTGACACCATGATGTACGGGGAGCCTGGAGACATATGGATTTTCAAAGTGGCCACTTTGAATAGAATTACAAACCCTGACCATGTGCACAGTGAAGCCTCTGCCCTGGCAGAGCTACATTTGGTTCAAAAATGAGGTGGGGCCATTTAGGGATCATTCTTGAGAACTAGGGTCCCTGGAGCCACCAAGGGATCCCTGGGGAGATGCCCACAGAGGGGCAGACCTATGGATGTGCTGGGGCCTAGATCCTAGAAACAGGATGTCCTTGTTCTAGTTAAGACTCAACACTTGCAGGTTGTGTGGTCTTGGATATGTCATTCACCACTCTGGGCCTCTATCTCTTCCTCTTTAAAATGGGGTTGATGGTGACTCCAGCCTCCCAGGCTTACTATGAGGAGAAAAGAGGTAATGCATTTGAAAATACTGTAAACCACCCCACCCTCCCTGCCCACCGAGTACCAGTTAGCTCATTTGTCTATTTTAGATCTCTGTAAAAGTTCTGAGGAGAGTATCTGAGGGAAAGATCTTTGTGGGGAATTGTGGGGCATTCATTCACTTCTGTTCAGTCATTCATTCAGAAGATGTTTGCTGAGGTCTTCTGGGGGCCCAGGCCAGTGCTGGCTTTCAGAGGTGAGGGAGGTTCCTTGCCGGGAGGTGATGTGAGCACTTGTGGCTGAGGCAGGTCAGGGTTCCCAGCCCTGTGCCTGGTCCCCACGTAGAGTCAGTGGGCCAGATCCAGCCTGGTCCTGCCACAGGCACACCTAAGCTTCAGGCTGCTGAGGGGCCCACAGAGGCCTTCACATAAGCCCGACGTTGAATGCCCACCTGTGTTTCCTAATCGGTGCAGTTGAGGGGTAATGATCTTGACCATCTCAGGAGCCACAAGCAGAAGGCCAAGAAATCAGATGTTGCTCACGTCAGCAAAGGTGGTGCGAGTGTGCATATCAGGTGTTCAGGATGTGTCCATGGCCGTCCACCAGGAGCAAATGCCGGTCGTGTAGGGAGAAGAGCATCCCCAAGCTGGGCCTTGTCGCCCAGTCCCCTGCCCCTTCTCAAGCCTCTCTCCTCATGCCCTCTGCACTCCAGCACAGGACCCTCCCCCATTTTCTGGAAACTTCCATTCCTTCTCTCACCTCAAGGCCTTCCCACGTGGCTTTATGGTCCTTAGGAGCCCCCCATTCCCATCCCTTGGCCTGATTAACTCCTGCCCATCCTTCAGAGAGCAGCTCAAAGTTTGCTTCCCCAGGGGAGCCTACCCTGACTCTTAGACTCAGTCAGGTCCTCCCCTGGGCACACCTGCCTACCACCCAGCACTTGCCCTGCACGGCCTTTCCTCACAATCCTAATTAATAGTCCTTTAACGCCTCTCTCCTCAGCTGGATTGTAAGTTCCCTGAGGGCAGGAACTGACGCCCGTTTGTTCACCTTGTATCCCCAAAGGGTAAGCTTGTGTCTGGCTCGTGTAGGCAGATAGTAAATAAAATGTGTTGTTTTGAATGAAGTTAAGCTGAGGTGGCCGTGGCCCACCCCTGGGTGCCAGGGCAGGGGGAGGCGGCGAGGGCAGTGCCTGGAGCTGAGGTGCTTCCCATTAGTCCTCATGATTAATTCACAGCCACACTGTGATGGAGTGGGCTTGTCCCCAGTCAGCGCCTCCGCTGGGGCCCACCTGTTAGCGACAAACAAACAAAGGGGATAAATAATGCATTGGGAGCTGAGCCAGGCAAGGCGGCGGTATTGAAATTAATAGGGATTAGCTGAGCAGCTTGAGGATGAAATATTTACCAGGTGGGACTGGGCTTCGGGGAGGCAGCCCCCCTCGCAGAGTCCCCAGGCAGAGCCAGGCCCTTCTCCAGGGCATCACTGCTAGGACTGGGGAGTCCCACCACCGATACTGCTGCCCCCAGATGCACCCGTTTGCTGGACAGACTTGTGGCCAGACTGCTGAGAGCTCAGGTCCCAGCCAGTGTCCTGGCCCAGCAGGTCTTGGGGAAATCAAGATACTAGGAAGGAGGGGAGGTAGGGAAGGGGCTCAGCCCCCAGCACTTTGGAAGCTGAGGACAAGGACCTTGACTCATTTTCAGGGCCCAGGCACGTCTAGGCTTCGGGCAACAGATGTCAGGGCTGTAATAGGTTTGCCTATGATTTTGCCTCTCATCCTTCCCTCTTTCTTTTCTTCCAGTTCTTCCTTTTTTCCACTTAGCATGTGTTTACTGAGGGCCTCTGCACAGGTAACATTAGTGCCATGGGGTTTGTGATCTAGCAGGAGGTGACAGAGAAGGATCCCTAACACAAACATGAGGGCCCAGGTAAGACGCATGAGGAAGTGATAGCAAGGGGCAGGGCTTTCCAGCAGAAGGAAGGTATGCCGAGAAGCAAAAGAGCCTGAACTCTGGGGTCCAACAAGAGAGTGGGAAAGACGAGGCCCAAGGGGGAAGCTGGGCAGATCCCCAGAACTGTATAAAGAAGTCTGGACGCTGTCCTGAGAGCAGCAGTGAAGTGCTGTTGGAGTGGTGGTTGTTATTTTAATGATTAACTCTTAAGCTTTTTACTTTGAACCAATTTTACTTGCAGAGAAGTTTTCTATACATCTCTTACCGAGCTTTTTCTCATGTTGGCATCTGACATAATCGCAGCAGTTATCAGCACCAGGAAATAAACGTGGCTACTATACTGTGCCCTACGCTGGAGGGCTTCCTTGGATTTCAGCAGTGTCGCCAATGCTGTCCTTTTTCTGTTCCAGGATCATTGAAACGTTTTAAGACAGGGAGTGAAATGACCAGATTTGTGGCTTAGAAGGACACTTTGGAGGAGATTGACAGGGGCAATTCAGTCTTCTAGGTGAGAGGTGGTGGTACCCTTGACCAGGGTGGTGGTAGTGTGAATATAGGTTTAGAAATCACTGGGATATCTAGGGTGGATAAGGCTCAGGGCTGGATGGAGAGTGCGAAGGGGGCCAGTGGCAGCTCTGAGCAATACCCACTCTGTAGGGACGATCGGAAGAAAGACACGTACAAAGAAGCGGAAAGAGTTGGGGAGGGAGGGAAGATGCTGTCACCGTAGCCCCGGGAGAAGAGCCTCAGGGCACGAGTTAGTCCACTGGGGCGATCTAAACCACTGGACTTAAGCCCTGTGAGGTTGGAGGGATCATTCGTGAAAGTGGTTCAGTAGGACGCAGGTGGGGAAATCAGGTTGTAGGACGGGAAATGAGGGAAGGAGGCCTTGAGTGTTGACTGGGAAGTTTGGCTATGAAAGGGAGGAGAGATTGGGTACCAGTCACGGGGGGAAAAGGAGTTAAGGCGAGGTTGTTTTTAAAGATGGGAGAGATTTGATATGTTTACATGCTTATGTTAAGGAAGCAGTGCAGAAAAACCATTGAGGCTCTGTCAGAGAGAAAGGGGCTTGCTTAGCATGGAATGCCCCCCAAAAGGAAGTGTGGTGGAGAACCCAGGTAGAGTGAGGGCAGGCTTTAGAAGTGCCATCAGGATGGCGCCCTCTCTCCTCCCTCTGTAGCAGGTGAGAGAAGAGCGCCCCCTATGTCTCCTGTGAAGTAGGTGACCAAACTGTGGGAGAGGGGTCGGGGTGGGGGACTTGCGAATGGGGGAAGTAGAGAAAATGCGACGTTGCTGCCAGGGAGAAAGGGAAAGAGCGTGCACGCTGATCAGGGACATAGGAGGCCGGCTGGGTGGCTTTATACAACCAGGTGAGCTTGCGGACTGATCGTAAGGGGCACAGATCTGTACGGTTGCCATGTTCTCTAGTCACCCTCCGCCCAGATGCAAGCAGAGAGAAGGCAGTATAGGTTTTCCCAGGCAAGGGTGATGGGAAGAAAAGGGAGCAAGAGAGTTGAGAATATTTGCAAGAAAGGACTGAGATGATCACCCATGGAAGGCCGGCTCCTGTGTGAGGTGTGTTGGTCATGTTGCTAGGATGGGAACTGCTTAGTACATACCCTATAGCCATTGTCTTCCTTCCTCACTAAATGGAGCCCTTGTATCACTAGGGGCAGCAGCATGTGCCCAGTTAAAACACCACTTATTTTAGTTCCTCGTGCGGCTAGATACGGTTACGTCCCTGAGTTCTGGCCAGTGAGGTAAAAGGAAAAGCATGCAGGACCTCCAGGAATGATACTTTTAAAAGGAAGTGACTCAGCTGGGAAGTACATTACTTTGCTGTTCCCATCTTCCTCTTTCCTGAAATGTGGATGTGATGCTTGGAGCTCCTGAAGCCATTTTGGACCAGGAGGTAACCTGGAAATTGGAAGCAACATGCTGAAAAGGGCAGAAGGAAGTAGTCTAAGCCCCTTGTGGCTTTATGGAGCCACGGGGCTTTCGGGCAACTTAGATCACAAACCATAGACATAAACAATTTTTCTTCATTCAGCTGCGTTTTTTTCCCCTCTCCGTTTTCATGTGGGTTCCTGTCAAAACCTGACTCTTTTAGTCTTTCTAGTGGAACATGGCCTGTGTCTTGCGATATAGCAGGAAACAATTTGGTCAGATGTTTCAAGAGAGCATAACAAGAGTTACCAGCTTCCTGGCTCGAAATAACAGCACCCTCATTGCCCTTTGCTCCTCCGCCCTTCAGCCAAGTTTATGTTATAGGGCCCATTCGTTCTGTCATTCTCTCTCCTGTCTTTACATTCTGTATCAGTTGGTATGCTTCTGGCTACAAGAAAAAGAAAACTCAATGCAAGGTATCTTAAATAAATTGGATTTATTGGAGCGCCTGGGTGGCTCAGTGGGTTAAGCCTCTGCCTTTGGCTTGGGTCATGATTCCAGGGTCCTGGGATCGAGCCCCACATCGGGGGTGGGGGAGGGTCTCTGCTCAGTGGGGAGTCTGCTTCCCCCCCCTCCGTCTGCCTCTCTGCCTCCTTGTGGGCTCTCCCTGTCAAATAAACAAATAAAATCTTTTAAAAAATAGGATTTATTACCTCACAAAAGTTTGGAGATAAGGTGATCCTAGGATTAGTTAATTCAGCATCTCAGCAATGCCATCAAGGATCAGACGTTTCCCATTTTTCTGTTCTGTTATCTTCAGCATGTTCTTCACGGGCTAACTCCTCTAATGGTTGGAAGACGGCTTCTGCAGTCCCAGACATTATACGCAGACATGAAAACATCCAGCAGAATATAAAGAACTATTTCCTCCTCGTGTTTCTCTTCATAAGGGTGAAGTTTTCCGTTCAGGTCCTTCAGCAAACTTACCCTCATTCTCACTAGCCAGAACACACGGCCACCCTACACCAATGACCCACAAGGGGGCAGGGATCACCGCAGGTGGCTCAGACCCAAGGGACTCACCCCTGGTCCCATGATCGAGGAGTGGGCTCTGCCAGGCTGGCAGCAAGAGCATGACTGTTGGGAAAGCAGTCACGAGTATACAGGGGAGAAAGTAGACAGGAGGCCGGTGGTGTATCCGGAGAGAGCAGAGGTATTCATGTTTCAAGGTTCCAGTGAGATGGAAGAAAAGTGTATTATTGCCAGTAACTAGGGAGATTTGAATTTAATATTTCAAAGGAGGAGCAGTGGAAGATGTTAAAAAGGTAGAGGGTATAACTGTGGAAATGAGTAGAAATGGGATACAGCGGAAACGGTCGTTAGTGCTGAGGTCAAAGATCCAAGAGGCTGGCAGTAAGTTTCTCCAAGGACCGGTTGTAGAGGCTGTGGCAGGCAGGTCTCTTGGGAAGGAGGTGGTCAGGGTCTGGATTGCCAGCACACGCTTCTGAGAAAGGCCTCAGGCTGCTAGCACATGGGTCTGGGGACAGGTCACAGGTGCCTGGGGCAGTACAGGCAAGTGGCCTAACCTGTCTGTATCCCAGTGTTGGCATTTTGGAAAAAATCTACCCTGGTTGGTCAGGCCATTCTGGAAGGGGGTAAGGCCCTGTCACCTTCCTATGGGAGCCACTCAGGGACCCTCAGAAGATAGTGCCACGGGAGACCCCTAGGGACAGGGTAAGGTGGAATGGGGCAGAGGTGCTCAGCTGTGCTCTGGAGCTGCCTCTGCTCCTCACCCCGCTCCTGGCCAGGTCCCCTTCACTCAGCCTTGAGTTATCCCGCTAACCTCTGGCTCTCCTAGCTATAGTATCCCAGAGTCAGGAGGAGGAGGACGAGGCTTCTCGGCCGCTCTACCTGGATGGGGCCTTGGCTGGGAATGAGTGGGGGAGGCGGGCACCCGTTGTAATGGCCAGAGCAGCCGCCCTGTTACTACGGCGTATTTCACTTTTAATTCTGACATATAATGTAATGATCTTTTTTAAGGCCCGATGATATTATCTGCCTGACTAGATTATTGAGTCTTCATCATCTCCAGATAAATTTATGGCCAGGACGAGGCTCAGGATTTATCATCAGTCAATAGAGCTCGATACTCTAACAAGGCGTGTAATAAGATATACATATTTAATGATCCAAGGGGAGGAGCGCTAATGGGAGCCCGGAGTGAGTGGTCCGCAGGGCCGGGGCTCTGCCCTAGAGCTGCCATAGCTGTAGGGGCTATGGTGCCCCATGGTCCCTAACTCTGGCTTTTCCCCTGACCATCTCAGTGTCCTTCTTGTTAACATCCAGAGGAAGAGGAGGCAGTAGGGAAAGGGTTGGAGCTGGGGCCTAGGCCTCTTAACCCCAAGAGTGTAGAGATACCCCGCCAGGGAAGTCCTCTCCCTGCTTCTGGGCCTGGGATGGCGTTGGTGGGTAGTGGTGTCCTTAGACCTGTACACCCAGGCCCCTGAGCGTTAGGGCGGGCCCACAAGGGGAGGGAGTGCCGGGGCTGCGTACCCAGGCCGCGCTGATGGTGACGGATGGTTTTTCATTACAGCCTCTCAGGTCCTGCCCGCGCCCTGTGTGGAAATTCTATTTATTCCCTAATTTGTAAAAATTCCCTCTTTATCTGATCCCAATCAGGGCGGGGTAATTGGCTCTCTGGGGCAGCGGCTGGGGTCCTTGATGAAGAGCTATGTGGATGTACCCAGCCCGGCCCCCGCCCAGCCCGCCACCAGGGCCCACAATTAATAATGATTTGCAAATGGCAGACAAGCAATAACACAGAAAGATGTGGCGTCCGCGCTGCCTCTTCATTTCCTCCCCTCGCAGATATAAATGGCCACAGAACAAAAACCCAGCACTATAAATTCTAGAATTAGTTATTCACTGGGATAAATGGGGCCTGGAGCCACCAGCCCCTCTCCCTCCACCCTTCTTGCCTGCTTTCCCTGATCCAGGTGTGTTCGCGGGCCTGACCCCTGGCTCCTCTGTACCTTTGGCTTGTGGTTCAGTTCCACAGTTCCCTCTTAGACCCTTCTCCCCCCACTGTAGCTAGCCCTTCCTGTGTGGCCCAGAGTTGGGAGCTGGTCACCTGCTCAGGATCTATGGCTTCCGCAGCCTCCGCCTCCACTCGTTGACCTCTCTTGGCTGCCCAAGCTGGCTTCTGTCCCCTTCAGCGCTAGGGTCTAAATGGAGGTGACAGGTCCTGCCCAGCCAGGGAGTCTAGTTCAGGATTGGTCTTGGGTGTCTTCTTTGGCATTTGGGACGGCTCTGGTCATTTGTGTGGCCAAGTCTGAGTTGGGTTCCTGGTGACCAAATGCAATGTGAGTGACATAAGGTTTTGACACCTGCTCGCCGGCCAGGCCGTTGCGGGCTGTTGGCATAGGCGTTTCCGGGCACTATGCCCTCTCGGCCGGGCACATCCTCTCCCCGCCCCCCAAGTGGCTGTGAGCTGGCGGGTAATGGGCGTGTAATGGCCTCATTTCCATGCCCGGCCTCCAGGAGCGGCGGTAAGTGTTTGATTGCCTTAATTTCCAAACACATCATTATCCCAGCTTTACCAGCGCTTAATAAACACTTTATGAGGATTTTTTTAAAAACATCTTCGGTCCGCATACTTCTCTGAAGTGATAAACTCTAATTAAGTCTAATATTTAAAAATATGGTAATGGTGAGTTGTTTGAATAAGTGGACTGCATTTCTGTAATTTCATTATTACGTAAAACACGCTAATTATTTGGAGCGCGCTTATTACGGAGAGAGAAATCGCCTGCTAATCAAGATGAAATTGCCTTTTCCCCTTATTGTGGAACCACCGTCATCCTTCACCATCAGCCCTGTGGCACCTCCAGGCACCTCGGTGGGGTGGAGGGGGCGGAGGGGAGGGGCTAGAAGAAGGGGTCACTTTGGAGTTGAGGCTATAAGGGCCCTGACTTGGGGGGAGCACAGGGAGCTGTGGGAGCCGTGTCTGGGAACAGGGGTCTGTATCTGGGGGTGGTGTTAGGTGGGCCAGGGTAGCCCTGTCTGGGCACCCAGGGGACTACATGGGCCATGTCTGGGACAAGGAATAGGGGCTTGTGGGATATCAGGGGATTACTCCTGGAATAACGTTATTATTGGATATTATTGGAATAGCAACCATAATAATAATCACTAACCCAGCCACTGTTTTAAGCACTTCACAAATAAAAACTCATTTCATCTTTCAACAACCCTTTGAGGGAAGTAGTTGCTATAATTATCATTATCGTTCCCATTTTAGAAGAGAAGAAACCAAGACACAGAGAGGTGAAATAAGAGCATAACTTGCTCAAGTTCATAGTTACAAAGTGATGGAGTTTAGATTCGAACCCAGAATCTCAGGATATCCAGGGCCCTCTGCTGGTTCAGTCCTAAATTCACTGCCTTGGCTCCTGTTTTCCTTCTGAGTTACCCTGTGCTGCTGTACCCTGAGTTGTACCCAGTGTAGCTTGAGATGCTGGCCCCCAGCATAGAGTTGCCCAGTTAGCAAATAAAAATATAGGTCACTAATTAAATTTAAATGTCAGCCAAAGAACAAATAACTTTTTTAAAAAAAGATTTTATTTTTATTATTTATTTAACAGAGAGACAGCGAGAGAGGGAATACAACCAGGGGAGTAGGAGAGGGAGAAGCAGGCTCCCCACTGAGCAGGGAGCACAATGTGGGGCTCAGTCCCGGGACCCCGGGATCACAACCGGAGCCAAAGGCAGATACTTAGCCACTGAGCCACCCAAGCGCCCAGAACAAATAATTTTTTAGTGTAAGTATGTCCCCTCTGGAGCTGGGGACTTATTAATGTGGCAGTCCTCTGTCAAGCAGGCCCAGCATTGACTCACTGGCCCTTTGCTCTCGGGCATGATGCTGCCAAGATGTGCTAACGGACAGAAAGATGTAGCAGCAAAATGAGGTTCTAGAATGTCAACACATCAGGGTTCTTGCTCTTCCGTCCTTACCAAGGTTCCTGCTCCCAGTGCTGTTCCCACCCCTTCTTTCCTGGCTCTTGCTCCATGGGCTCTGGCCCCCATTCCTCACCAGCTCCTAGAGATCACTAAGAAAGTGTACTTACCAGGCTGAGTTTTTTTGTCTGAATCTTCCTTTAGGCCACACTGCCTTGCAGCCCCATAAAGTCAGCAGCACGTCACCCTTCTGCCCCTGATGTCTCCCAGTCCAGTTTGTCTCTTTGATCATTTCGTGTGCATTCTCTTTCCTCACTCCAACAGACGCACGTATGGGAATTGTACATATAATGGTGGCATCATTTCAGAAGGGTGGGGAAAGTGTGGACAGTTCAATCAATGGTGATAGGACAATGGCTATCCACTGGGGGAAAAAAGTAAAGTTGGATCTTCTATTTCTTACCATATATGAAAATAAATTCCAGATGGATTAAAAAGTTAAATATAAAAACAAAAGTATTAGAAGAAAATATATGATAGTTTTCTAATAGCACTGGGATAGGGAAGGCCTTTTTCAGTGAGATACAAAGCCTAGAAGCTGTAAGGGAAATGCCTGATATGTTGACATGTCCCATAGGAATCTCAAGATTTAACACTAAGGTCACCACTGCCCCAAACCTACACCACCTCAGGTTTCCCTTACCTCTGTGGGTGGTGCTAAGATCCTAGACTCACCCCCCCACCCATAGCCCCACACTCTATCTCCCCCCAGTAAGCCATGCTCATTCTGTTCCTTTGAAAGCTCTAGCCTCTGTCCACGTCTCCGCACCATCCGTACATCCCCACCTCCGTCTCCACCGCCACTGGGCCGGTTCTGGGCCACTGTTTCTGGCCTGGACCATGGTACAGTCTGCTAATCGGTGTCTGTGCCTTCAGGGTTAACCCCTCCAATCCTTGAGTGATTATTATGAAATGCGGATGTGGTTCTGTCTTGTCCCTCCTTACCTAGGTTGGCGTCTCCTCGTCATTCCCGGAGTAGTAAGCTCTGAAACTCCTTAGCTTGCCATCCCGTCCGTCTGCAGGGCTTCCTCTGGCCAGTCACTGCCGGCCTGTCCAGCTTCGTCTCTCGCCGCGCGCCTGCCTCTTACTCTTCAGCACCCCCACCGCCTGCTAGACTTAAGTACTTGTTTCTGGACACACTACATTTCCCCTCCAGCCAGGTGCCCATGTGCTATTCACTATGCCGGGGTCACCTCCCCACTCCAAGCCCAGCTTGCTGGCGGGCCCCCTCCCACATGCCCTTAGACTTCTGCCTGGCTTTGTCCCTGGGGACCCCTTTCCCCATCCTTAGTGCCTTTTCTGTGCTGACTTTTCCCGAAGCACTGCTCACACCGCACCTCTGATGGGTCTGCAGCCAGGCCCATGACCCGGCTTGGCCCGTGTGCGCCCAGCACGCAGAGGGGTCAGTGTGTGTGTGCTGAATGAAGGCATGCACGAATAAATGGTTCTCTAAGAGTTTCCTTGGGCCCTTTCCCTCCTGAGGGTGGCCCTCACCCAGGCCCTGCTTCCCGGAAGCCCTCTACTGTTCGGTTCCCAGACAAGCGCTCCTAACTGGCCCGTGTCAGCCTCAGGTCATTGTCCTGTGTAAGCCCTCATTGGGTGTCCTCTGTGGTCTGAGCCCTCGCTTCCGCTAGCAGCTTTGCCAAGCAGATATTTGATTACCCTTGGGCCCAGCCCACAAGCTTATCCTTTGTCAGGTGCTAGCCCCACTCACCTCTCTGACAGATTTAAGCAGCTGCACATCTCCCGTTACGGAGTTGGTAATATAAAAATATTTCCAATGTTAAGAATATTAATGCCCCAAACAGAAGAGAGTCATCTTGTCACAAGCTGATAACCCTGCAGGAACATAAAATCAGGCTAGTCTTCTAGAATTTGGAGGTAAGGAAGACCTACCTTGGAGGCCTCTGTTGTGGGCAAGAGGCTGTGTGCCTCCCACCCCTCACCTTCTACACCATGCCAGCGTCAGGCTGGCCTCGTTAGCTCAGTGGGAGGTTCCAGAAGGGGGAGCTGCTGACCAGGTGGCCCCTGGGCTTTAAGCAGAGGACTCTCCCAGAGGCCATGTTGTCACCAGCCTCACCCTGCTGCTCTCTCTGAACTTGTGGCCTGTTAAAAGGCCCAGATTTGTCTCTTTGCTTCTGCTCCGTTTCCTCAACTTCTAACCATACCGTTGACTTTTTAACCTGCTTAGTAGGTTGCACTGGCTCACGAGGTTTCCGGGGCTAGAAAAAGAGCCTGGGCTGGAAGCCCACAACTGCCATACTGCGGACTTGGGGAACTGAAGCAGGTGTCTTCCCCAGTCTGGGTCTTTGTTGTAGTGGACCAGTTACAACAAGTTAGACTCCAGAATGCTCAGTAAACAGGATCAGTAGTCAGTGTGAGCTTGTGCAGTGAATGCCAGTTGATCTCAGCACGTGTGCTGGCCTCTCTGTCATCTGCGCCATAGATTGTACGGGATTTACCTTCTCGCCGTCGGGTCACCCGGGAAACTAGCATCCTTGCCTTCCCTCCAAAAAGAGGAAGTACTCCAAACCTAAAGTACCAACAAAGACGGAGGGGTGTGGAGCGGTGTCACCTGCTCAGTGCTCACAGTTAACACAGGTAGCATCCCTGGTCACCCCTAGTGGCGGAATCTGAACTTCAAAGAAACTTAAGCACTTGCCACAAGCACACAGCCAGTGGGCAAAGACTAGAAATGGGTCTATCTGTGTCATTTTCAGAAAACAGTGGGTCCTGGAGATTGGAAGACAGGGATTGGGGGCAGAGAATGGCAGAGGTGAGACCAGAGAGCGGGGACCCGTTTTTTATAGGGCCTTTACCTTTAAGTCATATTAAAGAGTATAGCCTTGAACCTGAGGGCAGCAGGCGCCATTGAAAGGATTTAAAGAGACAAGGATGTGATCAGATTTGTGTAAGAAAGATCACTTGGGCTACAAGAGAATGGATTAGAGGGAGAAGAAAGAGGAGAGGCTGTGTAAGAGCAAGAGATGATGGGGTCTGCCCTGGGCGGTGGGGGTCGGGTGGGGGTGCTGCCAGAATGAAGGGAAGTAGACGATTAAACAGTGAGAAGATAAAATTCACAGTTGATGCTTGAGAACTGGGGAGGGAGAGGGCAAAGTGTCAAGCCCGATTCTCAGGCTTCTTTGGGAGCACTTGGGTTACTGTTCATTGGGATGGAGAACACTAGGTAGTGAAGACATGTGGGAAGGACATTGGTGCATTACTGGATGTTTTGAGTTTACATGATCTAGAAAGAGATGTTCCAGAGCTCAGGAGAAGTGCAGGCAGGAGATGGCGATCTTCAGGGCTCGCTGAAGCTCAGGGCGTGGACGAAGCCAGCCAGTGTGTCCAGTGGGGAGAGGTCAAGGACTGACTGGGGCCAGGCACAGGTGGGAGGTCAGTGCTGGCTCTCTGGATGGCTGGTGGCCTGGGGGGAGGGGCTGGGCACATTCACTTGGGCCAGGGGAGGCAGATTGAGCGATTTGTCCAGCAATGAGGGAGGAGCCAGATGAAGTCAATAGAAAACTAATTTTCTTTTCTGCTGGAAGAAATGAGGTGTGTGGCCGCTGGGTAATTGCAGATAACGAGGGGACTTATTCTTAATATGCACAGCGGCCATGGTCCCCAGAGTGCAGGAGACAGGAAGGATTGGAGGTGCCCTGACAAGGCCAGACATCTTTGGGAAGAAAATCACCCTATCGTAGCACCTTTTGACGGTGCCATCACAGCCTCTGGACCCTATCTTAAACCCTCCTGCTCCCAGGGCCCTTCCTGCCCCATCTCCAGCCTGCCCCTCCTACACAGATCTTCCTGCCCCCTTCTCCTTCCTTTCAGCTGCCTCACTCCTGTCGCAGCCCCCTCCCTCCACCTTCTACCCCCACAGCACAGGCATACACACTAAGGGAGACAAATGACGGGGCCTCAGCTGAGCGGGGTGCGTGTCCGGCCCATAAACCACGGGGACGGGTCACGTCTGGAGTTGCCATGGCCGCCACTACCCACCCATCTGTCTTCCCACTGTCCTGCCTCAGACCAGCCCTCATGGCTTCTTGAGTCCCTGGAGGAAAAGGGTGTCCCCGTGTCTGGGTCCTGTATCACTTTTACATGTGCGTATCCCCCTTGAGTATGTTCATGTTGAGGTCGGCTAAAGAGGACCGTGTTCGACTGGTCTGCCCCAAACAGGGCTCAGAGTCGTGTCTGGCTAATGACATGGGACCTGGGCCGGCCGACTCCCCTCCCTCAGCCCTTCTCTAGCTCCGTTGGGCCCTGTTTCCTAGTCTAAGGTTTTAGATAGGGCAGGCTGAAGGGCTCAGTGGAAGGAGTTGGCCCTTGACAGATGCAGAGGCCTCCTGACCCCACCTTGACCTTACCACCGCCCCGCACCTGATTATGACATCGAAGTATAATGCTTCTGCAATCACAGCATCGATCCCATGAGGGCTGGTAGCGGCTGAGGTCCTGGTTATGGCCCAGGAGCATCTGTAGGAGGTGGGAGAGGGGTGGGAGGACAGGCACGCGAAGGGATGGGGAGCAGACTGGTGTTGTTGGCAGTGGAACAGAAAAACTCTGGCCACTTGGGTATTTCCGTCCCTGGCTTTCTGTAGAGGGACGAGTGTTGGGCAGCTGCACCTCCTGCTGGTGGCATTAGAACAAGTCCTGGCGGGTGTCCATGATACTGAAGGCCCAGAGTACCTGCTCCTGCAGCCGCCAGGGTTCCAGGAGTTTCTCACAGGGATCAGTAGTGGAGAAACTGCCGTGACAGGGTCTGGCTGGAGCAGATGTACTTAGATACAGCCAGAGACAGGACTACTGAAGCCTGACCGGCACCAGCTTCAAGCCTAGTGGGGTGGGAGAAGCAGAGCTTAGGCGGAGCACACAGGCACGTCTAGTGGAGGATTGCGGGCCAGGATGTGGGAGGACTGCAGACCTGGACCGTCTCTACTGCTCTGGGCTCCACAGGAGAAGGGGCCCAGGCAGGCTGCTGTTGGGAGCGCATAAGCCTGGGGCCCAGAGCGGGCTTCCCAGGCTCCTGGCCCAAAAGTGCCAAGGCCTGTGCTTCATTACCAGCCATTATGGCCTGGGCCACATCTCTCTCTCTCTCTCTCTCTCTCTCTCTCTCTCACACACACACACACACACACACACACACACACACAAGTGCCGGCAAAGTCACCCTGGCCGTGGGCGTGATGAATGGCCGCACAGTAATGAAATGGAGACATCAAGGCGGGTGGCGGGAAGACGGAGTGTGGCGGACAGGCCGTCCCCACGCGGCGGCAACAAGAAGGATCGCCCAGCGGCCGGGGGCCGTCAAGGGAGAAATTACACATTTACTCTGCCTTTTTCTTACTGCGACGGCACCCATACATCACCGCTGGGGCTGGGGCGGGACATGCCGGCCAATTTCCAGCATGAATTATGGGACCGAGCAGCATTGAGATCATGCTTCCTGCTGGCCCAGCCTCATCCAGCCCAACGTGAGGCTGGAGATGCCTCCACCAGGGGACAGGACCCCCTGGTTAAGAGCCTGTGGCTCCTGAATCTGACCCTGCTCCCCTCCCCCAGCCATGTAAGAGCACCTGTGGGCACAGGGGGGAAGGATCTGGGCCCCATCTAAATGTGCTCTTTCTTTTTTCAGATGACTGCAAGAACATTGCCAACATCATGAAGACACTTGCGTATCAAGGCTTCATCTTCAAGCAGACATCAAAGCCGTTCTGATTGGCCGAGGACGGGATGGGGCAGGACAGGGTAGCTGCTTGGCCCAGCCCAGAACCCTCCTTTCCCTCACCAGAGGGGAAAAGGGAGAGTGGCACAGCTCTACATCCAGAGTGTCCCCCAGCCTGCCCTGTGGGCTTGTGCCCTGGGTAAGGGCTTGGCCAATCGGCCCCTCTGGAGCAGACACTTTGTGCCCCCCACCCCAATCCCTCAACCTTAGCCCAGTATTAGCCCCTCCCATTGTGGGCCTGGGCTAGGGGGACCCAGGCACTCACCGCCTCTTCCCTGGTACACAGGCTTCTGCTGGGGCCACCGAGCCCCCCTGTGCCCCCTCCCATCTGTAGTGCATGGTGTGTGGTGCCCCCAGGGCTCCAGGACAGATCAGGCCCCACCTTGTGTCTACCCCCATCCCCGCTGTGAACGTGCCACTGAATAAAGTCGGGGAAACGAGGCTGTGGGTGTGTGTGGACCGGGCGCTGCTATGCCTGATGCCGTCCAGGGTGCACAGGGGTTAGCGTGTGTTCCAGGCTGCTCTGGGGCTGAAGGCCACCGGAGTGGCTGGCAGTCACTGGAGCACATGTGAGACCCTCCCTGAATAAGCACAAGGCAGTGTTTGAAGTGGCTGGTATCTGAAGCCATCGCTATGTGTGAGCCATCTTGAGAGCAGAACCAAGTACAGATGTTTGGGCAACACTGGCAGTGGTGAGAAGGCTGCTCGGGGCATCCACACAGGCAGGTCCCAAGGCCACCCCTGTCGAGTGGGTGTGATGACCGCACCCCCCCGCCCCCCTAGCCAGGGGTGGGAAGGAAAAGGAAGCAGCCCAGTCCGACTCAGCAGCTCTATTTACACAGCAGCACCCGCACCCACTGTGGCCTCTCATGGCTTCTTGGCTTTCTTCACAGAAGAGGAACTGGAGGCTGATTCCCGTCGCTTCCTCTGAGAAGACACAGAAGGCAATGGAGTCAATGGTCCCCCAAGCTCTGCTCGGGCTCGGTGCATGTATTTCACACTCGGGGCGGGTGATGCCCACGGCCACCCAGTCCTGCCCTCAGTCTCAGAACCCCGTCACAGTAACTGCGGGCATCGGAGGGAGCGGGGCCGGCCGTTCGCGCTCCCCCTGCCCAACTGGGCTCTTACCGAATTGGGCGTGAGGGGCGCGCCCACCACATCAATGATGGTGTCCTTGGTGGGGTCGGGGCCGAGACCGGGGTCAGGCACTGCCGGCTCCGCAGAGGCTGGAGCTGGGCCGGACGCTGGCGTGGCAGGGCCAAGCACACCGGCCCGGGCCAGGGCCTCGTGCCGGTGCCGCAGCATCTGTAGCTCGTACTCGCAGTTGGCGCAGGCCTGCTTGAGCTCGTAGAGTAGCACCAGGTCACTCCGCAGCTCGTTGAACATGTGCACCAGCTCCTCCGTGGGCGTCGGGCTCAGCTCTGCAGGCGGTGGGTGGAGGGCACAGGCAGAGCCAGGGTGTGTGGGAAGGCCAGCGACGAGAAGTGCCCTTCCCCGCCCAGCCTTGATCACGAGCCACAGGCGGCCAAGTCCCATGGGCCCAGTCCCCACTCACCCACACCAAGCTCCAGCAGCATCTGCTCCAGGGCCTTGATCTTCTTCTGTCCCACGGAGCTTGGCAGCTTCATCTGCAATGACCCAGGATACTAAGCCCTCTCCCCGACGAGTGGTTAAGGACAACGGGGACCAAAGGTAAGGGGAGCGGGAGAGAAGTGAACCCTTGGAGGGAGCTCTGTAGAACAGAGCAAGAGCTTTGACTTCAGCCCGGCCACACCCCAAGACCTCTCTCTGAAGCACATGGTACCCTCCCCGCCGGGGCTCCAGGGCCACGGCTGCCACGTGCAGGCTGCAGGGAGCCCAGGGCCCCAGCACGGCGATGGAGGCGACACGTACCCGCTGGCTCCGCAGGGTAACACCGGCAGACTTGAAGTCTGGGAACTTGATGCCTGCAGTCTCGGGAACAGCCTGGGGGAGAAGAAGTTATGGAGACCGAGGCACAGTGGCGGGAGGGCCCAGGGTTAGTCCCGACGCCCTGCCAGCTCTGGGTGCCCTCGGAGCTCTGCACCCTGAACTGGGCTGACTCAGTCTCCGCACCGGCTTCTCCGCCTCCTTTTTCTGGGGTAGCTTCTTCTTGGGGGCCTTGCGCTCGGTGCGGCGCTGCTCTGCGGTGGTGTCAGCCGCCGTTATCAGCTTCTGCAGGTCCTGGCTGCGCTTCTCCCGCTCCTTCTTCCTGGCCTCAATCTTGCGCAGCTCCTGCAGCAGATACTCCTCCTCTGCTACCTGGGAAAGCGAGACACCTCAAGTGTGAGGGTGCATTGGGAGGGGGGACCGGGGCAGATGGGGAGCTGCAGGCCCACTAGCCTATCCGTGAGCCACACCGAGAGGCAAGGGACCACGAGGGAAGGGGAGGGGGTGGAGTGGGGAGAGTGGCTAGCAAGGCAGGACTAGCGGAACCTGGAGGGGAGGGAACTGCAAGCCTGCGGGATGAAAGCAGAGGGCTTCAGGGACTGACCTGCTCCGGGGTCCGGTTGTAGAGACGCTCCAGCTGCTCCTTCCGCCGCCGCTCGTGCCCAGCATCAAACACCGGTATCTTGAGGTCTGTGCCTGGCACAGCCCGCACATTGGCAAGCTTGGCACAGATGTGATAGTACCGCTCCTTCAAGTCCTCCACAGAACGCTTCTGAGGATAAAGACAAGGTGGGAATGGATGGTGAGTGCCCAGAGTCACAGGGACGAGGTCTCATGAAGGCAGGGGGCCTGCCAAGCACAGGGGTGGGACACACATGCAAATGCGTAACACCAGCTCACCTTGAACTGCTGGTGGTCATAGCGGTCGTGGATTACTACAAAACGTAAGTCAAAGCGGCGGCTGAGATCAAAGAGATGGTCCGTCTCTGCCTTAGTCCAGGCGTCGTCGTGGAGGTACAGCTGGTACTCCTGCTCTGAGTACACAGGAACCTGCACAGTCTACTGGCACAGAGGGACAGAGTAGGGGCGCACCACGTCATGGCCAGCGGGCTTCAGCCCCCTGTGGTCACAGCCTGTGATCTGTGTACTGCCCATTCCTAGGCGGGACCAAAGCAAACCCTCTGCCTAGGGCCCTGCACACTGCAGCCTGGAAACGATGTTTCCAGGTGAGGAAACACACTGCTTGCCCAGAGACCCCAGCAGGCTAGGACTGCAGCCTGCCTCCGGATTGGGCCCAGGAGCAATGTGACCATGCCTTCAGCTCCAGAGCCTCAGTAACAGGATACATGCTCCTGTCCCCAGGGTTAAGGTGAGGGGCTCACATGTAAGGGCTTCTGTGGAGTCCAAAGGTTAACTCTGGAGTAGAGCAGATGGCTAAATACTGGAGAAAGGCCCAGGAGGCTGGAGTCTGGGGAACCCTTCTCTGAAGCACTGCTGCCACCCAGTGGCGACAATGAGACTTGCAGCTCCCCAGAGCAGGCCAAAGTCTCATCTCTCTACAGAAAAGGGGCCTGAATCCTACTCCCAGCACATGCACCCCTGCACACATCCCTGCCTCCCTCCTGCCATGCCCCAACCCCCAGACCCTCCTCGGGGACAAAAAGCACCACCACCAACTGAGCCAGCCAGTCAGAAACTCCAGGAAGGAGTCAATGTTAGGCTAGACTAGGGAAGTTCCTTTTCTCTATCAAAGACCACACTGGTTCTAAACCTGCTCTCAAGACCCTATTTCTAGCTGCCTCCTGGACTTCTCCTACTGGAGGTCCCACATACACCTCAAACTTAATATGCTCAGGTGACAGATGTTAACCAGACTTATTGTGGTGATCATTTTGCAATATACACAAATATGAACCTCAAACAATATTGTATGTTGATTATACCTCAAAAGAAATATATGTGTATGTTCAGTACTGAGCTCATCACCCTCCCTCAAACTTCTAGCTCTTTCAGGTCAATTCTCAAATCAATGTCACCATTAGCCAACACAGGTGCCCAAGCCAGAAGACTAGAAAGCATCTTTAAGCATCTTTAACTCCTACCTTTACCTTTCACCCCTCCCCTTCCACAAAGCTGGGGCTTTTACCCCCAGGATCTCTATCTCTACCTGCCACATCCCTGTCCCGACCATCACCACCACTGCCTGCATCAGAGAAACAGCCTCCCCACCAGCCTGTCTCCATTTGATCCCCTCCAAATAATTCTCCATCTGCATCCAAGATGTGATCTCTCTGACCAGTGCTACTATGTAAAGCACAGCCTGTAGACCACTGCTGTTTGCAAACTGGTACCAGTGGTCTATGTTAAGTATGGAAAGTGAGAGTAGGCATTTAGAAACCTTTATGACAATTTCACAGAAATCACATCCTACTGAATTGAATATGAAGAAACACGCGGGTTGGGGGGCACCTGGGTGGTTTAGGTCGTGATCTTGGGGTCCTAGGATCAAACCCCGTGTCAGGATCCCTGCTCAGTGGGGAGTCTCCCTCTCCTCTGCCCCTCCCCCCACCTTGCTCTCTCTCTAATAAGTAAAGTTTTAAAAAAAAAAACCCAGGGACTTGTATTTTGTCTTTTCTTGTCACCTTACTGTCAGTCTCTGATGGACTGGAAATTATTTTTTTTAAGCTCTTCATCACAGATAATTGAGAAGCACTTTTCTAGAATAAATATCTGATCATGTCACCCATCTCTTCCTAAACCCCTCAGAAGTTCTCTACTATACTAAAAGTGTCTTCTAGCTAATTCACAAACTCCTCAAAAGCATAGGTCAGCACCGGGACAGGACACTCTGAGGATCAAGGAATATTTACAGAATCAACCAACGAACACAGGAGTAGGTGACCCAGCCTCTCTGCAGCCACACGCTCACATGCCCCAAGTTCCAAACAAATGACTAGCAGTGTTGGGAACTCACTGGGCTCCCCTCAGCCTTTGTTGTTCTTGCCTAAAGTGCATTTCCACTTCCACATTCCTTCCTCTACATAGGTTAACTTCTCATCCTTTTGGCCTTTTACAGGTATCAGCTCCTCTTGGAAGTCTCTCTGGTTTCCCAGGCTTGGTTAAGTATCCCTTCCAAGTATTTCAATTCCATTTAATTAAGGAAAAAAAAAAAAAAAAAAAAAAGCTCAGGACCTGTATAGCCAGTTCTGCTCTCAAGGGGCTCACAGTCAAGTGAGGGAGACATTCATTCATTCAACATATATTTATCCTGGGCCTGCCAGACCTATGCTGAGAACACCAGTGCTAAATGCTGAGTAAGACAGACAGTGGCCTTACCTTCTCAGAGCTCAGAGTCTGCTGAAAAAATAATTTAGTCCAGTGTGGCGAGTTTGATGCCAACCGTACACCTAAGGGTATAACAAGTGACACCTGATCCAGCCTGGGGACAAGGGTTGGTCAGGGAAGAGGTGACAGGAAACAATAAGGTTACTTTGAAAGAGAAGAGTGAAATGATCATGATTCTCTTTTATAAAGACCACCCTGGCAGCAGTAAGGACAGATGAGGGGAAACAAGAGCCTGGGAGGCCAGCTGGCAGGTTTTGGAAACAATCCCAGGTGAGAAGTGAAGAGGCCTGAACTAAAACCGCACCAGTGGAAGGTAGGGAACAGGGCACAGACCTAATTTTGGGTTAAAACCACAAGACTTGGCACCTGGACATAAGAGGTAAAAGAAGACACCATCACAGGTGACCCCTGTGTCTCAGGCTTGAGCAAGAGAGCAGCTGGGGAGCCACAGACTGAGAGTGGGGCTCCAGGAACCAGCGGTACTGGAAGGAAGATCATTAGTTCATCTTACTCCGACTTCATTCTCCACCTGCAGTCACCACGATCCTTCTAAGACTCAAATCGGATCCTGACAGTACTCTATTTAAAAATCTGTCAGTCGCTACCCAAAGATAGTAGGGCCAAGCCCAGATTCCTGAGCCGGGCTGCCAAGCCCTGCCTGACTAGACCCTGCTGACCTCTTGGGCCTCATCTTGCACCACGTCCTACCCCGGGTTTGGGCTTTCAGGAGGGAAACGCCTGCAGCACACCATACATGTGACTGGTTTTCTATCTATGCCTTTGCTCCTGCTGGGCCCTCTGTCTGAAAAAGTCACTACACTTTGTTCCTAACATTGCCTGGTGACATACTTTAGGACACAACTCCAGCTCTAACTGCTCCAGGAAGCTTCCATGGCCTTCAAGTCCTCCCCAAACAGCATGCATCCTACTGGACTGTAATTACCTGTGCCTCTCCCCACTCCCTCCCCAACAATATGGAGAGTTTCTTGAGGGTAGTTATTGTTGCTGGTGTAATTCTGTGTTCTGAATACCTAAGGTTTGACTTGGCATGAAGCAGCTTTTACCAAATACAAAATGAACATTCTTTCATCTTCTCAAATTGTTTCATCAACCTTCCCTCCCATCTCAACACCTCACCTCTTGGTTGTCCCTTCTCAATCCTGTACCTCCAGCCTCTCCCTCCACTGGAACTTAGGGGGTCTGAGGATGGTGGTGAGATGGAGGAAAACCAGGTCTCTCCGAGGTGAGGGAGAATGACGGGTCACACCCGGATGTGCTCAGTCCGGGAAGCCTGTGAGCCACCCATGCAGAGCAGTGCAGGTACAGCTGGCTACACTGGGCTGAGGGGGGGAAAGTCAGGACTTGAAGCCCTGGGATCAGGGCCCAGTGTTTTGGGCCTCCAAGTCGAGGCTGCTCCAGGCTACAGGGACTGTGACACCGTATCATATAATGGCTTGAACAACAGCCTAGGAAGTCCTAGCCTAGTCCAGCTCTGCCTCTCACTGGCTGGGGGAGTGTGGGTAAGGCTCTGCTCCGTCTGAGCCTTAGTCATCTAGACCAGAGATGATTCAGCTCGGACCAGGGTGCCGGCACAGGGAATGAAGAACAAAGGCAGATATGGTTTATTATGGGAACAGAATCCGTGGACTCAATGACTCGATGTATCGCTGAGATTTAGTTCAAATGCCACCTTCTCACAGAGGCCCATCCTAACCACATTATCTAAATTAGGCCTCCCCTATGGCCTACAAGTTCACTCTTTAACTCATTTCATATCCTGGTTTCATTTTACCTTTTACTTTTTACTTTTCATTTCAGATAAGATGGCTCTTATCTGAAAGAATCCTACTTATTTGCTTACATTTTTGTCATCTATCCTTCCCTGCCTTCTTGGTCCTATTGTTGAATGAAATAATTAGAGACTACAGGAGAAGTGATGTCAAGGATGATTCCCATGTTTCTGGTTTGGGTAGCTGGGTGGACAGTGGTACCATTCACTGATATGGGTGAGGAAGAGAGGGAACAGATGGGTTCTGCTCAGGGGTACCTACCTGAAGTTCTTGTGGGGCCTTCCCGAAGAGACATTAAGTAAATGATTGAAGATATTAAGTGGGGTCACTTAATGCCTTGCATATAGCAGGCAACCGAAGCTACAGAGAAAATGAGACCCACTAGGGAGAAAGCACAGACAGAGAGGGACACAGCTCTGAGGAACAGCAACATTTGAAGGGCCAAGAGAAACCACCAAAAACCAGACCAGGCCCAGGAAAGGACAGGATCCCATGGGCGGACGAGACCCATGAAGTCTCACCCTGCAGGTATGTGCCATGTGGACTGAGTGAGTAACCGTGGTTGACACAA
Source organism: Lontra canadensis (assembly GCF_010015895.1). Lineage (NCBI taxonomy): Eukaryota > Metazoa > Chordata > Mammalia > Carnivora > Mustelidae > Lontra > Lontra canadensis. The sequence continues at coordinate 10,460,624 of NW_022631054.1, read as the reverse complement.
AGACTGACCGTGCCTCTGGAGCCAACCCCAGGAGGCTGAGAGCTCCCAGGAGTAGCTCTGAGTGGCTGAGCTACGTTGCCTATGTCCAAATGGTGATGGCTCACCTTATTGAACCTGGCGAAGGGGTAGTCCTTGCCCTCCTCAGCTGCCCGTCGCCAGTGGAAGAACATAGCTCCATCCTTACGGGCTGGGTTGGTGAACGGCATCCACTTCCAGGGCCGCACCTTCTTGGAGCCTAACTTGGCTTTCACTGTGCGGTAGCCTTGACCAGTGTCACTGGGTAGCAGTGGGGGTGCATCCCTGGCAGCAGAGTTTGGAGAGATGAGAGGTTAGAGTCAGAGGTGTGCAGAGAGCCTTTGGGACCAGGCTGATCTACCCTGGAGCAAGGAAGTCACATCCTGGAATGAGAAGTCTGAGCTCCTCCTACATCCTACTAAGCAAGCAGGAGCCCCGACTGGGGAGGGCAGCAGGGAGAGAAGTGGCAGAGAAAACCAAGAGAAAACCAGGAGATAGGGACATGCAGACTGGTCAGGGACCAGAACCTAGGGTGCTTGGGATTTTAGTACTTGCTTCTTGTCAGAGTAGAGCAGTGCATAGACCTCTCGGTGCATGCCCTCGGGCCTCTTGAAGGTCAATGTCTCGGAGGACTTCTTGGACTTTTTCTGAGAAGAGAAACCACAGGATAGGAACCCCAGCCTAGACTCCTTTCCCTGAAAATTCTCTAGCCCAGCCCAATCCCTAACAAAGCAGCACCTACAGGTACAATGATAACGCATACACACTTGACACATAACGACGCACTGGGAAGGCCCACTCACAGGGAAACCTCTAGTTGGAGCAAGTCATTCCTGCCCAACCCCACCTCGCGGGGTAGAGCCCCGACCTGTCAGAGTAGAAGATATTTTTCCACCCTCTCTCAGAACGTCACACCGACCTGGTGCCACCCTGCCCCAATATCCTACAAGAGTCTCACTCTTTGGCTATTCTCATCTCTTAGGAGTATCACACTCTCTTGGTCCCCACCATTTCCCATGGGTGTCCCACCACCTCCATCCCCTCTCATCAAGGTAACACTGTCTGTCCCATTATGTCACACCTTTTATCGCCCATCTCTCTAGGAGCGCAGCACCGCCCTCCTTCTCCCCCCTCTCTCTCCCAGTGTCACTGCTCCCCACTTCACTTCCAGTACCCAAGGCTCTCAGGCGCCCCCGCTACCTTGTCTGGGTTGATAATGTCCTTTTTGCTGATGGTCCCGGAAGCTGCATCCCCCTCTGGACCTCCGAGTTCTAGTATGTCCCGCACATCCGCGCCTGTGGCCATCGCGCCCGATGGGGGAGCGCCCCGAGGTCAAGGGTCAATGCCTGAGAAGGGACCAGGCTCAGGCCGGGGGGCGGAGCCACTTCAGCCCCAACTGAGGCGGGGTGAAGAGGCAGACCGCTACGAGGAGGGCAGTCCAGATGTGGTCGGGGTTAGGCCTGTCTCCCACCGTTTGGGTCTCCCTAACTGCCCCGTCTGCCTCCTAAACCCCAGCGCCTCGGCACCTGGATTCTGACTGCGGGGTCTACCGCTCCCCTATCCCCGCAAAGCCGCGGACAGAAACTTCCGGTCGTGCGCACTCTAAACGCGGCCGGCAGGAACACTTCCGGTCTGTGCTGCGCGGAAATGGAGCCGGCTGGCAACCCAGTGCGAAAGCGGCTGACTGTGGTGAGCTCGTGGCAGGTATGGCTCCCACCCGCTCGCCGATGTCGGGTGCTGCCTGCTTTCTGGCATTTCCGCTCTACGTTGCTTTGTTGCATCTCGGGCAATAAAAACAGCGCAGAGTTTTGGAAGTCGCTTAATTCCTCTGAGGCCGTTTCATTTATGAAATGGAAATTGTAATGGCACCTGCTTAAGTGAAGGACCGATAATCCATGCAAAACGTTAGCAAATTGCCTGGCACGTTTAATTTTTTTTATTAAATGAATTAGTAGTATTAACGGCCCCTGTTCATTAAATGTTAAGTGTGTGCCAGGCACTGTGCTAAGCGTCGGAGGTGAAGAGATGAACTAGTCAAAGCGGAGCATCCTATGATGGCTGCCAAGTTGGAGTGAGGCCTGCACCCTCACAGCTTCTCTGAGGGAGCTCCCCCTCCCATGGGGCTTTCCTGGAACTAAACTGGCCTGGGAGCGAACGGCGCTAGTGTGGGTTACAAAGAGGCCCAAGAACACAGCGCCGAGCAGGGAGCAGCCAGAAGAAGTCTCTCTTAAAGGAAGAAATTTATTAATCTCCCTGGAGAGAGAAACGTCTGGAACAGGAGGTCCTGAGGAAGCGCGGAAGGCACAGGGAAAGCAGCTCCCAACTTCAGTCTCTGCATTCCATCCCACAAACATGGAAGACACGTAGCCATTGAGCATGGAGTGAGGGCTTGGCAAGGCCCTGAGGAAACTAGACCCCAGGCTGCCAAAGAACCAAGCAGGGACTTGAGGAGCACAGAGCCTGCACAACTTAGCAATCAATGTTGTAGCCTGCTCTGGCTTGGAGGGGACAGGGACGCAGCAGCTGCAGCTGCCAGCCTACCTAGATCCCAAAACTTTGAAGAACTGGATCTGGAGGTAGAAATCTTGCGCTTTTCCAGAGACCTGATTTCTGGGTGAATCCTCTGGGCTCTAAATAGTTTCTAGGCAAAGCCAGGGTCTCGTGCAGAAATTGCCCTCAGGGTAAAGGAATGGTCCTTGGAGCCAGAAGAGGACAGAGCAATGGGAAAGAGTCCTGCACCTGTGCCTCAAACACTTGACTCTACTTGTAGTTAGTTGTGTAATTATTTGTTTTATAGCTATCTCTGCTGATAGACTTTTTTTTGAAATTTATTGTTTTTGTCTTCTTTTTGAGAAAGAGCGAGCACATATGAGTGGGGGTATGGGGTGGGGGAGCAGGGGGAGAAGGAGAGAGAGAATCTTAAGCAGGCTCCATGCCCAGTGCAGAACCCAATGCTGGCTCAGTCTCACATCCCTGAGATCATGACCTGAGCTGAAATCAAGAGTCGGATACTTAGTCAACAGAGCCACCCAGGTGCCCCTCCCCTGATAGATTTATTTCTATGAGGATCATGATACATAAATGTAGGTATGTATCAGGCATTGTTCTAGGCTCTGGGGATGCAGTAGGTGAATGAGATACAAATGTCCCTTGGTGGAAAACGAGAAACTCAGCAATAAAACAATGTTAGTTTTTATGGTGACAAGAACTATGAAAAAAATAAAATAGGGTAATAGGATAGGGGACTACTTTACGTAGTGTGGTCAGGGAAACCTTCCCTGAAATTTGAGCTGAGGCTTAAATGATGGAAGCAGCCACAGACTACGTGGGGAAAGAATGTTTCAGACAGAATGCTTCCTCTTCTCTCTCTGCCTGCCTCTCTGCCTACTTGTCATCTCTGTCTGTCAAATAAATAAATAAAATCTTAAAAAAAAAAGAAGTGTGGCACTTGGGGTGCCTGGTTGCCTCAGTCAGGCATGCGACTTATGATCTCTGGGTCATGAGTTCGAGCCCCAGGTTGGGTGTAGAGGTTAGGCAAATAAATTTTTTTGTAAAAGAGGAAGAAGCCTAGCACTCTATGCCAAGCCTTGCGCTAGTCCTGAGTATACAGCAGTAATGACAAACGTCATCGCTGCCTCCAGCAGGGATCTTGGGCACTTTATCTTAAGGATTTTTCTTAAGCACAAAATCCCTAAGATGGAAGGAACTCTCCATATTAAAGGCACATAAAGAAAAAAGGCCAGTGTGGCCAGTGGTGAGTGAGGAGGTGGAGAATAGGAAGACTTGAGATCAGAGGTAGGTATAGAGGGCCATGGTAAAGAGTTTGGGTTTTACCCAATGAGCAATTAGATGGTATCTTTTCTTGGCCACAGTCTAGATTCTATCCTCATCCTTGGAGTGTACCACTGTAGCTGCCGTCATTGGGAAATTCCCCAAATGTATGGTCCAGAGCTTCTCTTCCCTGGGGAAAACTGAGTCCAGGGATTGGGAAAAGGGGACAAGAGAAGGATGCCTCCCTCGACCCATCTGAGGAGCCACTGCCCACACTTCCTCAACCAGACTGCAAGTGACAACAGTTCCACTGTCCACCCGGAGAGGGGCTTGTTCTGCAACATCCATCAGATCCTCTGTGGGAGCACAACAGCACTTCTGGAAAGACTCTTCACTACAGTGACCTATTGCGGAGCCAGGAAGAGGGACTTCAGGCCAGGACACTCTGGGGCTGCGGAGCCAACCTTAAAGGAATTTTTGCTTATCTCTAAGAGCAGTATGAAGCCACTGAAAGGCATGTGGGAGTGGCCATGACAGCCTGCCATGACAGTTGGGGGGTGGGGGGGAGCTGGAGGAGAAGAACCAGGTGGGAGGCAGTGGTAGCATCCCCTGGAATTAGGAACATGCATGATTGCATGTGGATACAGAAAACAGAATTTTAGAGGGGCCCAGAAGCCCATCCCTCCTCAGCTTGTCTATTCACATCTGCGCCCAGAAATAGTAGACTGGGGCTCCCAAGGACCGGGCCTGGCTCTTCCCTTCCTTGCTTCTTCTCCCTTCTCCCTCTCCCCTCTACCTCCTCACCCTCCACCCTGCTCCTCACCAAGACTATGCTTTCCTTAGCAGCGGCAGCAGATCTCCTCATCCCAGGAGCTCTCCCCGCACAAGGTGCCCACAGGCTTTATATGCATGAGGCTCCTTAGAAGCTGTGGGAAAGGGGAAGCAATCTGTACGTGCTGTGTTCAAGATCCAGAGCCTCTCACTCTGACCTGGTCTTGCTCAGCTTAATTATCAGGAACAACTTCTAACGAACAAGGACAGATTTCCCACTTTTCAAAATGGGCAAAGAGCGTGATTAGGAAAGCTCCAGAAAAAGTGCTACAGCCAATACATGTACAGGTAAACAGGCAGCATCATCTGATGAAAGAAGTGAAATGAAATGAGAAGTAAATTGACTAAAGGAAATAGAGAAATTGAAAACGATAATGAGATATCAGTGTTTGCCTTATTGGGTAGGTGAAAACTGTAAAATAATAGTTGTGATACCCATTCTCGGCAAGAGTACTTCTGCCCTAGACTCCAGCCTACCGGGTTGATGAGAATGTCAAATGATGCGATTTTGATCATTAGTTCACTCAACAAATTGTTTAGCACTTACTGTAGTCACTTAGAAGTGTGGCACTTGGGGAGCTTGGGTGGCTCAGTGGGTTAAAGCCTCTGCCTTCGGCCCAGGTCATGATCCCAGAGTCCTGGGATCAAGCCCCACATCGGGCTGTCTGCTCCGCAGGGAGCCTGCTTCTTCTTCTCTCTCTGCCTGCCTCTCTGCCTACTTGTCATCTCTGTCTGTCAAATAAATAAATAAAATCTTAAAAAAAAAAAAAAAAGAAGTGTGGCACTTGGGGTGCCTGGTTGCCTCAGTCAGTGAAGCATGCGACTTATGATCTCTGGGTCATGAGTTCGAGCCCCAGGTTGGGTGTAGAGGTTAGGCAAATAATTTTTTTTTTTTAAAGAGGAAGAATCCTAGCACTCTATGCCAAGCCTTGCACTAGTCCTGAGTATACAGCAGTAATGACAAACGCCATCGCTGCCTCCAGCAGGGATCTTGGGCACTTTATCTCAAGAAATAGACTGGGAAAGTTATTCCTCAGTAAGAAGAAACAAGTAAATGGAGGGGAGCTTCTGATTGGCCCCGATCAAGATGGCCCCTCCCCAAGGCCCCGAGACTTCCAGGTGGAGCCCCTGGGGGAAAAGCCATAGGGAGCTGGCTGGGATCAGGAAGTCCAGGGCAAGAAGCTGGGGGTAAGGGCTTTGAGGAGGCTTGTGTGGGCCCTGATTAGTTTGGGGATCAAGAAGGATGAAGCCCTTTTCCGGGAACGACTGAAGGACATAGGCGCGCCAGCAGCCAGTTGTCTGAGAGTGGGGCAAGGCCTTCTTGGGGGGGCTCTCTGGGCTGCTCCCAACCCCCAGCACTGAGTCTCCAGACGTGCAGCCCAGTAGACACTCCTCCCCCATCCGCCACAGAGGAAAAGCTTGCTGTTGGTCTCCTCACCTCCGCCTACTTCAGGGTCTCTTGGGTGTTCTGTACCGCCCCCCATTTCAACATTTCTGGAATTCTCTCTCTTTCTTTTTAAAAGATTCTACTTATTTATTTGAGAGAGAATGAGAGGGAGAGCACGAGAGGAGAGGTCAGTGGGAGGAGCAGACTCCCAGGGAGTCTGATGTGGGACTCAATCCCCCAACTCCAGGGTCATGACCTGAGCCGAAGGCAGTCGCTTAACTAACTGAGACATCCAGGGGTCCCTGGAATTCTCTCTCTCGCATACATCTCTCTTCTTCCCCTGCCAGTGTCCTATTGACAGTTACCAACTTTCCAGAGTGGATTCCTGGCTCCTGCCCTCACCCCCCTCACCCCACCCTCACCTCCTGATTATCTTATGCCATGTGGCTCCTTTTTTTTTTTTCTTTTTTTTTTCCTTCACAGAGCCATTTTCCCAGCTGCCAGAACCATGATCCAATAAGTTTCTATTGTTTAAGCCACCCAGTCTGTAGGAGTTCTGCTGGAACAGATTGAACTGAAATATTTTTCATTTTTTTCTTTTTTTTAAGATTTTATTTATTTATTCGACAGACAGAGATCACAAATAGGCAGAGAGGCAGGCAGAGAGAGAGGGGGAAGCAGGCTCCCCGAGGAGCAGAGACCCCGATTTGGGGCTTGATCCCAGGACCCTGAGATCATGACTGGAGCTGAAGGCAGAGGCTTAACCCACTGAGCCGCCCAGGTGCCCTGAGATATTTTTCTTTTAAATACATGTTCATCTTTGGCGAGCCACTCCTTCTAAAGTCTGGAGTCCCTTATAAAACTTCTTTGCAACTCAATTCTCTTGCTTTTCTAAATTAACCAAATAAATAAAAATCAAAGTCAGAGGCAAGACCTTGCACCTTGTACCACCCACCTCAAAGAAAGCGTTACAAAGCTCAGTGGTCTTCCTTGGGGTTGGAGGCCACATGTCCAAGATCCGGGCCTGCTGCATTGACCCATTTACCGGGTAACCTGTAAGGTCAGAGAGGGGTCTGGCTCAAAAAGGGGTTCCCCAGTAGGTCCAGGTTGCCGTGCGAGCTGTGTTAGCAATTTGGCCTGATTAGCCAGCAGACCCGATGGTCTGGGAAGATTGTGTGTGTGACAAGGATCTTATACATACCTGCAGGCAGTCCCAAGGGGAGAGTCATAGCACAAGCACCCAGGCTGCAAACAAGCAGCCATCACTTGAAAAGCAGTTTCTGGCTTACAGCTGGACCCAGTAGAAACTGAATGCCTGACCATGAGACACTAAGTATGAGACTTGAACTCCCAAACATGAGCTGAGAATTATTCTATCCCCTACGCCATCAAGGTAGAGATGCAAGTCAGCATCCCATGCTAAAATGTAGGGGTATATAGATCTTCCTTCTTTTCCATTATAAATACTTAATGCTCTAAGTTTCACCATAATCACTGCTTTTGCTGCATCCTGCAAATTATGTTACGTTTTCATTATCATTCTAATTTCACTGTGATTGCTTCTTTGATCCGTGAGAACTATGTGGCTTACTTAGAACTATGTGGCTCACTGTATTTTTAAATGTTTGAGAGTTTTCTAGGTATCTGATGATCATTGATATCTAATTTAATTTCACTGTGGCCAGAGAACATGTTCTATATCATTTCAATCCTTTTAAATTTATTGAGAATTTATTAAATTTATTGAGAGCCCTTTTATGGCCCCGCATATGGTCCTCTGGTGAATATACCAGGTACACTTGAAAAAAATGTGTGTCCCACAGTTTGGTATGGAGTTCTAGAAATACCAATTAGGTCAATATGATTGACAGTATTGTTCATATAATCTCCTTTATTGATTTTTTTTTTTGGTCTATTATATCAATTGCTAAAGGGGGTTTAAAATCTCCAACTATGATTGTGGAATCATCTGTTTCTTCCTTTAATTCTGTCCATTTTTGTTCCATATATTTTGAAGCTCTGTTCTTATTATAATTATTATAGCTTCCGGTGAATTGACCCATTAATTATTGTTATATATCTATCTTTATCTCTGGTAATAGTCTTTGTCTTAAAGTATACTTCAGTTGATAGTAAGAGCGACTCCAGCTTTCACAAGCTTGCTGTTTGCATGGTATATCTTTTTCCTTCCATTTTCTTTCATCTTTTTTGGTATGTTTACATTTTAAGTGCTTCTGTTACACATGTTTGAGTTTTACTCTTTTTTATCCATTTGGACAACCTCTGCCTCTTGAGACCATAGGTGTTGGATGGGTAGCAAAAAAGAACAAGCTTAGGCCTGGCCACATGTGTATCCTTTTTTCTTGATGATGAGTGCTATTGGACACTACAGACATTATAGTGGACCCAATAGCTTGCAAGCTGTGTTGGGCAGTTCAGTTTGCAAGGTCACCTGGTTGTCCCATGGATAAGCAGTCAGTCTCTATCAGGGTCCCAACATAAGATAAAGCTCTTTCTCAAAAAGGGATCAGTTATTTGCCAAACAGGGCACAGCTTTCTTCCTAAATCCCAGGGGCTTCTTCTGCATTGTTCCTCCTGGGCTTGCTATAGACTCCATCAACATGGGACATGAACATGATCGGATCTGGGGGGGGTCATGGAGACCAAGTGGCCTGTCTATTTACTTGGCAGCCTCGACCAACTGGCAGTTTTCTTTTGTTCTGGATTCCTTTCAAAGCAGACAGCCTTTCAGGTGACTCAGTAAATGAGTGGGGAGCCAGATACCCAAATATAATGTATACTCCTCAAAAATCCAAGAAAACCACCAAGTACCACATTTCCACTAATCAAAGTCACCATCAACTGCAAAGCACACCTTCATTTATATTCCACCACGAAGAATTTTTTAAAAGCACTAGCAGTTCAGCCATAATATACCATTAATTGTAAGAAGAATTTCATGTCAGAGATGTTAAAATGTGAAGAAAAAACATTTTGAATGTACAAAGCACCACTGAATTGTTCAGGTTAAAATAGTTAATGTTATGTTATGTGAATTTTTAATTATTTTTTAATGTGAGCCAATGAGATGGTCTTCTGCCCCTTGCATATGGTAGGAGGGTGTAAGGCGAGGTAACATGTATGTAAGACAGGCACTTCCTCCAGACACACCCCTGCCGTCTATTTCCACAGGGTTTGCTTTATTTCATTGAATCTAGGATGCTGTGATCCTGGCACATTCTTTTTTTTTTTTTTTTTAATTTTCGAGAAAGAGAGAGCACAGCGGGAGGAGCAGAGGGAGAGGGAGAGAGATCTCAAGCAGAATCAGTGCCGAGTGCAGAGCTTGACGCCGGCTCGATCTCATGACCCTGAGATCATGCAGTGAGCGGAAACCAAGAGTCAGACGCTTAGTGGACCACACCACTCAGGCGTCCCCTGGTGCATTCTTGATTTACCAGAAGGTGTCAATAGAAGGCTTTGACAGAAATTATGTCACAGTTCCCACCTGCTGACAGGGATGGTCAGGAGTCACTCATTAACCTCAACAGAGGAAGAAAGAGGAACTTCTGCCAGCAAGGGAGGTTCAAGGGGGTAAAATTTTGGATGCTCCAAGTCATCTGAATGCTTTCTTTTCTGATCAGTGCTCTAATACTCACATAAGGGACATGGCAAGGCTGTCATTTTACCTGATATTATACTACAATTCTCAGTATCAAGCTTCATTTTTTTTTAAGTTTTTCTTCTTTTTCTTTCTTTCTTTCTTTCCTTTTTTTTTTTTTTTAAGATTTTGCTTATTTATCTGACAGAGAGAGAGAGGGAACACAAGGAGGGGAAGTAGGAGAGGGAGAAGCAGGCTTCCTGCTGAGTGGGGAGCCTGACCGATCCCAGGACCCTGGGATCATGACCTGAACCAAAGGCAGACGCTTAAGTGACGGAGCCACCCAGGCATCCCTTGATATCACACTTTAGATTTGATTTTCAATTATACTCAGCCCCATGACTGCAAGAGATAAGTTATTTTTATCATAGACTTATAAAGGGACTTGTCTTGAGCGAAAATTTCAGGATATTGAGATTGACATTCTTTTTCTTTACTCTGTCCAGAAAGAAACCCCTCTTCACTGTAGTTCCCAAAGCCCCCTGCCCTTATGCTGCTCTGTACAGAGGCCATTTGGTTCCCCAAGGCTTTGCCTTCGGTGCAACTTTCATTCAGGTGGTAATCTATTAGTAGCAGGCCCTGGGCTGCCTTTGATATTAGCTGGGTTTTTACTGTCCAAAAATAAATACAAATTCATGACTATTCTGATATCAACGTGTTTATCAGTTAAAGGCATAATTTTTAGTTATGTTTTCTAATAAAAACAAGCAGCCAAAATTGTTCCAAGAAGAATTAGGAGACTAAATAGAGCAGTAAGCAAGAAAAACTCAAAATATTGTTATTGAGCTACAATTTTAAAAGGTAGCAGGCTGAAAATTACAAAGAGAAAAGTTCTAGTTGACCTTCAAGGAACAGAAGTTTCCTCATTTATTCAAATTGACTTTAGAGCATATAAGAAATTGAAATTTTTCTCAGTTCAAATTATGAAAATGGCACAATATCAGAACGTAAGAGGGGAATGCTTTGAAAAATAGATAATTCTCTGGGGTGTCTGGGTGGCTCAGCGGGTTAAGCCTCTGCCTTCGGCTCAGCTCATGATCCCAGACTCCTGGGATCGAGCCCCGCATCGGGCTCTCTGCTCAGCAGGGAGCCTGCTTCCCCGCTGCCCCTGCCTGCCTCTGTCTACTTGTGACCTCTGTCTGTCAAATAAATAAATTAAATAAATAAATAAAATTAAAAAATAAATAAATAAATAAAAATCTTTTTTAAAAAAAGAGAAAATTCTCACCTTATGTAAACAATTTAAGGAGATAAGCAAAGGCTGAACATTCTGCTCCCTGGTCAGGGCACACGGGGGCAAAGCTGGAGGGTGGGAAAGGCAAGCTACACCAGAGGTTGGAAGAACCATGTCGGGCAAAGAACGTGCATCAAGACCAGGAATGAAATACATTCATGTGGGTGATTTAGCCCAAGAAGTGTGATCACTGGATGTCATGGAGTCTGGTGAGATGGCTTCTCCCAAGAGTATGCCACGAGGCACAGATAATGGCTAAAACCCTGAAGGAGATGGGAGTTACAGAATGTGAGGCAAGAATTATAAATCAGGTGTTGGAATCTACCTGACAATTTAGGGGCGCCTGCATGGCTCAGTCAATTCAGTGTCTGACTCTTGATTTCAGCTCAGGTCATGATCTCAGGGTAATAATGAGATTGAGCCTGGCCTTGGGCTGCACTGGCACGGAGCCTGCTTAAGATTCTTTCTCCCTTTCCTCTGCCCCTCCTCCTGTGCTTTCTCTCTCTCTCTCTCAAATAAATAAATAAATCTAAAAAAAAAAAAAGAAGAAGAAGAAGAATGTGCCAGGATCACAACACCTTAGACTCAATGAGCATGCTCTCTCTCTCTCGACATATATATATATATATATATATATACACACTTTAAAATGAATATATATCAATTTAACTTATTATATTAATAACTTAAATTTTTTAAATATGGGGCACCTGGGTGGCTCAGTGGGTTAAACCTCTGCTTTCAGCTCAGATCTTGATCTCAGGGTCCTGGGATGGAGCCCTGCACCGGGCTCTCTGCTCAGCAGGGAGCCTGCTTCCCCATCTCTCTGCCTGCCTCTCTGCCTACTTGTGATCTCTCTGTTAAATAAATAAATAAAATATTTTTTTTAAGTTTAAATATGACTGTCTTAATAAATTCTATACCCATTAATAATCTAAAAGAAAAAATATCCTACCAAACTAGGAAAAGAATAGTCTTAATTTGATACACTATTTTTTTTTTGAGGGCATATACACTATTTGTTTTTGATAAAGCAATGATAAAAGCCTATAGCAAATGGTTGCACCTAGATGGCACAGTTGGTTAAGCATCCGGCTCTTGGTTTGGGCTAGGTCATGATCTCAGGGGTAGTGAGATGAAGCCCGTGTCTGGCTCCTTGCTCATTGTGGAGTCGTCTTTGGATTCTCCCTCTCCCCATCCCCCTCATTTGTGCTCTCTGTCTCTAAAAATAAATAAAATCTAAAAACAACAACAACAACAACAATAAAATGAACAACAACAACAAAACCCACAGCAAATGCCACACTTACTGGCGAAACAATAGACACATTCCAATTGAAGTCAAGAATAAGACAAGAATGACCTTTATCACCATTACCATTCAAACTGGTGTCAGATGTTCTCTCCAATTCAAAAAAGGAAGAAGAGTAATAAGACACATAAACATTAGAAAAGCAAGAGGCAAGTTGCGATTATTTGCAGATGACACTATTGCTTACACAGAAAAACCTAAAAAAATCAATTGACAAAGTATTAGAACGAATTAGAGAATTCAGCAAGGGGACCACATATAAGATCGAAGTGCAAAAATCAATAGCCTTCCTATATACCAGCAATAACCAATTAGAAAATGTAATAGCAAATAAGATGACATTCACAATAGCAACAAAATCTATTAACCACTAAGAATAAACCTAAAAAATAGAATTTATTTCAGGCCCTTAAGGATAGTACAAAATTGGGAAATCCATCAACCTAATTAATCACATTAATAAAATCAAATTGAAAGCTATACAATTATATTACATAGCAGCTGAGAAAATTCAAGAACCATTTCTGGAAAAAAACCCTAAGTAAAACAAGAGGCACCAGACATTTCCTAACTATGATAAAGAGTTAGTCTATTTTCCTTTTCTAAGACACTAAGAGCAAACATCATATCAAATGGCTAAATGCACTGCCATTAAAGTCAGGAACAGGGAAGGCAGCAATCACTGCTGTCCCTCAATATTGGTTTTGTGTAAAAGTGAAACGGGATTTGAAAATGGAAGTAAGAGGAGCGCGTGGGTGGCTCAGTCTGTTGAGGGTCCAGCTCATGGTTTTGGCTCAGGTCATTATCTCATCCGTTTTGGAATCAAGCCCTGCATTGGGCTCTTTGCTCCGTGGGGAGTCTTTGATATTCTCTCCCTCTGCCCTTCCCCAACACACACACACACACACGTGTGTGTGTGCGTGCGTGCGCACGTGCACACGCTCTCTCTCTCTCTTGCACTCTCAAATAAATAAATCTTTAAAAAAGAAAAAGAGGGCACCTGGGTGGCTCAGTGGGTTAAGCTGCTGCCTTCGGCTCAGGTCATGATCTCAGGGTCCTGGGATCGAGTCCCACATCGGGCTCTCTGCTCAACAGGGAGCCTGCTTCTCTCTCTCTCTCTCTCTCTCTCTCTCTGCCTGCCTCTCTGTCTACTTGTGATCTCTCTCTGTCAAATAAATAAATAAAATCTTTAAAAAAAAAAAAGAAAAAGAAAAATGGGAGTAACAACTTCATATAGCAGATCTCATTCCAGAGTCCACCAAAATATAGAGGGGAATGCCCCCTCTGTAAACAAGACTACTTTGATTTCATATTATACAATGAAATTGTATAATTTGATACAAATTTGTAGGATGGAAATTGAAGTCACACTCAGAGACCAATACTGACCAAAGGGTCTTACTTTCTGTTTTTTATTTTTATTTTTCATTTTTGATTGTCCTTAAAGATTTTATTTATTTGAGAGAGAGAGCAGGGAGAAGGGTAGAGGGAGAAGCAGACTCCCCTGCTGAGCAGGGAGCCCAGTGTTGGGACCCTGGGACCATGACCTGAGCTGGACACAAGCACTTAATGGACTGAGACTCCCAGGTGTCCCAAAAGGGTCTTACTTTCTTTTTTTCCTATTGAAGCCATTGCCAAGCACTATCCAGATTTTATTCATACTGTTCCTGTCCTCTGTTTGAAGGAAAGAGTTTTAAATTATCCAAACAGTCCTAAGACCCAGAGCTGGTTTTGGCAGTGGGGGTGATGGGGGTAATGGAGACTGGTGGCAGGAAGGAGGGTCTGAAGTGCAGCCAAACCCCAAGGGTGCAAATGCTGTCACACAAGTGGAGGTGGGTTCTGGCACCTTTCACTACTCTCCTCATGCTCATGTGGCACTTTTTGATATCCCATCTCAATTTTACCCTGTTTTAGATACTCAAGTCTAGGTTTATTCCTTTTTTATTAATTTTAGACAGAGACAAAGAGAGTGGGGGTGGGTAGAGGGAGAGAGAGAGAGAGAATCTTAAGCAGACTCCAGGCTGAGCATGGAGCCCAATGCAGGGCTTGACCTCACAACCCTGACATCATGACCTGAGCTGAAATCAAGAGTCAGACGCTTAACCAACTGAGCCACTCAGGTACCTCAGTTCCTTTGTTTTTGTTTTTGTTTTTTAAGAAGGAGAAAGGAAACCCGACCAAGATGGGTTCTAAACAAATTGGGGGTTGGGGCTTTTAAGCAGGGGGTTTACTGAAGCTACATATTTGCTTTCCACCTCTAAGAAAGAGCAAACGTAGGTTGCATTAGAGCAAAAGAACAGTGTCAGTTGGAGGTGTGATGAGAGGCTGTTTTGATTCATGCAAACGTTACTGTAGGCTAAAGTCCTTGAGAAGCGTACTCTGAAACATAGATATCATGATATCTGTTAAACTGGTACTGTTGGTACCAATATCTATAGAGGGAAAGGGGAAAAGCAGGTCTGGGTTTTTATATTATTAACATTATTGTATTAGTTCAAGGGAGAAGTTGGACTGTGATAAAATCCCAGCAAGACCTCAGTTGGCCCCAAGAGATGCTCTGAAGGTGAAATGACCCTTCTGAGTTGTCTCTAGATGGAGTGAGGAAACCAACCAGGCCCTTGCATTCCCATCCCAGCTGGTCATCGATGTGGGCTATCCTGGGGAGGGGAACAACCTGAGTGAGGCAAGAAGATTGAATTACTTATAAATGAAAGGATATCAGTTTTGCATCAGTGTTTTCCACCAAAATACTTTATACCAGAAGACAATAAAGTAACATCTTTAAAATACTCAAGAAAATATGGCCCAAGCATTTTATATCCAGCTAAAATGACCAGAAAGTATAAAGGCCATAGACAAGTTGTTATGAACTTGTGAAAGCTTAGCAAATGTTGTTCCCATGAGATCATTCCTGAGGAATCTACTACAAAATGGCCTTTATACAACCATGATATAACTAGAAAAAATTCAACACGAGGATTGGCAGTAAACACTGAATTTATTTAGTTGTAGAACTAAAAGCAAATGTCAAGATTAAGGGTGACAGAATGGCATGTACTTGTTATGTGCTCTGACAATGTAGATAAAGTGCATATCAAAAATGGGGGAAAGGAAAAAAATCTTTTTAAATTTTTTAACAATGGGGAAAGGGAGAATATATGAAAAACAGGATAAGCTCACCATTTGCCTTATAGTTATTAAGATTGAATAATAATATATCGCTTTAACTAAATTTCAGGGAGAGGAAGCAGAAGGTGAAGAAGTTGTAACTTGTTAATTTTAATATTGCTCAAAGTAGGGACCAGTGGACTATTACCTAAAAAAGGAAGGAAATAGTCTTTTGCAAAGGTATTATTATGAAAGTAACAATTAGAACAAAATATAGAACTACTTATCCAAAAGAAATAGTTTTTGAAGCTCAAAAGAAAAGGAGAGAGGAAAAAAAAAACAGGTGACCATATTGTGAGATATTTTAAATTGAAAAAAAAAACATGTTGGTCTTTAACAATAATATAAATGAGGCAAACTCATATATCAAATGAAAGTATTTTCAAATCATCAAACCAAGCAAAGTCTAACCCTGTTACATATTAGACACACCAAAAACAAAGAGACTGAGACTGTTTAAAAATAAAAGGATGGACAGACACATATATACTAGGCAAAATATAAAACACAGAAAATGCAAGGTTCATGTCTATCTGTCAAGGTAGAATTCTGACCAAGAAGCATTAAAAAGGAAAAGAAGGGCTTCTTATAATTCTACTGGCTAAATTAACTAATGGAGGTAGATATCTGCTTTATAACACAGCAATCAACTTTTGGACAGTAAAAATTACAGGAGATGTAGATGAACTAGAAACACATCAACAAGAGGAAAGTTCAACACTTTACTCTCAGTTGAAGACAAATCAAGTGGACAAAACCAAAATGAATAAGGATTTAGGAAACCTAATCCAGCGCTACTGAAAATGTGGTTAGAGGTGGGTGCCAGTTCATGAACCGTGCTTACCAGATGCAGTGAGATTGGAAGCTTGCCCCAGAATATAAATCAATGCATCACTTCCTTCATGGAGAAAGTCTTGCTACCGAAGTGGGGAGATCAGCTGAACTATTGTGAGCTTATAGTGACACAGTAGATCGGCTTCTATGAATTACATTGACCTAACAACATAATCAATATGGTAACTCTTACAAATACACATCAGACTCTGAATCCCATATTAGAGAATATACCTCTCTTTGACATGCACTTGGAATGTCCATATGGATATCTCAGGCCATAAAGAAAAACTGCAATAAAATGCAAATAACACAAACAGTGCTGTCTAACTACAGTGTTAGAAACTGATAGTGCTAATAACCAAATTTCTTCCACTTGGGATTTTTTTTTTAATGCACATACTTTTAAGTGATTCCTGCAGAAAAAGGAAAATGAAAAAAAAATAGGATTTCTTGGAAATACTACATTAATAATGAAATCATCCCATCAGAATAAATGATCTACATTAAAAATCATTATCAGCGGGAAATTCTTATAGTAGATATGTATGTCAATGAAATGAAGGTAAATAAATGAAACATTGGCTAGAAAAAGCTCAAAGGAAAGTATAAGGAAGGAATTATTAAGATAAGAGTGAAAAATTAGTGAATTAAAAAACAGAAACAGAGCAAAAATAGTACATACATAAGAAGACTTAATGTTTGAAAACACTAATACTGTACACAAACTATTAGACAACTTTTTCTTGAGAGAAAGAACAAATATACAAGCTAAATGATAAGGGATATGTGGCCCCAAAATATAGCCTACTAATTTGTATGATTTTATGCAAATAAATATGAAAATCTCAAAGAAATAGATAACTTTCGAAGTAAATAAAATTTACCAAAGTTGAACCCAGTAGAGACATAAAGTCTCAACAGATAGAATTATGTAGAAATGCAATTTTGTAAAACAGAAACCCAACAAAAAAAGTATCAGACCAAGATGGCTTCACAGAGGATTTATACTAAATCTTTAAAGCAAAGGTCATCTGAATGTTGCTTCAACAATTCTGGAGCATAGAAGTGAAGAAATACTTCTAATTTCTTTTTTGTGAAACAAAGTATAATATTGATAGTAAATGAATAAAACAGATAAAGTATTAGCAATCATAACCCAGCAAATTAAATAAATACATAACCAAGTGGGGTTTATTTCAGGAATTAATACAAAGATAATTTAAAAATAGGAAATCTGTTAACATAATGTATCAAATTTATACACGTAAGGAAAAAATGAACAGATAACCTCCACAGACCCTGAAAAGGCATTTGACAAATTCAAAGCCCATACATGTTAAAGACTCAATGAAATAGAAATTGAGGGATATTTCCATTACATATCTCGACCCCAAATATAGCATTAATATTAATGGGCAAACACTAGAGTCTTTCCTGTTTGTGATATAATAAAAAATAAATTTGGGTTTTTGTTCTAGGTTCCTGGCACGGAGCTTCAAAAACCCTTGAAATTGGGGCACCTGGGTGGCTCAGTGGGTTAAGCCTCTGCCTTCGGCTCAGGTCATGATCGTAGGGTCCTGGGATCGAGCCCCACATCTTTGCTTCCCCCTCTCTCTCTGCCTGCCTCTCTGCCTGCTTGTGATCTCTGTCAAATAAATAAATAAAATCTAAAAAAAAAAAAAACCTTGAAATTTCCCGAATGATAGGAATGTCTTGTTACTCATGAGTTCCTTGATACTTGAGTTTATAAACTCAATACTTTATCAACTCAATACTCGAGTTCATGCTAATAAAATGATTCATGGCAATGATTCACGGGCAGAGGGATCTGATTGCTTCAGGATGGGGGCTAAGGCCAGAGGAAACAACCATGCTATTAGAGGGTTGGAAATCTCAACAACCTCCCACACAACACACACATATACCAACCTTGGGGAAAGGGAGAGGGACTGGGGATAGAGTTCATTCATGAAGACAATGATTTAATAATCCTGGAGCACAAGGGAACTTCCCCATTTGGTGAACGCCTTGATGGGCTCAGAGGGCAGCCATCTCAGTTTCTGTAAGGAGAGGGCATGGAAACTCTGTGGCCTTGAGATCTTACTCATGTACATCTCATTTAGCTGTTCATTAGTATCCTTTATAATAAAATTGTAATTGTCAATAGTGAATTACCAACCTGAGGAGGTTGTAAGAGGACCCCAGTGTGTAGCCAGCAAGGCAGAAGTACTAATGGCTTAAGGATTTTCAACACATCCCCCATGGGGCCAGTCTTGTGGAACTGAGAACCTTTCCCTGTGGGGGTCTTCACAGACCCCCTGTGGGTAGTTATTGTCAGAACTGAACTGAATTGTTGAACACTCAGTTGGTATCAGATAATTGGCTTGGAACTCATTGCAAAAATCAGAAACAAGAAGAGGATGGCCACTATTTTAATACAAGAAAAGGCAATTAGAGGCAAAAGAATTTAAAAAGAAGAGATAAGATTACATACATGTGCAGATGATATGTTTTGAGGAAGCTTATAATGAATGAAGACCTCCTATGAATAGTAAAAGTATTTTGCAAAGTAGCAAGATAAAAAATTACATACAGAAATAGTTTTCATAACCACTTGGAAGAAACAGTAACAACAGTAACTGCTCGGAAGAAATAATGGAAAAGAAAGTCGCAGATCCCATTTACAATAGCATAAGCAAAATAAATGTAGGGACAAATGTAGGCGCAAATTTAATGAAAATTGTGTAAAACCGACGTGAGAAAAACCGTAAAACAATCTTACAGGACAAAAAGTAGACTTGAACAAATGGAAAAAGATGCCTTATTTTTGATCAGAAGAATCAATACCAGAAGATACCAATTTTCTTCAAGTTAAAATTTACAAATTTAATGTGATCCCAATAAAAATATCCAAGTTACTAATTTTTTTTTCCTGGAGCCACACAAGTTGATTATTAGTTATTTTGAAAGATAAATACAAGACTAGCCAGGAATCGGGGCACCTCCGTGGCTCAGGGGGTAAGCCTCTGCCTTCGGCTCAGGTCATGATCTCAGGGTCCTGGAATTGAGCCCCACATCGGACTCTCTGCTCAGCAGGGAGCCTGCTTCCCCCTCTCTCTGCCTGCCTCTCTGACTACTTGTGATCTCTCCATCTCTGTCAAATAAATTTTAAAAAAATCTAAGTGGCATTTCCCATTTAAAAAAAAATCTCTCCCTTGCCCTTGCCCCCCAAAAATAGCAATGGGGAAATTACCCATACATTGAAACATTTATAAAGCCCCTGTAATTAAAACATTATGCTATTGGTGCATAAGTAGACAGATGACTAAGGGAAGAGAATATAAAATCCAAAGATAGACTTCAAAGGCATATGGAAATTAAATGTTTGATAAACAAACGGTTTATCCTATGATAGGCATGAGGATAAAAATATAACTGGATTCATTCCTCATACCTTATACTAGGATAAGTTCCAAATGGATCAGATACCTAAATGAAAAAAAATTGAGTCATACAAATTTTTGAGGAAAGTATAAGTCAGTTTCTCTATGACGTAGGAAGGAGGACAACTTTCTTTTTTTTTTTTTTTAAGACTTTATTTATTTATTTGACAGATGGAGATCACAGGTAGGCAGAGAGGCAGGCAGAGAGAGAGAGAGAGGAGGAAGCAGGCTCCCTGCTGAGCGGAGAGCCCCATGCAGGGCTTGATCCCAGGACCCTGGGATCATGACCTGAGCCGAAGGCAGAGGCTTTAACCCACTGAGCCACCCAGGCGCGCTGGAGGACAACTTTCTTAACTGTGATTCTATACCTGGAATCAATAAAGGAAAATGGATAAATTTATCTATCTAAAATTAAAAAAAAATTAAATGCCTGCCCAAAACACCATCAGCAATGTCAAAAGTTAAATTTAAAAATGTAACAAATGACAAAATTGTAACTAATATCTCAAAGGCCAATATCTCAATATGCAAATTTTCTAAATATTAAAAAGAAATTCAAATCCTTGTCTAACAACCCAGTAGAAAAATGGGAAAATTATAGAAAAATAAATGCAGGGTGCCTGGGTGGATCAGTTGGTTAAGTGTCTGCCTTCAGGGGCACCTGGGTGGCTCAGTGGGTTAAGTCGCTGCCTTCTGCTTAGGTCATGATCTTGGGGTCCTAGGATCGAGTCCCGAATTGGGCTCTCTGCTCAGCAGGGAGCCTGCTTCCCTCTCTCTCTCTCTGCCTGCCTCTCTGTCTATTTGTGATCTCTCTCTGTCAAATAAATAAATAAAATCTTAAAAAAAAAAAAAAACAACTGTCTGCCTTCAGCTCAGGTCATGGTCCTGGTGTCCTGGGATCAAGCCCCACATCAGGCTCCCTGCTCAGTGGGGAGTCTGCTTCTCCCTCTGCCCCAGCTCATGCTCTCTCTCTCTCATTCTCTCTCTCAAATAAACAAAATCTTAAAAAGAGAGAGAGAGAGAGAAAAAAATATTGACTACAAAGAATGAAACACATGGAATATATAACCGTCCATGAGTTCATAATAACAATTTTTCGAAACCTCATTGTTACATGCTAATCCTTTGTGACTCACTGTCTTGAATACCTACTGCTGTGCAATGAGCGCACCGCAAAATATAGCGGCTTAAAAAACTCCAAAACCTCATGATACATATGACCATGTAATGACTCATCGACCACCCCTGGACATGGCTAGAATATGATCTCATTATTCCAAAAGTTGATTTTTTTAAAAAGATTTTTATTTATTTATTTATTTGACAGACAGAGATCACAAGTAGGCAGAGAGACAGAGAGAGACAGAGGAGGAAGCAGGCCCCCCAATGACAGAGAGCCCAATTCGAGGCTTAATCCCAGGACCCTGGGATCACGACCTGAGCCAAAGGCAGACGCTTTAACCCACTGAGCCACCCAGGTGCCCCAGATTTTTTTTTTTTTTTTAAGGGAAGGAAAAAGGGGCCTCTCCTGAATATCTTGTATTTTAGGCTATTGGAATCAATGATAAGAGAAAGTAATTTATAGAAAAACCACAGCTAATAAATGCAAAAAAAAAAAAAAGCGGAAATAGAAAATTTTTTTTTTTCTGTTTCACACTCCTTTATGAAATAATGGATCTAGGCAATGATCATCAATTATAATTAAAAGTTGTGTGGGGCACCTGGGTGGCTCAGTGGGTTAAGCCACTCCCTTCGGCTCAGGTCATGATCTCGGAGTCCTGGGATCGAGTCCCACATCAGGCTCTCTGCTCAGCAGGGAGCCTGCTTCCCCCCCCCCCTCTCTGCCTGCCTCTCTGCCTACTTGTGATCTCTCTCTGTCAAATAAATAAATAAAATCTTTAAAAAAATTATAATTAAAAGTTGTGGATGGGGGACATGTGGGTGGCTCAGTCAGTTAAGCATCTGCCTTAGGCTCAGGTTGTAATCCCAAGGTCCTGGGGTCAAATCCCACATCAGGCTCCTTGCTCAGCAGGCAGCCTGCTTCTCACTCTGCCTGCAGCTCCCCCTGCTTGTGCTCTCTCTCTCTCTGTCAAATAAATAAATAAAACCTTTAAAAAATTAAAATAAAATAAAAGTTTTGGGTGGAAGTTGATGACAAACTTTAAAGGAGGCTGGAAACTCCTGACCTCACTGATTAATTTCAACCTCATTACAAGCTGACTGTGCCTCCTGACCTGATGCGGTAGAACCTATAGCACCACTTACCAAGTACTCACGACAAAAACAAAAATCATCAAGCCTCTAGATGCAGGTATCAGATTATAAAGAATACAGAGGATAGAAAAATATGTTAAATGACATCACAAAATTACAAATCCAAATCCATAATGTGGGAGATTCCACATGCCAAAGCACCCAGTTTCTTCGATAAATAAATTGCATAAAACAAAACCAAAATGAAACCAGTAACAAAGAAAGAGTGGCCATTCTATTGATTGAAAGAGACTTAAGAGTGGCAAAGTTCAGGCCCAGCAAGATGGCGGCCCCCTTGGAGCTCAGCTGCTGGGGAAGTGGTGGTGGTGGAGGGTTCCCATTGTACATGGTGAGTCCCTGGTGGTGATGTTTTATGACAAATTTTATAGTGCACTCTTGAACATCAGTATCATACATGATACACAGAGAGGTTCAAGAGGGGAGGTAGCAATTTTGATCACTGATGACATTATTTCTTGGCTGGAAAAACACTAAATTTTTTAAGAACACAAATGCAGATCTGACTATGAACTCTGGGCAATGCAGGGGGCAGATACACTGGCTTACATTGCTCTTCTAGAAAAGAAGCTGCTTCTAGCAGTTTTTCCACATTCTTGGATGACTGACAATTCTTGACTGTGACAAAATTCTTGGGTTTGCTTCCTGAATTCCTTTCCTTTCCAGTTTGATCCTGCCTGGAAAAATGCCTTGGGGAGCATTAAGCATAGTATTCTCCTATCAGAGGACAGCCTCCCCTCTTCCACCTCTGAGAAGCGGAACACACATACACAGACAAGCCAAGGGGTGCCTAAACCTTCTGGCAAACAGATTGGGAACATCCCTGTTTTTCTTTGGAGATATGCCTACTTTGGGTGCCTGGGTGTTTGGTTTTCTTGCACCTCTTTACAAAGTGAGCTTTCCCAAAGTTCAATTATAAGTACGTTTGAAACAGCTCTCCAGGCTATGTTGCTTTTGTGATGACATCCTAAACAGTCATTTTAGGAGCCCCTGGGTGGCTCAGTAGTTAAGTGTCTGCCTTCAGCTCAGGTCATGATCCCAGCATCCTGGGATCGAGCCCTGCAGCGGGCCCCCTGCTCAGTGGGAAGCCTGCTTCTCTCTCTCCCACCTCCCCTGCTTGTGTTCCCTCTCCTACTCTGTCTGTCTCTGTCAAATAAATAAATGGAATCTTTAAAAAATTAAAAAAAAAAAAACAATCATTGTAGACTTGGCCTTGGAGATGAATGACAATCTTTGCCAAAGCCTTCCACTTCCTCCTAGGAAACTGGCAGCACGCGAGCGGCTTCTCGCACAGGAAGAGAGCAATTCCTTACAATGCCATCATCCTGCTCTGTGACCAAGTGTTTGCTCTGGAGTCATGTGATTTTGCAGTAATGTCTTACACTAACGTATGTGAAGGCAAAAAGGAAACACTTCTTGTGTATGTATGAGAAAGTTTTTGTATAAGACTTTAAAACCAAAAGGAACTTTCTATGCCATCTTTTTTTATTGCATGAAATACCCACTAAACTTTTAAATTGTATTTAAAAGCTTGTATTCTAGTTTGGTAATGCAGTTTATATAACATCAAGATGAACACTACATGAACTTGAAGGGAAACAAAGAAAACACATTGTGTGTGTGTGTGTGTGTGTGTGTGTGTGTGTAAAGATTATTTATTTGTTTGTCAGAGAAAGAGTGCATGAGCACAAGCAGGGAAAAGCAGGCTCCCACCTGAGCAGGGAGCCCAGTATGGGACCAGATCTCAGGACTCTGGGATCATGACCTGAGCTAAAAAGGCAGACGCCCAATGACTGAGCCACCCAGGCGTCCCTATTTTTTAAAAAGTGAAAAAAGATTCCTCCTCTTCAAGGAGGTGGCCTTGCAGCAAACTCAGAGCTGCAGACCTTTGTGCAGACCCTAGCCGGCAAGACAGTCCCCTCGAGGTGGACCCCAGCGGCACCACTAAGAAGGTCAAAGCTGAAATTCAAGGCAAGGAGGGCATCCCGCCAGCCCAGCAGCTTCGGATTTTTTTTTTTTTAAAGATTTTATTTATTTATTTATTTGATAGAGAGAGATCATAAGTAAGCAGAGAGGCAGGCAGAGAGAGAGAGAGAGAGAGGAGGAAGCAGGCTCCCCACTGAGCAGAGAACCCGATGTGGGGCTCGATTCCAGGACCCTGAGATCATGACCTGAGCCCAAGGCAGAGGCTTTAAGCCACTGAGCCACCCAGGCGCCCCGCAGCTTCGGATTTTTGCGGTGTCAGATTACAATAGCCAGAGAGAGTCTACCCTGCACGTGGTGCTTCGCCAGCGAGGTGGCCTCATGGGGCCTTCCCTCCCCTCGCTGGCCCAGAAACACGACTGCGACAAGATGATCGGCCCAAGTGTGACGCTCGCCCGCACCGGGCGCTGTCCCCCGGCCTCCAGAAATGCACCCACGCCAGTAACCTGGCCCCAAGAAGAAGGTCAAATAAGGCCCCTGCTCCCTCTCTTCCTTGGCTGGGGGGCTGGGGGACGGCCTCCAGCCCGAGCCCCAAGGCCCTGGGGCCTCAGTCAAGTTTTCCTTTCATTGACTGGAGCAGTAAACGATAAATAAATAAATAAACAAATAAATAAATAAATAAATAGCAGTGAAAACCTGCCTTCATCTTGGCAGGTTTTTGCCTTTGGTTCTGGGGTCTCTAACTAAAAGCTACAGTTCCATTCTGAATGTGCACCTTAATTTATTCAAATCCATTTATTCATTTATCGTTTTTCCTAGACCAGTCTGAATGTCTCATACAAGGCTCTTCAGAGAAGGCTTTTTTGTTCTGTTTAGAAATGTGATGTCTATTTTAGGAATTAGGAAGGAAATACAAATTACTTCAATAGAAAGCCTGCATTTTACTTTTTTAAAAGAGAGAACGAGGCTAAAGGTACCTACCAACTGAATGCAATATGTAGATTTTGTTTCGATCCTGATTTAAAGAAGCCAACTATAAAAATACATTTTGAGACAATTGGGGAAAACTGAACATGGACTGATTTTAAATGAATTAAGGAATTATTAATTTTGCTGTGTGTGATAAAATTATGGTCATGTTCTGGTTATAAAATTAGTCTGTACATGTTAAGAGATTTTTACCCAAGTATTTACAAGTGAAATGATATGATGTCTTGGATTGTTTTAAAATCCTCTAGCAAGGGGGTCTGGGTGGCTCAGTCCTTAAGCATCTGCCTTCAGCTCAGGTCCTGATCTCAGAGTCCTGGGATTGAGCCCCGCCTTGGGCTCCCTGTGTGGTGGGAAGCCTGTTTCTCCCTCTCCCACTTCGCCTGCTTGTGTTCCCTCTCTCCCTGTGTCCCTCTCTGTCAAATAATTAAATAAAATCCTTAAAAGAATAAATAAAAATAAAATAAAATACTTTAGCAAAAGAAAAAAAACTAGGGGGGGAGAAGGACAAATTATAAATAAGAGGAACAGAGTGTTGATAACCATTGACACTGGGTGATGGGTGCATGGAGGCTCAGGATTCCATTCTCTCTATGTATGTTTGAAACTTTCCATAATAAAAAGGTATGAATTCCCTCACTCACATCTCTCCTGGTGAAGTCATTGAACTCAAAAGAGCAAGATCAAGTGTTAGATCAAATAAAAGTTTTATAATATAAATTGCTTTCTTTAAGTTGCTTTCTTTGGTCTTGAAAGGCTTTTAACAGTTAGAAGTTAAAATATTATGGAAAAATAAAAGACCATTGTCACAGTCTGTTAATCCCATATGCTTCCCGTGAGAAGTATAAATACTTACATGGCAGTTTTATGGGACCCAGAGCCCAATATAGGAAAATTTCCCAAAGGGCTCTCTAACCCACCATCCTTATTTCTTCTTCTCCTTCTCCTTCTCCTTCTTCTTTTTTATCATCAGTGGATAGGGGAGCAAGTAGGGGAAAAATTGAGGCAAGAGGTAATCTGTTATTTGACCAGTTAGAGCAAAGTAAAGATGGGGGCCAGTAGCCTTTAGTTTGAGATGCACTGGTGTGCTAGAAACATATGCATTAAGGCCAGGAGAACAATCATTTGAAATTGCGAGGTGAAGCTAGCTTTGCTCTCATCGAGTATCATTTGGAAAGCATCTCCAGCAAATGGCTCTTTTGAGAACTAGCACCTGGCTTGCTACTGGAGGCCAGAACAGTATAAAAACACTTAACCATGAAATATTTGGTGACTATACAGCCCAGACTGGTCCCAAACCATAAACTAGAGGGAACATCATCCATTAATTAAAAATGGTACTTACAGGATCAGGCCCAAGTCTGAACATACATGTAAGTTGCATGAGCTGTTTCTGTCCCCAGTACGACTCCTGTCATATGTCATCCATGCTCAGCCTATACCTAGGACCTCACAGAGAGCTTTCTGTGATCAGCGAGCTAAGAAAGAAAGCTTTTAGCCTTTATAGACTACTTGGCACAGGACACTGGCAGTGGCCAAACGTATATTATTGTGCTATATGTACCATTATATTATATTCAAAGTGCCCTTGAAGAACTGTAGAGAAGAAAACTCTGGGTAGAATTTCAGGTAACACATCCTTTTTTTTTTTTTTTTTTAAGATTTATTTATTTATTTATTTGACAGACAGATCACAAGTAGGCAGAGAGGCAAGCAGAGAGAGGGGAGTGGGGAAGCAGGCTCCCTGAAGAGCAGAGAGCCCGATGCAGAGCTCGATCCCAGGACCCTGGGATCATGACCTGAGCCGAAGGCGGAGGCTTTAACCCACTGAGCCACCCAGTCGCCCCAGGTAACACATCTTTTTGTCCACTTTCCCTATTAGGGAAGCTGACCTGAGATAAGGTCCTACAGTGATACAAAAAGGGTGGCAAATTGTTAGCTATATGGTCAGGAACTTGGAAGGGGCAAGAAAAGAAAATGGATGACAAGGAAGACAGGAGAAGAGGTATGTAGATGGATTCAAGATCCTCTGAAAATGGGTCCAGACTATAAACATATTTATGCATCTTGTGAATCTTCAAAATGGAGGAGACTTTCCACACTCTGGAAGACAAGAGGACCTGTTCTCTGGGGGTTGGTCAGCCTCCTCTTCCGGTCACCCCAGAACTTGCTCAATGGATTCATAAATAAAATGGGCTCGATGACATGCACTTCCCCTTACCAAGGTTGAGCGGGCTTGCTGCCATTGTCGTTGCCCAATGCTCCAGCAAGGTGACTAACCTTTAGCCACATGCACTTGGGGACAGCTAGGCACCCTGGGGCAGTTTGTTCACATCATAAAGTGGTAGTGATTTGACCCCAGTGGCATAGATACTTGTTCTGATTTTGATTTGTTTCCCCAGCTCACCACGTCTCTGGAAGCACCACCCACCAAGGTTTGTTAAGTGCTGTGTGCAGTTCTAGTATCCATCCTTACAAAAAATGTTCACTTCAGGGGTGCCTGGGTGTCTCAGTGGGTTAAAGCCTCTGCCTTCGACTCAGGTCATGATCCCAGAGTCCTGGGATCGAGCCTGGCATCGGCATCGGGCTCTCTGCTCAGTGGGGAGCCTGCTCCCGCCCCCCATCCCCTGCCTGCCTCTCTGCCTACTTGTGATCTCTGTCAAATAAATAAATAAAATATTTTAAAAAAATGTTCACTTCAATGCAAAAAAAAATTTTGAATATGGAACTCCCATTAGTCATAGCTTTTTCTTATTTTTATTCATGAGAGGAAAGGAGAACATTTCCAATAAAGAGTACATCTGTGAAATTGTAGTGTGTCTGGATTTCTTGAAAATAACTGTTTGTTGGGTGTGGTAGAGATACTGTTCCATACTGAGATATTATGTTCCAGGTAGTGGACCCCAGGCACCAGAACTGTGGAAAGATGGTTATTCTGTTTGCGGGCATCTACTGAAGGAAGGAAGAGCAATCGATCACCATTATGTTGAATGAGGCTAAGCAACCAGGAAACATAATATTATTTAAAACTTTTAAAATAATTTGGTGAAACAGATAGGCCTTGGAATGTTTTATACGTAGACTGGAACAATGAAGGTAGAATCTAAGTCTGCAATTATGGAATACTTAGCAGTAGCTAGCATGTTGGACCAAACATGTGGCTGAATGAGGGGCAAATGGAAATGAAGGCAAAATTGTTTCATTCACCGAGTAGAAATATTGAATCAAAATATAAGTATTTTTGGGGTGCCTGGGTGGCTCAGTGGGTTAAAGCTTCTGCCTTCGGCTCAGGTCATGATCTCAGGGTTCTGGGATTGAGCCCCGCATCAGGCTCTCTGCTCAGCAGGGAGCCTGCTTCCTCCTCTCTCTGCCTGCTTCTCTGCCTGCTTGCGATCTCCGTCTGTCAAATAAATAAATAAAATCTTTTTTTTTAATTTTTTTTTTAAATTTTTTATTATTTATTTGACAGAGAGAGATCACAAGTAGGCAGAGAGGCAGGCAGAGAGAAAGTGGGAAGCAGACCCCCCGCTGAGCAGAGAGCCCGATGTGGGGCTCTATCCCAGGACCCCGGGATCATGACCTGAGCCGAAGGCAGTGGCTTAACCCACTGAGCCACCCAGGCGCCCCAATAAATAAAATCTTAAAAAAAACAAAAAACAAAATATAAGTATTTTTACTAATTTTGTGGTCTTCCTAGAAGGTATCCAGGTACAGAAACACTCTTGTTTGAATTTATTTTTATTTTTTAATTTATTGCTTTAAAAGTGGTATAATTACAGAAGGGACGCCTCCTGCTTCCAGATGCCAAGGATGCTTTGGTTTGCTACGGCTGCCATAGCAGACTGGGTGCCTTAAACAACAGAGGTCTGTTTTCTCACAGTTCTACAAGTTGGAAATCTGATTTCAAGGTGTTGTCAGGACTGGTTTCTTCTGAAAACCCTCTCCTGGGTGTGTAGATGTCTGTCTTCTCCCTGGGTCTTCCAGGATCTTCTCTGCCTATCTGTGTGTGTCAAAATCTCCTCCTTATAAAGGTACCAGTCAGATTGGATTAGGGCTCATCCTAATGTCCTCATTTTCAATTACCTCTTCAAAGACTAGTCTCCAAATACAGTCATATTCTGAGGTACTGGGGGTCAGGAATTCAGCATATGAACCCAAGAGGGACACAATTCAGCCCATAACAGGTGCTTTGAGAATAGATTCATCTGCAGGAATTGGTTCCTGCAGGGCTTCCCTGGCCCATGCTCTCAGTTCTGCTTTATCAGCTCTGTGCACCCTTCCTCCATCTCCTGCAGACTTCGCTGCTAAAAGCTAACACTTACTTGCAGCATTCTGAGGATTGCCCTTGGGCACTGGACTCCTGCTGCCCCTCCCCTTCCCCCACCCCCATTTGCCATTCCACCCCGCCCACCATGCAGAGGGGTGGAAGTGCCTGGGAGTCTTAAAAGACCACTCGACCTCCCACCCCAGTCTGCCCTTAACCAGTCATTGGCTAGGAGTACAAAAGCCTATGTCTTGGGGCGCCTGGGTGGCTCAGTCGGATAAGTGTCTGCCTTCAGCTCAGGTCATGATCCCAGGGTCCTGGTTATTGAGCCCCACATCAAGCTTCCTGCTCTACCGAGAGCCTGCTTCTCCCTCCCCCTCTGCCCCTACCCCTCTATCCCCATCCCCCATCCCCCAACCCCCGCTTGTGTTCATGTGCTCTTTCTATCCCAAATAAACAAAATCTTAAAAAAAAAAAAAAAAAAAAAAAGCCCGTCTTTAGGACAGACCAAACTCTGAAGCCTAATTATTGCCCTAGAGCTCCCAGCAGGACCAGGTGTATCGGAGACATCACACGCAACCTCACTCTTGCCTGGTTCCTGCCCCTTTAGGAATCTGGTTCACCATTCCCTCACTGGTTCTCCTGAGAACTTTCCTTAATAAGCTACTTCATATGGGCCCTAGGCTCAGAGAGGACTTCTAGAAGAATCCTACCCAAAACCTCTCTTTGCTGGTGAAACAACAAATAATTCAACCTCTGTCAAGACCAGAAGGAAAGAGGCACAGAAGGAAGAATTCTTGTTGTTTAAAGATTACTGAAACAGGGTTTTTAGAAGTAGACACTGGAGATTTAGTCAGGGCTACTAGCACAGAAGCCTCCTGCCCTGGGATTGTGGTTTGTCCTCTAGAAATTCTCCACCAGGTCTCCTGAGGGATTTTTAAAGGGAATTATGACTGAATGGGATGACAGTAAAGGAAGGATTTAAATAAAAGCAGAGTGACCCTGAGGTAACATTTGCATTGGGAGAGGTAGTCATAATTTAATTAGAAATTCCCATAGCATTGAAATTTTCTGAAGATAGACTTGTCAAAACTTATCAGAAATGGAACCTGGCGACAGTTCCTTGACTTAGGTGACACCTAGTGTGTGGAAGACACGAAGACCATGGTGACCTAGGGGTTCTGACCTTTCAAATAAGCAGACCCAATTCATCCACAATTTTTTAAAAAGATTTTATTTATTTATTTATTTGAGAGAGACCCTGAGAGTGTCAGAAGTGGGGGAGCAGAGGGGAAGGGACAAGCAGACTCTGCACTGAGCCTGGAGCCCAGTGTGGGGCTCGATCCTACAACCCTGTGATCATGATGTGAGCCAAAATCAAGAGTCAGATGTTTAACTGACTGAGCCACCCAGGCACCCCTCATCCATGATTTTATTTTATTTTTTTTAAAGATTTTATTTATTTATTTGACAGATAGAAATCACAAGTATGCAGAGAGGCAGGCAGAGACAGAGAGGAGGAAGCAGGCTCCCTGCTGAGCAGAGAGCCCAATGTTGGGCTCGATCCCAGGACCTTGAGATCATGACCTGAGCTGAAGGCAAGCTTAACCCACTGAACCACCCAGGCACCCCTCATCCATGATTTTAAAAGATACGTTCATGGGGCGCCTGGGTGGCTCAGTTGGTTAAATGACTGCCTTTGTCATCCAGCATCAGGGTCCCTGCTCTGCTCTCTCATTCTCTCTCTCTCAAATAATAGATAAAAAAATCTTTAAAAAAATAAAATAAAAAATATACTCAGAATAGAAATATGATTTTAAAAAAGGAAAAAAAGAAGAAATATGATTACACATTCCATCCTGAAACAAACAAAAAAACCCCTATATTATATACTTTACCCATGAATTTTCTTTTTTTTTTTTTTTAAGATTTTATTTATTTATTTATTTGACAGAGATCACAAGTAGGCAGAGAAGCAGGCAGAGAGAGAGGAGGAAGCAGGCTCCCCTGCCGAGCAGAGAGCCCGACGCGGGGCTCGATCCCAGGACGCTGGGATCACGACCCGAGCGGAAGGCAGAGGCTTTAACCCACTGAGCCACCCAGGCGCCCCACCCATGAATTTTCCACCAGAATAGGTAGTTTCATACTGATGAAGAAAGGCAACATATTTCTTTTTTCCTTTTTAATTTTTTATTATTAACATATAACATATTATTTGTTTCAGGGGTACAGGCCTGTGATTCATCAGTCTTATGCAATTCACAGTGCTCACCACAAAGCATACCATCCCCAGTGTCCATCATCCAATCACCTCACCCCCAGCCCCACTCCCCTCCAGCAGTCCTCAGTTTGTTTCCTGAGATTTAGTGTCTCTTATGGTTGGTCTCCCTTTCTGGTTTCTTCTTATTTCATTTGTTCCTCTCTTTCCCTATGATCCTCTGCCTTGTTTCTTAAATTCCACATATCAGTGACATCACATGATAATTGTCTTTCTCTTGACTGACTTATTTTGCTTAGCAAAATAACCTCTAGTTCTATCCACGTTGTTGCAAATGGCAAGATTTCTTTTTTCTTTTTTTCTGATGGCTGCATAACATTCCATTCCATAACCACATCTTCTTTATCCATTTATCTGTTGATGAACATATGGGCTCTTTCCATAGTTTGACTATTGTAGACATTACTGCTATAAACATAGGGATGCAGGTGCCCCTTTGGATCACTACATTTATATCTTCAGGGTAAATACCCTGTAATGCAATTGCTAGGTCATAGGGTAGTTCTATTTTCAACTTTTTGAGGAAACTCTGTATTGTTTTCCAGAGTGGCTGCACCAGCTTGCATTCCCACCAACAGTGTAGGAGGGTTCTCCTTTCTCCTCATCCTTGCCAACACCTGTCATTTCCTGACTTGTTAATTTTAGCCATTCTGACTGGTGTGAGGTGGTATCTCATTGTAGTTTTGATTTGTATTTCCCTGATGCCGAGTGATGTTGAGCACTTTTTCATGTGCCTGTTGGCCATCTGGATGTCTTCTTTGCAGAAATGTCTGTTCATGTCTTCTACCCATTTCTTGATTGGGTCATTTGTTCTTTTGGTGTTGAGTTTGATAATTTCTTTATAGATATTGGATACTAACCCTTTATCTGATAAGACAGTTGTAATTATTTTCTCCCATTCTGTCAGTTGTCTTTTGGTTTTGTTGACTGTTTCCTTTGCGGTGCAAAAGCTTTTTACCTTGAAGAAGTTCCAGTAGTTCATTTTTGCTTTTGTTTCCCTTGCCTTTGGAAACATGTATAGCAAGAAGTTGCTGTAGACAAAGTCACAAGGGACATTCACTGCCTGTGTTCTCCTCTAGGATTTTGATGGATTCCTGCTTCACATTTAGGTCTTTCATCCATTTTGAGTCTATTTTTGTGCATGGTGTAAGGAAATGGTCCAGTTTCATTCTTCTGCATGTGGCTGTCCAGTTTTCCCAACACCATTTGTTGAGGAGACTGTCTTTTTTTCATTGGATAGTCTTTCCTGCAAATAAATTGATAGTAGAGTTGTGGGTCCATTTCTGGGCTCTCTATACTGTTCCATTGATCTATGTGTCTGTTTTTGTGCCAGTACCATACTGTCTTAATGATTGCAGCTTTGTAACAGAGCTTGAAGTCTGGAATTGAGATGCCACCAGCTTTAGTTTTCTTTTTCAACATTCCTTTGGCCACTTGGGGTCTTTTCTGGTTCCATACAAATTTTAGGATTATTTGTTCCACTTCTATGAAAAAAGTTGATGGTATTTTGATAGGGATTGCCTTGGGTGTGTAGATTGCTCTGGTTAGCATAGACATTTTAACAATATTTGTTCTTCCAATCCATGAGCATGGAACGTTTTTCCATTTCTTTGTGTCTTCCTCAATTTCTTTACAGATCCTTTGCCTCTTTGGTTAGACTTATTCCTCGGTATCTTATGGTTTTGGGTGCAATTGTAAATGGGATCGATTCCTTAATTTCTCTTTCTTCTGTCTCGTTGGTGTATAGAAATGCAATTTATTTCATTTCTGTGCATTGATTTTATATCCTGCCACTTTACTGAATTCCTATATGAGTTCTAGCAATTTTGGGGTGGTGTCTTTTGGGTTTTTGACATTAAAGTATCATATTATCTGCAAAGAGTGAGAGTTTGACTGATTCGGATTTGCTGATTCAGATGACTTATTTCTTTTTGTTGTCTGATTGCTGAGGCTAGGACTTCTAGTACTACATTGAACAGCAGTGGTGATAGTGGACATCCCTGCTATGTTCCTGATCTTAGGGGAAAAGCTCTCAGTTTTTCCCCATTGAGAATGATATTCACTGTGGGTTTTTCATAGACAGCTTTTATGATATTGGTGTATGTATCCTCTATCCCTACACTGTGAAGAATTTTAATCAAGAAAGGATGTTGTGGGGCACCTGGCTGGCTCAGTCAGTTAAGCGTCTGCCTTCAGCTCAGGTCATGATCCCAGGGTCCTGGGATTGAGCCCCACATTGGGCTCCTTGCTCAGCAGGAAGCCTGCATCTTCCTCTCCCTCTGCCTGCCAGTCCCCCTGCTTTCTCTCTCTCTCTCTCTCTCTCTCTCTCTCTGTGTCATTCAGTCAAATAAATAAATAAGATATTTAAACATCAAATAGAAAATTGAGAGCAAATAAAAATACCCAGAACTTATCCTCAGAGTATAACTCACAAACAGGAAAGACTACACATTCCAATTTAAGAGAACGAGAAGGAGATAAATGCCAGAGACTAGCAGAATTGTTTCTGGAGCCCACATAGATGTGATAGATGTGGCTATGCAAGAGCAAAGAATCTAGGTGGTCCGACCAGTGGCAGAACATAGGTAACATCAACAAGATTCATTCCTCAAAGGAGAGGAACCCACCCTGAAGGGAACTACTGAGAGCAGGTCTGAGAGAAGTCATGGGAAGTGGCTTGGGAAGTGCCTGCGATCTTTGGAAGGTACTGCTTTTAAGGGAGAAAAAAAGAGGCACCCTGAAAGTTATCAGTGGCCCTAGAAGGCCTCAGTAGATGATGAAGAAAAGGAAAGAAGTAGCTCAGAATAAGGATTCTTCTTAAATAGATGAGATCTAAGGATCAGAGAAAATTTGACCAGAAATAAAGTTATCCTACAGTAAACGGTAACAGCTAAAGTTATTCAGCCTTATACTATGGCAATGGAAGAGGGAACTCTTGAGATGAACATCAGTAAAAATACTTAAACCTTCCTTCTTTATCCTCCAGAAATTCCTCCTTCAAATTGTT
The DNA here is from genome assembly GCF_010015895.1 of Lontra canadensis. NCBI lineage: Eukaryota > Metazoa > Chordata > Mammalia > Carnivora > Mustelidae > Lontra > Lontra canadensis. Next base: position 10,426,238 of record NW_022631054.1, on the reverse strand, counting down.
GGGGTCCGTTATCAAAGGAACGAGACTGAGACAAAGTGAAAGTTATGCAAAGCTTTATTCTATGCCAAGTATTAGAAGTCAGACTGACCGGCCAGGGCCGCCTCCAAAGAGAGACACCCCATCCTGATCTCACAGGCTGATTTTATAGGGCATAACCACAGACCTCAATGTAGGTGGCTTCTATTAAGGCGTTTATTCCCAGAATCGATACCCGGAACTGATACTAGGAACTACTGGGGCATTTATTCCCGGAATGAAGTCCATGGATGTAAACAACAATATGGCCACCTAGGCAATATGGAGTCGCTCTAGCTAAGCAGGCCCTAATAGTTAAACAGGTTTCAACATTAAATTGGCCCACAAATAAATGGTCCAGAAAAACTCAACACATTCCAAATACTAACGAAAAAAAAAAATTAAAATCAAGCATACATACAAAGATACAGTAAGTGTTAAAAATGAAAATCAATTATGCATTTTCAGATGAAAACACTCAGAAACATTTCTATCCTATAGCAGAGGAAAATCGTAAAACAATGATCCAAATTGAATTTAGAATACTTTAAAAATCAATTGTAGATATGGCTGGGGTAGGGTGGGGCATGGGTCACAAGAAACAGAAATGCAAAAATATACAAAATGGACCAAACCAGAGGATGATGTAAAATAGACTTGATTAGCTCAGGAAAGAGACTGAAAAAGGTAAAATTATCTCAGAAATGAAGATTAAATTACAGGATGTCCAAGGGAGAATAAATTAGCTTCAAATACAGTAGAGGATATAGAGAATATACATGAAAAGAGCCAAGAAAATTATTCAAAAATAAAAAGTTTTTTTTTTAACATCAGAAAGTTAAATTTAAAGTGTTTGAAAGTCCAAACATAATAAATAAAAAGATCAGAAAGAGATCAATACAGAATATAGGCAAGGAGGAGCAACAGATGTATAATTGGAGTTTCTGAGCAAGAAAAGCAGGGGAGTGGAACTAATTTTTAAATTCTAATTTTAAAAAATGGTGTGACATTAAATAGGATCCAAATGTATGTATTTTATTATATTTTAAAAGCACCACATCTGGGGTGCCTGGGTGGCTCAGTGGGTTAAGCCTCTGCCTTCAGCTCAGGTCATGATCTCAGGGTCCTGGGATTGAGCCCCACATCAGGTTCTCTGTTCAGCGGGGAGTCTGCTTCCTCCTCTCTCTCTGCCTGCCTCTCTGCCTACTTGTGATCTCTGTCAAATAAATAAATAAAATCTTAAAAAAAAAAAAAGCACCACATCTGCCTGGAGAAATTGACTCAGGACAGGTAGAATTACTAGACTTAAAAAAAAAAAAAAGAATTATTAGACTTTAAAGATTAAAAAAAAAACAAAACCTTATGGATTTTAGGAAGAAAGACCAAGTCATTTAACAAGAGAAAAATCAGTACAACATTATGCTCCTGACATAAACATTCAGTACAAGACAACAGTGGAATAGCACCTACAAAAAGAGAGATACTGTGAGACAGTTTGCCTGTAATACGAAGGCTGTAGGAAAGCAATTTTAAACATGCCCCAACTCAGGCAACATTGTTCTCATTAGCTCTTCCTGATAGGAGAATGGAGTTGCCTAGGAGCTCAGTTTTTTTTTTTTTTTAAATAACTTCTTTTTTTTTTTTTTAAGATTCTAATTATTTATTTGACAGAGAAAGAGAGCGAGAGAGGGAACACAAGTTGGGGGAGTGGGAGAGGGAGAAGCAGGCTCCCCGCTGAGCAGAGAGCCCAACATGGGGCTCAATCCTAGGACTTTGGGATCATGACCTGAGCTGAAGGCAGACGCTTAACCAGCTGAGTGAACCAGTGACCCAGGTGCCCAGGAGCTCAGTTTTTATATGCTATTAAAGTTAAGCTGGTATAAATTCAAATTAGAGCATTAAAGCTTTGTGATATTAAGGATAGTTCCCATGGTAGCCACAAAGAAAATACCTATACAATATATGCAAAAGGAAACCAGAAAGAAAAGAAAACCTATTAAAAAATCAACTAAATACAAAAGAAGACGGTAGTGCAGGAAATGCAGCAGGGGGGGTGACATGGGGAACAATGCTGTGAGGCATATAGAAAACAAATAGCAAAATGGTAGAATTAAATCCCTTCTTGTCAGTAATTAGATTAAATGTAAATGTGTTAAACTCTCCAAAGACAGAGATTAGTAGAATGGATTTAAAACACATGATCCAACTACATACTGTGTATAAGAAGCTCACTTTAGATCCAAAGACCCAAATAGGTTGAAAGTGAAAGAACCAAACAAAAAGGGGCACCTGGGTGGCTCAGTGGACAAAGAATCTGCCTTAAATCAGGTCATAATCCCAGGGTCCTGGGATCAAGCCCCATATCAGGCTCCCTGCTCAGCCAAGAGTCTGCTTCTCCCTCTCCCTTTGCACCTCCCCCACCACTTGTGCACTTTCTCTCTCTCTCAAATAAATGAATAAAATCTTAAAAAGTAAAAAAGAAAAGAAAACAATAAATGATAGATGTTTTTCTGTTACAGAATAGATACAGACACAGATAGTAGCCAAGAGGGAGGGGAAGTTGCTAAACTAATTATCAGACAAAACAGACTTTAAATCAAGATGGGATGCCTGGGTGACCCAGTCAGTTGGGTGTCCAATCTTAATCTCCTCTCAAGCACTGATCTCAGGGTCCTGAGTTCAAGCCTGAGTTGGCTCCATGGTTACAAGAGACAAAGAAGGATGTTATGCATTCATAAAATATTTAATACATGAAGAAAATGGAACAGTTACAAACATTTATGTATGTAATACTAAGTCAAGATATATAAAGCAAAAACTGAAAAACTGAAGGGAGAAATACAGTTCTACAATAATGGCTGAATAATATTCCATTGTAGGTGTATGCCACATCTTCTTTATCCATTCATCTATTGATGAACACTTAGGTTGCTTCCATCTAAATGTACTATATATTTAAATTATAATTCAACTTAATTGTACACCTGGGTTTACATTTAGAATTCTTACATATTGGTGTAAATAATAATATACTATATGCCTCATAAGGCAATTTTAAGGAATTTAGGTGATTCTTTTAATCTAGCCTTTTTATTGAAATCAAATCCAGAGCCTTAGATAAATTAAACTGTTTGCATGTTTATTTATCACATAAGTAAAATCTAGAAGTCATACAGTCACCATTTAAACCCCAGATTTAGGTGTCTGGGTGACTCAGTCCATTGAGCAACTAACTACCTTTGGCTCAGGTCATGATCCTGGAGTCCCAGGACCAAGTCCTGATGAGTCATGCTCCCTGCTCAGTGGGGAGCCTGCTTCTTCCTCTGCCCCTGCCCCCTGCTTGTGCTCTCTCTCAAATAAATAAATAAAATCTTAAAAAAAAATACCCAGGGTGCCTGGGTGGCTCAGTGGGTTAAGCCTCCGCCTTCAGCTCAGGTCATGATCTCAGGGTCCCGGAATCGAGTCCCGCATCAGGCTCTCTGCTTAGCAAGGAGCCTGCTTCCTCCTCTCTCTCTCTGTCTGCCTCTCTGCCTACTTGTGATCTCTCTGTCAAATAAATAAATAAAATCTTAAAAAAAAAAAGTCTCCTAGATAGTGAGAAAAAAAATTAAAAAAAATACCCAGACTCCCCAAACAATTTATCAAAGGGTTTACCTTAAGTGTATTAATTAATATTGATGAAATTTCAATTTCCTTGATTTCATTTACTTTCTGAATATCAGTTAAAAGTCTTAGTACAGAGGCACCTGGCTAGCTCAGTCGGTAGAGCATGTGACTCTTGATCTCAGGGTTGTGAGTTCAAGCCTCACACTGGGTTCAGAGCCTACTTAATAAAAAAGTCTTGATACAAAAGAGTTCCTTAAAACCTTTTTTATGACTAGTAATTGTTGACTTGCTGTCAACTTGCACGTCTTCATTCTGTATCTCCATCCCAGCAGTGACATGGATGCCACCAATCAAAGGCTTTTCTTTTACCAAACACACTCTTCAGACAAAGGAATTAGATGAATGCTATTTAAAATGCTTCCAGGGGCGCCTGGGTGGCTCAGTCATTAAGTGTCTGCCTTCGGCTCAGGTCATGATCCCAAGGTTCTCGGATGGAGCCCCGCTTCAGGCTCCCTGCTCAGCAACAGGCCTGCTTCTCCCTCTCCCACTCCCCAAGTTTGTATTCCCTCTTTCGCTTTGGCTCTCTCTGTCAAATAAATAGGTGAAATCTTTTTTTTTTTTTTTTTTTTAATGTTTCTAAATACCAGGGGTGCCTGGGTGGTTCAATTGGTTAAGCAGCTTCCTTCCACTGAGGTCATGACCCTGGCATCCTGGGACAGAGCCCCACATCGGTCTCTGTGGTCCACAGGGAGCCTGCTTCTCTCTCTCTCTCTCCTTCTCCCCTCCCCCTGCAGCTCCCCCTGCTGGTGCACATGCACACTCTCCCTCTGTCAAATAAAATCTTTAAACAAAATAAAATTCTTTCAATAACCTAGTTGTTTACATAGTTATTTACACGAAGTTCTAAATTTAAAAAAAAAAAAAGATTTTATTTATTTATTTGAGAGAGACAGCATGGGGGGGGGGGTGGAGGGTTGGAGGGAGAAGCCGACCCCCTGCTGAACAGGTATCCATCCCAGGACTCCAGGATCATGACCTGAGCCTAAGGCAGTTGCTCAACCAACTGAGCCACCCAGGCGCCCTGAAGTTCTAAATTTTTATTAGAGTGTGATGTTTACCTTTTAACCAAAGTTTTAGAACACATTCTAGTCCAATTTATTTTTTTCACTTGCCCCATCCTTTTTTTTTTTTTCCCCCTCAGAGGTTTAAGAGATTAAGATCCAGAGTACGAAAGACTAATTTCTTCAAACTATTTACTGTACTCCTTTAATAGATCGATACAAATTCAATCAGCAGCACTGTTGTTGAGGGGCTTGGGCCCTTGACTTTGCATGCATTTGCGAAAGACGACTGACCTTCCTTATTTAAAGGTCATTTCCCAACTTCTTCAACAGTAATCTGCAGAGGAACCGACTTTCCTTTACCCTGGTGGTGTGGTGGCGCTAAAAGCTTCCCTACTTGCCTTGCTTCAAAATCAGAAAAGCCGGGGCGGGGGCGGGGGGGCGGGGGGTGAGGGAAGAACCTGGGTGGCTCAGTGGGTTAAAGCCTCTGCCTTTCGGCTCAGGTCATGATCTCAGGGTCCTGGGATTGGGCCCCGCATCGGGCTCTCTGCTCAGCAGGGAGCCTGCTTCCTCCTCTCTCTCTGCCTGCGTCTCTGACTACTTGTGATCTCTCTGTCTCTGTCAAGTAAATAAATAAAATCTTTAAAAAAAAAAAAAAGGACGCCTGGGTGGCTCAGTTGGTTAAGCAGCTGCCTTCAGCTCAGGTCATGATCCCAGTATCCTGGGATCGAGTCCCACATCGGGCTCCTTGCTTGGCAGGGAGCCTGCTTCTCCCTCTGCCTCTGCCTGCCACTCTCTCTGCCTGTGCTCGCTTTCGCTCCTCTCTCTCTGACAAATAAATAAATAAAATCTTAAAAAAAAAAAAAATCAGAAAAGCCGGTCTCTCCTGGGGACCCTGAGACATCTCAGCGGCCCCTCCTCATTTCTCTGTTCATACAAGGCGACAAAAGCAGCAGTTAAAAGACTGATTCCCTAACCACATGAATGGTTGTCAAGACATAACATCCAGTGAAAAGAGGTAAATTTCGAAATAAATGGTGGATAATGACACTTACATGAAATTTTTTTTAACATTTTATTTATTTATTGGATAGAAAGAAAGCACAACCAGGGGGAGAAGCAGAGGGAGAGGGAGAAGCCGGCTCCCCGCTGGGCAGGGCGCGCGATACAGAACCGGGGCTGGATCCCAGGACCCGGCGATCATGACCTGAGCCGAAGGCAGACACTTAACCGCCTGAGCCACCCAGGCGCCCCCATTTAAATGAATTTAAAAGCACATAAAAACATTAGTAGGGAGAAAGCAGGTGAATACTTGCCGGGAGATGGAACGGTGGGAGCGAGAAACCAATATGGATTATAAATTTATCCCATGATGGCAGCTCCTCAGCGAGGCCTTCTAGACGCTGAGAGCCGGAGCCAGGGTCTGGGAGTCCCTGAGGCCCGTCTCCCCTCACCTCTCAACCCACTCAGGCCCCAGGCAAAGGGGCGTAGGCGACTTGCGTTAAAAATTTTAGAGACCCGAGGCTGGAGAGAGGTTGGCTCTCGGGCGGGACTTTCTGGGAATCGCTAAAGCCCCAAGGCTAGTTGGTGACGGCTGGGCCATCGGTGGTGGGGACCCAACGGAGACCTGGAGCAGAGTCCAGAGGAGGTCGAAGTCACTCCTGCAACCCCAGGCGTGAGTGCCTTTACGGGGGTGAAACAGTCTCGGGACCTGAGGAGTGGGGGAAGGGAGAAGAAGGGCATCAAGAATTACCATTATCATTTCTAGGTGACCTGACCGAATCTAGAGCTTTCCTCTGTCCATTAATTTGATTAAATTTGCCCCAAAGAGGTGGACTCAGAACTCAGTGGCTGATTGGATTTAGGGTTGAAGCCTCGTCTGTTTCGGGACAGACTACACTCGCAAAGCCATTTGAGTTTAAATCTAGTTCTGATCTCCGCGGTCGATTTTCTTTTTAATCCCAGCGAATGACTTAACCTCTCTGAGCTTCACTTTTCACATAGTAAAATGCCAATGACAAAATCCACCTCACGGCAGCGTCTTGGGGACGAATGGGCTAATGCGTGCGCATCACTCCCTCGCCCAGTGAGAACAGTCGGGAAACGACTGCGACGACCTCCAGAGGCGCCTCGCAGGTAACGCGATCAGCCGCTGTCCTGTTGCGGCTGCACAGGTGGCGGGATGGGTGCCCGGGCTCCGCCCTGAAGGGCGTGGCCGACGGAAGGCGCGAATCTGTGAGCCGCGCGCATCCGGCAGGGCCCTATATGAAGCCAGGCCCTGCGCCCGGCCTCCCAGAGCTGCTTCGCCCTGGCTCACGACCGCACGCTCTCTGCCCGCGCTCTGGAGCCAGTTATGGTGAGTCTGGCCCTTCCGACGCAGGGGCAAAAGTCCTGGGGCAAAAAAAGCGAGCAGGAGGTCCGACGGTCTTCAGGTGGACTGTCGGGGGTCCTGGCCCCTCATGGGGAGGAGGGGGTCGAAACATTCGAAATGGTTCATTTCTTGGGGGATATGTTTCCTGAGCCCTCCACCTTCACCCCTGCGTGCCTGCCCTGCCCGAGGGGGTGCCCTCCTCCTCCAGACAGACGGACGCGGCCTGCCGAGGAGACATGGTCTGGGTTGGGCCTGCTGGTTACTGGCCCTGAAGTCTTGGGGCACGTCCGCTCCCTGCCTGGTGCGCTGGAGGTCCCCAGACTACCGCCCTGGCCCTGGGCGACTGCACACATCGTGCAAGGGATGGAAGGATGGGCAGAACGCAAGGCCGATGAGGCAGAGGGGCCTGGGGTGGGTTCGGTTAAAAATTAGCTAGCATCTGGAGACAGAGCCATGGGGGGGATGCGGGGGGCGGGGGCGGGGGGGGAATGATTCCTTCTTTCTCTCTCTCCCTTCCCGCCATCCTTCCTTCTTTCCCTTTTTTTTTTTTTCTTTAAGGAAAATCTTTTTTAAAATTTTCCCCAGTTTTATGCAAGTTAGTTGGCAAACTCGAATCTATTCAAAGTGTACAACACGATGATTTGATGTGTGTATACTTTGTGAAATGACCACTGCAATCAAGGTGATTAACACATCTATCACCTCACGTGGTCACCTTTTTGTGTAGGTGAGAATCCTTAAGACCTACTGCCTTAGCAAATTTCAGTAATTTCAGCATTATTAGCAGCCATCACCAGGCCGTACATTAGATCTTGAACTTCTTCAGCTTTTAACTACAAGTCTGTACCCTTTGACCAACCTCTCCTCTACTCTCTTGAGTTCAGACTTTTCTTTTGTATATTCCACATCAAAGTGACCCAGTATTTGTCTTTCTCCATCAGACCTATATCACATAGCATCATGTCCTTCAGGTTCACCCATGTTGTCACAAAAGACAGAATTTCCTTCTTTTTAATGGCTGAATAATATTCCATTGTATATATTAGACCCCCCCCATTTTTTTTTTAAAGATTTTCATTTATTTAAGGGGCGCCTGGGTGGCTCAGTGGGTTAAAGCCTCTGCCTTCGGCTCAGGTCTTGATCCCAGGGTCCTGGGATCAAGCCCCAAGTTGGGCTCTCTGCTCAGCGGGGAGCCTGCTCCCCACCCCCCGCCTGCCTCTCTGCCTACTTGTGATCTCTGTCTGTCAAATAAATAAATAAAGATTTTATTTATTTATCTGACAGATCACAAGTAGGCAGAGAGGCAGGCAGAGAGAGGGGGGGAAGCAGGCTCCCCACCGAGCAGAAAGCCCCATGCAGAGCCCAGATCCTAGGACCCTGGGATCATTACCAAAGTTGAAGGCAGAGACTTAACCCACTGAGCCACCCAAGCACCCCCTATGTTGTCTTTATTTATCCATTCGCCCTGTCAACAGACACTTGGGTTGTTTCCGTATCTTGGCCATTGTGAATGATGCTGCAATGAGGTGTGCAGCTATCCCTGAGATCCTGGTTATATTTCCCTCAGATAAACATACAGAAGAAGAACACCTGGATGGTAGTTCTACTGTTTATTTTTGGAGGAACTTCCATACCATTTTCCATAATGACTGTACCAGTTTGTGAATTCCAACAACAGTGCACAAGGGTTCCCTTTTCTCCACATCCTCCCCCAACTGTGGTATCTCCTGTCTTTTCAATAATAGCTATTCTACGATTAATGAGGTGCTAGCTTGTTGTGGTTTATATTTGCATTTCCTGATCATTAGTGATGGTCAACACCTTTTCCTATACCATCAGCTATCTGTATATCTTCTTTGGAGAAATGTCTATTCAGGTGTTTTGTCCATTTTTCAGTGGAATTGTTTGTTTTTTTGCTATCGAGTTATATGACTTTCTCATTATTTAGATATTAACTCCTTATCAGACAGATGGCTTGCAAGTATTTTTCTCCCAGTCCACAGGTTGCTTTTTACTTTGTTGCTAATTTCCTTCTGCTGTACAGAAGCTTATAGATTTTATGTATTTATTTCAAACAGAGAGCCAGCACAAGCATAAGCCAGGGGGAGGGGCAGAGCGAGAAACAGGCTCCAGGCTAAACAGGGATCCCTGCGCATGGCTCGATCATGACCTGAGCAGAAGGCAGACACTTAACTGACTGAGCCACTGAGGTGCCCCAGTCTTTAATCCATTTTAAGTAAATTTTGCAAGTGCTGTAAGAAAGGGATCTACTGTCATTCTTTTGCACGTGCATATCCCTTTTTCCCACCATTATGGAAGAAACTATCTTTTCCCCTGTGTGTTCTTGGCACCCTTGTCAAAGATTAGTTGACCTATATGTGTGGGTTAATCTCTGTGCACTCAACTTTGTTTTGTTGGCCTATGTGTCTGTTCTTATGGTGGTGCTATATATATATTTTGATTACTAAAGCTTTGTAACATAATTTGAAATCGGAAATGGTGATCCCTCCAGCTATGTTCTTCTCTCTCAAGATTACTTTTGTTATTTTAAATCTTTTGTGGTTTGATTTGAATTTTAGAACTGTTTTTTTCTATTTTTGTGAAAAATTGCTTTGGAATTTTGTTAGGGATTATTTTGAATTTGTAGATCATTTTGGATAGGGTGGACATTATAACAATAACCTTCTCAATCCAAGAATAGGTGATAGCTTTCTGTTTGGGTCTTCTGTTTCTTCCTTCAGTGTCTTACAGTTTTCAGAGTACAAGTTTTTCACCCTCATTAAATTTATTCCCAAGAATTTTATTGTTTTTCATGTTTTTGTAAATGGGATTTAAAAAAATTTTTTTCAATAGCTTGTTGCTAGCGTATAGAAACACAACTGATTTTTGTGTATTGATTTTTTCATCCTGCAACTTGACTGAATTTGTTTATTAGTTCTAACAGTTTTTTGGGGGGAGTCTGTAGGGTTGTCTGTATATAAGATCATATCATCTGTACACAAGGAAAATTTTACTTCTTATCTGATTTGGGTGCCATTTATTTCTTTTTCTTGCCTAATTGCTCTGGGTAAGACTTCCAGCACCGTGATGAAAAGGAGTGTGAGAATGAGCACCCTTGTCTTGTTCTTGATCTTAGAGGAAAAACTTTCAGCCTTTCTTCATTCAGTGTGATGTTAGCTGTGGCCTTGTCATATCTGGCCTTCATTATGTTGTGTTTGTTCCTTCTTATTTCAGACTCAGGAAGACCAGCTGAGAGGCAACTGCAGGCTTTTAGACAAGAGATGATGGTGGGGGTAGACTAGGATAGGATCAGCAAAGATCGAGAGGAAGGGTTTATGGAATTGGAATTTGAGCTGGGTGAGACCCTTGAACTTCTAACTTTTTTTCAGGATCCCACAACAGAAGATCCAGTTCAGTTATCCAGCAATAGCAAAGAGACTTCCACAGACTCCTTACTTCGAACAGTTGAGGAAATTGAAGAGTTTCTGAGGGATGTCTCTGAGACATATAAGGCAAGAACCTCAGCTGCACCAGAACCACAGCTTGATATACCTCCGACTGCCCATGGTGAGGACAACCAACAGGAGTCAACCCAGAGGGTGATGACTCCTTTGACATCCACAATGATGATTTCTGCATGTTCTAACATCCCTGGGACACACCTTATTCAGAACTCAATAATACCCACTGCTAAAGCCCTTGATATGCCCCCTGAAGACCGAGGTGAAACTTTTTCCATGAACCCAAAGGTGGCCTTCTTTGATGAGAGAAAACCCACAACAACCTCTTGGATGATAGATACTACTGACAACCCAAAAACATTCACTGAATGCCAAAAGGTAACTATCACTGCAAACAAGATAGCAATCCCCAGTGAAGGTAGCCAGATGAACATGATGACCAGTGACGACCAGATCCTCTATGAAAGACCAGGGATAACTCTTAAAGAGGGCCATGTGATGACTGTTAGTGGTAACCAGACCTTCACTGAGGGCCATACAATGACTTCCAATAGTGACCATAGCCTGAATTGGAACCAAAGGACAGCACTGTGTGAAGAGCAGATAAAGACCCTAAGTGGTGACCAGACCCTCTATGAAGGCCAGATTACCTTCAGTGTGGACCAGATCCCATGTGGGGGCCAGATGAAGACACTTGGTGATGACCAGACCCCTTATGGAGGACAGATGGCTTTCGGTGGGGACCAGATCCTCTATGGAGGCCAGATGACAACTCTTAAAGGGGGCTATACAATGACCTTCACTGGTGACCAGACCTTCACTGGGGGCCAAATGACAATATACAGTGGTGACCAGACCCCCTATGGAAATCAGATGATGACCCTTAAGGAGGATCATATGACAACCTTTCCTGATGACCACACTCTCTATGGAGGCCATAAGATGCCACATCAATCACCATCACTGCCATATCCGGGGTTCCTGTATCTTTCAAGTTCCCATTTGATCCAAGGACAATCCTTAGAAAAGCAGAAGAGCAACATCAAGACCCAGAGTCATCAATTCCAGAAGAATCCTGGGACTTTGAAGACCTATACTTGTACATACCAGGACTGTGGGAAATCATATACTAAGCCTTCCCACCTCCGCATCCATGAGCGCAAACACACTGGTGAGTGAAGGCTAAGGGACTGGGAGGTGCCTTTTTAAAACTTTGGGATCATTTGAGATTGTTGTCACCTCTCTCTAAGTCTGGGACCTCAGAAGACTAGAAAAAGTTGGCCTATTTGAAAGGGTATATAAAGCAGTCCCAGAAACAGACTACATAGTTCTGGGCCAGAGCCAGTCTGGCGCAGCCTTTTGCGTTGTTACCTGTGCTGGGATGGTGGGAATAAGTGGAAGGCTTTGTTTGCCCTCCTGTGGTTGCTTTTGACCCTACCTCTACTAGGACTGACACTACATGGACCTCTCCTGAGGCCCAACAGATACGTACCCCTGACCTTATTTCCTCACGGACTTTCCTGCTGACCTTTGCTTTGCCCATTTCTCTTCCTTTCCCTCCTTCACAATTTTTCTCTTGTCCTTCCAGCTCACTCTGCCTTCCTTGTTTTCCTCTTTCACTTACCACCTCTGGTTTCCTCTCCTCTCACACTCTCTCTCCCACTCCAACACGCTCAAGCCCTTTATCTTCTCTTTTCTCTTTCCAGTTCCCTGTCCCATGCTGCCCGGAAGCATGACAAATCTCTCTCTTTTTCTGGTCCAGGTGAGAAGCCATACAAATGCAATGTGAAGGGATGCACGTGGAAATTCCCCCGTTCAGATGAGCTCAACAGACACAAGAGGAGGCATAGCGGGGAGCGACCCTACCTGTGTACTAAATGCAGCCGGAATTTTGCACGATCTGATCACCTGAAGCAGCATCAGAGAATCCATAGATAATACTCGCCCATGACTACAATCTCGTCAGAACAAGAAGAAATGAGTTCAGCTGAAAGATTCTCTCTACTATGTCTTTCTTTGCTCTGTACCTGGCACTGTGCCAGCATGTAGCAAGAGCTTGATATTATTTGTAAGTTTTTAAGGTTTTTGTTTATTTTTTTCAGAAACATACAAGGAATTCGTGTGTGCATTTCAATAGGCTCAGAAGCACTTTTCATTCACTTACCACTCCAAGGGTTACTTTTGATCCTGTGCTATTGATCCTTCTAGATCTTGCTCTGTGCCTTTGCCTCTATGTGTACCGGTAAAGATGTATATATGTAGATGATTGAAATTTATACATAGTTCCAGTGTGCAAAGACTGTAGCATTCTGAATCTAAGCTCACGTTTCTCTGGGTCTCCCTTTCTATGCAGTTAAGAGGAGGGAGACACTTGGTCACATCTTGTGTAAAATGCTCTAAAATTAAATGGAATTCATTTGGATGAGTACTAAATCTATTCAAAAGTTGAACTTCCTGTCGTGACTGTTTCTTCTCTCAGGCAGTGTCTCTTTCCCGCCCTACCTTCTCCATATGCTGTCAGGATACAGAGAGTTATCGCATTGGAACAGGGGTGGTCATGGGATGGCTGCCAGGAGAAGGATCTGTCCTTGCCACTGGGCTCTCGGCCCTTTGCTCATTGCTTCTGCAGGCAGGGTGACCTGCAATCTGTTGGTCTTTGCCTGGGCATGATTTGACAACTGCTTCAGAGAAGCTCTGCCATCTTTCCTTGCTGACTAGGTCCTCTTCCAGCTCTCAAAAGATTCTGCCCTCTTTGGGCTTGACTCTTGTCCAAACCCCAGCTTATATAATATCCTCCTGGCAAAAAAGGCTGGGAAAAGTCAAGGATGTGATCTATCCCACTCCTCATTTCCAAAGGGAGCACTTTGAAAAGCTCTTTCCACCTGGAGCCCTAAAAGGGGAGTGGACCACAAAACACCAGGGCTTCAATCAGCTCTGCAGCATTTGAAGCGCTTTTGACCTACACACTTTCACCTCACCCCCAGACACTGGATCCCTGAGCCTTTAAGGGATTCAGACAGCATTTAAAAAACCCTATCTTAATGTTGTATTTGGTATTATATGAAATAGTCCATGTAAGTTAGAAGTATAAACAAGTGAACATCTGTGGGAGCCCATCACCCCATGGTGCATAGGCAGATGTCAAGAAGACCAGTTAGGACAATGAGCCAAACTGAAAATAACAATCAAGTCTTGCTTCCGGCTATAGAGAAAGCAGGATGCAAAGAGAAGAGGCATCAGCTCTTCAATGTTGCACCTTTCCCCATGAAAGGGCACCAGGCTAGGGTTAAGGGGCATGCAGTGAGGACGGGGGAAGTCTCGCACTGCCCTAAGTAAAAAGATTCTCCTACCTTTTCATGGAAGGGATAACAGAAGGAGGAAGAGGGGAAAGTGCTAGGATTGGAAAAGTACTGAGTCAGAGAAAAAAAAAAAATATCTCAGCAGGTTCTCCAGTGAAGAGAGGCTTCTGAATGGAGGTGCTCAGGCTAGGAATGCAGATATGCAGATACGCACATGAGCAGGGCTGGCCTGTGGAGTGACTTCCTGACAACAGCTCTTCAGAAAATTTGTGGTGCACCTGCTGGGCACCAAGTCTGGTGTGGAGAGAGCAGCTTTTTCCAGCAAGGACTGGCTGGCAAGGTCTTGTAATTAATTACCTACGGTCGGGCCTGAAAGATCACAAACAGGATTTTGGCCTGTATGTAGCTGGACTCCTCAACTTCACTCCTTGATCCTTTGGGGCCTGAGCGAGAAGCATAGTCTGCTCCATGAGGGACTCAGATCAGCCAGACATCGCAACAAGTCTGGTTAATCAGTCTGACGGCCATGGTCAAAGTCACTCTAAGTAGAATATCAGGCCAGCCCAGAAGAGTGAATATAGCCGTGAGCCCCAACAGCTACCAAGCCAGACAAAGATACACAGCTCTTTAGCATCTATCCTAGAGAGCCAGGAGCCCTTCTATCTAAGCCACCTAATGGACCGTTCTCTGTTGCCAGATTCATTGATCCAAGTTGTTGGCCATTACGCAGACCCTCCTCGGCTGGCCAGCGGGAAGCCAAGGACTCTGCAGTTAGCCAACGGTACTTGGGCCAAGGAGTTGAGGCTGAGATAGGATTAGTAATAATCTCAATGGAAGAGCAAGGAAAGATAAGTGTATGACCTTCTCTTTTCTTTTTCTTTCTTTCTTTTTTTTTTTTTTTTTTTGGTACAAACTTTTCTTAATTGGAGGACAATGAGAATAACCACACAGCCTCTGTAGGGCAGGAGTTAAAGGAGGCCACCACCACTGTAGCCAAAACAGCTCTGATGGAAGACCCTGCACTGCTCTCCTAGATGTTCTGGTTGCCTCCTCTGACAGGAGTGAGTTTACATTTAGGGAGGTGTTTTGCTCCTGTAGAATCCAGTAGTGGCAATGTGTCATGTCCATATTAAGTTGGTGCACTTGAGGTACCAGAAAGACCCTAAGAGACCAGTAATTGCCTCTCAAAGAATGTGTACCTTTCAGCCAACTCCAGGGGTTTATGGATTCAAAAACTAGGTGGTGCGACTAGCCCATGGCACAGTTCTATCCTAAGCTGTGCTTAGTGAACTCAAGAGTTTGCTGGAACTTGTAACTCAAAGGTAAATGTGGATTTGTGGGAACCAGGGGAAGGTCAGCCAGGGTGGCCCATTGGAGAGCCTCCAGGTATTTTGTTAAAAGCCCCACTCTAAGGGAGCGGTCTTTCTGGTAACCCAAAAGATGAATGCCCCCAATATTCCTACATTGGTTATATGAGAGCGCCAATAGCCAGAGCACCCCACTAATCACTAGGCCTCCCTAATGTCTATCAGGGCAGTCATCTCTGGAATGAGACATCACACCCCTTTCCAAGATAATGCCTAAAGTTTCACTGGGCACGAGGTCACTGTGCCCTGCCTGTGTTAACGACCCACTTTTGTGTTGCTTGGTGGTCAATAGAGCATCTCGTTCTTATGGGCTGGTGCCCTGTTGTGGGCCCACTAGGAGGATGTTATCAATATAACAAAGACTAGTGCTCCTTCTGGAAGCAGAACTTTTTCCAGGTCACACAGATGGCAAAGAGCTGGAAAATTTAGGTAGCCTTGTAACAGGACATGAAAGGTGTATTGCAATGCATTGCACATAAAGATGAATTTGACCCTGATGATCTGGCTAGAGAGGGGTTGCTAGAAAAAACATTTTTTAAAAAGATTTAATTTATTTACTTCACAGACAGAAATCACAAGTAGGCAAAGAGGCAGGCAGAGAGAGAGGTGGAGGCAGGCTCCCCGCCGAGCAGAAAGCCCGATGTGGGGCTCGATCCCAGGACCAGACCCTGGGAAGCCGAAAGCAGAGGCTTTAACCCACTGAGCCACCCAGGCACCCCTAGAAAAAAAAAAAAATTTTAATAGCAGTTGCTACATACCAGGTTTCTTCAGCTTGGGCAGTAGTCTCTGTAACAATCATGATACCAGGTACTTCAGAACTATGGCCCTGAGCCTCCTCTAACCAATCATGAATCTCCAGATACCCTAGGCCGTGTGCACAGGCCAAACTGGTCTATTCAATGAAGAAATCATCTCATGGAACTTTGGCTTCCTTGAGATAGGCAGTGTGGATGGTTATTTCTTTTTCTCCCTCAAGCAGTCAGTATTGTTTGGAATAGACAGCAGTACTAGGCACTGGTAGGCAATAGGGTAGGTTCATCCACAGGTCCCACTAAAATGCAGCAGTTCTTATCAGGGATTTGGGGCAAAGGCAAGTCATCTATAGACATAGACAATACTTCTATACCAATAATACATTCACTAGTGGGAGCCATAGCAAAGGAAGTTTGTAGGGACCCAAAAGGACCCACCCATAGCTAGGCATGGGGGAGGGTCCCAGTGGTAGAGCTTTATCTATTTCCCCCTCATCCTGGAGCTAGGACTTCAGGGATCACAGTCACCCGTGCGCCAGCAGCCAGAGACCCAAGAAGTGCAACTCTCCCCCACAGCGGTGTTAAACCTTGACCTTGGCATAGGGCCTCTGACACCCCATGGGAACAGAGGGGTCTCGGCCCATCCCAAAGTCTTATTTTTGAATGCCAAGAGGTCCAGGCTCACTGGGAGGAACCTGCTAATCAGATACCCCGCAAGCCCTGATTTCCTTGCCCTACCAATTTCTCCCTTTGAGACTGTGCACAAAGTAACCAAATTCAGAAATCTTTCTGGAAAGGCTTTACCCAGGCTTCCCAGGAGAGGGCGCTAGTTTATTACTCTTAATGCCACTCTTTGTCCTGGTCAATTTGCTTTCTTGCCAGTGGCTGCTTTTTCCCTGTCCAAGAATTTGTCAGTGAAGACTTGGATTGTATCACAGGTGAACTGACCTGATCTCATGCAGAGGTTTAATGAGGCCTGGTGACCAGGGCCGGCAGGGGTAGCATGAACAAACTTGGAAATTTGAGTCTGGCTAACAATCTGACCATCTGCTGTTCTCTGTCCCTCATCGTAGACCAAGGGATCACAAGGTTGGTTTGCAGCGACATTAGAGCTTCTACAAGTGTGGTCCAAACACGGAACTTGTCACAGGTGGGACAAACCTGTTGGAACCACACAGCACCCATTGAGGAAGGTGGTCTCAGATGTTTGCCCACCGCCAGGGCACTTCCAAAGAGAATTTGTAGCAGTGCGCCCGACGAGCGCCTCTCTCCGTTGCTAGTCCAACAAGGTGATCTATTTCATTGCAGAGGCAAATTCACCAAGTCTTTACGTCTATTTGGGCCACAGGCAAACACCTCTACACTCTTTCACTGAAGTCAAGTCTCATATCACGCTACGTCACAGGACGTCCTTTGGCATCAGCAAAAGAGCTCATAGTTATCAGGTGCAATTCAGTGTGTGTGTTCTCAGTTTTTGGTCCCATTTCTGGAGGATCATGAGCAGTAGTAGCTAGGGAACAGATGCCCTAGCTTTCCTAGAGTTCCTAGAGTTTCCTAGAGTTGGATTTCTCATTGGACCCACTGGGCAAGCCCAGCCAGGAGTGGAGGGCTAAAAGGGACCCATGATTCCCCTTTGAACTGAAAAGTATCTGTAAATAATCCGCTAGCACCCCCACTGCCACATCCTGTTGGTATGGCTGTGGAGGTGCCTTGTGGGGCCCTCAGGGGTTTTATTCTTCCAGAACAGCTTTGTGCTCAGCAGGCCCCCACTGTCTTGCTGCATCAGTTTGTTGAGTTGCCAGGTGCTGAGATGGTTCATTTAGGACAATGAGCCAAACAGAAGGTCAAAGTCAAGGCTTTATTTACTTTCTTTGACAGTACAAGCAAGAGGTGAAGAGGAGAGGTGCTGGCTCCCTAAAGCCCCCAAGTAAAGTCACTTGGATACAGACAGACAGGGGAATGCCCTCATTGCTGAGGAGCCCTGAACTGAAAGGCTCCTGCCTTTTTATGGACCTGGGGAATCTGAGGGAGGATGGGGAGGAGGGCTTCAAGTGGAAAAGTACTGATTCAGACCACCAAGGCTCCCATAAAGAAACCTCTGAATGTTCGGAGGCCACTGGGCTAGAAATGCATATGCACGTGGACATGTGTGGCCCATTTGCAAGAAATAAATCCCAACCAAGGGACATTCTACAAAATATCTTGCTCGTGCTCTTCAGAACTGTCAAGGTTGCCAAAAACAAGGAAAGTGTGGGGACAACTGGGTGGCTCAGTCGGTTAAGTGTCTGCCTTCAGCTCAGGTCATGATCCTGGGCTCCTGCGCTCAAGTCCCACATCAAGCTCCCTGCTCAGCGAGGAGCTGCTTCTCCTTCTGCCTGCTGCTCCCCCTGCTTGTGCTCTCTCTCTCTCTCTCACACTCTCTATCAAATAAATAAAACAATTTTCTCAAGATTATAACATTGTTTCATAGCAAATGAGCTGAACATCCTGCAATAGAAGATGGAGGAGATGAATATGGTCCATTCACACAATGGAATTCTATGCACCCATTGAAAAGATTCTAGTCATTCTCTATGCGCTTCCACCAAACAGGCTCCAAGACTTACTGATAAGCGAAGACAGCAAGACACACAGCCGTGTGAATAATCCGCCATTTATATATTACAGATATATAATATTAGTATTATATATCTGTAATATATATATAATATATATATACAAATATATAAATGTAATATATAATTTTTTTTGGCACATTACCAAAGAAGCATCACTTCCAAGGAGAGGCTCAGGAGCAGGAGGAGGACTTTTCCCTGACTACTATGTTCCGCCTTTTGAATTTTGTACTACATGTATATATTGTCTATTTAAAATGTTCTTCATGGGGCGCCTGGGTGGCTCAGTGGTTAAAGCCTCTGCCCTCGGCTCAGGTCATGATCCCAGGGTCCTGGGATCGAGCCCCGCATCGGGCTCTCTGCACAGCGGGGAGCCTGCCTCCTCCTCTTCTCTCTCTCTGCCTACTTGTGATCTGTCAAAAAATAAAAATTAAAAAAAAAATGTTCTTCATGAGCCAGCCAAAGGAAAAGGAGGACAGAAAGGGAAGAGAAGACTGAAAGCCAGAGATCCTGCTTATCTTTTATCTCAACACTTAATACAAGTAAAAGTCTGATTCATTGTGTGAGGGGCGAGTCAGGCAAGGAGAATTGAGTGAACGGAAAGACTGTTTATTGGAAAAGCTACTCTTCTTGCTACGTCATATGCTAAGAGTAGAATAGCTGTGCCAGTGTTTTCTCAAACAAAGCCTGTTCACCAGTCATCCCTCCTCTCCCTCCCCGACCTGACCCCTCACACCCTTTCTGTACCCACTCAGGGCTCCATTCTGCAGGTGCCTTCCATCCCCACTGCCCCAGAACCGAGGATTCTCTTTAAAAACTGTCTCTCGGGGCGCCTGGGTGGCTCGGTGGGATAAGCCTCTGCCTTCGGCGCAGGTGGTGACCTCGGGGTCCTGGGATCGAGCCCCGCATCGGGCTCTCTGCACATCGGGCCTGCTTCCCCCTCTCTCTCTGCCTGCCTCTCTGCCTACTTGTGATCTCTCTCTGTCAAATAAATAAATAAAAATCTTAAAAAAAAAAAAAAACTGTCTCTCTAGTCTGTGGAGGGTGGCTGAATTCTACACCAGCACAGACAGTGGACAGGGTGTTCTCCTTTGGACCCAGGCTGGACCCAGGAAAGTTGCCTTTGGGAGGGCATTAGCTACAGCCTCAGAGCCTCAAGCCAGGCAGCCCCCGGAACCTGTTTGACAAAAGCAGGATCGTCATCAAATGCACCCAGGGCAGGATGAGTTCCCAGCACAACCAACCAGCAGCAGTTGTGGCTGAGGGCTGGGAAGTGACCTGTAGCAGGAAGTCAGAAATTCTTCTCAGCTCACATTCGTTATGCAACCACTTCTCGTGAATCTGCTTGTCTGTGCAAACCACGCTTCATCTTCCCCAAATGCAGTCGCCTGCTCCTCAGCCCAGTATAATGCATCCATTCTTCACCCAAGGCAACCAAGATGAGCTTTCCAAATGCAACCGTAATCATCCGTTTGGGAGTCAGCCTTTCCTGCATTTAGCTCAGAGCTCCAGGGAGAGCTAAGATCCAGCTGACCACCTGGCCACAGTATCCCCATCACTGAGACCCCTGGGCACCCAGTAGACACCCAGTAAATTTTCTGATGAATGGAAGAGAATGCATACAATGCAACTTCTAACACTGTTCAAGGACAATGTTCCAAAGACCTTTGGAAAGCCTTCCCCCATTTTATTTTTTATTTCCCATCCTTCCCTCCAAGTTCCCTCCCAAACTAGCCCACTGTACTCTCTGAAACTGTTCCATAATCTGGGAACTCCCCAACATCCTCCATCTCCTCCAAGAAACTATTTCTTCTTCTTGACTTCACGTCCTGCCACATCTCTGCCCTGTGAAGACATCCCAACCCATCCACCTACCCTAAGATTCATTCTCCCATCCCATCTACCTTGGGATCTCTCACTACAGTGCTACTTAAAAAACGTTGTTCTCCCAGATATTTGCAAATTATATATCTAATAAGGGGTTAATATCCAAAATATATAAAGAACTTATACAACTCAACAGCAGAAAAACAAATAATCAGATTTAAAAATGGACAGAGGACCTCAATAGACATTTTTCTAAAGAAGATACACAAATGGCCAACAGACTTGTCAAATCACTATGTTGTACAGCTGAAACTAATGTCACGTTGTGTGTCAGTTATACTTCAATTAAAAAAAAAAAAGGAATGAGGGGTGCCTGGGTGACTCAGTCAGTTAAGCATTAGACTCTTGGTTTGGCTCAGGTCATGACCTCAGAGAGGTGAGATCAAGCCCCATGTCAGGCTCTACACTGACCATGGAGCCTTCTTGGGATCTTCTCTGTCTCTCCCTCCACCCCTACACAACCCCCATTCATCCTCTAACTCTATTTAAAAAAAAAAATGATGAGGGGTACCTGGGTGGCTCAAGATCCAGAGAGGCATCCCTCTGCGTCTTTGACTAAGTACTGATCAAGCATGAGAAGAAATTACTTGAGACTAAGAAGAAAAACACTGAAAAGTAGGCAAACAATTCCTGGATCTCACATAGGATGGGAAATAGTTTGTTTTCACCAACCAGAATGCAAGAACATAATATACGGATCAGGAAGAATCCTCAGAATGTTGCCTTAGTAGTGGGGTTAAATTAGCCCTAGAAAAAAATGCAGTTCTGAGACTGTTCTAAAAAAGCTGAAAGTGTAAATCTCACATGAATAAAAATACCCCAGATGCCTGGGTGGCTCAGTCGTTTAACCATCTGCCTTTCTGCTCAGGTCCTGGAATCGAGTCCCGCATCGGGCTCCTTGCTCAGCGGGGAGCCTGCTTCTCCCTCTGCCTGCTGCTCTCCCTGCTTGCATGCTCTCTTTGACAAATGAATAAATAAAATCTTTAAATAAATAAATATTCTCCAAGGGAAAGAAAAGTAAGCCTCAAAGAGATCCAATTAACTCCAAGAAAGTGCAATGCATGCCAGAATTAAAAACTAGCAATATGTAAAGGAATAAAACAAAATCCAGCAACCAACAATGTACATTCACAATTGTCTGGCCTCTAGTACAAAAATTATCAGCTATTCAAAGCAGGAAAATAAGGACAATTATCAAGAGAAAAACCAACCATTACAGACTCAGAAATGATGAACATGATGGAACCAGCATCTGAGGACATTAAAACAGCTCTTTTAACTATGCTTCTTATGTTTGAGGGAGAGAAAAATATGGGCATGATAAGAAGAGAGAAGATTTTTTAAAGATCCAGATGGAATTTTTAGAGATGAAAAGTACAGTATCTGAAAAACAGAGCAGATTACACTGTAGAAGAAAAGATCTAAAATGAGAAAGAAAAGACTGAAAAAAATGGACAGAGCATCCGTGGCCTCTGGGACAACAGCAAACAGTCTATTATATGGGCAGATTCTGAGTCAGGAGAAAAAGGGGAGGTGGGACAAAAAATTGACAAAACATGCCAAAAAATTCCGAATTTTATTGACTATAAACCTTTAGATGGAAGACATTCAATGAACCCCGAACAGAATAAACAAAGTTCAAAACCACATAAAACAAATCATTATAGGATTTAAGAATATATACATATGGTAAAAACAAAGAAAAGCAAACACAAATTCACCGAAATTCAGGATAGTGGTTACCTCTGTAGAGGATGAGGCCCCTCGTCAGAGGGGAGCACCAAGGCATCAAATGTTTTTAGTGTGTGCTGCTTTTTTGAAGTGGCCTAAAGGGCAAATACATTATTACTTTAAACTGTATATAAGCTAACTTTTTTGCACATGATCTACATCAATAATAAAAATACAAAAAAATAAACTTCATCCATTCTCCTTCCAGTCACTTCGAACACAAGCTATTAACCTGGGAGTTATCCTTGACCTCTCCCTGGCCAACCAAATCCAGCTATCCCCGGGGTTGATTTTCTCTCTTAAACCTTTCTACTACTCTCCACCTACACGGTCACACCCTGTCCAACAACCTTCCACTCTCTTCCACTCTCACCTGGAATGATCCCTTCCCCTTAAGCAGAAGGAACCATTTTTAATCACGACTAATTCTCTCATCAGTTTGAAGGTGTCAATCTTGCCCCACTTGCTATCTGGTGCAGAGATAAGGAAATTGCCCAAGGCCACACGGCCAGAAAATGGCAGAGGCAGGATTCAAAATCTACTAATCTCACTCCAGAGCCAACAAAGCCTTTACCCCACCCATACTACCTGGTGTTGAACAAGATAATTCTGGGAAAGGCTTAGCCAAGGCCTGCAATAAGGTAACCTGTAAACTTTTTCCCTTCCAGTAACTTCCTCACCTCCTTATCTGCTTCCTAGTTAGTCCTTACCACCGAGCTCAAACCCTATTTCCCGAGGGAATGCCTTCCTAACCCTTGTCCTCTTACAGGCAAGTCCCTGATATTTGTCCTCACTGCATTCCGAATGTCTGTTGTCCATCCTCCACTAGATTGTGACCTCCACAAGGGCAGGGCCCCTTGCTGCCCGACTCTATAGTGTCTGGCACACCCCTGCCCTCTCTGGCTCCTTCCAGTTCCATTCCTTGGTGAAAGTGATGGGTCACCAACAGACCTCTCTCTTATGTCCCAACAAGCAATCTGGCCTTCTGACCCTACCAGCAGGGATGTGTGTGAGCCAGGTAGGGCAGGGAATGGAGACCCGTGCTGGCCCACTGAGCTTGAGATGTCCTGCTTCACAGAAGGGACCCGGTGCCCAGGTGGGAATGAGAGAGACTTTGGGCTCTTGAGACCTGAGGCCATGCATAGGGTCCCAATCAAGCACCCCTGCCCTTATTTATCATGTCCACTCCCCCCACTCAAGAGTTTGGGTGGAAGGCACCAAATGCCTGGTGCAGGTACACTGGGGCTACCAAGGGAACAGACCCAGGTGGCCATGCAGGAGGAGGTAAGGGTGGGGATGGGGGTCACAGGTGTCACTCTACCTGTGGGACTTCCACAATGCCCAGAATAAATTTGAGCCCCCCGAGATTTGGTGGCTCTTCTTGGCAACACTGAGTGCTTTCAGAATGTTTAACTGTGGTCTTAATGGCCCACAGCAAGGTACTGTCATGCTCTGAGTCCTTAGTGTCCAACACAGGACATGACCAAGGGTAGATATCCAGGAAATTGAGGTCTGGCTAAGGCCCATGAGTCCTTCAGGGCTGGCTCAGGCACCTCCTTTTGAGAAGTCTTTCTTCCCTGACACACCCTTCCATTGTCCCTGTGCTCTCCACCATGAGTCCCCACAGCTGTGATGCTCCTGTAGTGGACTCAAAGAATGTTTGTCGAATGAATAGAAGCTTGATCGTTTGACTCTCCTCTGAGCAGTTGTGTTGGTCCAGCAATCTGTCTGGAATTCTTTTCATTCACCTGCTCAGTTTATTCCAACACTTAAGGGATTATTAGATATTACATATACTCACTGAGCTCAAGGGTGACCTTCCCTTTAGGTGTTCCTCCTCTCCATGGCCACCACGCCTAGGTGGACTTCTCAGCCTCTAGACCAAGATGATCCCTTGGCCACAGGACCTGATTCATATCTCTGCGGCTATCACCTGGCAGTGTTTGGCAACAATCCCAATTCTGGTTGGGATCCCAGCTCTGCCACCTGAGTTTAGGCAAGTCCCTATTACTTTGCCAGCCAGTGGAATGGCTGGCTGAGAAGTCCAGAAATGAGAATCAAAACCACCTGAGTACTCAGGATAGCTATTATGCTTTCAACCCTACAGGAGGGAAAAGGGCAGGACAGAGCCTTTAATATCTGGTATTTGGTAGCCCAGGTACCGGTTAGGGGAGAAGACGAAGTTACGGTAGGCTTTGTCCTTCTCTGCCCTAGTCTACTGTCCTCCACCCCAAGTCACCTAGAAAACAGAGCCTGAAACAAGAACTAAGTACTAATGTTTTATTTGAGAGGTGCAAACCCAGGACACTGAGTGAGAAAAGGGAAGCAAGGCAGGGAAGAACTGATGGTAATGCAAAGTGATAGCAGTTGGGTCCTGCTTCATGACAAGCCTTGAAGAAACACAGCAGGTGTGCTCAATGGCTACTTGGGCAATCTCCCCATTGGAGAAACAGTGCCTTGCAGCTACCGAGGAAAGGGATGCAAGAAGGTACTTGATCCGCCTGAGTCTCTCCCACCTCCCATTAATTAAGTGTTATCTCAGGAGTATTTACTCCCCCACACTTCTGGGCTGCTAATAGCAACCTGAGATACCAGATCCCATGTCCTGCAGTGCGGCATTCCATCCAAGTCTCGAAGCTATAGGAGAGACAATCTCTGGACATGTGGCTGGTGAGTGCCAGAGAGAATCTGATTCAGTACCTAAGATGGGCCCAAAACAGTCCAACACTGTTTTTCTTGTGTACCAGATGAGGAAACATGGTATAGTGACCAAACACCTTTTCCCAGGTCACATGGCTAGTAAGTGGTAAATTCAGGATTTAAACATAGTCTGGTTCTGGAAACTACAGAAGACCAAGATAAGGAAGTTGGATTTTATGTAGCAGGTGAAGGAAAGTTGCTGAAGAGTTTCAAGCTGGGCAGTGACACAAGATAAAGAGCGAGCTTCTGGATAAAGCTCCCAATCTCTACTTTCCTTCATTTTCCCATGTGGCGAACCTTGGCAAAAGTAGGTGGCCCCAGAGAGGCGAGGGCACGCAAGACAGTTCCGAGGAGTCTCTGACTGGGTCCAGAGCTCATATAGGCTTTAACACCACCTCATAATCTTTCTCTGTCTTCATCTAAGCCTATACCTACTGAAGACTAGCTGGTCAGAGGCAGGCGAGATCTGGGTAGAGAAACCAAGATGAGGAGAGGAGATTGGTCTAAAGACCAGCAGCAGGGGGACCAGCCATCTGTCCATTGCTGGCCTGGGGTTCTGGGGATCCTGGCACCCGTTGATGAATCCTTTGGTGTTGCCTGAGATGGTCAGATCTCATGAACTGTCGGCCGCATTGATCACATCTATGTGGTCGGTATCTGGTGTGTATCCGCATATGTCGTCCAAGCTCATCAGAACGGAAGAAAGACCACATACAGCTTTCCCACATGCATTTATAGGGCCTCTCACCTGTGGGGAGGTGACAAGGGACAGAAGAAATTAAGCAGAAGAACATGCCAGCAGGTGCTTAGAAAGGGGTCTGACTCTATTGAGGAAGAGCAGTCAAGGTTGAGAAACCAAAGAAAACCAAGGGAAAGGAGCAAGGAGGCAACAAAACCAGCAGTCCCATGATTCTGGCATGGTCACACTAGATAGCGGGAAAGCACACTGGTGGGGGCCAATATAGTTTGACCCCAAGCTTGAAAGATAACAAGCTAATCCCAAGCCATTACAAACCAGTGGTCTAGCACAAATCTAAAGCCCAGAGACTCCTCTACCCCACCCAACCCTACCCCACCTATCTGACACCTCATTCACCTGTGTGTTTGCGTTGGTGACTCACAAGGTGAGAGCGCTTAGTGTAAGCTTTTCCACAGCTTTCATATTGGCAGCAGTAAGGCCTTGAAACCGGGGATCTCCTCCTGAGAGCCCTTTCCTGGGACCTGGAATTCCGCTCTGCTTTCAGGGGGGCATGTATGGGCTGCTTGGGTAAGGGGTCTTCCTGGGAGCCTGGCTGGCTGAGAGAGTCCTGGGATTCTAAAGCCAGAAATGATGGGGACCCAGCTGGGCTCCTCCTAAAGTCATGGGGTTCTTTAGGGGGCAACATCTGAGTCAAAGAAGTAAGCATTGCCTGGGCCTCAGTAGAAGGCATGGTTGGGACCAGTAACATTTTAGATGTTAAAGAGTCTCTGTTAGAAGGTACTGTGGGGAGGCCAGAATAAGGCATTGATGGAACATTGATATGGGATGTCACTGAGATTCCACTGGGAGCTGAGACTGGCGGCCCACTGCGGGGCATCCTTAGATTCCTACCAAAGGTCATGGCCACCCCTGGAGTACTGGGCTCTCCTAAGGGCATCATCTGGGGCCCCTTGAAAATCACCATGCCTGGCTGGGAGGGAGACATTCCCTCACAGTAAATCATCTGGGAAGGCGTGCGAGTCACTTGGGAGCAGTAGCTCACACCATGCTCAGGCAGCAGCATACTGAACTGTGGCCCCATTTCACTTGCATTCTGCCTGGGAGCCTCAGCTAAGGCCAAAGGGATCCTCTCCAGCTCTGTGCACGGAAGGAAGTAGTGAATGCCTGATGTGCCATCATTCCAAGAGGTATGCACTCCACTGCGTCTAGGAGATGGAGACATGTCCAAGATGGACATTGACTTCTCAGTATCCTTGAAGAGAGAGAAGTGAAATTCACCCCTAGTTCAAATTCCAATTCCACATGTCCCTCCTTCCCAGCTCCATCCCTCTTTCCCATCTCCCTTATCCAGCCTCCAAAATCTTTTGCCTGAATTATCCCAGCACCAGGCCATTCTCCTGGGTGGACTTTCTTTCTTTCTTTCTTTTTTTTATTTATTTGACAGACAGAGATCACAAGTAGGCAGAAAGGCAGGCAGAGAGAGAGAGAGTGAGGAGGAAGCAGGCTCCCCATGGAGCAGAGAGCCCCATGTGGGGCTCGATCCCAGGACCCTGGGATCATGATCTGAGCCGAAGGCAGAGGCTTTAACCCCCTGAGCCAGCCAGGTGCCCCTGAGTGGACTTTCTAAGAAGCAAGTCTAGCTGATAGGAGCACAGTGGAAACCTGGATGGGACACATGCCATTTTTCCTCCTTGTCATGTTCATGTCAAAAAAAGAACCAAGAGAGCAAATAAGATATTCCATAGCCTATAGCTTCAGTAAAACTCTGAGAAAACCTTCAAAGATATCTTTAAGTGTAAGGGTGAAAGAACATACAAAATTGGCCTAAGTGCAGAAAGCCACAAGAGTGGGAAGAATTGAGGGTTCAGATGGGTCATGGCTCTAGTCAAACTTAGAAAGCATCTGCAAATATTTACTTACAGAAGAGGGTCTGAGCTGAGTTGGAACTGCAGTGGACAAGTCTGAGATCAAACACTAGAGGAGGTGAGGAAAAGAGGACGATTTTTAACAAGGGTAGGAGATTAGCTTGGAAGTCAAGAGGCGGTATTCCTGGAAGACTGACTGGTGTAAAGGGAAATAAAGAAGAGATGAGCAGTAGAACCTCTTGAAACAGGACGAGATCCAAGAAAATTTTTTAAAGCTGTCCATCACTGTAGCATTAGAGAGAGCTCTTGCTGAAAATCCTGATTTCTCACAATATTATTTTGAAACTATCTTAATGAATAGTTTCCCATCTATTCCTCCACTGTGACAGTCCAGAAAAGACCAATCCATTCAAATATGAAAACCAAAACATAAGTAAAAAATACAGTATCCACAGAAGATACTAAAACACCAAGAGAAATTGAATATTGCAATCTCAAAAAACCAAAACAAACGAACAAAATAAATCAAGGGCTCCTGGGTGGCTCAGTTGGTTAAGCATCTGCCTTCAGGTCAGGTCATGATCCCAGGGGGTCCTTGGATGGATCCCAGCATCTTCCCCCTCTGTCCCTCCCCCACTGCTTCTCCTTCTCCCTCTGCACACAAACCCCCACCCCAGCTCAGGCTCAGGCACTTGCTTCTCTCGCTTTCTCTCTCTCAAATAAATAAATAAAATCTTAAAGAAATTGACCGGAAAAAATGTTGCCACAGATCAAGGAAAAATGAGCAACATTCACTCACACACACAATAAGAAAGCAAACTTAAGAAAGCAATTCCGGCTTTTACACCAATTACAGAAACATCACAGAACAGAAATAGCGGAATTCAAAGAAGTTATGTCCAGATAATAAGGTACAAGTTCTATTAGAGGGGAGCAGGGGAGACAATGATAAGGGGCATGGAGGGGGCTTCTGCAGTGGTGGCAATGTTTCATAGATCTTCACTGTGTAATCATCCATTAGGCTGTACACTTATATTCACTTCTGTTTGTTATTTTTCATTAAAATAGTTTCAAAATAATATTGTAAGAAATCAGGATTTTCAGCAAGTGAAAAATGCTATTTTAAAAATCAGAGTAGAGGCACCTCGGGGGCTCAGTTGCTAAGTTTTTGCCTTCGGCTCAGGTCATGATCCTAGGGTCCTGGGATTGAGCCCCACGTGCTCCCTGTTCATCAGGAAGCCTGCTTCTCCCTCACCCTCTACCCCCACTTGTGTTCCCTCTCTCACTATTTCTCCCTCTGTCAAATAAATAGATAAAATCTTTCATAATTAATTAGTTAATTAATTTAAAATCAGAATAAATTAAGTAAAAATAATGGTGAATTTAAATAGGAAATATTCTATACATTTTCCCTCCCAAGAGGGAATTTGTAGCTGTAAATGCTTATAATAATAAAAAAAAATCTCAAATCAACAATCTAGCTTTACACCTTAAGAAACTAAAAAAAAGGAAGAACAAACTAACCCCAAAGCTAGCAGAAGAAATGAAGTATTAGAAAAAATATCAATGAAACCCAGAACTGGTTCTTTGGAGAGATTAACAAATTGCCAAACCTTTAGCTAGACTGGCCAAGAAAAATGTGAAAGTGAGGACATTACTACCCATTTTACAGAAACGAAAAAGATTATGAGAGTACTATGAACAATTTCATTCCAACAGTTTGGATAACCTAAATGAAATGGATAAATACCTAAAAATACCAAAATCTACCAACACTGAATCATGAAGAAGTAGAAAAATCTATACAGACCCATAACTAGTAAAGAGACTGAATCAGTAATCAAAACCCTCCAGGACAAAGAAAAACCCTGAACTTGATGGCTTATGGTGAATTCTAAATATTTAAGTTAGGATGGATATCAATGCTTCTCAAATTCTTTCAAAAAATTGAAGAGGGAATACTTGCTACCTCATTCTGGCACTGCCTTAATACCAAAGCCACGCAAAGACATCATAAGTAAACTAAACAGACCAACATCTTTCGTGAATACAGATACCAAAAAAATCCTTAAAAAAATAATTCAGGGGCACCTGGGTGGCTCAGTGGGTTAAAGCCTCTGCCTTCGGCTCAAGTCATGATCCCAGGGTCCTGGGATCGAGCCCCACATCGGGCTCTCTGCTCAGCAGGGAGCCTGCTTCCTCCTCTCTCTCTGCCTGCCTCTCTGCCTACTTGTGATCTCTGTCAAATAAATAAATAAATATTAAAAAAATAATTCAGCGGGGCGCCTGGGTGGCTCAGTTGGTTGGGCGACTGCCTTTGGTGCAGGTCAGGATCCTGGAGTCCCAGGATCGAGTCCCACATCGGGCTCCCAGCTCCATGGGGAGTCTGCTTCTCCCTCTGATCTTCTCCCCTTTCATGCTCTCTCACTCTCCCTCTCAAATAAATAAATAAAATCTTTTAAAAAAAAATTCAGCAAACCAAATCCACCAGCATATTAATCAGATTATACAACATAACCAAGTGGAATTTATTCTAGGAAGACAAGGCTGATTCAGCATCTGAAAATCAATAAAATAAAGGGGGAAGAAAGCAGAAAGAGCATTTGAAACAATCCAATACCCTTTCATGATTAAGGGAAAAAACTCTCAAAAAGCGAAGAATAGAAAGAAACTTCCAATTTGATAAAAGGCATTTATGAAAAACCCTTAGCTTATAGCATATTCATGATGAAAGACTGAAGGCTCTTTAAGATCAAGAAGACAAGGATGCCCACTTTGACCATTTTTATTCCACATTATATTGGAAGTTCTAACCAGAGCAATCAGATAAAAACAAAAGGCATCTGTATTGGAAAAGAAGTAAACTGTCTGTTCCCAGATGATATGATCATATATGTGGAAAACCTAAGGATTACACATACACCTGTTAGAATTAACAAATTCAGCAGTAGTAAGAGTCATTTTATAAAAGGTTATTTATTTGTTTATTTGAGAGCGTGAGTACACACATGTGAGTGTCAGAGAGGGGTAGAGGAAGAGGGAAATAATCTCAAGCAGACTGCACTGAGTGTGGAGCCCAACTCAGGATTCCATCCCATGACCCTGAGGATCATGACCGAGCTGAAACCAAGAGTCAGACACTTAACCAACTGAGCCACCCAGGCACCCCATAAGTAGTAAGATTCAAATTCAAGGCATGAGTAGACACTTTTCCAAAGAAGACATCCTGATGGCTAACAGACTCATTAAAAGATGCTAACCATCACTCAGCATCAGGGAAATACAAACCAAAACCATGATGAGATACCATCTCACACCTGTCAGAATGGCTAAAATTAACAAAAGAAAAAACAACAGGTGTTGGTGAGGTTGCAGAGAAAGGGAAAACCTCTTGCACTGTTGTGGGAATGCAAACTGGTACAGCCACTCTGGAGAACAGTATGGAGGTTCCTCAAAAAGTTAAAAATAGAGCTACCCTATGACCCAGCAATTGCCCTACTAGGTATTCACCCAAAGTACACAAAATACAAGATTCAAAGGGGTACATGCACCCCCATGTTTATACCAGCATTATCAACAACAGCCAAAATTGGGGGATATATATCTATCTCAATCACACAGTGGAATATTACTCGGCCATCAAAAAGAATGAAATCTTGGGGGTACCTGTGTGGCTCAGTCAGTTAAGTGATTGACTCTTAACTTCAGCTCAGGTCATGACTTCAGGGTCATGAGATCAGGCTCCATACGGGTCTCTGCACTGGGTGTGGAACTTGCTTAAGATTCTCTCTCTCCCTCTCCCTCTGCCCTTTTCCCCACCTCCCTCTTCCTCTCTTAAAGGAAAGAAAGAAAAAGGAAAAAAAAAGAAAAAAATCCTGCCATTTGCAATGATGTGGATGGACCTAGAGTGTATTACGCTAAATGAAATTAGTCAAAGAAAGACAAATTACCATATGATCTCATTCATGTGTGGAATTTAAGAAAGAAAACAGGGCATCTGGGTGGCTCAGTTGCTTAAGTGTCTACTTTGGCTCAGGTCATGATCTCAGGGTCCTGGGATGGAGCCCCACATCAGGCTCCCTGCTCAGTCGGGAGGCTACTTCTCCCTCTCCCTCTACTCCTCCCCTGCCAGTGCTCGTTCTCTCCTCTCTCTCTCTCTCTCTCTCAAAAATCAATCTTTAAAGAACACAAACAAAAAAAGAAAACAGTGAACAAATGGGAAGCAGGGAAAAAAGGAGAGGGAAAGAGACCATAAGAGATTCTTAATGATACAGAACAAACTGAGGTTTGAGGGCAGGGAGGTGGTGGGGATGGGCTAGATGGGTAGTATTAAGGAGGGCACTTGTGATGAGCACTGGGTGTTATACCAGCCAATCACTGAATTCTACTTTTTTTTTTTAAGATTTTATTTATGTGTCATAGGGAGAGCAAGAGCACACAAGCAAGGGGAGGAGCAGGCAGAGGGAGAAGTAAGCTCCCCACTGAGCAAGGAGCATGACCATGGGATTCGATTCCAGGACCTTGGCATCATGACCTGAGCTGAAGGCAGACATTTTAACCGACTGAGACACCCAGGTGTCCCTGAATTCTACTCCTGAAATCAATTTTGTACTGTAAGTTAACTAAGTAAAATTTAAATAAAAAAAAAAAAAAGATTTGGGATGCCTGGGTGGCTCAGTCGGTTAAACAACTGCCTTCGGCTCAGGCCATGATTCCAGGATCCTGGGATCGAGCCTGCATCGGGCTCTTTGCTCGGCAGAGAGCCTGCTTCTCTCTCCGCTTCTGCCTGCCGGCACTCTGCCTGCTTGTGCGCTCGCTCTCTGTCTTTCTCTCTCTCTGACAAATAAATAAGTAAATAAAATCTTTAAAAAAATAAAAATCAATTAAAAAATAAAAAAAGATTCAAATTCAATACACAAAAATCAGTTGTTTCTATACACTGACAATAAACTATCTGTAAAGGGAATTACAAAATCAATTTAATGGATAATAGCATCAAAAAGAATTAAATATTTAGAAATAACCAAGGAGGTTAACTTAATCACTGAAAACTACAAAATATTACTGAAAGAAATTAAAGACAAAATAAACGGAGAGACATCTTAGTGTTCATGGACTGGAAGACTTTAATAGTTATGATGTCAATGCTACGCAAAACCACCTACAGATTCCATATGACCTCTTACCAAAATACCTTTTTTGCAAGAATAATCTACCCCCTAAAATTCATATGGAATTGCAAGGGACCCCAAATAGCCAAAAACAATCTTGAAAAAGAACAAAATTGGAAAATTCACACTTCCTGATTTCAAAACTTACTACAAAGCTAAGTCATCAAAACAATGTAATATTGGCATTAAGTATAAACCTATTCATCAACAAAAGGAATAGAGCCCAGAAATAAACCCCCATACATATGGTCAAATGATTTTCAACAAGGGTGCCAAGATCGTTCAATGGGGGAAAGGACAGCCTTTTCAATAAATGGTGCTGGCAAAGCGGGATATCCACATGCCAAAGAATGAAAGGCCTTTACTTAATACCACATATGAAAATTGATTCAAAATGGATCAAAGACCTCCACACAAGAGCTAAACTATAACTCTTAGAAGGAAACATAGGGGGAAAGCTTCATGACGTTGGATTTGGCAATGATTTCTCAGATATGACACTAAAGGCATGGCAACAGAAGAAGAAAAGAGAAGCTGAATTTCATCAAATTAAAATCTTCTGTGCATCAAAAGACACCACCAGCAGAGTTATAAGGGCAACCCGCAGAAGGGGAGAATACATTTGCAAATCACATATCTAACGGAGACTAATATCCGGAAGATATAGGGAGCTCCTAGAACTTAACCCAAAACAAACAACCCAATTCAAAAATGGGCAAGGGACTTAACTAGACTTTTCTCCAAGGATATACAAATGTCCAATAAGCAAATGAAAGATGCTCAACATAACTAACCATTAGGGAAATGCAAACCAAAGCCACAATGAGATACCACTTCACACTTGTTTAAAATGATTGTTACCAAAAACAAAAAAACGACCCAAAGTGATGGCAAGACATGGGAAAATTAGAACCCTCATGCACTGATGGCAGCAATGAAAAATGGTGCAGCCACTATGGAAAAGAGTATGACAGCCCTTCAACAAATTAAAAATAATTTAATTACTTTATGATGTAACAATTCCACTTCTGGTATCTCCCTACAAGAATTGAAAGCAGGGACTGAAACAGATATTTGTATGCCCATATTCAGGGCAGCAGAATTCATCGGAGCCAAAATGTAGAAGCAACCCAAAGTGTCTATCGGCAGATGAATAGATGAACAAACTGGGGCATATACCTACAATGGAATATTATTCAGCCTTAAAAAAAAAAAAAAAAAGAGAGAGAGAGAGAGAGAGGAAATTCTGATACATACTTCAACATGAATGAGCCTGGAAGACATTAAGCTAAGTCAAATAAGTTGGTCACAAAAGGACAAAAAAAATGTATGTTTCCATTCATGTGAGATATTTAAGAAAGTCAAATTCAAAGAGACAAAGTTGAATGGTGATTTCCTGCCAGGGAGATGGGCAGGGTGGAATTGGGAAGTTACTTTTTATTGGTTAGAGAGTTTCAGTTTGGAAGGCAGAAGAACATAGTAGAAGGGAGGGAAAAACTGCAGGAGACTCTTTTTTTTAACGATTTTTATTAATCTATTTGACAGAGAGAGATCACAAGTAGGCAGAGAGAGCGGGGGGCGGGGGAAGCAAGCCCCCCACCGAGCAGAGAGCCCAACGGTAGGGGCTCAATCCCAGAACCCTGGGACCATGACCCAAGCTGAAGGCAGAGGCATCAACCCACTGGCGCCCCCTACAGGAGACTCTTAAAGGAAACAAACTGAGGGTTGCTACATGGAGGGATGGGAAACTGGGTGATGGGACACTGGGGACAGTATGTGTTGTAATGAGCACTGGGTATTATAGAAGACTGATGAATTACAGCCCCTGAAACAAATAATACATCATATGTTAATTAATTAAATTTAAATTTAAAAAATAAAAATAAAAGTTTCAATTATGGAAGATGAAAAAAGTTGTGGAGATTAATAGTGGGGATGATCGCACAGAAATGCGGTATAACTAATGCCACTAATTATACACTTAAACATGGTTATAATGATATTTTTATTATGTAGATTTTACCACACTTTAAATGTCTAAAAAAGGTTCCACTGGCCAAACTTGTGACAATTTGAGAATCGAAAAGAATAATGACTACTCGTTTTAACAGAAGCTTTGAACATTATGAATTGAAGTGAAAATTAAGTGTTTTTTTAATCTCTTTCTGGTAGGAAACTTATTTCAAAATCACCAGAAGAGTCCAATGGTTTAAGAAAAATCCTACTTGGGGCGCCTGGGTGGCTCAGTGGGTTAAGCCTCTGCCTTCGGCTCAGGTCATGATCCCGGGGTCCTGGGATTGAGCCCCACATCGGGCTCTCTGCTCAGCAGGGAACCTGCTTCCTCCTCTCTCTCTCTGCCTGTCTCGCTGCCTACCTGTGATCTCTATCTGTCAAATAAATAAATAAAATCTTAAAAAAAAAAGAAAAATCCTACTTTACAGAAGAACACAGACTAATAAATGTAAAAGGAGTGGTAGAATTGGAAAATCATTATTTTACAACCCTTAATAAAACTTTTGATTAAGGAAAAATTAACATTTGGTTGACACCAATAGGTGACTGATTGGTGGGGAACTGCGCATTTGGATCTAGCCAAGATAATGTTACACAGATTACTTTCTGACCACAAGGCTAAAAGTTAAGTTTGAATCAAGAGATCAATCAGGCTTTTCACTAACTTAATTCAAGGGCCAAGACTAGTGTGACCCAAACGTGGGGATCCAGATTCATCTCTGATGAAGACAAAGCCTACCATACCCAGGAGACCTTCTTAACAACAATCAGGAATCCAATGAAGCTTAAGGTCTAAGTTCATTTAGAAGTGGATCCAAGAGCCAGAGGGAGGATCAAGCTAAATTATACCAGGAGAATGCAAGGTGATAAATCCAGAAGAATAGTCCACAAGACCAAAGTCAGGATCATGAAAAATGGAAAGTCAGGAAAAAAGAAAACTACTCTAATTTCAAAGAAACTCAAGAGAATGAACAACCAGATGTGGCGTGTGGTTTTAAACCAGATCCTGGTTTGGACATAGTATTGTAAAGTACATTTTAGGTACAACTAGGGAAATCTGAAAACAAATTACATTTAAGATGATATTAAGAAATTAGAATTCTGGTAGGTTTGAAAATGTTCTGACCATGGAAGAAAATAATTTTATTTCACCCTAGAAGGGTTGGGGAGAACCTGTCTCATTCACCACTATACGCAGCTCGCATAAAGTAAGCACATAACAGGCTCCAGATAATGTCTATCAGATGGGTATTTCTGGGGCACTCAGCCCCCTTTTTCCTCCCTCTCAGTGACGGCCCTCTTTTATTTTCATGATCCTTCACAGGCAGACTTCTTTGGAAATGCTTAAAATATACACCTTCACCACTACCTTGCCTAGTTATTCCCCCAAATTCGATTTAGCCCCCATTTCTCCACAGAAAACCGCTTTCATGAAGGTCATCAATGACCTTCGTGTCACTAAATCCAAACACTTGTCAGACCCCTTCTTGCTTGACCTCTCTGGAGCTCCTGAGACTACTGACCACACTCTGCTTCAAATGTCTTCCTCCTGTGGCCTTGGGAACACATTTTGTCACACTTTCTTGGTTTTTCTCCTTCCTCCTCAACCACCTCTACAGGTTTCCCATACTGCCTACTTTCCAGGCAATCTTTCTCATGCTAATGATCAATTTAGGTTTATATTCCACTTATTCTAAACCAGTAGCTCCAGGGCAGAAATCTCCGGAATCTTCCAGCTGCCTACTGCTCAGTCCACGTGGATAGCCCAAAGGCTTGTCCGTCAATGGACTGGTTCTAAAACTCGAGCTCATCCTCACTCGTCCCCTCCCCCCACCCAAGAGTAAAAAACAAGCCTGTTTCTTCTCATCCTTTGCTCTCTCGCAAAATGTTACTATTCTTGCCCAGCCGTGCAGGCCAGAAATCTGGTAAGATATCCCGGATGGCTCCTTCACCACCTAGATGCAAGTTAATGACCAGTTTTTGTGGTGTCCACCTCCAAAACATGTCCAAAATCTATTTGGTTTTCTCTACGTTCACCCTCACTTTCCTAGTGAGGCTGCCACTTTGGTTCTCACTTGGATCATCACAGCAGCTTTCCAGCAATCACCTGGAATTCTGCCCACCTATCAGGGCACTCTTTACAAAAACGCAAATCTAATCACAACTGATCACATTTAAATTCCGCAGGGGGCTTCCTATGGGCTTTGGCCCTGCAGGACCTCCCATAAGGCCGGGAATCCCCGCCTCCCTCCCCTTGGGCCACTCTCCCTTCACTCGCTGGGCCTTAGTTCTCAGTCCATCTCTCACTTCCTTCCAAGGCTGATTCCCTTCCTGTCTCTGGTCTCAGACCCTACAAACCCTTCACCCAGCCAGTTCCCCAGGTCCAGACCAAATCCTCAGCAGTCTTCCCAACCTCCTAAATCAACTCAAAGACCTCTGCTATTTGTTCCCGTGGCCCCCGTTCTTCTCCCTCATAGTAATTTGTACGTGTCCAGTCAATCAGCTACTTATTAATATAACAGCATAGTATCCTACAGTAAGCTCACCCCAAGGTCTTGGCAAAGGCCTGCTACTTACTAATTTTTTCCTCCTTGCTTGCTTCCTACTGACTTTCTAACTCTGTCTTCTTTCCTGGATAATCAGGTATCCAGGGCATCCTGTTAAGAACAACAGGGCGTCGCCCAGGCCCTCTTTACCCCCAGAGCCCAGCATAGGTGCTAACGCTGGGTGAATATTAATTGCATAAACGACACATCATTTATGTCCGTGATCTCCCATCCCTCCCCTTCCCAACCCTACCCTCACACTTCTGACACCTCAGATTTCTGCTTCCCTCCACCCCCGCCCCCAACGCCCGGCCCTGGGGCTGACGTCTGGACTCACCTGTACGAGCTGATGCTGAGCCGGCTGCCACTGTCTCAGCATCTCCGCCCCCCGCTCCATCTCAGCCGGGGATGGGCTGCACATCAGGACCGTGTGCGGGTCCAGGCCCACACCAGATCACAGCTGAGACGCTCCGGCTCAGCGTCGCAGGTCAAGTGCCCCGCCACCACCACGCCACAATCACAATTGCCTAGCTCAGCTTCTACTTCCTACCGAGCCAGGGGGGCGGAGCCAAGGGCCGCACCCACAGACCCACCC
Organism: Lontra canadensis; assembly: GCF_010015895.1. Taxonomy (NCBI): domain Eukaryota; kingdom Metazoa; phylum Chordata; class Mammalia; order Carnivora; family Mustelidae; genus Lontra; species Lontra canadensis. The sequence continues at coordinate 10,388,483 of NW_022631054.1, read as the reverse complement.
ATCAGCAGCCGCCCCACCCCGCCCCGCTGCAGGGGGCACCCAGGTCCTGCCCGGACACGGCATGGTCACTAACAGGGGACCTCGAACCGTCACCACACCTTGTGTCTAAAGTCTGCCTCTACCAGATTTACCCCATTCGCCCTTCAGTCTGAGCATCTCTTTTTGGTCCTTTTGGTCCGAGCGGGGGTAAGAACATTGAGGTTTCAGACTCCAGGCCTTGGAGACCTCAGAGTGGAAAAACCAGGGCAGGAGGCAGGAGGCAGCTACAGACAGGGGTACCGGAGACAGGAGAACCATAACCAGCACCCCACCAGGTCAGGGTTCTTTATCATAAGCTCCCAGAGGCCTGGATCTTCTCTGCTATAAACCAGGTACCTCTCTCCCTTGTGTGTACAAACCAAATTCTGGGACCTTCCTAGCCAGTGTCTTTATTCCAGAATACTTACTGAGTACCTCCTGTGCATCGCACTGTTTTTCGGAACTAGGGATATAATGGCAAACAAGACAGAACCAAGGGTCTTAACTCTCAAGGAATTTTCATGTGAAATGGGCGGACAAGTGAATATAATAAAGTCAATAGTTAATATGATATTCTTTGGTGGCGAGTGCCACAGAGAAAATGAAATAGGAGAATGTGAGCTGAGCACTGAGTGCCTGAAAGGGACCTCCCCATAGGAAGACTGGAGAGATCTGAGGCAGAAGAGAGCTTGGCTTGTGAGAGGAAACACAGGGGGACCGGGGGACAGCCACTGTGTGAGTGTAGAGGAAAGTGGAATGATATGATAGGGGATGGTCTTGGAGACCATGGACAGCAGTTTGAACTTCATTCAAAGTGTGATGGGAAGCCACTGAAGGATTTTAAAACAGGAAATTAATAGGATCTAAGTTTTTTAAATAATCATTGGGGTTCTTTAAGGTTTATGGATTATAGGATATGAGATCAAAGCAGGGACACCAGTTAGAAAGCTAAAGGAGGGCGGCTGGGGGGCTCAGTGGGTTAAGCCTCTGCCTTCGGCTCAGGTCATGGTCTCAGGGTCCTGGGATCGAGCCCCGCATCGGGCTCTCTGCTCAGCAGGGAGCCTACTTCCCCCTCTCTCTCTCTCTGCCTGCCTCTCTGCCTGCTTGTGATCTCTGTCAAAGAAATAAATAAAATCTTTAAAAAAAAAATGAAAGACAGAAAGAAAGGAAGAAAGAAAGCAAGCAAGCTAAAGGAACTCTCCAAGAAGGAGCTATCAGTATTTGGTGGGTGCTGGTGATGGCAATTAGAGGATATTTTAGAATGAAAAGGGCAAGGACTTGGTAATGGATTGGAATGGTAAAGGGCTGAGAGGAAGTGAGGAATCAAAGATGACCCCTAGATTACTGGCTTGAGCAATTGAGTGGTGACTGCACTGTTTGGGAATATGGAAAGAGAAGAAGAGCAGATTTGGAGGCAGCTGAAACAACTCAATTTCAGGCATATTGACTTTGGATGGTCCACTAAATGTGCTCAGAGAGAGGTTGGGGTTTTAAATGTAAATTTGGGCATTGACAGCACAGAGACAGTGTTCATAAGACCATTGGAGTAAGTGGTATCAGCTAGGAGCTGGTTAGAGAAAGGGACTGGGGACAGAATCTGAGCATCTCCTACATGTAAGTTTGAGCAGAACAGAAAGTTCATCCAAGGAGACTGAGAAGTAACAGACGGAGAAGTAGGGGAGTCAGGAGATTATATTTCGGGAAGCCAAGAGAAATGTACATTCAAAAGAGGGACTGTGCCACCACATCAAAGGTTGCTGAGATAAGAACCAGGACTTGACAAGATGGAAGTCATGGGTGACTGACAAAAGCAGATGGAGCCTGGGACTACTGGTCTTGAAGTTGTGAGTTCAAGCCCCACATTGGACAGAGAGTTCACTTACATATATATATATATATATATATGTATGTATATACATATATATTTATATATAAGTAACTGTTGTGGTGGCAC